>NC_090647.1:108760605-109491824 GCF_040937935.1 Hyperolius riggenbachi | reverse complement strand
GTTTGGTTCCACCAGATGTTCCAACTCCAAAATGATTTTCTTTACTAGCGATTAAACCAGTTCACGGTTCTAATCAACTGGTGTGTCCCACCTAACCCCAGGACTATAATATTATGTGACCTGTTGAGGAATGTTTGGTATACCTTCCAGATAGCTTCTAAGGTGTGGTCAGTTATGGCGCCGTCTCTCCTCTCTTCAATGCGAGGCTTAGTACGCACAGCGCTACATCCCCTAACCCAGGGGTCTGCAACCTTTAAGACATAAAGAGCCACTTGGACCCGTTTCCGAAAAGAGAAAAAAACTGGGAGCCGCAAAACTATTATAAAACAAATCTAACACTGCATATATTGTTTCTTACCTTAATGCTATATACAGGATCAGATATGACCCCAATATGCACAAATCGTTAGCAGATATGACCCCAATATGCACAATCCTTCAGCAGATATGAAAAGAAAAACCCATTTACTCACCTAGTCAGAAGACCTCCTGTCATGATCTCCTCCTGTCCCGACCTCCTTGTGGCGCGCAACTCCCATGATCCACTTCCTTCCCGACGTCACGTCCTGCCTGCATTACACTGTAGGGCTACGGGAAAATGGCCGCCCTAAGCCCCGCACTGCACCGGTCTGGCGGCCTCTCTGATAGGCTGCCGGCCAGCGGCAGCACACGTCACACGCGCGCCGCAGCCACTGACACACACTACCTGAGCCGTGGCCGAGGAGCCGCGGCAAAGGTGAAAAAGAGCCGCATGCGTCTCTGGAGCCACGGATTGCCTACCCCTGCCCTAGCCTATTGACGCGAGGCCTGGACCGTAACCACGCCCCCTCCTCTACCTGATAGGCCTTCTTCACACACGCCCCCCGCCTGGTCCGCTCCACTTCCGGAACCGATACACATTTAAACTCTTATCAACAGGGCCATCGGCTTGGCGCTCAGGCTCTCCGGGCTCTCCCATAAGGTAAGATGCCTCCAGATACCCACACGGGGTCCCCACTCAGACCTAACTATCTGTATATATTACATCACAGATTCCCACATAAAGGCTCATATTGAGACCCACCTGAAAAGGATACTTAGTACTAGTCCTGGGCGACCCTTCCTGCTTACTAATACCACCCTAAGAGGATATATAAATTCTGTCCCAGGTGACCCTTCCGGCTCACCTAATACTACCCTTGGCCTCCCTGTACATCTCAATAGGACCCATCACTGGGGCGTCCCCACACACACTATAGACCCCCATTGCGACTTATCTGGTCGGACCCGTTTCCACCCACTCAGCTACACTGGGAATAGCTTCCCCCACACTATTATCGAGCATACAAGTATACCCCAAACCCCGCCCCCCCCCCTCCTGTGGTCTACATATATAGTTTTCCTACTATGCATTAGTCCATTTTCTCCCCGTTCCCTACCCCCCCCCCCCCCCTCCTGGACCATCCAGACCTTTATCTCATTACGGAACTTACAATCTTCATACACACATCTAACCTTTGATATAGATCCCACCACTACCTAGAATCTATACACATACCCCCTTCTACTACCACCTATTACACCATCAGATAGCGTTCTAGTTAACTTGTACTAATTAACCTCTGTATCGGTATTATTATTACTTGTTCTCTTTTATATGCATACTACTATGACCCAGTATTGGATCCCATGGATTCTAACAGTCTGTTGCTATAACTTAATTTATTATTATTTTAAGAACATCTATATTACCATATGTCAGCACCTATGTTTTACAACTCTGAGCGCCTTCATTATTGTGTTTTTTATTATGTTTTCTTTTATTGTTTTTATTGATTTCACTTATTTATTTTAAAAGCACCTGTAATTGACCTGAGGAAGCGGCTTGGACCGCGAAACGCGTTGTCTATTGTGCTAAATAAACCCTCTTAATCATTCATCAAGTGGAGTCTCTTTGTATAAAGGGAACACCGAATACACTATACGGGCGCCTCCTACCCCCTTCGAAAAACAAGCTTCTAAGGTGCATCTGTTTCCAGTTGGAATAAAAACAAAACACAAAATGAGAGTTTCTGAAAGTCACTTTAGAAAGGGGGCATACTGTATTGTTACAATGTACGCTGGACTAGATCTTGAGACCCTGCAATAAGGGCATCTCTAGTGAAACACAGACTCTATGAGAAGAATAAGGCTTAAGTTCACTAGCTTTGTATCGTTCCAGCACCACTGTAATGCCGAAGTATGCTTCTTATCGAATGCTACAACCCCATCTGCACATGCTCAGTAGAGTACTCACATAGATATAGTTACTTGGGATGAAACAAGTCATGTGTCCATCGAGTTCAACCTGAAAATACTGTACTTCTCATATCCCTCTGCCGGCTTGTCGATATTTATACCATAGTGGCAGTTTTAAAGGCAGGCTAGTGTTAGGAGTGAGGCGGGTTAGTGTTAGCAGTGCATAGGATCATTTAGGAGTGTAGAAGGGAAGAAGGAGAGGATAGCTCAGGCAGAGGTCGGGGGCAAATTGGTGTTAGTGAGACCACCAGAGCACCTAGGTATTCCACTCAGGTCATCTTCTACAGTATCTAGTAGTACAACCTCAGTAGTACAACCATACATTAAGCATCCAGCCCATTAAAGCATGCCTGAACTGAGAGGGATATGGGGGCTGACATATTTATATCATTTTAAACAATGCAGCTTGCCTGGTTGTACTGGTCTGCTGACCCTCTCCCTCTAATACTTTTAGCCATAGACCCTGAGCAAGCATGTCGATTGGATGTGTTTGACTGAAGACTGAGTGGATTAGCTGCATGCTTGTTTCAGGTGTGTGAATCAGACACTACTGCAGCCAAAGAGATCAGCAGGAATTGGATGCCAGACAACTGGTATTGTTCAAAAGGAAATAAATATGGCAGCCACCATATCCCTCTCCAGTCAGGTGTACTTTAAGGCCCCTCTTTGACTGAAATAACTTGTCAGATCATCCTATGTGTAACTTCCTTCCAGATCCTGGTACTGGGCTTGACCTGTATTGTTTATCTATTTGACCCAGCTCAGTCCTGACTCTGTACTCGTCATCTGTTCCCTGGTGTCTCCATGTTCCTGGTTGTAATTCAGATTTTGTGTTCCTGATCCATCCTTCACTTTCTGACCACTTGCTGGGCTGATGACGATCCTCAGTCTGATCCCTTGCTTTGCTGGCAGCACTTCCTGGCTTTTGATCTTATTAATTATTGATCCATCCCACCATGCTAATGCCTCCACACCTGCTGCCTGTCACACCTCTGTTGGTAGTAGCAACAGAATTACCGAAACTGCAGTATAGTAAAGCAATCACAAGATGTCACTGTCTGTAAAATGTGGTGATGATCTCTATGGTATTGTGATTTAATGTATTCATTCTGTGTCCCTCTCTGTTCTAAGTCAGCTTCATTACCTGATGGTGGTTTATGATATATCTCTGCATGTTTTTCTTCAGTAAAGAGTTCTAGCTTGTTATACTGGGTGCCTATCTGCGCGAACAGACCGCTCTGCTCCAACAACCTCCAGGGGTAAGTTCTGCTATGCTTGCTTTCACTGCTAAAGATGTACCCTGTAGATTTGATTGTACGTATGGAGCTTTTGGTGGAATTTCCAGCATCACAGCTTCGGCAGCCTTGC
This sequence comes from Hyperolius riggenbachi, assembly GCF_040937935.1. Taxonomy (NCBI): domain Eukaryota; kingdom Metazoa; phylum Chordata; class Amphibia; order Anura; family Hyperoliidae; genus Hyperolius; species Hyperolius riggenbachi. The sequence continues at coordinate 109,488,179 of NC_090647.1, read as the reverse complement.
CTTATCAGGCATTATCCAGACACAACGTATTTTTGCCTACAATAACTCCAAGTGACTACTTGAAACAACGCTTCTTAGAGTTGAGTGGTTCATGGACTGTTTTCCATTGAATTACATACAGGATCAAAAAATTAGCATACTGTGATAAAGTTCATTATTTTCTGTAATGTACAGATAAACATTAGACTTTCATATATTTTAGATTCAAATACACACAACTGAAGTAGTTCAAGCCTTTTATTGTTTTAATATTGATGATTTTGGCATACAGCTCATGAAAACCCAAATTTCCTATCTCAAAAAATTTGCATATTTCAATAAAAGAAAAGTGTTTTTAAAACAAAAAAAGTCAACCTTCAAATGATTATGTTCAGTTATGCACTCAATACTTGGTCGAGAATCCTTTTGCAGAAATGACTGCTTCAATGCGGCGTGGCATGGAGGCATAGAGAATCTGTGGGATATTGTGAAGAGAAAGTTGAGAGACGCAAGACCCAGCACTCTGGATGACCTTAAGGCCGCTATCGAAGCATCCTGGGCCTCCATAACACCTGAGCAGTGCCACAGGCTGATGGCCTCCATGCCACTCCACACTGAAGCAGTCATTTCTGCAAAATGATTCCCGACCAAGTATTGAGTGCATAACTGAACATAATTATTTGAAGGTTGACTTTTTTTGTTTTAAAAACACTGATCTTTCATTGGTCGGATGAAATATGCTTATTTTTTGAGATAGGAATTTGGGGTTTTCATGAGCTGTATGCCAAAATCATCAATATTTAAACAATAAAAGGCTTGAACTACTTCAGTTGTGTGTATTTGAATCTAAAATATATGAAAGTCTAATGTTTATCAGTACATTACAGAAAATAATGAACTTTATCACAATATGCTCATTTTTTGAGAAGATCCTGTAGGTAGTGGTGATATTTATCTATATCTGAGAATCTGCAGTTTACACTTGTTAATCTATCAGTTGCAATCTGCATAACTGCAGTAAGCACTGCAGTAAATGCTTAACCCTTTCAGTGCTCCCTGCAAAAGTGAAACCAAGTAAAACCTCAGTTGTTGTTTTTTTTTAGGATTTCCATAAATGTAATGAAGCTTTTTTCCCATAAAGGTTATCATGATGTGGCTATCTTTTAGAGCAGAAAGGGAGTTCTGAGTTTAGTTCCACTTGAAGACAAGATTTCAGCAGAAATCTTGTCTGACGTCAGTATCCCGGCCGCTGATACTAGTTTTGTACTGCACAATGCTGTACAAAGCAGTAGGAAAATTGATATGTTCATTTTGTAATGTTGCAGCATTGTGCTCCTGCTGGCAGGGGCGTAGCAATAGGGGGTGCAGAGGTAGCGACCGCATCGGGGCCCTTGGGCAAGAGGGGCCCCGAAGGGCCCTCCCTCAACTGCAGTATTAGCTCTCTATTGGTCCTATGCTCATAATAATCACTTCTATAGATACTTTGAATAATGGTAATCATTAACAAACTGTTCCCCATACCCTTCTTGCACCTCTGACACTGTAGTTGCCATTGGCAGGTTTTGGTGCGCCGTATTAATGGTTATGTATAGAGTGCTTTGGGGGCCCCATTCTAAACTTGCATCGGGGCCCACAACTCCTTAGCTACGCCACTGCAGGCTGCTGGCATCACTTGTATACAGAAACAGTGTCCTGATCAATACCGAATCAATACTTTTTTTTTCAAATATTCATTAGGAATGTCTGGGGTTTTCCTTAAGATTTGATGTTGATATCACGTCTAATTTATTTTTAAAAAAACCTTGTACGGTGTATGCCTGGCTTTACGCTGCTTGCTCCACAGACCTGCTTTATTCCTGCCCAGCATCTTCTCCGGTGTCTTACTGCTTTATATTCTCCTTTTCCACTCCACTGCTTTGCTCCAGTTTTATTTTTACACGGTCAGTGTGCAGAATGCTCTGCTTCTCTCCTTAGAGTGTTACATATATGCAAATAAATGCACAAGCAGTCAAAGCTGTTCCTCCAACTCTCCTCATCTCTGCTGTGCGCTCTGAATCAAGTCACAGGCGCTGAACACAACCTACATGCATATTATTATTTGTTATTGTTGTTATTATTATTGGAAGGCTGGTACTTAACTGTATTTATAGAATGTATTAAAATTCTTTTTTTTTCAGTTACATTTTTATTATAATTTTACAGTTTACAAAACAGGTATAGAACCACAAGTCCAGTATAAAAAAAAGATAGTAGTTATATAAAGGCACAATGCAACAGCATCCATTCTTGTGCAAATCAAAAACAATAGCATCTATCACATAGCCCCACATGCAAAGCTGCCATACTCACATTCCGAATCGTCAGTGGGTGTTGTGCTCTGCTATGCTCATTTGTTTGTTTGGCTAAGGGCCGTTTTACACATAATCAGTTGCTCTCAGTTAAAACAGAAAAAAAACTGATTTTCAAATTAATGCCCATGTTTTCCTATGGCACCTTTCACACTTATGGCGTTTTAACTGAAATATTCTTCCCAATGCACTGCTATGGAAAAAACGCGTACCAACGCGCACTAACACATACTAACGCACACTAACGCATACCAGTTGATTAAGTGTAAAAGGGCCCTAAGCACGCAGAGGAGTAGCTATGGGTGGGCAAGGGGGGGAACATATGTCCCCGGGCGCAGCGCTGTGAGGGCGCTTAGCATGGTCATTGCACCCCCACGAGCATAAGAGGTGGCTCGCTGGTTGCCCAAAGGGAGCTTCTCTCACTCCCTCTGTTGAAACGTTAAAGTGAAACTCCAGACTAAAAATCTACTCAGCAGCACTGAAAAGGCTTGGTGTTTCTTTAACAGTTTCACAGCATCAGAACTTTGTTTTTCTTAGCAAAGCCTCATTTTTAGCAGCACAGAAGCTAAGCTCCGCCCCATCAAAGAAAACTGCCTGGGCATTTTTCCCCTAATGCTGTGCAAAGCATGATGGGATTTCTGATGTTGTTCTCATTGCTTAGCAACTAGGAGGGTTGATCAGGACACAGGACAGTTAGAGCTGTGTCTCCTGCTCCCTGTCACCTCCTTTCAACCAAAAAGATGGCTGCCCTCATGAAATCAAACATTTGCCTGTTCTTTTAAAACAGGGTGGGTAAGAGATTATATTACCTATCTATTTTAATTATAATAACTAATGTAACTTAATGACAGTATGTTTGTATAGGCTGAAGTTTCTCTTTAACAGCAGCAGAATCTGGCTAACTAAAGGGGATTACATTTGGCTATTTAAAGGGGGGCACATCTGGCTATCTGAATGAGGTAAGGGGGCACATATAACTATCTAAATAACTTTTGATTCCACCCATGACCATAACCACATTCTGATGTGTGGCCACGCCCATTTTGTCCAGAGGGGGGCGCAAAAACTGTCTTTGTCCCCGGGCTCTGAAAACCCTTGCTACGCCTCCGTAAGCACGTAAGGCGTCATGAAGTACGTGCATGTGTATTATAGGTTACGGTGGAAAGCGTGCCTCTTAATGCGCATGCACATGAACAATCGTTCGTTTGTGCACGTGTGGCCTATGAAGGGTCACAGCAAAATACAGGATCAGCTAGTGCTCTGTGCTGACTGATCTGTCAGTTTTGGCTAACGTTCCTGCTGTGTTACCAAGTTCCTGTCTGATCTCCTGTTACTGACCTCCCCTTGCTATATATCGTTATTGACTGAACTTCACCTGCCCTGATCTTTGGCTTGTCTACCATTTATGCTTTCACTCTGCCTGCCTACAGACCTCAGTTAATTCCTGACTTTGAACTCCACATTGCAGGGTTACCTGTTCTCCAAGTCACTGGTTGGACAGGCCCAAGGGTCGTGAGAATGTGTTGCTTAGCTGTAGCCGAGGGACGTGTCTCTGTGGGCTCATACACAGAACTGTTGCCCTAGGGATTGGATCCTGATCTCTATTGGCGACATTTATTAAAAGTGTTGCCTTACTTGCATGGCTCTGCCTAGTGGCCAAGTTTACACTGGCATGGATGCAAAACTGATCTGTGTAAAAACTGATCTCCAGAGGCATCAATTTTCCAATCCGTGACCCTCTGTTCCGTCATCGCGATGCATCCATCAATCTGGAAAAATCTCTGCAGACCCAAACTTGCGGTCCATGTGGCCGAATGGACCACTGTAAGCGGATTCATTGGTTAACATCGGATCTGTTGGCATCTGTTTTCGTCCGTTCCATTGTGGTCCACTAAACTGTTTGGTTTTTAGGCCAATGTGAACCAAGCCTAAGTGATGTTGCATGGGGCTAGCTTTATTGTTAAAAACACATTTTTTTTAATAAAAAAATTGCAACATTGCACTTTACTGTACATCTGAATAAAATAAATAATAATTATTTGTATAATTATCCTTATAATCATTTTAGAAAATGCATATCTGTTCTGAAAAATAAAACCCAATTCAAATGTTACATGTTTATTGTAATTTGCATAACAAGTTTTCCTATTTTGTAGCTGAAAGGGACTAATTAAGATACATACTGATGCATTGTCAATTATTAATTATCTCAGCTGCTTAATATAGCATCACACAGCACGAGAAATGTAAGTCTCTGATGGAGGATCAGCTTATGATTCCTGAATAGATTAGATACAGAATTTGCTGGACAAATGAAAAAAAAAGTGCTTTCTTTTAAAATGATGTTTGTGTATGACAAAAATGCACTGGAAAGGGGGGTATTTATCAAGATTCTGGCAAAGTGCAGATTAGGAAGACAACTGTGCTCTCTTGCACCGTGTGCTTTGCTAGCGATCAGTACCAGTACTAGACAGTTACCCCCATCACATCTGAGCGTGGCTGCAGTCCTCTGTTTAACGCCACTCAGTGTCAGCACTTGACACGCGTGATGTTACAACCACTGCATTTCGGCTCCATTTAAATTGAACCCGAATTGCACTTGCAGGTGGCAGACATGAACCGGAAAGCGTCCAGTTCAGTCGTCCATCTGAAAGACGTCTACTGAAATAGATGTGCAGTTAAACAGTAGAGTTGATTTTAACAAGTAGCTACATTCTGATAGCTACTCGGGATTGAAATTTAAATGAGACAGTTGTGACCGTGGGAGGGGGAAGCGTAATTAGACCTGCTGCTGCCCTCCTTTTTGCCCCCTATTCAGACCTCTAAAGGTGCCCCCTTTTCCCCATCGCCCCTCATGTGGTTTCTGACCTCCAGCTTAGTGCGGCAACAGACAGACCTGCAGATCAGCATGGGACCTAAGGCAGAGCAGCACACAGTACCGCAGACTTCATATGTGGAAGTGAAGTCACTCGTCAACAAGAGTGGGACGGGGGTGCGGGGGAAAGGGGGGCAACTTACTACCTATACTTTGGGACACCACACTAACTATACTGGGGGCATTACTCTACCTATGCTGGAGGCACCTTACTTCCTATACTGGGGGCACCACTCTACCTATACTGGGGACACCTTACTTTCTTATACTGGGGCATCTTACTTCCTATATTGAGGGCACCTTAATACATTTACTGGAGGCTCCATACTTCCTATAGTGGAGGCACTGTAATATCTACACTGGGAGTACCATACTACCCATACTAGGGGCACCACTCTATCTATACTGGGGACACGTTATTACCTACACTGGGGGTACTATACTACCCATACTGGGGGCACAACTCTACCTATACTGTAGGCACCTTACTTCCATATACTGGGGGCATCTTACTTCCTATATTGGGGGCACCTTAATACCTATACTGGAGGCACTTTACTTCCTATAGTGGAGGCACCGTAATATCTATACTGGGGGTACCATACTACCCATACTAGGGGCACCACTCTACCTATACTGGAGGCACCATACTTCCTATAGTGGAGGCACCGTAATATCTATACTGGGGGTACCATACTACCTATACTAGGGGCATCACTCTACCTATACTGGAGGCACTTTGCTTCCTATACTGGGGGCACCTTTCTTTCTATAGTGGGGCACCTTAATACCTATACTGGAGGCACCTTACTTTTTATACTGGGGATATTACTGCCTATAATGGATCACCACTCTACCTGTACTGGAGGCAACTTACTTCCTATACTGGGGACACCACTCTACCTATACTGGGGACACCTTATTACCTACACTGTGGGTACTATACTACCCATACTGGGGGCACCACTCTACCTATACAGGAGGCACGTTACTTCCTATACTGGGCCACCTTAATACCTATATTGGAGGCACCTTACTTCCTATACTGGGGACACCACACTACTAAGGAAGACAGACTACAGGGAATTTTGCTGTGGGGGACCGGACCACTGGGTTGGCTGCAAGGGAGTTACAGGAGTGGGGAGGGGGTTAAGTAACTCACCAAGCCTTAGGGTAGGGGGCTCCCAGGTTACCTTTGCCCTAAAGCCCTCATGCTGCTTAAACTGGCCCCGATTTTTTTCTCATCCTACCTAATAAAACCTGTGTCTCTGCATCCCATGTCCGTGTGTGTGTCTGTGTTTGCGCTACTGTGCATGTGCCGCAAGGACAGCCGTTGTTCAGACAGGAGCAGGACAGCTAGGGGGCCGTCCGGGCGAGCAGGCGGGCATGTGCGTGCGCGTGGTGAGCGGGCGTGCGTGTGCGGTGAGGGTTGTGCACACGCGGCGGGTGGGCATGCGCATGCACGCTGAAAGGTGGCGGCAGTGACAGACCTAGAGCCTGGTATTAAACGTTCTATGGTCACTAGTCTTCAAAATAAATGATTGATCTAAAGAATGGAGAATCTGCATTTCCTTTACTAAAATCCAGTACTACGGTCTGTTTATGGGAACGATATATCCACTGAATGTGTTATATAAAGATGTGTAGCGTATGGCTCTTGTCTCTGCAGACATTAGTAACACTTGACATGATCCATCATTCAGACTCTCTGACTGATCACAGGTCCTACACTGCCCTCTAACTGCTCATCTGTAATACACGATGACTCTTCTGGGAGAGCAGCTACCAGTACAGCTGGAGTAATAGCACTGAAAAGCTGTCACAGTGGATACAGAAGCAGTCAGGAACATTTGTAAGCCTGTACAAGCATGGACTTGATTTTTTTTAACCTGTCGTGAGTGAATACGCTCCTGTCTGTCACTCTCTGGCTTTCTATAGCCTGAAGAGAAGGACTCTCAGGTATTGAGTTGCAGATTTCAGCAATACAATGCATACTGCGATCTGCAAGGACATCAGAGAGTGCATTGAAAGAGCTTTGTGATGCCTCCGCTCAAGTGATGCGCTGTGGTGTGTTTTAAGGGCCCTTTTCCACTACGGCGTTTGCGATGGCTGAATCGCAAAACCGCAAACCGCTAGTGATTTTCAAATCACTACAGTTTGCTTTTAACATAGGATTTGGTTTTTACCTGATCGCGATCGCACAGCGGAGCGATTATTGCCGCGATTTTGCTATGCAGTGCATAGCATAGCAAAATCGCGATCGCAAACGTCGGGAAATCGCCAGGAATTTTTTTACCTTTTGCGATTCAGCAATCGCTAGCATTCAGCGTGAATGCTAGCGATTGCTAGTGGAAAAGGGCCCTCAAGGAACGCACTGAAGGTTGCATTTGTTTGTCCCAATACATGGAATGATGTTCAATGGATGCATTGCAAGCAGCCCACCAGAATCCAATGCGCTGCATGTTCTCTAACAGTGCACCAGACTCTACTGACAAAGTATTGGGGTAAGATAGCATCTAAAAACAAATGCTTATAAATCCGTGCGTTTTGTATGCATTTCCGCCTATTTTTTTCAAGGCATTTTTTTTAAAAGCTCGAGTGTAGCCAAGCCGTTCTGTCCACTCATCTGCTGCAGCCTTGACTTCTGAAGGGCTCTTTCGCATGGACAGCTGAATTGCTTAGTAGCAGATCATCCTCCGGACCACCAGGCAACAAATACTTTGCAATTAAAGTATAATGAAGCCAAATAGCCACATTTGCAACCACAAGTGTCAGCGCAGGTACAGGGCAGCAGCAAATTGCCTGGTGTCACATCTGCCACTTCTCTCAGATGGGCATTCATGGGATGGATGACTGCCTCTGCTGGATAATCGCAAGTCACTGCCTGTCAGCTGTCAATGTGAATGAGGCTTACTGAAGTGGATGTGCTCTCAACCGCACATCTACTTCAAAGCCTTGAAAAAAAATTGTGATTTTACCATGATTTTAATGAAAGTCAATGGGAGTGTTTTTAAACCACGAAAACAGATAGAAAAGCGTTCTGCATTGTGCGCTCGAACTGTTTATGTTGTGAGACTCAGGCAGGGATATGCTGGTGAATTTTGCCTGCGATTTCCCACATACACAAATCTGCGCTTTTTCAGAGATTTTCCTTTAACTTTTCCTCTGGGATGCAATTTTTGTGTACATTTTAAAGCTAATGTCAAGTGGATTTTTTTATTTCAAAAGTCGTATACTTACCTAAAGAGGGGGGAAGGCTCTGGGTCCTATAGAGCCTTTCCGCTCCTCTCCTGGCCCCCTCCTTCCAGCGATGTCACCCCCGTTTGAATCTCCCAATGCAGGAGGCTTCAGAAGTCCTTAGGTGCCCAAGTGCTCCTAAAGACAGGCAACTCTGTACCCCATGTGCCTCAGTGCGCGAGAGATCACACATGCGAAATACGGAGCCATCCAACTTCTGGAGCACTCGGGCTCCCAAAGACCTCCGAAGCCTGCTGCAATGGCAGAGAGCAGTATTCGACTGATTGGTCGGGTACTGCTACCGGGGTGACAGCATTTTAACGGGGATTGTGAGAGAAACAGGAAAGGTCTATGACCCAGAGCCTTCCCTTTTTTAAATCCATTTGACATTCATTTTAATGCGAATTTTCGGAATGCAATTTTTCCATTGTATACCAATGAAGTTCATTTACATGAAAATGTATCTAACTTCAAAACTGCATGCAATAGAATGCAATTGCTGTACAATTTGGCTGTATCGCCATTGACTTGCATTAAATGCAAAATGCACAACACACCTGGAAAAAAGCATTCCTGCTGCAATTTTAAAATGCAAGAGGAATATGTAATGCCATTGAAATACATTAGCTGTGCGAAGGAAGCAAACTTGCAAAATAGAAAATTCATGCAAATGGACAGATGGAACTGTGCATGTGCAGTCGGTGTGACTGGAGCTCCAGTCATCGAATTTTCAGAGCTGCCAGCAGGAGAAAAGAGGGGAACCAGAGGAGCCTGAGGGACCTGGCTGAAGAAGCCTGGTTTAGCTCAGGTGTGCTTTAGGCGTACATCAAAAAAGGGCGTCCAGAAAAGCCGATAGTAGAATATTATTAAAGTGAAGTCAACGATGAAATACTAATATTTGACTACAGCTAAACCTGAGCTTATTCTCAAAATGAACCCTCCCATTACCATTGCCTAACCTTAAACACGCCCCTCCCCATGGCTAACCTTAATCCTACCCTCCCCACTCCATGGCTAACCTTAACCCCCCGCGCAAAACAAACCTGAAAAACTTTGATTTCAGGCAGCGCTATAGGGTCCCACTGAGTTATTGCTAAAGAAGGGAAATTTGGGAGTCCGGTGGCACCTGAATATTTCCCCTCTTTACAGATAATTCAATGGGTCCCTATGGCGATAACAACTTTTAGCCGCTAGTGGGTTGCCAAATTTCCTGCTTTAGTGCGTTAACCTCTTGAGGTCTTATGCTGGTTTCACAGTGGGACGTTACAGGTGCACGTTAGAGCAGCCTGTAACGCAGCCCACCGCACAGTAATGAAAAATCAATGGGGCTGTTCACAGGGCGGACGTTGCGTTACATTGTAACGCTGCGTCACAAGACAACGTACTGCATGCAGTACTTTAGACGCGGCTGAGCCGCGTTAGACTGCTTGCACATGCTCAGTAATGTTGGGGAGGAGCGGAGAGTGGCCAGGCACATGGCTAATTAATATGCACTGCACGTTATGACGTGCAGTGTTTACTTCCTGGAGCAGCCGCTCTGTGCGGCGATTGGCCGGCGGGACCACGTGATGCCGCATGCGCACAAGAGTGCGCATCACGGCATCACTGACGCCAGAGTGAGCTGCACAACGCGGCTCACTCTGACGTCCAGATCCAGCACCACCAGGCGTTGAGTTAGGGGGACGTTATGCGACCTTAACGCCCCCTCTAACGCAACGTCCTGGTGTGAAATTAGCCTTAAACCTCATAGTGACAAGTCCATTTTTTGCTAATTAGGCCAATGCAGCTTTAAGGCCTCGCTGCAGGGCCGTACAATTCAGCACACAAGTGATCCCCCCCTTTTCTGCCCATCAACAGAGATCTCTGTTGGTGGGCTGTGATTGCTCCCCTACTGTTTATTTATTTTTTTTAAAAATATTTGTTTGTTTTTTTTCAATAAATTTCTCTATTATTTTTATTTATTATTTTTTTAACCCTCCCTCCTCCCGCCAGCCAATCAGCGTGATTGCCTGTCATAGGCTTCAGCCTATGACAACGGATCACTTTTCTGCCGCCCAGGGGGTGCCGTAGATCGCAGTGCTGTACGATGTAAATAGGCGGCAAGCGCTGCTGGGAGGCTGATATCTGTCATTCGGGGATGCGCGCAATCTCAGCCCCTAGCGCTTCACGCCAATTAGGGCCGCCGCTCTGCTCACGCCGATTGGTGTTGAGCAGTCATTAAGCAGTTAAGGCCCTTTCACACTCATTGTTGTCTATCACATCACCATCTCACAAAAACACCGAAACCTGTCGCAGAAGCTGCCGTATGGGGCTAACACTTTAAAAGTAGAGTGGACAGGCGTGTCCCTTTGTGATGATGCAAGAGTAACTGTGGGTCGTGCATGGTTACCCAGGAAGTGAGGTAGACTTTCATTGGAATATGTGCCCCACAGTATGGCTGTACTGCAGCAGTAACATGCAGTGTGACCTTTCGGGAGCATTGTGGTGCGATCGTATAATAATTGCAACGGAATGCATCAAACATGACAGGCGCCTTAATAATGTAACTAGAAATTAACTGGAGTAAGGCTTGCAAAATAAAATCTTGGAATACAGATGGGATGCTGGTATATGAACAGTTAATCTAGTGATGTGACTTTTAAAATAAAATATACTGAGGCAAGGAATAGAAAAAGAAATTCACAGCTTAATTGCAGCTTTCTGATTATAACTGAATGTGTCAGTGAACAAAACTGCAGAGAAGCAAAACGGTGTGTAGCAAAAAAATAAAAGGGCAGGGTGAACGGTGGTCCTGCCCAACGATGGATCTCCCTGTCATTCAAGTATGGAACAACAAGGTAGGCTGCACATATGCCACCTATTGTTAGTAAATGGGGCATGGACCATAAGAAATCGAGAGCTACCCTGCAGTCCTATATAAATGGAGAAAATTGACATCTCACAGCAGGAAGGAGTTACAGATAGCAGTAATGGAGGGTAAGATAGTTGCAGGGCAATGAACTAGTATTCAATGGAGATATGAATCAAGGAGGCACTTGGAAACCCCAAAACATGTTGTGTTAGCTACCTGTTTGATTAAATGCAAGTTTGATTATCACCATTGAAGTGTCTCCTTCATTCATATCTTAGTTTACTTATTGTGGAAGTGGTGGCCCACAGGAGGATTGAGCACCAGCGGACCAGGCTGTTAGTCCTGGGTGAGTGGCTGCTTTGGGGTATCACTTTGTTTGAACTAGTATTCAATGGCCCTGCTGCTTATTTTTGCATGTAGGACTTTGAGGCTATTTTCACACTTAGATAGTAGCCAGGAGTCACAGTACTCTCCCCCGTCACAGCGCATTGCAAGGGCAATGTAAGTCTATGGAGACTTCCACACGCGCCCAAGCACGGATTATGCAGCAATGCAAGTCTAAAGTGACGCGTAAGTGTAAACGAGCCATCGTGGTAGCATAGCGACAGTAATCTAGTGATGTACTTTCTGTGCAGCAGGGAGCACGTCACTAAGCATGTTACCCTGTCAGGGCACTCCGTCGCAGGGTAATGTGCACGGGAGTGCAGTGTAGTGGAATCGTCCTGCTCCCAGGCTCTCTAGCCTATATGACCAGTAAAGATGCTTTAAAAAAACGTAGCCACATTTCTGATAAAATAATGGAGAGGTTTGCAGACTGAAGCCATTCTTTAAAAGGATGAAGGTTAAATAACTTAAAAATATTGTTCTAAATGTTTGTGTATTTGGTCTGATACATAGTTTACGGTGTTGTTCTGATATAAATGATGCCACTCTCCAGATGACCAATGGATTGTTCGTCAGACTTAAGTTTAATCTCTTTGATTTGGCCATAAAGAATGCCCGGAATAGGCCGTGGAGGGGAGGGCTGCCTGGGATGTAACGATTTTAGTGTCAGGGAGCCTCATAGGATTGATGTCCCAGACCAGGCACAGCTTTGCTGATTTGGTGTATGCAGGATTTATTGACCTTCACGACACGTGGTCACATTTTATTTATCCCGATAGTATTCAGCAGATATGCCTGAGAATCTATGGGCTTTTTTATACTCCTACAAAGGCTGCTGATGCTATCAAGTAATTGAAACTGGTATCTGGTTTATTAAATTGTCAATGTCATGATTTCTAATGACATTTGCAAACTAAAGAGGATTAAATCTACCCTTGACATTTCCCTTTCTCATAGGTCCTTTGTGCCAAGATCAAGGCAACTCATCCATCTCACCTCCTCCTCCTGTTTGACTCAAGATGTCCTGGGATGACCACTCTGCTGCTTGTCACATCAGTGCATCAGTGCATCAGTGTTCAGTCCTGGACTCTGACCTGAGCCTGGAGAGGTTTACAGCAACCCAGATGCACAGTGACATCGCTAAACAGGTCAATTAAAGTAGCAAGGGAACAGACCTGTGGTACAGCCAATTTACAAATGGAGCACTGTTACCATGGTTGCAAGGAGGATAATGTGTCAATTTTATTTGCAGAAAATTGTGGTTGGCTGCAAACTTAAAAAGAAAAGGTGGCCACACACACCATACTTTTTTTTATTTTATTTTATTTTCAATTAAAGAATTACAATAATTTTTTCTGATTGATTTTAACATCTGAAAAACCTGATAGATGTACAGGTGGCCGCACACCATGCAAAATAGCTTTTCAATTCAAGAATTGCAATACATTTTTCTGATAGATAGTAACATTTCAAAAATCTGACCAATGTACCACACGCATAGGTTAATTTTTTCTCCAAATATAAAAAAAATTCACCTGGGTACAGACAATCTACCCTACACCATTCAATTTTCATAAAAATTGATGAGAAAAATCCACCACTCCCGATCGACTATTGAAAAAAAACCCAAAGCCAGTTAACCCTCCGCACACTCACATGCAAATTCATTCACACAACTCATGCAGGAACCAACGTTATCCCTACATCTAAGTTAAAAGCTAGGGTCTTCATTACAAGAATAGTCTCTTGCGTAGTCACATACACTGTGCAGAGGTTTCCGTGTTAGTATGTGTCCTAACTCTGGCCCTGTAACACGCATAGTACAAGCATGAATGCATGCTTGTTCTGATTCTATGGCTAAAAGTGTTAAAGGCAGAGGACCAGCAATATAGCAAGGTAACTGGTATTGTTTAAAAGGAATTAAATATGGCAGCCTCCATATCCCTCTCACTTCAGGTTCCCTTTAAAGAGGAGCTGTCAGCCATACTATCTCAGAAAAAAACCCCACATATATAAGTAGATAAATACTTGCTCTACTTACATAACATATGTAAATGAGGAGAAAGAGGTATTATCGGCACTGCAGGTGCTTTATTCCATCAAGGTACTTGGTAAAAACATGCACATAAAAATAACGTGTCACAAAAATCACATACCATGGACAAGTAGTGCGGTGGGTGCTGGGCAAAGTCTGCCTGACGGCCGTTTCGCGCTATATATGCGCTTCGACGGAGGCTGCTACGCGGGGCTCCCTCTTGCCAGGCATAAATACACTGTTTACCCATATTTATGCCTGGCAAGAGGGAGCCCCGCGTAGCAGCCTCCGTCGAAGCGCATATATAGCGCGAAACGGCCGTCAGGCAGACTTTGCCCAGCACCCACCGCACTACTTGTCCATGGTATGTGATTTTTGTGACACGTTATTTTTATGTGCATGTTTTTACCAAGTACCTTGATGGAATAAAGCACCTGCAGTGCCGATAATACCTCTTTCTCCTCATTTACACTACAAGTGACTTCAACTATATCAGAGCACGCAGGGTGCACCATATCAAAAGTAGTGCAACAATCCTGTCCGCACCGCTCCAGCGTCAGCTGTTCAGTGCTGTAGTGTCAACTATATTTTTCTCCTTTTGTTGTTACATAACATATGTATTGCACTGTCCACGTTTTGATTTTAGTGATTTTTCTACAGTAAAAAAAAATTAGAAAATCCTTCCTAGCAATTCCCATTTTAAGTGTGGTTATTTTGAAGCCAATCCTGATGTAATTTCCTCCCTTCTCTGCCTGATTGAGTATGCATTGCCTGCCCCCAACTATAGAAAGTGCATTGTCTCAGCATGAGAAATATTGGCCATCCAGAGAGGAACAGAGGTGTGGGAGGTGAAAACAGGAGGGAAAGAGGCTTCAGCCAATCAGGCTGCATTAGTTAGGTCTGAGGGCAAAGTAGAGAAGCAGAAAAGGACAACCCAGCATGCCCTGCAACTTCCTTTTTGTGTATCAATTTTTGTGTGTACCAAATAAGAGTCAGGTAAACTGGGGAATGATCATTTATCAACAAGAAAATTAAAAGTGATATTAACATTTGAATTGCCTGGTTAGCATCCCTAATACTTGGTTATCAGATAAGAATAATGAATTGATTTTTGATTTTATGCCCAACAGTTACACTTTACATGCCATTCCCAAGAGGAACATGCATACAATTGCGTGTGTGGTAAAACATGCATAACTCAAATGAGTATACTCCCTGCCTCAAGGTGGCCATACTCCAAATCATTTTTTTCTTTGGATCTTTTAAATTCAGTCAGTTTTCTTAACTGTACTATTTGAAAAATCAAATCAGTCCACCATAGATTAGTTATTTCTTATTTTAAAAAATAGTTCAGAAATTTTCACCCCACCGATAGATGAAGTTATAAAACATATCGGGAAATTCAATTGTGTTTCTCAATCAAAAAAAATTTTGATTTACATTTTTCTGTACAATAATTTTTATTAATAAAAAGTGTACGGAAAAAAAAAAATCTAACATTTTGGTTGATTAGTGAATGGTCACCTATAAGGTACCCATACGTGCATCAGTTTTCCCATATGATTCCCAGACGATTTACTCACTCTAATAGTATCTGCCAAGAATCTATTGCCCAAAATTTCCAATCAATCAAACTTTAAAGGGTACCTGTGAGTTTAAAAAGAGACAAAGTTAGATAGTCACCTTAGGAGAGAGAAGCCTGTGGATAATCCAGAGGATTTTCACGTCCCCTTCACCTCCACTGATCCAGTGCTGGGACCCTCTTAAACTATTTGAAAAGGGCTTATAGGTTCATGTGGTCACGCTCCTGTCTGCGAATGAGTGCGACTGCACAGGCACAAGACAGTCCGCGTCCGCACAGTAGCACAGATCCGCTCGTGCATGTCACTTTCCTCTGATGCAGGAAGCCTCTGGAGGTTTCAGAGGCTTCCCTCTATTGAGAATAGAATATTAGAATATTCTAATTTTAGAATAGAATATTAGATATATATTAGAATATTCTCTATTGAGAATAAGGCTTTTCTTTTTTTCAGAAGTCACAGGTTAGCTTTAAATTATTTTTTCCTAAACTCTATGGAATGTATTGATCAGACATGACAGAAAATTAAACAAAGTAGAGGGTGAACAGTCACCCTGGAATGAAAAAACAAAGACACCGGGAGCTCAAATGGTGCAGTGCGTCGCAAACGATAGAAGCAAAAAAACATAAACAGAGGGTACTCACAAAGGGAAGTTGCAAAGGGGCAACCAACCACTGCAGGCAGGCCGCAGGGGTCCAGGCTAGCCAAAAATGGTTGCACTTTTTGAAAAAAAGGCCCTAGGGGCCAGTAAACGGGAGGGGGGGGGGGGGGGTGTATACAATGCACAACAGGCTGAAAATGCTCCCTGAAAATGATAAAATAAATTAAAAACAATAAAATAAATACGTTTGAGGTGGCTTACCTCACTGTGTTAAGAGCAAAGGTTTGAACCAAGGCGCTCAAACCTTGGCTCTTAACACATTGAGGTACTTGATTTGGCCTGAGGAGGTGGGCGGGGACCCACAAAGTGCGTTGCCAGTGCAATTGGTACCCGCTGTTGGAACTGATGTGATAGGGGATTCTCAACATGGCCTTTATTCTTTATAAAGGCATTCCCTGAAAAAGATTTATACAAAGATGCAGTCCAGCCTCCCTGCTCACTGCACTTTTTTGGCAGTTAGACGGAGCAACTGCCACTCACTAAGTGCTTTTCAAAATAAAGAAAACCTTGAGAACCCCCCATAAGAAGATGGGCTAGTCCAAAATCTGTCGGTAATGTCAGATTTCTACTACTTACTGTAAGTGACAGCAACATAGGAGAAAGTAATTTATGGCTCATTTTACTCTGGAAGAAATGTACTTTTTATTAGTATAGGTTTATATGTATATGAAATTTTAAGATTTTCGCGGCAGAGGTCCTTTAATAAATCAGGTCCAGTGTGAAATATGTGATAAGGAGTTCACAATTAAAATGTCCACAATATCTAAAAATATAAAATGTATTTATTATTATTATTTTCACAATTTATATTATAAAAAAGTGTACTCTGTCTGCATCATTGCACTAGTTCTTAACACATACAAACAAAGACAAGCTGAGAACTCAGGAATAGAAATTCTCTTCCATTCTTTCTTCTTAGGATATAAAATATTTGTCCAAATGCTATAAAATGGTCGTTGTGAAGGTAGATATCTGCAAATAAGAATAAAAATGGATTATAGATTAAAATGAATATATCTAAATGATAGATTTGACATGAAGTATACATTTTGTGTCTTTCCATATGGGCTGTGTTCTCAGACGATTGCAGTGTAAAGTTCAGTTCCCAATTGAGCAAAAACCATATCAGCTTGGTACGTTTTCTGTGGCACAGCAGCAGACATGAAAACAGATCTAATGTTAACAATAGGGTCTGCTTGCACTTGTGATTTTTAAAGGACACTTGAAGTGAGAGGGATATGGAGGCTGCCATATTTATTTCCTTTTACGCAATACTAGTTGCTTGGCTGTCCTGCTGATCATTTTGTTATCCGTAGCGTCCCAATCACAAACCTGAAAAAAGCATGTGGCTAATTCAGTCAGACTTCAATCAGAGACGTCTTATCTGCATGCTTATTTATTTATTGTAATTATAAAGCGCCAACATATTACGCAGCGCTGGACATTAGTTTAGGTTACAGACAATATTTAGGGGTGACAAACAGCAATATGACAATACATGAATACAAGAAAGACCAGATCACACAGCACAGTATGAGTATAAGGTAATGCTTAGTCAGTGACTGGAGGGGAGCATGGAGATTAGGCAAGTTAGGTTCACTCAGATGCATAGCATAGGTTCACAGTAATGGAGGTGCATGATCAGGTAGGACACAAAAGGAGAAGGACCCTGCCCAAAGGCTTACAATCTAGAGGGAGAGGTAAGGACACGAAAGGTAGGGGACCAGAGTTCAGCTGTGGGATTAGAGCACTTGTGAGTGGTAGTAGGCCAGAGTGAAAAGGTGAGTTTTGAGGGCTTTCTTGAAGATTTTGAAGGAGGGGGCTGCCCTAATGGGTGGAGGTAGTGAGTTCCATAGTGTTGGAGCAGCTCTAAGGTGGCCATATACAATCTTGATTGTACAGCTTTACCAAATGTATGAAAGGGGAAATTCATCCTAAACAAACATACTGTCATCAAATTACATTAGTTGTGTTAATTAGAATAGATAGGTAATATAATCTCTTTTAAAAGAACAGGCAAATGTTTGTGATTCATGGGTGCTGCCATCTTTGTCATGGGGCAGCCATCTTTTTGGTTGAAAGGAGTTGACAGGGAGCAGGAGACATAGTTCCAACTGTCCTGTGTAAAATGTAAAAAAAACAAAAAACATTGCACCAAAACAGCAGAACGAGAACAACAAAATCAGAAATCCCATCATGCTTTGCACAGCATCAGGGGAAAAAAGCCCGGGCAGTTTTCTTCTGCGCAGCTAAAAATGAGGCTTGTATAAGAAAAACAGAGTTCTGATGCTGTGAAACTGTTAAAGAAACACAAAACCTTTTCAGTGCTGCTGAGTCGATTTTTAGTCCGGAGGTTCACTTGAAGTATAAGGTCCAAGTGATTTTAAAATACTTTGAAAAGATTGTTTCGATAGGCTCTTATACTACATGAAAGTGGTAACATTGAACAACCAAAATTGTAAGATTTATGTCCTGCCTTAATGTGGACACACACCATACAATTTTTAAATATCTGTTCTATTCAAGAATTGCAATCAATTTCTCTGACTGATTGTAACATTTTAAAAATCTGACCAATCCAATTATCACAAAATGTTTGGAAACTCTGAGAAAATTGCTTGGGTGTATATATTAATAAACTGACAATCTACCACACACCATTCAATTTTCATTAAAATTGATCATAAAAATTCAGCACTCCCGATCAACTTTTATTGAATAAAAATGGGAAATCCGATCAGATTTCTTGCTCGAATGAAAAAAAAAAAAGCTTTAGATTTTTCGGGAATTCCGATCTTATTTATCGAATTGCTGTAAAATTGGATCATTTTATTGTATTGTGTGTGGCCACCTTTAGATAAATATAAACAGAGCCTGTGATGATAAAGTATTTAAACAGAGGTTATACCCAGGAGAAAAATATGCATATTAGTATTGATCCTAAGTATGTTGATTACAATCCCTCCTCTCTGACCTTTCAAGCATCCCCATTGGTCTCTAACTATAATGGATGGCTTTTACTATTATAGAAGCTTACCGTAGTTCCCTTTATTCTCAGTTCCATCTTGTCTGACCATATTTAGCATGAATCTCTGAAATGTTTTCTAGTACATTATCTGTATGCTGCACATTCATAATATGGTCTCATTTTGTTTTCGTTTAAGGTCCTCATTGAGATCAGTTGAGGTCACAGTGTCTCCCTTATTTCTTTACTATGCCCCGTACTGCAAACTCTAATGCTATTCAGTGGGGATGCCGCTCATGGTGACTGGAGGCAGTCGGCTGCTTATGTCCTGCTGTGTAAATGAGTTGAGTTTGGAGGAGATACTTGCCTGAACCTGATTGGGCACTTATGTTATGGCTGGATAGTATAGAGCCCTGCCTCTGACAAAGGAGAACAGAGTCCAAATCTTGGCTTTTCCTATTCAGTAAGCCAGTGCCTATTCAGTAAGGAGACCTTGGGCAATTAACACTGCTACCGCCTACAGAGCGCGCCCTAATGGCTGCAGCTCTGGGCTTTGAGTCCACCAGGAGAAATGCGTAATATAAATGTCATGCTATGGGCAGTGGACAGCCCAGTGTGTGTGATAGGCAGAGTCTGGGTAGTTAGTTGTACATCGGGAAATGGTGGTACTCTATTGGTAGGAGGTGCCGCGGAACAGCTGTCAGGCAGGTCTACTTCTCGCCTCACCCTCCATTGGTGAAGTGTGATGTCTAGGTCTATGGACATTTAATCAAGCTAGATTTTTGTCAGCAGGTTTAGTGGCCAAAAATTCTTATGTTTAACAATTGGTTCTGCTTTGTATGTGCGCAGAATCACCCGGACCAGCAAGCGTACCGTCCTGCCACATTTAGTGCCGCTGCTAATCTCCTGATTGTGGTTTTATAAATACACCGTAGAGGGCATGGGAAAGTTTAAATGTTTTATTACACACTAGTCAGAAAGTGACTTGTACAGGAAGATAGGAAGACTTTGCTGAGCTGCAGTGCTGGCCAGAAAAAAAAATCACTCAGCAGCAGAGGAAGTGGGTGGGGCCAGTAAGTGGCTCTGTGCTGAGGAGTGAATGCTGTTCACTAACTGAAGAAGCAGGACCCACTCTCTTGGTATTTTTCTGCTTTGTTAAAGGGAACCCAAGGTAAAAGTGATATGGAGGCTGCAATATGTATTTCCTTGCAAACAATGCCAGTTGCCTGTCTGTCCTGTTGATCTTCTGGCACACAAAATCAAAACCCTGGAACAAGCATATGGCTAATGCAGTAAAACTTATGTCATCTGCATATGCTTTTTCGGGGTCTATGACTAAAAGTATTATAGACACAGGATCCGGAAGACTGCCAGGCAACTGGTATAAGGAAATAAACATGGCAGCCTCCATCACTCCCACCTTTAAGAGGTCATGCAACTGATTTTTCCATAGGAATTTCTCTACAACAGCTGCAAATTGTGTGAGTAATGACATAGTCCCAGATTCAAGTTTACTTACAGTAACTGGGTCTTACAATTTTAAAATATGTTACCAAGTACATTAAAAATTGCTTTGAAATCTGGGTCACTTGATTTTTGTTCACAATATCCCACGTAGTATGATTCAGATCACACGTAGTACAGTGCAATGAGTGGGAGAGGCAGAATTTAAATCACTCCTAAAACTGCTCAGAACAGACATGGGCTTCTCACAAAAAAAGAACAGGTGAAAAAAAGCTTATTGCCAGGTACTCCTTTCATTTATTTTATGAAAATGCTGGCAGCTTTTCAATAAGCAGACGCAAAATGTCAAAGCTTTAACAATTCCTTCACAAAATGTATTTCAAATTGGTACCTAGCGTTTGTTTGAAGGCAAGATCATAAAAATATCATTGCGGGTTATGCACCACAGGAAAAAGTCTAGTAATGAGCTGTTCAGATAGAAATAGATCAAATTACAAGAACTGTTCCTGTATATAGCAGCATTCAAGTCAATGGGTCTGGTTTGCTAATCCCGGAGAATGCACAGTAATATGTGATCGGGAAAAAAAAATCCCTGCTACAGATTCATAAAAAAATGTGTTGAGTTAAACGAAATAATAAGTCTACTAAAAAAAAAAATCAGTTTAACATTCCTGGGGCTTCCTGCAGTAGTCCTGCAATAGCCCTGTGGCCGCGCTGTCCTTCCGCGACCCTCCAGCCTGCACCCCCTCAAAGCTGGCCGGCCACACACATCATGTCCCCATGCACGGCAGCATTCTGCGCATGCACAGTACAGGAAAATTGCTACTGCCAGCAACGGGTACATGATCAAGGTGCGCATGACTCGAGATCGTGCATGCTCAGTAGCCTGCTTTGGGGCGGGGGGGCAAGAAAGGACAGAGCGGGAACAGGATGACTGCCGGGTTTGCTAGAAGTTCCAGGTAAGTTAAAATGCTTCTTTTGTAGACTTAAGTAACTTTTTAAAGTGTACCAGAACTGAGTGAATATGAAAAATCGATACTTACCTGGTGCTTCCTCCAGTACCATAAGCAAGTGTGAGTCCCTTGCCGTCCTCCCGTGGTCTGCCGTTCAGCTGCGATCAGCCCCGGTAACAAGCTAAGTCGCATCAGTAGTGGCCTTCTGCGCATGCACGGACCTCCAGTGCATGAGCAGAAGGCCACGACTGACGCGAGTGAGCCTGTTACTGGGGCTGATCGCGGCTGAACGGCAGACTGTGGGAGGACGGCATGAGACTCGCACGTGCTTATGGTGCTGAAGGAAGCCCAGGGTTACTATTAATTTTTTATATTCACTCAGCTCTGGTTTACTTTAAGCGTGTAATTCTTGGCCAGCACTACAAAGCTATACATCATGCGATGGGTGCAATAATCACCAACAGATACAGATACATTGGTGATGCTACTTTTTAAATACTGATTTTGTCAGGGAAAGTATTTATAAAATATCCCTCCATAACCCCATCTATATCCCCCCATCTCGTCACAAGGCATTCAAGGTGGCATCCCGCCCTTCACAACAGCCAATCAAGTGAACAACACTCTCCAGGGGGTAGGTGTATCAATATCCAACTCTACCATTAACCTCCTTAGCGGTAACCCCGTGCTGGACACGGGGTAAGCCGCCGGAGGGTGCCGCTCAGGCCCTGCTGGGCCGATTTACATAATTTTTTTTTTGCTGGACGCAGCTAGCACTTTGCTAGCTGCGCCAGCACACTGATCGCCGCTATCTGTTGCGGTGCGCGGCCCCCCCCCCAGACCCCGTGCGCTGCCTGGCCAATTAGTGCCAGGCAGCGCCGAGGGGTGGATCGGGACTCCCAATGACGTCCCGACGTCGTTGAACGGGACGGGATTTCCTGATCAGAGATCGCCGAAGGCGATCGAAGCGGGCGGGGGGATGCCGCTGAGCAGCGGCTATCATGTAGCGAGCCCTGGGCTCGCTACATGATTTAAAAAAAAAACTAAAAAAAGGAGTACTGTAGGGGGGTAGGGGAAAAAAAAAGAGTTGAACTTACCTGGGACTTCTAATAGTCCCCCGCAGGCGTCCTTTGCCCACGCAGCCACTCACTGATGCTTTGGTCCCGCCTCTGGTTCACTTCCAGAATTTGCGACTTTAAATTAATATATTTCTTACTTTCGAGTGTTATTATGAAATAAAATTAATGATGATAGAAAGGACCAGTATGTTTTAAATTATAAAATGACATCTTTTTTTTATGAATTCTTTGTGATAAACATGACTAGGGGTGTAACTGGGCGTGGCTAAAGGTGTGGCAGGGCCATGTCTGAAAGTGTCCCTCTTTCTCAACTCAAAAAGTTGGGAGGTAGGAGTAAATACAGAGGGTGCATTGCAAGGTGCAAGCCACTCATAAGCCTCAAGAATAGAAAGGCTACATTGGACTTGCTAAAGAACATCTAAAAAAGCCAGCACAGTTCTGGAAAAGTATTCTTTGGACAGATGAAACCAAGATCAACCTCTACCAGAATGATGGCAGGAAAAACGTATGGAGAAGACATGGAACATCTCATCATACAAAGCATTCCACATCATCTGTAAACCACGATGGAGGCAGTGTGATGGCTTGGGCGTGCATGGCTGGCAGTGGCACTTGGACACTATTGATGATGTGACACAGGACAGAAGCAGCCGAATGAATTCTGAGGTGTTCAGAAACATACTGTCTGCTCCAATCCAGCTAAACGCAGTCAAATTAATTGGGCAGCATTCAGGGCTGTGGAGTTGGTGTCGGAGCAATATTGGGTACCTGGAGTCGGAGTTGGAATCGGTGGTTTCATAAACTGAGGAGGAGTCGGGAGGTTTCATAAACTGAGGTGTCGGAGTCGGATGATTTTTGTACCGACTCCACAGCCCTAGCAGCATTTCATGATACAGATAGACAATGACCCAAAACCAAAGCGACCCAGGAATTTATTAAAGCAAAGAAGTGGAAAATTCTTGAATGGCCAAAAGAGTCACTTGATCTTAACCCAATTGAGCAAGCATTTCAGTTGTTCAATATTAAACTTTGGACAGAAAGGACCACAAACAAACAGCAACTTAAAGCAGCAGTAGTAAAGGCCCGCAGAGCATTAACCCTATAGTAGCCAATTTATTTAGAGGCTTTCACGTGCTCCAGGCCAATTTATTTTAGCACATTTTGTTATTTCTTATTTGTTACATTTTCTTGCTACTAATTAGTACTGCTATAATGTGTATTTATGGCCACTTGTCACTAGGGGGCAGTGTGAGACAATAAAAGAGGACTTCTGCTTTCAGTTTCTATATACTCTGCTAGCAGACAGACATCTAAGCATTCCACGAACTTACAGCACGATCATGCCATCTGAAGTCAAAAGCAGTGCACTTAGCTCAAACGAGAGAATTCATTTGAAGCTGCTAATGAGTTAAATAGGAGTAAACCAGCATCTGGTGATTTCCTTGAGTTCAGGATCCCAGACTTTCACTGCCAGCAAATGGTTTTCAACCAAGTATTAGAAATGAACATTTTATCTCCAGGTTATTTAACCCTTTGGGGACCGGCTGCCTAACCCCCCTTAAGACCAGGCCATTTTACATGTGGGGCAGGGGGTTGGGTGCATTGGGGGGGTCAGACAGCCAGATCCCTGGTAGGGCTAGCTGGGCATCGTGTCCCCAGTGTGGTCAAGTGCCCCCCATATTGCCAGCAGCCTTTACTCATCTCCCAGGCTCCAGCGATGAGCATCTCTAGCCCCCTCCGCTCTGGCCAGCATCCTTGCACGCACTGCCGTTAATTTCTGGGTGGCGGCTTCACATCATCAAGCTGGGACTCTACACTTACGTCAGTGCGAGCAGGGATGCCGGCCAGAGCGGAGGGGAGCGACGATTGCTAGGGAAACGTCAGGAAGGTGAGTGGATCCTCTTCTTCCCCTCAGACTGCCACTGCTCTGTTAGTGATCACTACGATCCGCCGCCGATCGTAGCGATCACGTGATCAGGAGCCAATCGCGATAGCCCCTGATCACTGAGGGGAGATGTCAGCTGTCATATGACAGCTTAATCTCCCCTCTCACCCTCTCAGGTGCACACGATCGTGTCGGGAGCGAAAATGGCAGGTGGCGTAAATCCTGAAAATGGCAGGTGGCGTAAATCAGGCTTAGACAGCCACAAGTGCGGTGTAGGATTTATGCTCAGCGGTCCCCAAAATGTTACTTTGCCCAATTACTTTTGAGCCCCTGAAATGAAGGGATTGTGTTAAAAAATGGTTTAGTTGCCTCACATTTTTATGCAATCATTTTGTTCACAACTAGGGATGGCCCTGATTAGGAGAACTCATGGAGAAGCATGTGATCAGTTTCATCAGCTGATAGATTTGTAAGGTCCTGATTTGCTGTGATGACTTCCTGGTTTAACACATAATCTGGACCAGCAAATCAGAACCTTACAAATCTATTAGCTGATCAAACTGATCACATGCTTCTCCATGAGTTCTCCTAAGCAGGGCCATCCCTATTCACAACACTGGATTAAACTAAGTTGTTCCATTTAAAATTCATTGTGATAATGTACAGAACCAAAATTAGAAAAAAAAAAGTTGTCTCTGTCCAAATATTCATGGACCTAACTGTATGCTTGGCTTTTCAGGAACATAAAGGAATCATTTGCATATTTACTTACTAAGTGATGCATTTTGCTTACATAAAGCTGAATAATTGTAAATACCTTCTGTTTGAAGAAGGCGAAAATTATATTTAGCACAGATTTTAAATAAGGTGAGAAAACAATAACAATTGATGATAAATGGCAAGTTAGTACATTAGGCAAATACTGAGCTAGCACCATGCTGTAGTGGAATAAGGTCACTGACCTCTTTGGTAGTGTGGCTGGAAAGATGAACGTCATTTCATGTCACATGATGCTGCTCACGTGCATGCACACGCATTGCCATTTGCTCCAGATTCTTAAAAACAGTCACCACATCACCCTGTTGCGATGACTCAAAAGTCCTGTGAAGTAAAAATGAAATGTCAGTTCTTTATCTTGTGTATCCAAAAATGCAGCCATTTTTTAGTTACTCTAAAAAAAAACAGCATAATGTAAGTGCTCAACTGTTCAGTACTGGCAAATACATATTTGTTGCTAATATACAAGGCTGGCCAATGAAACAGTCCAAGAGGGGTTCATCAGCCATTCCTAAATTAAAGAGGAACTGTAAGCTCCTAATGAACTCACCACCAGCGTGAAGCTTGTGTCTGCTTTATCGGGGAAAAACTGCTGTTCAGGAACAATTGCTATTTATAGTGTACCCGAGACGACATGTGACTTGATGAGATAGACAAGTGTATATGCAGTGGCAAATATACTGACACCTATGCTGTGCTCCTTTTCTGTTTTCCCTGCCTGAAAGAGTTAATATTCAACTATGCAACTGACAGTTTTTCTCCAGTCAGGACCCAGTTGGA
The DNA here is from genome assembly GCF_040937935.1 of Hyperolius riggenbachi. Lineage (NCBI taxonomy): Eukaryota > Metazoa > Chordata > Amphibia > Anura > Hyperoliidae > Hyperolius > Hyperolius riggenbachi. The sequence continues at coordinate 109,462,326 of NC_090647.1, read as the reverse complement.
CTATAGCATCCTTCATTTGACGGCAAAGCACAGCTAGAAAACAATTTTTAAACAGATAACTGGGCTTCTGACTGCAAGGGATAGATAAAAAGGTCAATAGTTCATGTATTTCTGCTCTGGGACTCTTCAGACACTGCAATTGAGCAGAGACAATAAAACATTAAATGTACTTTGTAAATGTTTATACAGAAAATAAAAACATGATATATCTAAAACAATCCTTTTTAGGAGTAGAAGGACAGATACAATTGTTTATCTCATCAGTTTATTTGCACCTCTGGTTCACTCTAAATTTCAAGGTGCAACCCCTGCCCACCAAATGATGTTAATCCTAGGCTTAACAGTTACATGATATTCTACATGGCTTTATAGATGCAGTTAAAGAGAAGAGCACCAGCCCCTGATTAACAGTTACATGATGTCCTCCACAAGACACAATGGATTGGAGAACATGAATCTGTACTATGGAAAGTCAGTGGAATACTTCTAGCACTGCAACTCTGTGGGTATATGGCAGACCATGTGCTTCTCATAGTCTGTCCAAATGCTCAGTATTGTTTATTACACAAATTCAATTGGTTCTTTTGCTGTTAAAATGTTTTTAATATTCATTGAAAAAAGAATCTGTAATATTATGGAAGGGAATATATAATGGATCAAGTAGGCAGCATACTAAGACTTTGCACAATGCACTATGAATTTTAAAAACTGCCCTATTAGTACCCTCGGGGAAAGGGGGGGCTGATATACTTGCAACTCGTGTAAGCGTTAAGGGCTAGCGATGGCTGCAGAATAATGCACTGTACTCTAATCTGTTGCAATCAGGAAAGGTAGTGCTGTGTGTATCTATTTCTGCCAGGCCGAGTGTTGAAAAAAAGCTCTCATGACGATAAAACCAGCGGCTTTAAAGAACTGATGATTTTATCTCCTGATTTAATCAGTGCTGCCAGACATGTAACTGGTTGTTTAGACCAATTTCCTTCTTGCTGAGGATTCTTAAGGCCCGTACACCCGCATGACCTATAACAACAGTCTCAGACGATAATTTGATGTGTGTACGGCAGTCCCTGACACCCGGGCGCTCTGCCTAGTGGATCTACTCACCCTCAGGGACGCCGATCCCATTGTTTATGCTGCTCCCCCGCCTGCCGCTTGACATTTCATACCCCCCCCCCCCCCAAATAACAGTGTGTCATCACAGCGACGCGTGTGTAACCTGACCCAGCGATGTCGCCCAAGGGGATCAGGTCCGGGCGACATCCCTCCTTTAGTGGTCAGAACAATGGACCAATATGGAGCCCTGGTGAAGAAATTCAAAGATGCATCTGATGGGGATCCCTTCTACAGTAATAAAGTGAATGTGAGCTCTGGCAAAAGCATCTTTGAATCTCTCACCCATTGGTCCAGATTTGGATGAATGAGGATCCTTATAAAAGGAAAAAGATAATGTACCTTCGTAGCCATTCTCTTTGGGGGGCTTCCAGATTCCACTATTAATGGCCCTCAGTATCTACCTCCATGTGCACAAGAGTAGTCACCCCACCTGCTTCTGGGCACTTGTGATGGTAATAACAGACAAGCTTACTTTGAGGAGGAGGGGTCTGGGGGTGTTCCCTCCCCCGTAAGGTACTTCTGAGCTTACAAACAATGTGGGCTAGCAATGGCAGAATCTTTTTTTTTATTTTTTTTTTTAAAGCATTTTAAAAAATGTGTACATTGTTTAAAGAGATTACAAATAGCTCTGAAAAGGGCAAACCGTATATACCGGCGTATAAGAGGACTTTTTAACCCTTAAAAATCTTCTGAAGAGTCGGGGGTCGTCTTATACGCTGAGTATGAGGATGCCGGGTGGCAGGCAGAGCCGTAATTACCTAATGCTGCAGTCATTCGGTGAAAAGAAAGACAGATTTTGCTCTCCGTTTAAAAAAATAACTTGTTGCAATAGCGACTTGCGAGCACCGGCTGGTGCGGGTGGCAGTGCAGCTTCTGGAGTCACCTGACTGGTGCGCTCCACAATACAGCCCGGCAATCTTCCTGCATGAGCGTCATCAGTGGAACGCACACGTCACCCGTCAGGTGACCCCGGAAGCTGCACTGCTACCCGCGCCAGCACTGCTCACAAACTATTACAACAAGTTATTTTTTTCTAAACGGAGAGTGTGATAGATTTTTCTTTTCACCGGATAACTGCATTAGGTAATTACAGCTCTGCCTCACACCCGGCACTCCTACTGGGGTAGTCTTACACAGCGGGGGGTCGTCTTATACACCCAGTCGCCTTATATGCCAGTATATGCGGTATACACAAATAGAAATTGCATACTAATATACTTAAAGAGAAACTTTATAGTAGTGGGTGGGGGATAAAGCAATACATTGCGAAGTGAGAAGTTAAAAAGCTGAAGAAGAGATCAAGAAACGATTGATATTCGCCATGTCATTTGTTCACATTGTTTAATCCACAATGAGCCTGCTAGTCAACATCTTTACTGCTGGCAGACAAGAAAAAAAGACTAGTCAGCACCAACTGCTTTTATATATAACCACACCTACTAACAATGTGATAGGCTAAAACGTGTTTGTTTGTTTTTTACAGAAATATATATGCACAAAAGGGAGATACTGGTTGCTTAGCAGCTAAAAACAGCCGTTATTTCCCACAATGCAACAAGGTTCACACAAAGGGAACTGTCATGACCATAGTTATGACATCACACTGTGGGAGGGGTTTCACCACAATATCAGCCACAGAGACCCCTTTGATGATCTATTTGAGAAAAGGTAAAGATTTCTCATGGAAAAGGTGTATCAGCTACTGACTGAAATTACATTCAATCCTTGGTTAAAGTTCCTATTTAAAGCGGTATAAAACCCTGACATAATATTCAATAAAAACATGTTTTCCTACTTTTTATATGCCATACGGTTATCATGCTTTTGTGCATAAGTATTCATTTAGAAATTATACGTTCCCAACAGGGCTGTGGAGTCGGTACAAAAATCTTTCGACTCCGACTCCTCAATGTATGAAATCAACGACTCCGACTCCAACTCCGGGTACCCAAAATGGCTCTGACTCCTTGACTCCGACTCCTTAGTCTAATACTTAACAGGGCTGTGGATTTTGTACAAAAATCATCCAACTCCAACTCCCGACTCCTCAGTTTATGAAATCAACGACTCCGACTCCAACTTCGACTCCGGTTACCCAAAACTGCCCCGACTCCGACTCCACAGCCCTGGTTCCCAAAGTACACTTTTTTTGCTCTGAAAGCTGACTTTGCATTTTATTTATAACTGCTTTATTCATGTTCTAACAAGCAGAAATGCTTTCTAAATTGTCTGACTTTGTTCAGGGGACCCGGCAGTGTAGGAGAAGTGTTTATTTACATTCCTCACTTGATCCAATAAAACACAAGATAAAATTATCTACAACTTCGGATGGGTCCAGATTTCACTGCACTGCACTTTCAAGTCCTGTGTGCAACCCTTTGAATGCTGTTCTAGTAAAAAAAAATGCTGGTTGCGTATAATATGCTGTAAATAATCTATTAGAGCAAAAGAAGAAATGCTGGGTTTCATTCCGCTTTAAAGGCAGTAGTAGTATCCTAATGCTAAAATGGATATGTTTAACGTACCAAACAAATCAGAGATTGCATAGGCAGTGAAAGGATAGATTAACAATTGAAGCTTCTAAAGTGTGTGTGTGATGCAAGGCAAGGCTGTGACTGCATAAGGCAAGTTTTTTTGTAACTTGGAATGCCATCGGTGGAATGTTTGGTGACAGTATATCCAACTGCAGGAGGTCACTCCTACTCACCTTGTGGGAGCTGGCTGACTGATGGAGCGTTTTACCTAAAATATAGTAAGAATAATTTAGCACGCTGATATAAGAACACAAAAGCAGACTATGCAGATGGAATATCACATTTGGACAGCTGGATGTAAAAGAATGGTCAAAATCAAATACCAACAGGATCCAATCTGTAATAAAAATCAGCCTGGGAAGAAAGAAAACCATAATCATCATCCCATGGCAATCCCAGTGCTGACAGGTCACCCAATGGTTGGATTCACTGCTGTCTTCCTCTGCAGACTGCTGCAGGCTCAGGTGCTGCAAGACCTGCTATACATATTATCATTGCGGATAGGTTGACTTTGGATACTCAGATTTTAGGTGTAAAGTGTAAAGTGTGGGAGTTGACCTATCTGCTGGGGATATACGCTGGTGATGTGTGCAGGGGTCCCCCATATGCAGAGTGCACTGCGGAGTATATGGCTACTTGTCCTTATGGTCACATGGCAGTGAGCCTGGAGCTCTAGTAGCCAGTTCAGAGACTGCATGGGACACTGTAGCATGCAAGCAGGAGAGAAGACAGATAGCTATACATGCATGGGGGGAGGGACAATGGCGCGCACATTGAGGGTATGGCCAATGGGTGGGTCATAGCTTTTGGTCTATTTTTGAGTCCAGGAAATGTGTGTGTGGCCGGCGTATACAAAGGAAGGCTTATCCGCGCGTAAATCTGTAATCCTCTTCCTAACCTCTGACACTATCTCTTCCATACAGGAGGAATGAACCAGAAGAAGCTGATGGTGATATATGTATGGAGAGGAGCACAGCACCAGCTATGGAATTGAGCAGGAAAGGAGTACATCAAATGAAGACACTGGAGGGCCTGTCAGCACTGTAGTGGCCGCAGAAAAGGTAAATATAGCTGTCTTCCTTCACAGGCTGACTTTCTGCAAGGTTCTAATAAAGTTAAACAGTTCAGCTTTAAAAAGAAAAAAACACTTTCCTGGAATGTTTTATAAAAAATGTCAGGAAATGTATTTTAAAATGCAACCCTGCATACATTTAATGCATAGGCAGAGCAGCCTGAAGAGCAGGCAGCAGTTCCAATGGCTGAGATTTAGCTAGCGAATTTCTGTACAGCCAATAGTAGTTGTGCGTGCGTGTAGCCATTTTCTGCTATATAAATGTGTGTATGTCAGGTATTGCTGTTCACCTTTACAGAAGTTTAGTGAATCATCCTCCCCAAATTCTAGCAACAGACCCGCAGTGTAATTTGTGATTGTTTAGAGCTAAAATCAGCATCACTAACTTTATTTGAACTAATAAACCGCATGCTGTACCTTTCGGCACTGGGGAAGTTTGGTGCCAACGACGTCTTCTGGTAAGACAGGTAGAGGCGGGCCTTGTAGCAGCGGATGCAGATTGTTGACATGCTTCATGCACACATCCAGGGTTGAGCAGATGTGACCACAAGTCCCTTGTAGCACAGAGCAAGCATCACGAAGTTTCTGAAAGTAAACCAAAATAAAAATGTATATAAAAGGTTCTGAGGCTTATTCATAAACACACCTACATAGAAATCTGGAGCAAAGTGAGGAATTGCCCTGACGAAGGCGGAAGCCGAAACTCGAGTCGGGAAGTGGAGGCTACATTGCAATACTGCTATAAAACCAGCTTTTATCTAGTAAGTGGACTCCCGTGCCTGGTCTGTTGGCTCCACACAGTGTGCACTATTGTTCTTGCTTCTCTTGCAGCCAACTGACGCAGAGGACGCATTTGGAACGCACAGGGTAACTACCCATCACCAACAACGTGGATCACATGACCTAGAGAGCCGGAAATCCGTCCAGCGTGTTTGTCCTGGCATCCACACGGAGTGGATCTACTTTGTCAGGATTACAGCAAGATTAAAGATCCTTCTGTACATACTCCGCAGAAATAACGGAGGTGGGAACTTCAAGAACAGGTACTGTGACCACCCTGTTTTATGCGGATAATTTATATCCATTGCGCTGAGGTACTTTAGACACATTATCTATTCTAATTAACATAACTAATATAACTTAATGACAGTATGTTTGTTTAGGCTGACATTCCCCTTTAAGGGTGGGTTAGGCAGCCGGTCCCCAAAGGGTTAAACAATGCAATTTGCCTGGCTGTCCTGTGCTGATCCTCTGCCCCTAATACTTTTAACCATAGACCCTGAACAAGCATGCAGATCAGATGTTTCTGACTGAAGTCTGACTAGATTGGATGCATGTTTGTTTCAGGTGTGTGAGTCAGACACTACTGCAGACAAAGAAATCAGCAGGACTTCCAGGCCACTGGCATTTTTTAAAAGGAAATAAATATGACAGCCTCCATATACCTCTAATTTCAATTGCACTTTAAGGGGATTTTAAGAAACTGCACAAAGTTCTCTGAATATTTTTACAACGTAAAAATATAGGTCCTGAGATATTCATCTTGTGTACAAAAGAAAACCTGACAGGTAAGTTTTATTCCAAACCCGAAATTCTTGACTGTACTGCAGTCACCCGCTCAGGCAATGGATTACAGGTGCTTATGTAAAAGCATTTACCAAGTAAATATATACAGTATACTGTATATAGAGAAGCACGTGGCAGGTGATTGCATGGAGAAATTCTGATATTAGTCTCGGGGCCTGGGCTCACTCTGTCTGGCATTGCTGTGCGGATTTCCGCAATGCGTATCTGTGTGTGATTTGTAGGGAAATCAGACAGTGCATAGATAGCATTGTCTGATGGACACACTTATACGCTGCATAGCAATGCGTTATGACTATGCACTGCTGCATGCATTTTATGTGCAATACAGTGCTGTCCCATTAAATGCAGTAGACTAGAGTAAGCCCTGCAACTGAGAGCAAAGCATGTGCCATGCACCTGTGTTGACAAGCAATGCAACACGGTGTGCCCAGGCCTTTAGAACTAAAATACAGGATCTCTCCTCCATACAGAAAAATGCAACAGACAAAAGAACCACTCTTCAGGCTGAACTACTAAATGTCCTGGATCTATATTCATTCATTCAAAGGGTGAGTAGACCCAAAACTGGAAACTCAGGTACGAGTGAACTCTGTTGGGTGATGGACTGAATCAACCACTGTTGCTTCCCTAGGATATAAGATATACAAAAGGGGAAAACTTATGAAATCCCCTTTTATACACGCAAAACTGAAACCAGGAATTAGCTTACCTGGTAAAAATATTTTAAGTAACACTCCAGGACAGGTACACTTTGAGACACAAACATAGTGTCTCAAAGTGTGGTGGCATACGGTGGCATAGTGGTTAGCGGTCTCGCCTTGCAAGCGTGCAGGGTCCCCGGTTCGAATCCCAGCCAGGTCAACATCTGCAAGGAGTTTGTATGTTCTCCCTGTGTCTGCGTGGGTTTCCTCCGGACACTCCGGTTTCCTCCCACATCCCAAAAACATACAGATAAGTTAATTGGCTTCCCCCCAAAAAATTGGCCCTAGACCATACAAGCACTACACGGTGCATACATATGACTATGGTAGGGGCTAGATTGTGAGCCCCTCTGAGGGACAGTTAGTGACAAGACAATTTACTCTGTACAGTGCTGCGTAATATGTCGGCGCTATATAAATACTTAAATACAGTATAAAAACTATGCAATATAGAGATTATATATCGGTGGGTACACAACCTGTCCTGGAGTGTTAAAGTATTGATATCAGGTAAGCTACGTTTTTTTCCAGTAGCACGTCTGGATAGGTAAGATAAGCAAGAAACTGGTGATTAATTTCTTGCATGATAAGCAGGAAATTAATCACCAAACTTAGGGCAGGGTAATTGCCTTTTGGACAGTTCTCCTGAAGTCTGGATCGGTCACCGATATTTGATCTCAACCAATCATGCTTCATAAAGGTGTCCAGCCTCTTCCACGTTGAGCAGTGATGTACCTGCTCTGTGAGCCCAGGTTGTTGTGCTGTCCTGGTAGAATGAGAAAGGCGGCTCCTTTCCCATTACCTTATGCTTCCTAGATGCAATCCTTGATCCACTTGGCAATCGTTCTACTCTAAGCCCTTTAATCCATAATCCATAATTCACAAATAAGGATTCCGCCTTTCTAAATTCCTGAGCGTTTTCCAGATATGACAATATGTTTTCTCGTACATCCAGTTTATGCCACTCTTTTCTGTTTTTGGATCCATATTAAATGAAAGAAGGATAATTTCCCGTGTTCTGTGAAACACATCTCCAATCTCTAGTAGGAACTCAGGACTAGTTCTAAGGACCCTGTCATTAAAAATGAGCAATATAATTCTTTATATGCTAGGGCTTGTAACTCATGGATACGCCTGGCTGATGAAATTGCGACAAGGAATACGGTTTTGAATGTGCACAATCTCACTGAATCTTCTTCAAATTGTTCAGAGGTTAAAGCCTGCAAAACTAAGGACGGATCCCATTCGGGAAACTGTTTAACCATAATAGGTCTGTTCCGCTCTATTGTCTTCACAGACCTTATTAATGGATCCATTGCCAATTTTTTTAGGTAAAAATACTGATAGTGAAGAGATCTGAACTTTTATCGTACTCTTTCTCTACCCCTTCTTGCTGATATTCCAAAATCATTGCAATTTCTGAAGAGCATAAATGAAACTTTACCAATATTTTTGGTAATTTAATCTAGTATTATCTTTTCTACTTTTAATAATGTGTTTATAACTCTTGAGGACAGTCCCTTAGCTTCAAGGACTGTCCTTTCAGTAGCCAAGCCATTAGTTTCCACCTGCTTCAACCACTGCAACCTGGCACTTGCAGAGCCTCACCTTGCTCTGCTCTTGCTTGTCCTCCATTGCTACAAGGAAACACAAGTGTCGAGACGCCGGCTCGACCACCCCTCTTCAACTTGGCGACCCGGAAATAGTCTGTGGCCACATCCGGAAGTTCCTTGTATACAGCCTCCACTCACACTATCTTTCGGCATCCTTCTGCGAGCCCGAAAGCCTCCACACATCGAGTCATTGGAGTGGTGTCTGTCATCCATCCCCAGGCCACCGTGCAAGGTACTCTATGTGGGACATAACACACCGCTAGGCAAGCCCATAGGCCACCACATACCTGCGGCCTTTGCCGCTGTGCCGACACCCTCCCTAGCCACCCAGCTCTCCGGCACAGCGAGCACACAGAGGGACCTGGTTCCTGGACCAGGAAACATACACACTGCCTAACCCTCGGTCCTTTGGAAATTTTTAGAGAGGCTGACAGATGTTTCCTGTTCCTGAGAGGAGCTTAGCCTCAAAGTGTACCTGTCCTGTATTGTTACTGGAAAAATATCAATTGTGAATAGCCAATTTGGAGCTCATTCAGATGGGCAAATGAAAGCGCTCACTGTGTGATGAAGCCACCATGCAAGCATCCATCTACCCCAGCCTCCTATCTATCCAGAGCAACTAATGTGGGTATCCTCTGACATCCGGTAGGCGTTTGCCATGCAGTTAGTTACTGCCTGGTCACAGACTGGTTCAAAATGTCCCTATACAACATCTGTCAGGTACTCCACTGCCTGTTTAAACTGGAATAATTGGTTTGAGGAGGTGCTCTACCAAACACCCCCACTAATCATCAGTATGATATGGCAGCAGCTAGTAATAACATATGCTTTGCTAATTACAATGTACTCACAGGTTTTACTTAACAACTTAACAACAGGGTGGTGTTCCTGAAACATGCTGTACATTCTTGTTACAAAAATTGCTCTAGACAAGCACCCAAGTATTGCAGAGTTAGGCCTTGTTCACATAATAAATCGCCAGCGCTTTTGCAAGCGCTAAGCATTTTTTTAATCTATTTTTAAAATTGCCTTTCCCAGCGCATGTATAAAACACTTTTTTAAGTGCTTTTGCAGAGGGATTTTTTTTTTTATCATTTCCTGACATTAGTCAGGAAGTGAACTTTTGTACCTGGAAATTAATAAATACAATGGGCTTGATTCACAAAAGAGTGCTAACTGCTAAATTTTCGCATTGCGCGCGATCGCGAATTTTCACGTGAAACGATAACGGTTTCGCGCGCAAACGCAAATTTTTGCCGAAATCGATATCATTTTCGCGCAAATAAATTGCGTTTGCGCGCGAAACCGTTATTGTGTCGTGCGAAATTCGCGATCGCGCGCAATGCTAAAAATTCGTGCGAAAACAGCCGTGCTAACAGTTAGCACTCTTTTGTGAATCAAGCCCAATGTATTTATTCATGAAAGTGCATGGGAAATCGCTAAACAAAGCGCTTTGTGATTTCTTTATACCTTCCATTATAGGCAATTCGCCCAGAAAATGGTACAGGTAGATCTTTGGTGAGCGGATCGGAATCGAACTGCTCATATGTGAACACTCTCATAGGGAATCATTGCACAAGTGCTTTTAGGGTGATTTTCAAAATCATTGTATGTATCCTGTTATCATAAAAAGTTATAATGACTTACCGGGTCTTTTCTCTTCAAATAACCCCCCGAGCCCCTACCGGCATTTAGCCCCGCCCCTTGCAGGCGAATGACATGGCACTCTTTCTAAAGGGGCCCATACACCTAACGATTTTCCTGCCGATATACAGCAGATTCGATCACTGTGATCGAATCTGCTGTGAAATTGTTGCGCAAATGCTGACAGAACGATCAATTTCCGTCCGAAATCAACCGTTCCCGTCGATCCGTCCGTGCGGAACATTTCACTTGATCGCCGGCGGGTCGGGAGTGCGCCGATAGCGGCGTTCGGATGCCCGACGACCGACGCTAGCGGCAATACATTACCTGCTTCGGCTGGCGTGTGTCCCCTGGTCTCCGCTGTCCCTTCTCCGTGCTCGGCTCCTCCAGCTTCACTGAACGTCCTGTCCCGGCAGGAAGATTAAACAGTAGAGCGCCCTCTACTGTTTAAACTCCCCCAGCAGGAAGTTCAGTGAAGCTGGAGGAGCCGAGCACGGAGAAGGGACAGCGGAGACCAGGGGACACGCGCCGGCTGGAGCAGGTAATGTATGCAGGAGGGGCGGCGGCAGCAGCAGCTTCACAGATTGTGATCGGTTTCATGCTGAAATCGATTCACAATCTGTTTGCAGTAAAGGCAGCCATACGATCCCTCTCTGATCAGATTCGATCAGAGAGGTATCTTATCTGTTGGTCGGATCTGATGGCAAATCGACCAGTGTATGGCTACTTTACTGAAACAGAGAGTGCCCTGGAAGTGCCACAGCAATTGTTTGCAAGGTGGCAGGGCTACCTACACGGATGGGTGCTTGCTAGAGCACGGGCATTGGAAAGGCGCTCCTCCCCAATGGAGTAAAAACTGAGCCACTGCACTCCGACACAAAATGTCATTTTTTTGTTGTTGCAGGGTAACATGCATGGTGTTACAAACGCTGCCATTGGGCTGCATGACATTGCAGCTGAACGGTACTCTAGTCCAGTAGCAGGAGGCTGAACTGCCTGACAAGTGCGCAGTTCAGCCCCCTGAGAAAAAGGGACCTAAAGCTGTTAATGCAATACTGAAGCGGGCTGGAAAAAATGAGTTCTCAGTCCCCTCGGTTCAGCACTGTGCCCTGTTGAATTGAGGAACTCCTCGGCAGGCTTCAGAAGCACTCACAGCCTTGAGTGCTTCCAAAGACAGGTGCATTCCTACTGCACATGGGCAAGCCCGGGCTCGCTCATGTGCAGTATGGATCCACTCGTCTCAGAAGTACTTGTTTGCTGCCCTAGGAGGGCCAATGATGTATTTGACCAAGCTGGTCAAAGGACTTCACAGCCGGCCTGGCAGTGGTACGAGAGAGAGTGAAGGCTCTATGGGATCCAGAGCCTACCCTCTCCATAGGTAAGTATCTACCATAACTCATTTTTTTTAGCTTGCTGCAGTATTGCTTTAAAGAGGAGCTGTCAGCCATACTATCTCATAAAAAAACAAACCCACATATATACAGTGGCTTGCAAAAGTATTCGGCCCCCTTGAAGTTTTCCACATTTTGTCGCATTACTGCTACAAACATGAATCAATTTTATTGGAATTCTAAGTGAAAGACCAATACAAAGTGGTGTACACATGAGAAGCGGAATGAAAATCATACACGATTCCAAACATTTTTTTTACAAATCAATAACTGCAAAGTGGGGAGTGCGTAATTATTCAGCCCCTTTGGTCTGAGTGCAGTCAGTTGCCCATAGACATTGCCTGATGAGTGCTAATGACTAAATAGAGTGCATCTGTGTGTAATCTAATGTCAGTACAAATACAGCTGCTCTGTGAGGACCTCAGAGGTTGTCTAAGAGAATAGTGGGAGCAACAACACCATGAAGTCCAAAGAACACAACAGACAGGTCAGGGATAAAGTTATTGAGAAATTTAAAGCAGGCTTAGGCTACAAAAAGATTGCCAAACCTTGAACATCCCACGGAGCACTGTTCAAATGATCATTCAGAAATGGAAGGAGTATGGCATAACTGTAAACCTACCAAGACAAGGCCATCCACCTAAACTCACAGGCCGAACAAGGAGAGCACTGATCAGAAATACAGTCAAGAGGCCCATGGTGACTCTGGACGAACTGCAGAGATCTACAGCTCAGGTGGGGGAATCTGTCCATAGGACAACTATTAGTCATGCACTGCACAAAATTGGCCTTTATGGAAGAGTGGCAAGAAGAAAGCCATTGTTAACAGAAAAGCATAAGAAGTCCCATTTGCAGTTTGCCACAAGCCATGTGGGGGACACAGCAAACATGTGGAAGAAGGTGCTCTGGTCAAATTAGACCAAAATGGAACTATTTGACCAAAATGCAAAACGCTATGTGTGGCGGAAAACTAACACTGCACATCACTCTGAACACACCATCTCCACTGTCAAATATGGTGGTAGCAGCATCATGCTCTGGGGGTGCTTCTCTTCAGCAGGGACAGGGAAGCTGGTCAGAGTTGATGGGAAGATGGATGGAGCCAAATACAGGGCAATCTTGGAAGAGAACCTCTTGGAGATTGCAAAAGACTTCAGACTGGGGCGGAGGTTCACCTTCCAGCAGGACAACGCCCCTAAACATAAAGCCAGGGCAACAATGGAATGGTTTAAAACAAAACATATCCATGTGTTATAATGGCCCAGTCAAAGTCCAGATCTAAATCCAATCGAAAATCTGTGGCAAGTTCTGAAAACTGCTGTTCACAAATGCTGTCCATCTAATCTGACTGAACTGGAGCTGTTTTGCTAAAAAATCGTTTGAGTGATCAGAAATTCTGATCGGATGAAAAATCGTTAACTACACCATCAACTAACCAATCATTGCTTCCTATCTATCACGACCACTAAGAAAATCCAAATTTTCGTTCGACGAAAATTCATTCGGGCGACATTTTTTTCACTCGTTCATAATCGATTGTGTACACCAATGGAGATTATTTACAACCAATCCGATCAGAATTTCTGATCGCTCGAACGATTTTTCGCTAGAAATTGGACCGTTAGTGGCCAGCTTTAGAAGAATGGGCAAGGATTTCAGTCTCTAGATGTGCAAAGCTAGTAGAGACATATCCTAAAAGACTGGCAGCTGTAATTGCAGCAAAAGGTGGTTCTACAAAGTATTGACTCAGGGGGGCTGAATAATTACGCACACCCCACTTTGCAGTTATTTATTTGTAAAAAATGTTTGGAATCATGTATGATTTTCGTTCCACTTTTCACGTGTACACCACTTTGTATTGGTCTTTCACGTGGAATTCCAATAAAATTGATTCATGTTTGTGTCAGTAATGTGACAAAATGTGGAAAACTTCAAGGGGGCCGAATATTTTGCAAACCACTGTAAGTAGATAAATACTTGCTCTACTTACATAACATATGTATTGCACTGTTCACATTTTGATTTTAGTGATTTTTCTACAGTAATATAAGAGAAATCCTTCTTAGCATTTTCCATTTTAGCTGTGGCTATTTTGAAGCCAATCCTGATATCATTTCCTACCTTACTCTCCTCTATCTGATTTGCCCTCTCTTTACTATAGAAAGTGCATTTTCTCAGCATGAGAAATATTGACCAATCAGAGAGGAACAGAGGTGTGGGAGGGGAAAACAGGAGGGAAAGAGGCTTCAGCCAATCAGGCTGCATTAGTTAAGTCTGACGGGAAGAAGAGAAGCAAAAAAGGACAACCCAGCATGCCCTGCAACTTCTTTTGTGTGTACCAAATATGAGTCAGGTAAACTGGGGAATGATCATTTATCAACAAGAAAAGCAATAGTAACTTTAACTTTTGGATTGCCTGGTTAGCATCCTTATTACTTATAAAAAGATAAAAATAAAGAATTGATTTTTGATTTTATGCCCCAACAGTTACTCTTTAAACAAAACATGTTCATATAGGTTTTTCTAGACAGCTGCTCAACTAATTTTCTTGATAAATCAGAATCTGTGTGTTCATAGAAGACTTTCATTACTTATGTGGAACATTTTCCCAGATTCTGCAGCGTTCTCAATAGTGATGATCTAAAAATTCTACACAGCAAACATGTGGAAGAAGGTGCTCTGGTCAAATTAGACCAAAATGGAACTATTTGACCAAAATGCAAAACGCTATGTGTGGCGGAAAACTAACACTGCACATCACTCTGAACACACCATCTCCACTGTCAAATATGGTGGTAGCAGCATCATGCTCTGGGGGTGCTTCTCTTCAGCAGGGACAGGGAAGCTGGTCAGAGTTGATGGGAAGATGGATGGAGCCAAATACAGGGCAATCTTGGAAGAGAACCTCTTGGAGATTGCAAAAGACTTCAGACTGGGGCGGAGGTTCACCTTCCAGCAGGACAACGCCCCTAAACATAAAGCCAGGGCAACAATGGAATGGTTTAAAACAAAACATATCCATGTGTTATAATGGCCCAGTCAAAGTCCAGATCTAAATCCAATCGAAAATCTGTGGCAAGTTCTGAAAACTGCTGTTCACAAATGCTGTCCATCTAATCTGACTGAACTGGAGCTGTTTTGCTAAAAAATCGTTTGAGTGATCAGAAATTCTGATCGGATGAAAAATCGTTAACTACACCATCAACTAACCAATCATTGCTTCCTATCTATCACGACCACTAAGAAAATCCAAATTTTCGTTCGACGAAAATTCATTCGGGCGACATTTTTTTCACTCGTTCATAATCGATTGTGTACACCAATGGAGATTATTTACAACCAATCCGATCAGAATTTCTGATCGCTCGAACGATTTTTCGCTAGAAATTGGACCGTTAGTGGCCAGCTTTAGAAGAATGGGCAAGGATTTCAGTCTCTAGATGTGCAAAGCTAGTAGAGACATATCCTAAAAGACTGGCAGCTGTAATTGCAGCAAAAGGTGGTTCTACAAAGTATTGACTCAGGGGGGCTGAATAATTACGCACACCCCACTTTGCAGTTATTTATTTGTAAAAAATGTTTGGAATCATGTATGATTTTCGTTCCACTTTTCACGTGTACACCACTTTGTATTGGTCTTTCACGTGGAATTCCAATAAAATTGATTCATGTTTGTGTCAGTAATGTGACAAAATGTGGAAAACTTCAAGGGGGCCGAATATTTTGCAAACCACTGTAAGTAGATAAATACTTGCTCTACTTACATAACATATGTATTGCACTGTTCACATTTTGATTTTAGTGATTTTTCTACAGTAATATAAGAGAAAATCCTTCTTAGCATTTTCCATTTTAGCTGTGGCTATTTTGAAGCCAATCCTGATATCATTTCCTACCTTACTCTCCTCTATCTGATTTGCCCTCTCTTTACTATAGAAAGTGCATTTTCTCAGCATGAGAAATATTGACCAATCAGAGAGGAACAGAGGTGTGGGAGGGGAAAACAGGAGGGAAAGAGGCTTCAGCCAATCAGGCTGCATTAGTTAAGTCTGACGGGAAGAAGAGAAGCAAAAAAGGACAACCCAGCATGCCCTGCAACTTCTTTTGTGTGTACCAAATATGAGTCAGGTAAACTGGGGAATGATCATTTATCAACAAGAAAAGCAATAGTAACTTTAGCTTTTGGATTGCCTGGTTAGCATCCTTATTACTTATAAAAAGATAAAAATAAAGAATTGATTTTTGATTTTATGCCCCAACAGTTACTCTTTAAACAAAACATGTTCATATAGGTTTTTCTAGACAGCTGCTCAACTAATTTTCTTGATAAATCAGAATCTGTGTGTTCATAGAAGACTTTCATTACTTATGTGGAACATTTTCCCAGATTCTGCAGCGTTCTCAATAGTGATGATCTAAAAATTCTACATCAACCAGAAGTGGAACTTGTGGGAGCTGAACTGGAACTTAACAGGGGACCAATTTAAAGGAGTTCTGTTACGGGTTATTAAGGAGGAAAACAGACACTTACCTTGGGCGTCTATCAGCCCCCTGCAGCGGTAATGTCCCACGGCGGCGTCCTCCCATCTGCCGTTCTCCGCCGCCAGCCCCGGTCTAGCGCGGCATGGAATCCAACTGCGGCTGCGCTACAGTGGCCGCGCACCCGCTCGCTTCCGCCTGCGTCATCGGAAGCTTACTGCGCAAGCGCAGTACAAGGCTCCGTTGTACTGCGCCTGCGCAGTAAGCCTCAGATGACGCGAGCGGAGGCGCGGCAACGCGCATTATTCGTCTGTGTGACAGCCGAATAATAGCCCGGTGCCGGCTGCGGGGAACGGCGGACGGGAGGAGGACGGCGTGGGACATTACCACTGCAGGTGGCTGATAGAAGCCCCAGGTAAGTGGCAGTTTTTCTCCTCAGGAACCCCCACAGAACCCCTTTAAGACTTGGAAACTGCTGGTTGACTAACCAGCATTTCCTGAATCTGATTTGCTACCTGCACTGTTCCATTTACCCTCCAGAATTGACATATTTATTATTTCCTTCAATCAGTGCTAATCTTCAATGCACCTACATGACTATTAGAGCTCATGTAGATAAAATTGACTAATCTAGCCTATCATGTTGATCAAATTAGTCTAAACTGAACATAAGTAAAATGAGAATCCCCATCTATTATCTTACCCAATAAAACTGCAGGTGTCTAAGTCCACCTGCGTCCGTATGGGTTGCCGCCATGCCACGGCCATTGTAGTCAGGTGCAGGCATGACCGTTCTCCAGCGCCCGCTATTAAACCGCCTATAGGACTAGTATGGCTATAATTATATACTTGACTCCAACAGGAGAAAAGCGCTACACAAATGTTGGAATTATATTAATAATATTAATACAGGTCAACATAGAGTACAAACACATACCGTAATAACATAGGCTAAATGTGCCCACACTTTTGCAGCTCGAGAGCTACTTTAAAAATTGTGAATTGAAAATGATCTACCAGGTAGAAACTACCTACAGATGCAAGCCACAACTCAGGCAGGAGGTGTGGGATCTACCTAGAAAACCTTTTTGATCTACTGGTAGATCATGATCTACACAACGGGCACTCCTGCCCTAGGCCATATAGACACTTGGCAAATGAAACCTGCAGTAGTCTGGACAAAGTGCTATCATACCTCTGATAACAGCTGAATGAAATCTCCATCTCCCTATCACTCACCTGCCAGCTATGCCGAGATGAAATTACATGCGGTGTACAGAGGTCAAACAACACGCAGAACCTGTTTGGTGATAAAGGTGTTCTTTATAAAACTTAAAACCATAAGGTTATTAGTGAAAACTGAGATTACCACTTGCAAGCTCTGTGGCACTTATGCTGCACACGTGCTTAAATCTTCCCATTTTCACCCACCATGGGCAATACTCTCAGATCCATAAGTACAGAATATCTTACTAAAAAAGGCTTTCTGACCTCAGGTAGAAGGACTGATCAAACGTGTTAAAGTGGACCTGGACTCTTGCGCAGGACAGAAGGACAACATAGAGAAATGCACCTGTATGTAGCCTGTGTAATCCCTCCTCATCTCTCACTAATCACAAATTGTAATATGAACTCTCAGCTTTGTCAGCTGACTGCCACGGCAGAGAGCTAATTGGTAAACACAGAATGTTAACAATATGTATGCTTCCATGAAAGCAGGAAGTAGACACATTGCAGACTTATTGCAAGATTGGTATTAGCTGTAACAAAAATCTTTCTTTAAGGGTAGGAACTCTCTGGGCAGAAACGCTAGCGTTGCGGAAAACAAAGCAAAAACGCACATACTGCAAATCAATGGGCCGCATAGAAAAACGCATATGTTTACGTTCTGCAATGTGCGTTTTTAAAAACGCAGGGCTTGCTGCATATTTATCCATAGTGCATCTAAAACGCACATAATGAATGTAAATGGTGATGCTGAGGTATTGCATTTTAGTGCGTTTTACTGCTTTTTTATGCATTTTTTTAAAAAAAAAACAAGTTTAATGACGCATTTCCGATTCCTGTTGACTTCCTAGTGATTAGCATAAAACGCATATCAAAAATGCATACAAAAGCATATGCAATTTCTATATGGGATCCGCAAAAGCATTAAATTGCACGCAAAAGGCATGTGTGGAACAAAAACGTGAACGCACTGAAAACGCACAAATGCATATGCAATAAAATGCAAGCCTTTCCCGCACAGCCTAGTGTGTTCCTAGCCTTTAGGTTATTATGCTGATGCGTATCTTTTAGAGCAGAGAGGAAGTTCTGAGTTCAAATCCGCTTTAATTTCTGGTGTATGTATGTGAGGATGGGGACATGGATGATCCAGAAAGTGGTGCAGTAATCCAAAGGGATTCTACCTCCTAGCACTAGAGCGAGGAGGCAACACAGAATTTGGGGGGGGGGGGGGGGGGGGAGGGGCAGCATGGCTTATATCCGCCCCCTTGATAGCTTGTGTAATTACGTGCCACAGCTTGGTGCTGGAGGAGATAAAAGCGTCGGACAGGAGTATGAGAAAAGGATGCTACAGCTAAGGCTGGATTCACACTAGTGTTTCCCCATCATTCCCATGGCTGAGTAAGTGGCAAGTGAATGCCATTGAAAATACAGACATAGGGATTCACACAGATGTTTGCCCTCGAGATTCCATGCATTGAGCACTAGGCCCTGGAAAGGTCTTTCACCATCATGGACCTTCCATAGTAATTCCCATGCAAGCCAGATACTACTCTACCGTCGAGGCCAAACATATGGTAATGTCGCGCCAGTGTCTGCCCCAAATGCTATCCATTACTATTGCAATAATCTACCCTAAAAAAAAAAAAGTTTATAACAAAGTGTATACAGTAGTTGCTGAAATAAAATTGCATGCTTCACTTTCACATTCTAAGACACGCACAACCTGATAAAGCCCCAAAGGACGAAACGTGTAACCTTGGATGATCCAGGACAGAAATGCACTCAGCGTTTCCCCTAATAGACCCTTTCTTCTCCTAGGAGTTCAGGTTCACCACAAGCTTGGTAGGTTATCTGTAATTTTGTACACCAAGCAAAAGCCATCAGAGAAGACAAAGGACTGTACCTCCTTATTTAGGGTTGCCCCTGGCTGGTCTGCATCCACTGCTCCTTGTACTTCAATCACCTGTTCCATAAGGAGATCACAGAACAGACGGAGTTCTGATAATTTCCGTCCCAGGGATTCACTGTCTGACAGCATTTCTGAGGAATATATTGTCTATTAGTATGAAAATATAATACAATACAAGGTAACAAATATATGGTGTACAATCCATACACAGCACAACAAAATATATGCTACTGAAATAATACTGTGTTTCCCTGAAAATAAGACACTGTCATATTAATTTTTGCTCTAAAAGATGTGCTAGGGCTTATTTTCAGAGGATGTCTTATTTTTTGGTAGCTTTCACTGTACAAAATGTACATACTGTATGCCATGTGCAACATACACAGAGCTTGTGGTTTGCAGCTATTGGCTCTCAATTACAAGAAATTAATTCTGCTGATCATGTAATTAAGAGTCTATTTCTTGCAGGCAGAGAACTGTCAGGCTTCCCCAGCATAGGATAAGCTGTGTGTGTGTGTGTGTCCTGGGAAGAGTTGAAGAGGTGAAGTGCTGCTGATGCTTATCACACAACAGATCAGGAGGGCTGGCTCCAACAAAAACACAAATTGCCTGACACATATATAGGACTGTGTAGAACTCACATTATACTGCTGCTCTCCTGTATCCAGGCTTTGTATTGAGCGTGACTTGCTGGTGTCATGTGGGCTGCTGCCTAGCTAGGGCTTACATTTGGAGGATGTCTTACATTTCAAGCATTCTTGAAATTCCTGCTAGGTTTTATTATCAGGGGATGTCTTACTTTAGGGGAAACACGGTATCTTCAATGAAACCTTCTCTACTCAAGCAAGAGACATCCAAAAATAGTATCCACAAATATTACAGAAAACACAGTGCAAACGCAATGCTGGCTAGCTGTCAGTCATAAGTACTCTGGTTTAAAAACCTTTAAATCCAGGTAGTACGAATGTGTACATTGTCTTCACTATACAAGCAAAAAAAATTAACCCTTTACACATTGTGGCTACTTGCACACCAAGACGTTGCGTTAGGCAGGGCTGTGGAGTCGGTCCAAAAATCCACCGACTCCGACTCCTCAGTTTAGGATTCCACCGACTCCGACTCCGACTCCACGACTCCGACTCCTCTAATTTGCATATTACAATTTTGTTGATTAAAAGTATGTAACATGAAATTCGTCTCTTAACTGCCAACGCTTAGGAATTTTACAAGACAACTGAAGTGAGAAGGATATGTAGACTACTATATTTATTCCCTGTAGACTAAAACTAGTCCTTGGTAAGAGTACTTGTAAAAGGTACAAACCGGAACAAAGAACATCTATCAGGCCCTAGGCAATGTAAGTGTGGGTACATGTAAGAATGATGTGCAGGTACTCTGCAGGGGAATGAGGAGATTGTAAACAGACAACACCTCTGTGTTCAATGTGCACAGCATTCTCAGTGGATTCCCTGCAGCTCTGTGGGGAGTGCATATGTAGAGTATAGTACTACTGTGTAACAAAGTAAACCTGAGACAGATGAAATTAAAGTTTTATACATACCTGGGGCTTCCTCCAGTCGCCTTCAGGATAATCAGTCCCTCGTTGTCCTCCTCCGCCACCTGGATCTTCTGCTATGAGTCCAAATACTTGAGCCAGTCAGGCGTAGTGCGCATGCACACACTCCGCCGCCAGGAGCATACACCTGTGCAGCACTATTGCGCAGGTGCAGAATGTTCCTGGCTGTGGGAGCGGCATGCGGCCGGACAGCGCTGACTGGCTGAATTACCAGGACTCATAGCAGAAGATCCGGGTGGTGAAAGACAGCGAGGGACTGATTAGCCTGAAGGGGGCTGGAGGAAGCCCCAGGTATGTATAAAACTTTACTTTTCATCCGTCTCAGGTACCCTTTAATTTGTAGTCACCAAACCAAATTTTAACAACATATCAAATTATTTGATTTCATCAGCAAAGGAAGTGCATACATTTGCATAAATCAGCATCAATGCAGAATTATTTCCATCTCGTTGACCATCTCTATTAGTGACACAGCTACACATCAGGCTTTATTCTTACAGCATAGATGTTATTTAGTATATATAAAAGATTCCTGTGTACACATCATGTATACAGTCACAATCAGATATGTATATCTGACCTTAAAAATACGGGGACTGCTTTATTGAAGCAGCACAAGTAACTAATTTTGATTGGTTTATTTCATTTTTGTGGACTAAGCACAGCTATTACTGTATATATACTGTATATATACATTATTTTTAATGACTATTATCTGAGAAATAGAACATTTTATCATATTTTCTATTTTAATTACAGTTACAAATTCATTAGGAGTCGGAGTCGGAGTCGGTGCATTTTTTCCCGACTCCGACTCCAGGCACCCAAAATTGCCCGACTCCACGACTCCACAGCCCTGGCGTTAGGTGCCACGTTAAGGTCGCATAACGTGCACCTAACACAACGTATGGTGCTGCAAGAGCCGACGGTAGAGTGAGCCGCGTTAGGCGGCTCTATTCCGATAAAGTCTCCCAGAGTGGCGCTGATTGGCCGGTGGGACCACGTGACGCGGAGCGGGACACTCCGCATCACGTGGTCCCGCCGGCCAATCAGCGGCCGCCAGTGCAGTGAATATTAAGTAGCCATGTGCGCGGCTACTGTAGCTGGCTCTCCCCGCCTCCTCTCCGCCCCCTACTGCGCACGTGTAAACAGTCTAACGCGGCTATAGCCGCTCTAACGCCGTAGCATGCTGCACTTTCAGGGCAACGTACAGCGTTACATGTAACGCAACGTGGGCTGTGTGAACAGCCCACTTGAGTTACATTGCTGTGCGTTGGGGGAGCGTTACAGGCGCACTAACGTGCGCCTGTAACGTCCCTGTGTGTAAGCAGCCTTACATGCAAATGTTCAAACAAATGCATTCACAGATTCCCGTTCCTTAAAGAGAGTCTGAAGCGAGAATAGATCTCGCTTCAGACCTCATATATAGCAGGGGCACGTGTGCCCCTGCTAAAACGCCGCTATAGCGCGGCTTACCGGGGGTCCCTGCCCCCCAAATCCCCTCCGTAATGCGGGGGAGCGCTTCCGCATTGGGGCAGGGCTAACCGCCGCAGCCCTGCCCCACGCGCGTCTGTCAGCGCGTATCTCCGCCTCTCCCCCGCCCCTCTCAGTCTTCCTTCACTGAGAGGGGCGGGGGAGACGCGGCGTTGCGCGTCTGATAGACGCGCTGTGAGGCAGGGCTGCAGCCGTTAGCCCTGCCTCTAGGAAGGGCTAATCTGCGACCAGATTTCCGACCAAGGTTTGCGGGGGGTGGGTTGGGGGGTCAGGGACCCTCATATAGCTGCGGGATAGCGGCGTTTTAGCAGGGGCACACGTGCCCCTGCTATATATGAGAGCTGAAGCGAGATTTAGTCTCGCTTCAGTGTCTCTTTAAAGGGGAACTGAAGAGAGAGGTATATGGAGGCTGTCATGTTTATTTCCTTTTAATCAATACCAGTTGCCTGGCAGCCCTGCTGGTCTATTTCTCTGCAGTAGTATCTGATTGAAACCAGAAACAAGCATGCAGCTAGTCTTGTCAGATCAGACTTATAAGTCTGAACCACTGAAACACCTGATCTGCTGCATGCTTGTTCAGGGGCTATGGCTAATAGTATTAGAGGCAGAGGATCAGCAGGGCTGCCAGGCAACTGGTATTGTCTAAAAGGAAATAAACATGACAGTTTCCATATACCTCTCTCTTCAGTTCCCCTTTAATAACTTATTTAAATGTCCTAACTAGAGGTGATGTGCCTGGATATATGTGTTTTTTGCACTATACAAGCCACTGTGTGATGGTAAAGGTAGCCATGCAATAGGCGAATTAGCAGGCCAATCAATGTTCCTATTCCATAATTTTAATGAATTCGAGGAAAATCAGTGCTGCAACATGTCCGCCTGATCATTGTATTGATCTATTTTGGGCCAGAATCAGTACAAAGGATCAATTGCTGGAAAATGTTGGTCAGAAGTGCTCAATTGGGTGCACAGCGGTAGCTGCATTCGATATCGAAATGACAGTCTTACCTGACGGACCCCTGGCTGGTGTCCCCCCATACCGTGTGCAGTGTTTTGAAATCTAAACTGTCCGCTAACGTGATTCCTGCCCCTACCACCATTACTGTTGTGTTTGCGTTTACCAGGTATGCACATGTGCATGTTGCCACGTGGTACAGGCGTTTGTGGTAAAGGTGGACACAGCGGAGGAGGCAAGGATTCATGCCGGTGGACAGGTGAGATTTTAGGAAGCATGGGCACTGTACTTGGGGGTGGGCAGGCAGGCGGTGGCGGAGACAGCGTTAGGCTGATTTCTGATAGATTTTATGCCAAAATCTATCAGAAATCGGTCTGCGTTGTATGGGCAGGCAACAGATTTGTGCTATTTAATGGAACTAAATATTTCCATAATGTGATGCATGTTATGCCTTTTTTAGTAGAGCCACATTGAAGTCTGATTGTCATGGTTACAATGTTCTCAGCAATGCTGTAGCCGGTGAGCAGTGGGTGGGAAAAGGATTCACATGAGACAATATTTGAAGACAGGGAGTTCCTTTAAGAACACCAAATATTCTGTAGATCCGTAAGGCTTACTTAACACTTTGCACAAACAGAAGTAACAACCACTTCAGATGCTGGCTTGGCATTGATAATTCATTGTAAATTTGACACAGAAATCCTTTTAACTAGATGCACAATATTAGGAGATCCAAAAAAGAGCCAAACCACACAAATACCATCAAGGACAACAGCCCTTATTCAATTCACCTTTTCTCCTAGGAGATCATTTTCGCCTTTTGTTTAAAATAACTTTTCAGCACTCTGTAATTGAGAATTGAATATTTTCCTGCCTGCTGCAGTTTATAGGTAAGGTGTGAAGATTTCATCTAGGAGAAAACTTGCCCAAAGGTGCTCATACATCTAGCAATGTATGGGCATGAACAGGCTCGGATTTACATCACAGGAGCCCATAGGCACAGATGTCCTGGCACCTTAGACTTTGCCCTCCAGGAACGTATAAAGCCCCGCCGAACTGCACTGCAAGTGTGCTGGCTGTCCCAGCTGTCACTTCTCCCTTATTTCCCTCACCAGTCATAGGTAGCGACAGGTGCTCCTTAATCTCAAGGGTACTTCTGGCTACTTAATACTGAGGTTCCTCTAGCTACCTAATACTTGGGGCATCTCTAGCTACTTAGTATTAAGTAGCTAGTGTTGCCCCTGACCAGGGCCGGCCTTAGGTTTCACAGCGCCCTGAGCGAAACCTGATTTTTGTCCCCCCCCCCCCCTTCATCCTCTTCCCACGTGCGCACACGCACGCACACAAACACACACACACAGGCCCATATGCAATTTACCTTTTCTCCTGAGATATCTCCTAAGACAGTGGTTCCCAACCTTTTTGACGTCGTGACACATCACGCCAAATGCTCAGATCTCTGTGACACATCACATATGTATAATAGAAAAGATACTAATAATAGCTACGAATGGATGGAAAGAGTACATTATCCTGAATATACTTAAAGGGATACTGTAGGGGGGGGGGGGGGGGGGTCGGGGGAAAATGAGTTGAACTTACCCGGGGCTTCTAATGGTCCCCCGCAGACATCCTGTGCCCGTGCAGCCACTCACCGATGCTCCGGCCCCGCCTCCGGTTCAGTTCTGGAATTTCAGACTTTAATGTCTGAAAACCACTGCGCCTGCGTTGCTGTGTCCTCGTTCCCGCTGATGTCACCTGGAGCGTACTGCGCAGGCCCAGTATGGTCTGTGCCTCTGCAGTAAGCTCCTGGTTATATCAGCGGGAGCGAGGGCACGGCAACGCATGCGCAGTGGTTTTCAGACTTTAAAGTCTGAAATTCCAGAAGTGAACAGGAGGCGGGGCCAGAGCATCGGTGAGTGGCTGCACGGGCACAGGACGTCTCCGGGGGACCATTAGAAGCCCCGGGTAACTTCAACTCATTTTCCCCCAACCCCCCTACAGTATTCCTTTAAAAATGAAGGCTAGAACCTTTCAGGAATAGTAATAAAAACAAACAAACAATCAGTGGGACAGTTAGGCCCCCCCCCTCCCCCATTTAGAATGATAGCACAGCAACGACAATTTGCACCACGCGTTATAGCTGCAGTGCACCCCCCCCCCCCCCCCCCAAAAGCCCTCAGACTCAGTATAGGTGCCCTCAGTATAGGATATCATGTGTAGGTGCCCTCAATACAGGTTGCCAAGCATAGGTGCCCCCAGTATAGGAAGTCAGTTGAAGGTCTCCATCGCCCTCATAGGTAGCCAGGTATTGGTGCCTCCAGTATAGGTAGCCATGTGTTGGTGCCCTCAGTAAAGGTGGCCAGCTATAGGCGCCCCCTTGGAAGCCGGCATCCTGAGCGACCGCTCTGGTCGCATAGGTCAAAGGCCGGCTATGTCCCTGACTGAAGGAAG
The DNA here is from genome assembly GCF_040937935.1 of Hyperolius riggenbachi. Classification (NCBI taxonomy): domain Eukaryota; kingdom Metazoa; phylum Chordata; class Amphibia; order Anura; family Hyperoliidae; genus Hyperolius; species Hyperolius riggenbachi. Next base: position 109,436,577 of record NC_090647.1, on the reverse strand, counting down.
ATCTCATCAGTGTAATGCTAAGAGCTGGGTGAGGCCTCTCATTTACACTCTCATCAGGACTCTGCATAGGGAAGGGAGGAAGGGAGGAACTCAGAGAGGGGAGTGAGCCGCCTTTTCATCATCAGGCACCTATAGGCACGTGCCTACAGTGCCTTATGGTAAATCTGGCCCTGGGCATGAAACAGATCTCTCACTGATGGAATCTGATTAGAGAGAGATCTGTTGCCTGCCCACACACCGCAGACCAATTCCTGATAGATTTCAGCATGCTTGCCTGCTGTGTAAATTCTGACCTGTTCCGCTGGGGTGACTCCCAGAGTACCACGCTGTCATCTGTTACCGCGAGTGCTGAACCATGTGACACGTGTATGACATCACATACACAACCCTGGTGCCACGTGGTGCTTGGTAACGTGAATGACAGCGGATGACACCCAGAGTTGCGCCAGCAGGACAGGTGGGAATTTACGGAGCACAGGCATCAGGAGGACGTTTTAAACTTCGGGGACATCAGCCGGGGGTAATTGCGCATGTCGGTCGTTGCGATATCAAATGCAGCTACTGCCATGCACCCGTTCAAGCGTATTCGAACGAGATTTGCCAGCATGCTTCATTGATGCATTCGAATGATTTCAACTAATCAAATCATCAATTGGACGGACATGTTGCAGCACCAATTTTCATCCAATTCGATAGAATTATCTAATCGGATAGTCGATCGGGCCACAAAATTGCTAGATGTATGGCCACCTTTAGGAGAATGATAGCCGTGTCTATTCCAATATACAGGATGAATATAGAAACCTCTACAGTGAGCAACTGTACAAACATGTAGAGCCATATGGCAAACATTTGTCTGTCTAAAAATAGTGAATCCAGATAAGGGGAGACAGTTAATTTTAGATACTGTGGATGGGACTACATGAGCACTGAAAGCTTACATGACTGCAGCAGGCATTATGATTTATACTGGCAATCAGATATCCTTACATGCCTTTTGTTTGCCGGGTGGTGAGGTCTCCCAGGCAGGCTTTGGCAGAGCCCAGTGCCACAAGCCACCTCTGTCTGTCAGCGGCGCTCTCCGCACGCAAGTAAAAGCACTGCTCTCGCGGTATGATGAGGTCCATCCTACAGCTGTCAGCCTGGTGCACTATAAAAGACAGACACTCCAGGGTCATGCAAAGGAAATGCAGCAAATATGTGTGACAGAGACTGAAAACTATAATCTAGTGGTTGTTGGTCATAGTCCTCCTATGTTATTTACAATATTTAAAGAGAATCTGTATTGTTAAAATCGCACAAAAGTAAACATACCAGTGCGTTAGGGGACACCTCCTATTACCCTCTGTCACAATTTCGCCGCTCCCCGCCGCATTAAAAGTGGTTAAAAACAGTTTTAAAAAGTTTGTTTATAAACAAACAAAATGGCCACCAAAACAGGAAGTAGGTTGATGTACAGTATGTCCACACATAGAAAATACATCCATACACAAGCAGGCTGTATACACCCTTCCTTTTGAATCTCAAGAGATCATTTGTGTGTTTCTTTCCCCCTTCTGCTCTCATGCACTGAAGTTTCAGGCTGCTCTTTTCTTTCTGCAAACAGCTTTGCCCTTGTCTGAATTTCCTCAGTATGTGAAAGCCCAGCCAGCTCAGAGGACACTTTATCCAGCTTGTAAAAGATACGAGAGCAGAGAGAATCTGCACTAATCTAAATATCACACAGGCAGTGTGCAGAGAGGGGCCTGAAAGGGGGAGTTCATAGCAGAACCACAACACTGAAGAACTTGGCAGCCTTCCAGACACAGGCCGACAAGTCTGACAGGGGAAAGATACATTGATTTATTACAGAGACAGTGATAGTATAAAGTGCTGCAGTAAGCCAGAACACATTAGAATAGCTTTTAGAACTTGTAGGATGATAAAAAACACGATGCAATTTTTGTTACGGAGTCTCTTTAACATTACATACAGGTTGCAGGTCTAGGAGTTTGTAATCCTATTCAGATAAGCAGTATTGCAGCATAGCAGTTAGTACTCTCGGCTTGCAGCGGCCAGGAAACTGTCTACATGGATTTGAATAAAGAATGACACAGAGAGCCTGATATTGCAGTATGTACTGGTAAGGATGAATTGATAATAGAGTAAGTATCTTTATACTCGCTAGAGTTGGGCCGAACGGTTCCATGCGAACTTCAGTGGTTCGCGTTCGCGTCCCGCAGGCGAAGTTTTGCAGAAAGTTCGGTTCGCCCCATAATGCACCATGAGGGTCAACTTTGACCCTCTACATCACAGTCAGCAATTAGGCTACACTAGCCCCTGGAGCCATTCCCCCTCTAATAAAAAGGCAGGCAGCGGCGGCCATTACGCTCACTCGTGTGCCTGCGTTAGTGAGAGTAGGGCGAGCTGCTGCAGACTGTCTCTCATAGGGAAAGATTAGTTAGGCTTAGCTTGTTCCTGGCTGCATACCTGTTCTGTGAACCCACCACTGCATACCTGTACTGTGAACCCACCACTGCATACCTGTTCAGTGAACCCACCACTGCATACCTGTTCAGTGAACCCACCACTGCATACCTGTTCAGTGAACCCACCACTGCATACCTGTTCAGTGAACCCACCACTGCATACCTGTTCAGTGAACCCACCACTGCATACCTGTTCTGTGAACCCACCACTGCATACCTGTTCTGTGAACCCACCACTGCATACCTGTTCAGTGAACCTGCCACTGCATACCTGTTCTGTGAACCCGCCACTGCATACCTGTACTGTGAACCCACCACTGCATACCTGTACTGTGAACCCACCACTGCATACCTGTTCTGTGAACCCACCACTGCATACCTGTTCTGTGAACCCACCACTGCATACCTGTACTGTGAACCCACCACTGCATACCTGTTCTGTGAACCCACCACTGCATACCTGTTCTGTGAACCCGCCACTGCATACCTGTTCTGTTCAGTGAACCCGCCACTGTATTCCTGTTCAGTGAACCTGCCACTGCATACCTGTTGTGTTCAGTGAACCCGCCACTGTATACCTGTTCAGTGAACCTGCCACTGTATACCTGTTCTGTTCAGTGAACCCGCCACTGTATACCTGTTCAGTGAACCCGCCACTGTATACCTGTTCAGTGAACCTGCCACTGCATACCTGTTCTGTGAACCCACCACTGCATACCTGTACTGTGAACCCACCACTGCATACCTGTTCTGTGAACCCACCACTGCATACCTGTTCAGTGAACCCACCACTGCATACCTGTTCTGTGAACCCACCACTGCATACCTGTTCAGTGAACCCGCCACTGTATACCTGTTCAGTGAACCTGCCACTGCATACCTGTTCTGTGAACCCACCACTGCATACCTGTACTGTGAACCCACCACTGCATACCTGTTCTGTGAACCCACCACTGCATACCTGTTCAGTGAACCTGCCACTGCATACCTGTTCTGTGAACCCACCACTGCATACCTGTACTGTGAACCCACCACTGCATACCTGTACTGTGAACCCACCACTGCATACCTGTTCTGTGAACCCACCACTGCATACCTGTACTGTGAACCCACCACTGCATACCTGTTCTGTGAACCCGCCACTGCATACCTGTTCTGTGAACCCGCCACTGCATACCTGTTCTGTGAACCCGCCACTGCATACCTGTTCTGTTCAGTGAACCCACCACTGTATTCCTGTTCAGTGAACCCGCCACTGCATACCTGTTGTGTTCAGTGAACCTGCCACTGCATACCTGTTCTGTGAACCCACCACTGCATACCTGTTCTGTTCAGTGAACCCGCCACTGCATACCTGTTGTGTTCAGTGAACCCGCCACTGTATACCTGTTCTGTCATTCAGCGACATCAGCTAGGCGACCATATGGGCTGTAAAGCCACCAAAACCTGCACTCTCGCCAAGGTGCGCACCAGTCCAGCACGGCCGTCACTACACAAACAGCTGTTTGCGGTGCGTTACGCAGTGAGTTTGGTGTGTCAGTGTGAAGCAGTACCTTAATTATACTACCTGATTGATGTATACACATGCAACATGTTTTAAAGCACTTTAGGCCTGTCATTTAGCATTCAATGTGATTTCTGCCCTTAAAACGCTGCTTTGCGTCAAATCCAGATTTTTCCCGGGGACTTTTGGCATGTATCCCACTCCTCCACCTGGGGGTCCAGGTGTTAGACCCCTTGAAACATCTTTTTCATCACCTTTGTGGCCAGCATATTTGTTTTTTTTTTTCAAAGTTCGCATCCCCATTGAAGTCTATTGCGGTTCGCGAACTTTTCGGCGAACCTAAGGTTCGGCCCCACTCTAACACTCGCAAGCCAGGGTTACCACTCAGGCAATCACTGTAGATGCAGGTGGGGAGATTAAGCCTTTTCCCGCTCAGGGTTAAGAGGTCGCTCTCCGTAGATCAGAAGAAAGGGGTAACACCCCTCCACCAGGAGTGGACTCGTATAGTACAAGGTGAACAGAGGTGCCAAAAGAGTAAAAATAGATTTAAAAAAAACTTTTCAAACATGGGGAGGCAGTGGTGGACTTAACTCCTCCAAGTAGACACAAAAATGTATTAATATTTAAAACATAGAAAATGTATTGATACACTCCAAGGTTCTTTGCAAGGCGTTTCACAGGTATGACCAAGCAGGGCAGAGGCGGTTGGCCCAGACTGAGACCTGCATTTGCCATATACTCCTACCCCATTGCCTGGTGAAGCAGGGTCATACCTACGAAATGCATTGCAAAGAACCTTGGAGTGTATCAATACATTTTCTCTGTTTTAAAGGTTAAAGCGGATCCGAGATGAAAAACTTACTATAACAAGTAACTTGTCTATATATCTTATCTAAAGTTTATATAGTTTACACAGCAAATCTAGCTGCAAACAGCTTTAATAGAAAATTATTATTTCTTCCTGTGATACAATGACAGCAGCCAAGTTGTTTGTAAACATTACACAGAGGCAGGCTTATCTGTATCTTGAGCACTCAGCCTGTGAAAAAAACTTAATCCCCCCCCCCCTCTGCCTCTGAAATCAATGGCTAGTAACACCTCCTCCTGCCCAGACTGAGCTCCCATGAGCCCTTCCTACTGCCAAGGCTCCCTGAAAACCTGCGGGTGTGGGTTATTTAGTTTATAGGAATTACAACAAAAACAAAAAAAGTATTTGGTTTGAGGAATGCCCTATAAACAATGGTAAAGGAACACAATTATGCAATAAGTAAAAGTTCACCTCGGATCCACTTTAATATGTTTTTGTGTCTACTTGGAGGAGGTAAGTCCACCACTGCCGCCCCAAAAGTTTTATCTATTTTTACTCTTTTGGTGCCTATGTTCACCTTGTACTAATCTATATGGATTTGTACTTTCTCCACATAGATTTGTACATTTTTTCACACACTCCAGTTCCCTCCCACATTCCAAAAACAGTAGGACTTGGTCCCAACGGGATAGAAACTGTCACTTGCATACCCAAATGGTTAACTGTGTCAGGCATAAAAAGAAGAAATGGAACACAGCCTAGTTATTTGTATGCTTGGCACTGTACATGCACTTCTATCTCATCATGTTACCTCAGGCACACTAAGGATGGAAAACAAAACAAGCTGCTCTCTGATTGTGGGTAACGTGTCATTTGGAAGACATTTATCCAGCATGTGAATGTAACTTTCAAATGCAGTGTAAATACATGAAGTTTCAATGTGATAGCTAAGCATTCTGTCATGTGCAGCAAACAGCCAGTTTCACTGTGAACACACTCGATCTCTTGGCCATGATCACTTCCCTCTGCTGACAGATTCAATCTTTGTGGCCAAGGCTGCAGACACATCTCTGCAAAGTCTCAGCACCATTTCCTCCATATGCAATAGGGCATTTGCCTTTAGCACAACTGCCCAGTCTCTTTATAAAAATAGAACAGAGAAACTGTTTCTTATAGCAGGGAAGAAACAATGATGAGAAATACTTTTATAAACACACAGGGGAAGGCTTGGGAAGGGTAAACTGCTTTATTATACACTGGGTGGGGAGAAACTGCCAGGGTCTATGGCTTAACATATTATAGGCGGAGAATAAGCAGGACAGCACGGAAATCTGCATTGTTTAAAAGGAAATAAATATGTCAGCCTCCATATTCCTCTTCCTTCAGGTTACCTTTAAAAAGTACCTTACACGTAACATGATGAGAAAACACAGGTATGGATAGTACTAGTCATACTAAGAAACTGTCCCTCTTTACAGGTTTTGGACTAGTCCATCTCTTCATAGGAGATTCTAAGCAAGGCTTTTATTCTTTATAAAGATATTCTCAAAAAAGGATTTAAACAATGCTTCCCTGCTCGCTACACAGTTTTCTGGCAGTTGGACAGAGAAACTGCTATTCACTAAGTGCTTTTGAAAATAAATAAATCCCTGAGAATCCCCCCCATGAAGAGATGGACTAGTCCAAAACCTTTCGCTTCTGTCAGATTTCTACTACCTACTGTAAGTGACAGCAACATAGGAAAAAAGTAATTTATGGCTCATTTTAAGCATGGTGCCCTTTAAAGAGAACCCGAGGTGTGTTTAAAGAATGTTATCTGCATACAGAGGCTGGATCTGCCTATACAGCCCAGCCTCTGTTGCTATCCCAAACCCCACTAAGGTCCCCCTGCACTCTGCAATCCCTCATAAATCACAGCCATGCTGTGCGGCTGTGTTTACATCTGTAGTGTCAGTCTCAGCTGCTCCCCCGCCTCCTGCATAGCTCCGGCCCCTCCCCCCGTCCATTCCCTCCAATCAGCAGGGAGGGAAGGGATGCAGGCGGGGACTGGAGTTCTGCAGGAGGCGGGGAGAGCAGCAGACTGACACTATAGAGATAAACACAGCCAGCTCTGACAAGCTGTTTGTCAGCAGCGTGGCTGTGATTTATGAGGGATTGCAGAGTGCAGGGGGACCTTAGGGGGGTTTGGGATAGCAACAGAGGCTGGGCTGTATAGGCAGATCCAGCCTCTGTATGCAGATAATATTCTTCAAACCCACCTCGGGTTCTCTTTAAACTGAAAATTTGAGACTCTGTTCTATGTTACTACATTCTATTTGATACTAGTATTAAACTTGCAATCACAGTCTGCTGTACGGTCTTTCATATGGCAATAAAGAAGCATATCTTTGTATTCGTGTGAGTGTGAACACTTGTTTCAGCAGTCACTGAATGGCATTGAATCAAAGACAAGTATTTTGATAAGGAGTCACCAATACAAGCTATCAGCATGCAGGGTTTGCATGATTTTTTTTTTGTAATTGTTTGAACAATGTTAATGCAGATATACTCTGCAATATAATTCTGTTTGAGCATTATGTATAAAATCTATAAATATTTTTAACAATAATTTGATCTTTTGCACAGTTTGCCTATCTGTGTTACAACATGTACATTAAAAGGTGTATGACGGCAGAAAACGATTTTAAGTTCTTTGCTTATACTTCCCTTACTAAATGAGTATGTGCAGTAGATACCAAAAGTTGTTCATTTATTGCCAAACATCTCACCGCGGATTTCACACACAGCCATTTTAATACTGCCCTTGCTTCCTTTCCCAACATCGTCCTGTGAGTCATAGTAGGATAAGATCCCTCTGTCCAGCACAAAGTAACGTGGTTGCCAGCCTACAAATCATAAAAACATTAAAGTATATATAAAAAATGCATGATAACTAGGATTGTAAAGCAAAGACACAGTTCCTGACCATGGTTGTTCAAATTCAATAAAGAACATGTCAATGTCTCTTTAGGATCCATAGGCTACCCTCTTCTTAGGTTTAATGCCCGTTTCCTGGTGAACGGGTGAGTCATATACCAGTTCAATTGCCGAAGCTATCTTCAGGTGCAATAAAGATTAGATTATTTGTATTGAAAACTGCACTGCAGGTAAGATCACCTCCAGCCAAAAGGTCTGAATGGCAATACATATATGTAGTCTAGGCACTGTGTACAATTATTATTTTATTTATATAGCGCCAACATCTTCCGTAGCGCTGTACATAGTACAAACATATAATGGGGAACAAATATACATGAGAAGTAAAAGACACTGTACAGTCATGGCATTGAATAGAATAAATACAAATACATACATAGTTGATGTATAGTTGGTACATGTGCATATGTTAAAATTACAGCGGTATGAGAAACACTAGGAGGAGGTCCCTGCCCTTGCGAGCTTACAATCTAGATTCTAGAGGGTAGTGGGGAGGAAACAACAGGGACGGAAACAGAGGGGTTAGTGGGTGAGTCAGTGTGCCTTCAGAGCTGCCTATAGGTGAACATATAAAATTTACATCTGGTACAGTGGATTGTGGACAGAACAGACTAACATTTATATCTGTAAATAGCACTTCCTTATTTCTCCTGCAACTGAACTCTTGCTAAAGCATTGTGCCCTCCTCTTCAGCCTGGTTAACTCCCCTACCCCTTCCTTCCCTGCTCTCTGCCTGCCTGAATCAAATTACTTCTCCTTTCACAGTGTGTAGGAGAGAGAAGAGACAGGAAAACTTCTGCAGCCGTCAAATCATGTCTGCTTGCCATTATTCTTGTTTCAGATGTCTTTCAGTCTGCCTAGATTAGATCACATGGACATGAAGGGTGGAGTTATGACATCAATCCCATCAGCGCAATATATATGTACTCTAGTCAGTCAGTATTGTATTATTGTAATATTGTATATTGGTCTGTGTATCGCCCTTTACCTGCCTCTTGACCTCGAATCTGCCTAGCCCCTCTGTATTACTGCCATATAATATCTGTGTATGACTCGGCCTGTCCCTGACTTCGCTCCTGTTTGATCCTTCCAATACGACTGACATCTGACCTATGTGTATGACTTCGGCCTGTATAACATTTCCACACCTGTCTTAAGCCTACTGTACTTTAGCCATCTGATTACCAGTGTATGATGCTAGTCTATTATTCACCATGCTCTGCCTCAGTCCCTGTGTACCGCATTATCTCTGACTTTGTGTATGACCTCAGTTGACGATCTGACCTCGATTATCGTATATTCAGTGTACACTTCATAGCCTGCATCACAGCCAGCGTTACACAAAAGTTATTATTCTAAAAATTCTTTCACATTATGTGAGTTTTGCAATTTTTTTAGATGCATTGATTTTCTCAACACACCTTTGTAGATGATTTTCCAGAGATCCTACCTAATTAAACCGCTGTGTCGCGCCGTCCCATGTCCATGTGTGTGTGTGTGTCCCTGCGTCTGTGCAGCAGGGACAACCGTTGTTGGGACGGGATCAGGACAGCTAGGGGGCAGGCCGGCGTGTGTGCGCATGTGCGCTGACAGGTGGCAGCGGTGACAGACCTAGAGCCCGTTATTAGGGATTAAGGTCCCTAGTGTTTCATAATATGAAAGGAGACTAATGCCTGGAACACACCATGCAATTTCCTGTCAGATTTTGGGTCAAATTGTTAATTTCCAGAACCCAGTTGGAGCAAAGGTGCATGTACTTTCCTGTCCACTTGCTTTCTTCACGAGACATTTGAAAAAACAGTGAAATGCAGAAAGTAATTAAGAAACAGAAACCCAGTGGCCCTCCAGCGGTTCTGGCTTACTGTGCAGGTGCAGCCATGCTTGTCCATGTGTAGTATGGCCGCGCTCGTGCAAGATGGGGAGCGTGATCACAGTCAGAAATCCAACAAGCTCCTGTCAAATATCTTTTGGGGGTCCTAATGCAGCAACAGTGGGGGCCAGGAGGACATGGGTATCCTCTCTTGAATCCAGAGACTTACTTCCTCTTAGGTAAGTATTTGTTTTTTACTCTAGGCTTTGCCTCGGGTACACTTTAATGTGCGCCACCTGCACACGTGAAGTTTACCCGGGTTTAAGGAATATACCACTATATACCATATGTAGTAACAGAAATAATAATCATATCTGCTACTCATTATTATTATTTTTTTCTGACCAGGGAGTCAAATGCATGACCTCATGATTCAAAGCAGAGGCAGTACCTCTGGACCATCTCAGCTGACTATCTTGTCTATTATTTAACCTTTTCTGGATGGCTGTAGTTGAAATCTATTCGCTTGTTTGTGGCCGCTTATTCCTGCCAGTGTGTAGATTTCAACTACCACGGCCATTTGCTTCATGCAGTTCCCATTTTTCGCACTGATACTGCAACGCTGCAGCCTGCTCTGCTGTTACGCTGACAGCAGAGCTCCGTATCTCAGTCAGGAGCAATTTCATTGGCACCTGACCCACTGATCACTGTGAGCTAAGCACAAAGATCACAGCTTATTTTTTTAACATAAAAAGTTAGGAGCCTGAGACGCCACATCCTGAAGAGGTTAAATAGTCTACAGATTGCATACATTACTGTAGACAATAGAGGGTTGTCCTACACTGCTAGTGAAATGCAGCTGCTCATAATGTATAGAAATTACACTTGAGCACAATACGAGATAAAAGAACTCTACTCTGCTGTTCCTATAAAGGGAGCAAGGAAGACTAGCATGCAGCTCTCCCCTAAAGCAAACAGAATCTTATCACGCTAAACACGATGTTATTTGTGTACTCTACATGCAGGTTTTACAGTAGTGGTGCTTGTACCAGCACTGTGAAAGGTGTGTATTCTAGGCACAAGAACTTATACTGTGTGTCTTTTTTTTTCTCCTCAGGAATTCACTGAACTGCAGATTCACGGCATGTGGTACTCATGTCCCAGGGGTGCTTCTGGTGGGTTGAGAAGCAGCTTATGCAAGTCTATTCACTATAAAGGTTTTGAGATTTGGATAGTAGACAGTATTAAAGAGAACCTAAACTGAAAATGAAAAGTCAAAATAACCATACACAGGTCTACTTACCTCCCATGTAGTCTATTCATCAATCTCTTTCTCCTGTCATGCGTCCTGTTTGTCCACTGTGATCAATGGAATTCTCCATCATCCATTTTAAAAATGGCCATTACCCAATACCAGCTTCCTGGTCAGCACACTGTTAAACTGTAATATCGCCCACTTGAGCCATAGGGAACCATGGACATTACCTTGCACATACAGTTGTAACTGACAGCTGCTGATATATAACTGACAGCAACTGGTATATTTCAGTTCTGACAAAATATTGTCAGAACTGAAAGGGATCACTGTAAGAAGAAAACTGTGAGCTTCTGAGAGGAACTGACGGTGAGGTTGGTATGTACGGTAATATTAATTTGCAGCTACGTCATGTGTTTATTTTAAATAATTTTACTCACTTCAGGTTCCCTTTAAAAGACTAAAGCTCATACATAGCATATGAAGGTCATATGAAGCATATATATTGTGTTATGCAAATTACAAAATGAGTTACTTGATTTGCATAAATACCAATAAACTTAACATGTGCTGCTTGCACGTTAAAGCAAACCTGTGAGGCTTGCAATGCATCAATTTAGATACAGTAGAAAGAGATGGTAGCACATCAAAAACCAAGCTGCATCTGACTGACACTGGCTGCAAAGCCTCCCAAAGGCTTAACTGTGCTCATTACAGCTGAAACAGGTGGTACAAACTTACACAAATGGAGGATATTCGCTTCCAAAATAGTTTGTGTGCAAAAGATTCCGTACTTGACCCTTCTACCACAGTGAGGTCATTCACTTGGAAGGGACCCTAACCTGTGTTCAAAATCAACCCTTGAAAACACGCAAATGTTAGAGCAGGGGTGCCTATTGAGTAGATCGCGGCCTACCGGTAAATCGCGAAGGACTTCATGGTAGATCCTGACCCCACTAGATTTTCCATTCTGTATATACAATTGTTCTGCTAAAATTGTACATAGGTAGATCATTTTGACTTGCTAATTTTTAAAGTAGCTCACAAGCTGAAAAAGTGTTGGCATGTCTGAGTTAAAATAACCTGGGAGCAGCTAGTCATAAAAACAAAATCGAAGGAAGGTGTGTAGCGTGGACCAGCTGCCCCAGACCAGACTTACCTCGGGAGAGGGAAGCTTCTGCATCTTACAGAGGCCTCCCCCATCACACTGTTCCAGAACCCAGACCCCCTAAGTGCGGCCGCGCTACGCCTGTGCAGTAGCACAGACCTGCTCGAGCGTCGGCAGAAAAAACAAGCCTGATTGGGTCCATGCTAGTGCGCAGAAGGCTCGCGCATGCACAGTACCAGTGTACCACAGACCCAATCGAGCTTGGCTTTTTCCAACGGCGCCTGAGTGGGTCCAATGCTACTGCACATGCGCGAGCCTGGAATTTAATCTTACATTAGAATAATAATAATAAAGGCAAGATGACATTTAAAAGGCGATTGTTCATACAGAAACTTGCACTGGCTTTAAATTATCCTTATATCCAAAAGTAATATAAATACAAATATGTCTGTGTTTTATTTTAAATTGCATTAGAAAAATTAGAACTTGGGCCTGTTTTGCTAAGTTTCCCACAAGCTGGAGATCATTGTAGAGCATAAAAAGTCGTTCAGATGGTTGTCTGAACCACACCGTGAGGCCTGGAACCCACTGAAAACCGCAAACGCAACCGCTAGCGTTTTGTCTGAGCGGTTTGCAAGCAGATTCATGCGCGTTTTTGGTCGTGTTTTGCAACATTGTATTTTTTTCCCCAGCGGGTGCCTAGCGTTTTGCGTTTTGCGTTTTTGTGTTTCAAAGATTTTATTAGGTTTTTAAATTTTTTAAACAAGACAAGGAATTGTCAAATGACACAATACAGAGTATACAAGAACATGAAAAGGGGATACAATAACAGTAACATCAGTTCTCAACAGGGTGGGAATTGCCGAAAATAGTGCAGTATGTGACCCAGAGGGTTAAACCCAACTATCTGGGACATGTTCTACTGGTGTTTAGGGGAACGGGTCCGGCATATAGCCAGGGTTACCTGAGACCTCCGGGGCTCGTCGTCCAGCGATAGACCAGCCGCCAGAGGGGTTGTGTATGTTAGCACTGCAGGTGGGGGAGGGAGCGAGAAGAAAGACAATAGAAAAAGAAAGAAAGGAAGAAGAGAAGAGAGAGAAAAGAGGAGAGGGGGTAGTCCCGTCCTATAGCCTCGTTATCAGAGGACCATCCATTGATGAGTGCTCAAGCTGGATCCAGGGGTCCCAGGTTCGTTTGAATTTTTCATGGGAGTCTTTTAAAATACTGGTTAGTTTTTCGTTAACCATAAAGGAGTTAAGTCTAGACTTTACCTCATTAATGCTAACGGAGGGCTTTTTCCAATTGGCGGCAATAGACATGGTAGCTGCGGAGAAGACAAAAGAGGCTAACTTGTTTTGAAGTGAGGTCAGGGATCCCACCTTCTCATGGAGGAGAGCTTGCCAAGGGTCTTTAGGAATGGGTTTATGAAACAAGGACGAGAGAAGTCGGTATACCTGACACCAAAATCTGGTAAGTCGTGGACAGGTCCACCAGATATGTAACATATCGCCCAAGGTCCTACAGCCACGAAAGCAGAAAGGGTTTGCGGAAGGGAACACTTTGGCTATTCTGGCTGGGACCAGGTACCACCGAGTCATCACTTTATAAATTGCCTCGATTGTGTGTAGGTTAGAGGAACAACTGGGTATTCTACTCCAGATATTCAGCCAGTCCTCCCTATCCTTTGCGCCTGGCAAGTCTGTCCCCCATTTAGTAACGTATGCATGAGTGTGAGGGCTGTCGGGGCGTGTTAGGAACGAGTAAAGTGTAGAAATCAGTCCCTTAGAGTTGGGTCGGTGTAAACATATATTTTCATAGGGTGTGGTATGGTATGGGGGGTCTATGTTGTGAATTAGAGATTGTATCCAGTGTTTGATCTGTAGGTATCTGAAAAATTCTCTGGCAGGGGCTTGAAAATTCTCTTGTAGCGCGGACCAGGAGTAGACCCCTCTAGGGGTAAGGAAATGTACGACCTTGTTAAGACCCTTCTCGTCCCACCATTTGAATGCTAGGGGGTTATCTAGACCCGGGGGGAAAAGGGGGTTATTGGTAAGTGGCAATAACGGGAGATAGGATGATAAAAGTTTAGTGGAGTATCGGACTGAATCCCAGACCTGAAGGCTGTGTTGCATTGGAGGGCTAAGGGAGGGAGGTCTCGTTTTGTGCGGTAGCCAGAGGAGGGTGCTTGGGAGTTGTGGGGCGCTATCAGGTATCTCAAGAAATACCCATAGGGGAGTGTCTTGAGTTTGAAATAGTCTGGTGAGCTGAGTGATGGTTGCTGCCCGATAATAGGAGCTGATTTGGGGGACTCCAAGGCCACCATCTAATTTATGCGCAAAGAGGGTGGATTTGTTGACTCTAGGGTGTTTACGGCCCCATATAAATGATTGAATCCTATTCTGGAAGATTCGAAGGTAATGGCTAGGGACTTTAACAGGAAGGGTTCGGAAATAGTAAAGGAGCTTAGGTAAGAAAGACATTTTTATGGAATTGATCCTTCCTAACCAGGAAAGAGGGAATGTGGACCATTTGTCGGTGAGCGTTGAGAGAGATCTGAGCAGCTGGGGATAGTTAGCCGCAAAGAGTGAGGCGTAGTTGGGGGTCAAAGTGATGCCTAAGTATGGTAGTGACTGAACCCATTTCAGGGGGCAGGATTCCTGGAGCCGTTCAAGAAGTTGCGGGGGTAGGGATATTCCCAAGGCTTTGGATTTAGCTATATTGATGTTCAGGCCGGAGATTCGGGCGAATAAATCGAAGGCTTGGAAGGCATTCGGGATGGAGATATGGGGCTGTGTCAGAAAGAGCAGGGTATCATCTGCGAACATTAGTACTTTATGGATGATGCCTGCTCTTTCCACCCCTTGTATGTTAACATTGTCGCGGAGAAAGCGTGCAAAGGGCTCTAAGGCTAAGATAAACAACAGAGGGGAAAGCGGGCAACCCTGGCGCGTCCCGCGTTTTATTTGAAATGGTGGTGAACTATGTCCCCAAAACCGCACCGAGGCGGTGGGAGAGGAGTATAAGCCCCCGATCCAATTCAAGAATAGGGGGTCAAGCCCCCATCTGCTCAGAGCTTGTTTTAGGTATTCCCATGAAAGGGTATCGAAGGCTTTAAAGATATCCAAGGAAAGGGCTACGCTTGGGATTTTCTGGGAGTGTAGATAGTGGGTTAAGAGGACTGCGCGTCTAGTGCTGTCCTCTGCTTGTCTGCCTGGGACGAATCCCACCTGGTCCCGGTGGATTAAGTCTGGTAAGACTTTATTGAGGCGTGTGGCGAGTATTTTCCCCAGTAGTTTGAGGTCAACGTTAATGAGTGATATGGGCCGGAACTGGTGGGTTGCGTGACTGTCTTGATCTTCCTTGGGTATCATTGAGATATGTGCCATCAGCATGGAATTGGGGAGGGGTTTGCCTTCTCGCATTTCATTGTAACAGTTGGTCAGTGTGGGGGCCAGAAGGGGTGCCAATTTCTTGTAATATTGAGCTGAGAAGCCGTCGGGGCCCGGCGTTTTGTTTGGTTTCAAGGTTTTTATAGCAAGGAGAACCTCGGGTGTAGTGATAGGTGCACTGAGGACCGTCGCTGTGGTCTGATCTAGCTTAGGGAGAGATATCTGATCTAAAAAGTCAGCTATCTGTTCATCAGAAGCAGTGGGGGGTTTAGCGTAAAGGTTTGAGAGGTATGTGGCAAACAGGTCCACTATTTTACTGGGGTTCGCAGTAGCCTGGCCAGAGCTATCTCGCACTTTTAAGATAGATGAATGGAGAGGTTTGTTTTTCAAACGCCTAGCTAATAAAGCCAGGGGTTTATTGGCGTTATAATAGTAGAGCTGATTCCTCCAGCGTAGTTGCTGTTCTACCTTATCGGTAAGGAGTAGGTCTAATTCAGTACGGAATTTATCTTTGATTATTCGATTTATGCGGGAGGGGGATTGTTTCCAAGTGAGTTCAGCGCTCTCCAATTTGGCTGTAAGCTCAGAGATTTTCTGGTTACGTTGGCGTTTTAGTGCACTGGCCATGCCAATCAAAGAGCCCCTGATAGTGGCCTTATGGGCCTCCCATAGGATCAGTGAGGAGGATACGGAGCCTGTGTTGTCCGAGAAGTAGTCTGAAATTGTGTCTTTTAAGCGGTTGACAAGCTCTTCCTTAGAAAGCATTGAGTCGTTAAGGCGCCAGTGGAAGGCTTTAGAGCTCGGAAATGATAGTGAGCAACAAATTGAAATTGGTGAGTGGTCGGACCAGGTGGTGGTATGTATTTTAGCTGCTGGGGCTAGGTGTAAAAATTGTTGTTGGACAAATATATGATCTATACGGCTAAAGCTGTCATGGGCGTTTGAGTAGAAAGTGAAGTCTTTAGTAGTGGGGTGTAGTTCCCTCCAGACATCTATGTAGCCATATTTCCCTAGCAGAGCCTTAATTTTAGCCCCATGTGGATCTGTGACCTCAGAGGCAGAGCTAGAGGCAACGTTCCTCTGTCTATCTAGTTTAGGATTAAGAGTGACGTTGGTATCCCCAGCCATAATAATTTGTCCTGCACCGTGTTGTGTGAGGACCTGAAGAAAATGTGAGTAGAAATTGGATTGGTGGGCATTGGGAGCATAATAAGAGGCAAAAGTTATTTCCCTGTCATAAATGGAACCAGTTAAGATGAGGTACCGGCCAGTGGGGTCCGCGATCTGTTTAGTGCAGACAAATGGAAAATGTTTCCTAAAGGCAATAAGGACTCCTCTGACTTTGGTGCGAGCACAAGCAAAGAAGGCTGTGGGGAAGTGTCTACTTAAATACTTGGGGCAGGAGGCTTGGTCTAGCCTAGTTTCCTGCAGGCATATCACGTCTGCTTGACAGGTTTTATAGTAAGTAAAAGCTTTGGAGCGTTTATGGGGAGATCCAAATCCCTGGACGTTATGTGAGAAAATTTTGAAGGTTTGAGAGATCATGGAGGTCTATTATGGGAGAGGTAGAGCAGATGAGAGGCCACAGGACGGGAGGCCCACAGAGAGAGAGAAAGAGAGGGGAAAGAAGTGCGGAGGCAAGAGAAAGAGAGGAAAAGAGATAACATGAGGGTAGAGAGGGGTCCTAGGACCCTAAGTGTCAGAAGATCTGACCAGAAACAGGTCAGAAACAGAACGGGCTCAGTGAGAGTTGAGTTCCGGGTGGCGGGGAACTCCAGTGAGTACATAGGGAGACATGAGTTGACCGACTGCTCTGCTGGCTAATGGAAAATGGAAAAGGAGAGAGCTGTAGCTGCCTAGCGACTTTTCACCGGGAGAGAGGGAAAGGGGAGAGAAGAAAAAAAAAGGAAGGGGGGGAAGGTAGCCAATTGTATATAAGTTGATACGCTACCCTAACCGTAACAAATCTGCTTGAGTACCTCGTAACATCGTGTGTGTAGAGACTTGCCTAGAGAGACAGTCTACGTTACCTGGGGCAATATTTGCACATTATGAGAATAAGGACTTGCCCACTGTCTGGTTACGATGGTTTGCAGATGGAATCGTACAGTTAATAAAATAATCATGTGTTAAGCTGTGTAGGGCCCATAATGGAGGGGCCATGTTTATTTGCTTTAAGCAAGCCCTGGTCTAAGGTTAGGGGAAGTTTTGGGTGGGCTTATCCAACCAGACAGTGGGCCTTTAGCAGGTTGCTTCAGGTCAGAGTGCATTCGTAATAGTAATAATATAAGTAAAGCAAAAACGAGAAACACTCTCTTGACGAAGGTTAGGGTTAACTATTGGGGAGTTAAGTTTTATTTGCCTAGCATGAGGGTGCAATCAGTGAAGCCAATGGGATGTTGAGAAGATTATAGTGTGGAGGATCCGCCTGCCTGCCGGGGGCCACAGCTGCAATAAGTGTACTAATATAGCATGGTGCACCCTTATCGAGGCTTTAAAGGGGCTCAACTATAGAAATTGAGAATGGGCAGCGCGGTGGTTCCATCTAATGGAGATAGAAGGCAGCGTCCTGGTTGAGGAACCAATAGACTAAAGTGCGTTAGGCACAGAGAAGTTGGATTTATGTAACACCCGGGGGCAGGCAGACCATCCGTTTCCCTGAGAGGATGATTTAGGGGTTGTACTTTATTGGAAGGAATTGAGCCTAGGCAGCGTTACGGATCAACCTTATAGATGCGTCCATGTAATAGGGTTCGGGGGAAGGGGAGGAGTGTAAGGAAGGAGGGATGGGGGTGCCCAGTGACGGAGGGCCACACTAGTCAGCCCTGGGGTGTGGGCGGTAAGAGGATAGGCGAGGGGAGGAGGAGAGAGAGGAAGGGGGGATGGTTAAGGGAAGAGGGATAGGAGTGCCCAGTGACGGAAGGCCGCGAAAGGCGGCCTTGGGGTATAGGCAGCAAAAGGATAGGTGAAGGAGGGAAAGGAAGGGGGGGGGGGGGTGGTTAAGGGAAGAGGGATGGGACTGCCCAGTGACGGAAGGCCGCGCTAGGCGGCCCTGGGGTATAGGCGTTTAGGGGACAGGCTGAGGGGGGAGGGAAGACCAAGGGAGAAGTGTTGGACGCGTTTACAAGGAGGCATATAGTGGAATGATGCCGGGGCCATACATTAGGACAGTTATACAACAAATATACAACCTAAACAGTTAAATTCAGCATACTATATTAAACAAAGCAATAAAAAGGAGCGATACTGGCAGTCTGGGCTGCACTACTTATGCATGGTCTGCTGTGTTCGTTTGAAAACATACTGGCTGCGAAAATAACCTATGAGGCCAGAAAGTTTGAGGTTTGCAAACCGGGGTAAACCAGTATAAACAATATTGGGTAGATAGGAAGCCCGCAGTGGCACAGTATCTTAAGTTGGAGGAGCGTGCCTAAATAGTGCGTTCAAGCGGGAGAGGAAAGGTTTAAATGTGCATGGCGGGTTACCCATACAAAAAGAAAGAGAAAAAAAAAAAAAAAAAAAAAAAAAAAAAAAAAAAAAAAAAAAGGGGGAAGATAACGGTGTTATAATCTTCAAATGTCAAATTATAAAGGGAAACAAAGTCTTACCCAACGGGGTCGAAAACCGCATATGCAGGTCCGTTCGTCTCTGTAGAGGGCTGGCAATAAACGGCACAAGTAATAGTGAAATAACAAAACCTTTGTTGAAGGCAAGAACGGTGCATTCAGAAATTAAAAGCCCAGAACTTGAGACAGACAACCGGGAAAGGTAAATTAGTCCCGTTGGTCGGAAAGTGGATCAGGACAAAGAGATGGGACCTCACGGTGGGTTCTCATTGTGGGGACTTGACCTGGAGCTTGGAGAATTCCGAGCTGGTTGTGCTCGGCGCCAGGAGTCTTGCGAGGATGTGGATCTACGTGGGGCTTCATTAGAGCGGGGTCCGCTGTTGTTGTTAGCCGGCAGAAGGAGTTGAAGCTGCTCAAAGAGGACCTGTGCTTCTTCGGGAGTTGACACTGCGTAGGTTTTCCCAGACCTCATAAAAATTAGTTTGAAGGGGAATCCCCATTTGTATTTAATGTCCTTTGCTCGCAGAGCTGCAGTGTAGGACTTCATTGCTCTTCGTTTCTGGATAGTCACAGGGGCGAGATCTGCGAATATCTGGTAAGAGTGGCCCTGGAAGGCAAGCGGTTCCTTCTCCCGGGCTGCTTGTAGGATTATTTCTTTAGAACGGTAGTAGGTAAATTTAATAACCACGTCCCGGGGAGAGCCATCAGGCCGTTTGGGGCCAAGGGCCCGGTGGATCCTGTCGAATTCCAGGCGCTCTACTGGGATCTGTGGGGTCAGCTCCTGGAACAGCGCTGTTGCAGTGGAGGTAAGGTCCTCGATGAATTCTGGGAGGCCCCGGAGCCGCAGATTACCGCGTCGTGAGCGGTTCTCCGAATCTTCCAGGCTTAGTTTGGCTTCGGCGAGCTCTGATTTGACCTCCGCAAGCTCCTTTTCGTGGGCATTGACGATCGTAGTGTTCTTATCCAGTTTGTCCTCTAGGTCACCAGTACGGGAGGTGAGGTCCTTGATCTCTTTCTTAAGATGGCTGGTGAGTTTGATCATGGCCGCATCCAATTCTTTGTGCAGCAGGGCTTTAAAGCGGTCCAGCATCAGGGAGTCCTTCGGGGTCCAGTCCAGCACTGCTTCAGAAGATCTGTGCCCTGACTTTCTCGAACGAGTGGATGGGCGAGAAGCAACTGTCGCATCGGAGTGGGAAGAAGCTGAGGACGCCATGCTTGATGGGCTACGGCGGCGCCTGGATTTGGAAGCTGGAGGGATAGGAGAGTTCTCTCTGGAGGGCCGTGAACTTCGACCCATCGAGGCACGGAGGTATTAGGGTGCTATCGGTGGAGGAGTGAAGTCGGGTGAGATGCTGGGGCAGCTGCTATAAGTTAGCAAAAGCAGTCGGTCACGCTGGCGGAGCTAAGGAGCGGCCATCTTCGTAGCGCGCCAGCCACGCCCCCCCCTTGCGTTTTGCGTTTTTATCCTGATTGGTCCTGTGAATTATTTTTCATTTTGTTACAGTGTGCTGAACCGCAAAACGCTAGCAAAACCGCTCAGTTTAGGTTTTGCTGAGCGTTTCTGCTAGCGTTTCAATACTTTACATTGAAGCACTAACGCTCCCAAAATGCTGCAGGTCCTGCGTTTGCGTTTCTGGGAAACGCAAACGCTCCTGTGGAAGTTGCCCCATCCATTAACATTAGCCCAGCGTTTTGGCAAACTGCTAGCGTATCGCAGTGCTGCGAAAACGCTGCCAAAAGCGCTCCTGTGGGTTCCAGCCCTAAGGGCTCGTTCACACTACAAGAGCTTTTCTTAGCTCTTTGTGATTTTAAAAGCTCTTGCTAATGTTATCCTATGCGTGTGTTCACAGTGATGTGATTTAGTAAAAATCCCCCAGAGCATTACATTAGCAAGAACTTTTAAAATCTTTAGCGCTTAAAAAACTCTTGTAGTGTAAATCAGCCCTGGGGCCTGGTGCACACCAAAAACCGCTAGCAGATCCGCAAAATGCTAGCAGAGTTTGAAACGCTTTTTCTTCTTTTTCTGTAGCGTTTCACCTAGCATTTTGCGGTTTTGTGAAGCGTTTTTGGTGTAGTAGATTTCATGTATTGTTACAGTAAAGCTGTTACTGAACAGCTACTGTAACAAAAAACGCCTGGCAAACCGCTCTGAAGTGCCGTTTTTCAGAGCGGTTTGCGGTTTTACTATACTTAACATTGAGGCAGAAACGCATCCGCAATCCAAAATCTGCAGCAGCCCGGGAGTATGCGTTTCTGCAAAACGCCTCCCGCTCTGGTGTGCACCAGCCCATTGAAATACATTACCCTAGCGGATCCGCACCCGCAAGCAGATCGCAAACCGCAGCGGAAACGCTCCGGTGTGCACTAGGCCTAAATGTCTGATTCTGCCACCACCATCTATCAAACTACTGTGCACTTGGACACTTCACATAGACATGAATGGCTGACGGGTGGGTGGCAAGTCCACCAAAACATAGCCTAAACTGGCCTGGATTTACTTAAAACAAAAAAAAAAGATTTCAATGTGGGTTCATGCCTACAATTACTAGCACTAGTTTACTTTAGGGGACCTAGCAGGAAACCTCAGGGAAATTTTGGCAACATGACGGGAGGACGGCAAACTCTCAAACGTTTGTTTCAGATAGGTTGTAGTAAACTATGTCCACACTATTTGGCCAATCACAATGCTTCGTTCTGTAGAAGGTGCTGTGATTTGATTTTGAGGACTGTTCCATATGAGATTTCCTGCTTGTCTCCTAACCTAGACTAGCACTCCATTACCATCATTGAACGCCAATTCACTAACCTTGCAAGAACCCTCAGTTAGGTATAACCCGGTGAGGGACGGGTTGCTTACATTTTAGTGGTACAGCAGAAGTTTTTCAACCTCCAGAGATACAGCAGCAGTTGGTCAGCCTCATAGGACTCAGTACATTCACACTGGTGCATTAACAGCGCAGTGCAACGGATTTGGCCATACACACAGCAATAACCCATCCCCCAAATGTCTAACACATAACACATTAGGGATGATCAATGAGATACAAATAATTTCTCCTTATGGTCACATTTCTTTAAATGTTATGCAGCTTGAACTTGGACCAATAATATTAATAATTGACAGGAAGTTATTCCGATTGGTCCAATTTCACGCTATATATAATTTACATGACATTTAAAGGAGGAATTATTTGCATTCTTATTCATCCCTACACACCATTCATACTTTTTTCTTTTCTCTGGAATTTGGAAAACTTAACATGCTGTGGCAGACAATTAATCCTTGAAATTATGTTGCCAACTATGATAGTCATTACACTATTAATTTGTGCTCACGTTTACCAATCTCATAGCCAATAAACAAAATCTTTGTAAATTGTAACAAGTGTTTCAGCAAAGTTTTTTATACAGTGAAGGCAAACTATTTCTACAGTAAATACACCCAACACATTCTAGCTGATTAAAGGGCAGATAAACATGTCTGGATATAGAAATAAATCTGTGCACAATAAATAAATTCCATTATGCCATAAGCACACACATATCCTTCTGCACTGAAAGCTAACCTGACAGATAATTGGTCCATTTCATCAGCGAGCCTTCCATGTCCAAGCACCGCATCACCCTGCTACTAATACGGAGTTATCTGGAGGCGCTAGAGTGAACCCTCGCAGCCAATAAGAAAAAAGAAGGTGCGGCTTTTGCAAAGATCGACCAGTAACAACCCTGGATTTCAAAAGGGCGGACCGAATAGTAGTATTTTGCCAATCAAATGCTAGGTAGAGCGCCGCGTGGATCAATGGGCGTGGTTAGCATGTCAATTTCTTTCCACTATTTGGCAGTAACAGCACAGACGTGACGTCACTTGCCGCTAGTCTGGGTGGACCTTGCTGCTGACAGTTGAACAGGGAGCTGCGCTGTGATTGGCCCGCGTGGCGGGAGTTTAGCAGGAGAGCGATGCTGGGAATTGTAGTTTGCTAAGCTATGGCCGTGTGGGAGGGTGTAGCGCGATTGTCACTACAACTCCCGAGAAGCTATGTGGAGTATTGGCCTGACCTCACCGAGTCCGGCTTCCCGCCCCGGCCATTGTTGCTGGAGTGCGGAGAGCAGGAGGGAATGAGTGAACCGGAGGACTGTGGCAACGAGTCGTGCTCCGGGTGCCCCAGGTAGGCGGTGTGACTCCCCCGTGCAGCCGTGCTCTGTGCTGGGGGACGGCAGGCTGTGTGTACTGAAACGTGCATACCGACCGGGGTGCACCTTCCCTGCTGTGTGCACTGTCCACTCCCTCTCCTGACTGCGGTGTGTCCAGCATGGTGGACTCTGCTCCCCTCCCTGCTGTGTGTGCACTGCACCCCATTGTCACCCTGCTCTGTGTAGGCTGTGATGCA
Organism: Hyperolius riggenbachi; assembly: GCF_040937935.1. Classification (NCBI taxonomy): domain Eukaryota; kingdom Metazoa; phylum Chordata; class Amphibia; order Anura; family Hyperoliidae; genus Hyperolius; species Hyperolius riggenbachi. Next base: position 109,413,305 of record NC_090647.1, on the reverse strand, counting down.
TGTTCCCTATGCATGCAGTGATTTGCTGCATTTGTTGTAGAATATAATCCCATTGCTTTGTCAATCAATAATCCTTCATGTCCTATTTTGCTGCCCTGTTTCCAGTGGACACTGGCAGTGCCACTATATGTAGTGATTAGTACCACAATATTTAGTGATCTGTTGCCAGTCAGCAGCGTCACTCTATTTAGTGGTCTGTTGCCAGTGAGCAGTGCTACTATATTTAGTGGTCTGTTGCCAGTGAGCAGTGCTACTATATTTAGTGGTCTGTTGCCAGTGAGCAGTGCTACTATATTTAGTGGAGCAGTGCTACTATATTTAGTGGTCTGTTGCCAGTGAGCAGTGCTACTATATTTAGTGGTCTGTTGCCAGTGAGCAGTGCTACTATATTTAGTGATCTGTTGCCAGTGAGCAGTGCTACTATATTTAGTGATCTGTTGCCAGTGAGCAGTGCCATTACATGTAGTGAGCTGTTGGCAGTGGACAGTGTCACTATGGACAAAACTTCTAATAAATGACTTGTTTATCATCTAATTGATAATATAACCATTCAGCACACTTAGGGCTGGTTCAGATGGACGCTTGTGGAGCGTTTACCGCAAGCATTCGGAATGTCGCGGTAAAAACGCTCCCATTCAAGTAAAGGGGAATCCGCCGGCATTTCCTGGAAGGGGCAGAGCTTTCAGCTTCAGCTCTGCCCCTCCTGACGTCAATCGCGGCGCATCGCCGCCTCTGCCCGCCCCTCTCACTCTTCCTTCACAGAGGGGCGGGGAGAGGCGGCGATCCGTGCGACGATTGACGTCAGCAGGGGCAGAGCTGAAGCTGAAAGCTCTGCCCCTTCCAGGAAATGCCGGCGGATTGCCCCCCGGGCGATTTGGGGACTCTGCAGCCCTCGTTTAGCGGCGGGGATGCGGCGGATTACTTGGGAGCACTGAAGCGAACTATAAAGAAGCTTTTGCCGGCGCGGGCCACAAAATATTGTATCGAGGGCCGCAAGTGAGACCCCTGCCTTAGGGGAAGGAAAAAGGCGACAGCATCGGAACGCGAAGGCTACTGAAAGCCTGACCGCGCAGCCGCCGCAACGCCCCCAAACGTGATGCCACACAGACGTCCGTCTGAACCAGCCCTTACAAGCAAAATAATCAGTCAAAGCAAGTTTGTTCCCGATAAACTACATTTCAATATTACCTTTCTTACCTTAAAGGTGTTCTGTTGACCTTTTTAAAAACAAAAACTGCCACTTACCTGGGGCTTCTATCGCTCTCCTGCAGCTGGAATGTCCCGTGCCGTCCTCTTCAGATGCGCCGTTCCCCGCCGCTGGTCCTGGTGTAATTATTCGTCTAATAAGTGCGGCCGTGGCCATGCGTGTGCTCGCTCCCGCATGCGTCGGGGAGCTTACTGCGCGGGTGCAGTACAAAGTTTTCCTGTACTGCGCCTGAGCAGTAAGCTGCGGGCATGCGCAAGGCCCATACCTGGGGCTTCCTCCAGCCCCATCCGCTCGGACTGCTCCCATGCCGCCGTCCTCCGCTTCCAGCAGCTACGGGAACAGAGTCCCGTCACTTACGTCAGTCGTCTTCAGTCTATGCAGCGGAAGAGCCCCCTCTGCAAATCTCTCCAGCAGCCTTCTGCTGCGTAGACTGGCGCCGACTGACAGAAGTGATGGGACCCGGTTCCTGTAGCTGCGGGAAGCGGAGGACAGCGGCGTGGAAGTGATCCGAGTGGATGGGGCTGGAGGAAGCCCCAATCTTTGTTTTGTTTTGTTTTTTGAGCCCTGAGTCCCTTTTAATTATAATATTTTTGCTCTTTGGAAGCTTAAAAGTAACATAGATAAGGTGAAGACAGGAAAAAGGTGGAAAAGCTTTGAGAATTATGCCCTATGTGTAGTGACATGTTGCATGTGGACAGTGTCACTATGGCCTCGATACTTAAAAGTCTGGTCGGGAAAGTAAATCCATGTGGGGAAACTCCGCTTTCGGTAATTCTGACTTCTGGGTGGTCATTCATAAAATGTTGCCAGTTGTGATAGCAGAGCGGAGATTTCTCGCTGTAGGCTGGTGGTAGGCTGTCGGTAGCCTTGCGGAAACACAGAAGCTGGCAGAGTCCCTCTGTGTGCTGCTCTCTGCTGCTGCTTGGGAGGTCTGTCCCATTCACTGAAATGTATTCCGCATGCTTATCACTACATCCGAGGTAGCGGTAATCCCCGTCCGCATACCGCTTGCTCTAATTTTTATGAATGTACATTTTGTTACATTTCTTAAGAGAATCACCGCACAAGGCGGTGATTTATCACTCTACTCGGTAATGTCAGCTTTTCATGCGGAAACAGCATTTATGAATATGCATTTTGCTAAATGGTCGGTAATGTCAGCTGGTTTCAGCATTTCCGCATGCGGGAATGCTTTATGAATCATGGCCTATGTGTAGTGATCTGTTGCCAGTGCAACTATATGCAGCTATCTGCTGCACCATTGCCAGTGGAATTATTTGCATCTTATTGACCATCCCTAGTATCCTGTTTTGCTGGGTACACACTGAGATTTTCTAGCCAATTTACTGTCAGATCGATTATTTCCAACATGTCCGATCGATTTCTGTTCACTTTAATAGGAAATTTGTCGGAAGATGCTCGGAAATCGATCGGAAAGCAAATTGGACATGTTGGAAATAATCGATCCGACAGTAAATTGGCCAGAAAATCTCAGTGTGTACCCAGCATAAGGCTTACGACATACATGCCCACTCAATGGCAGGAGTTTTCCATAGAACAAACAGCAGACCTGGCACCGATTTGCACTTTTCCAAGAGTTTCCTTTAATCCAGCGGGTACAAGCAATACATAAAGAGTAGGTAGGTGGTTGGCCTCAATGGCAGGAGTATTTGAGAAACGCCTGCATGGCTTTACATTACACCCAGATGTCTTGCTAGCGATGGGGACAAGTGATGTTGCATCACTAGATTAAAGGCAGTCAGTGATTAAGTAACACTACTACTACTTGGCACGACTGTGGAGTCGGAGCAATTTTAGGTACCCGGAGCTGGAGTTGGTGCTTTCATAAACTGAGGAAGCGGAGTCGGTTGACCTCCACTCCTCCCCCCCCCCCCCCCCCCCCTCCCTCCCTCCCCTTTCTTCCTGTACCAAATCCACAGCACTGGTAAGTATTAGACTAAGGAGCCATTTTGGGTACCTGGAGTCAGTCGGTGGTTTCATAAATTGAGGAGGAGGAGGAGTTGGATGATTTTTGTACCAACTCCACAGCCATGCTACTTGGGGCCCGTTTCCACATGCTCTGATTTTGCATTTCCCCCACATGCAATTTGGATGGGGAAACACAGCCTACTGAAATCGATAGGCTGCTGTCCGAATCGAATGCGGGGGAAAAATAACAGATGGTGTGCTGCAGTCTTCCGCATCGCGCATGCAAATCCCCATCAGCACGGCTAGAGGGATTTGGATGTGTCCCGCCTGTGCCGGCTTTGTGTTTTTGCAAGATGCTTGCCGAACACATTAGAAATGGGGGCTTAGTAGCAAGACCACTGGCTTGCCATATGGAACTCCTGCATTCATTTTGTAGACCGAGGCAGTGTAGAGAAGTAAAACTTGCATGCTGCACTACACCTATGAGGCACAGCATATGCAGCCTGTAAATGTCATGTATGCAAGCTCTTTTTAAAAAATGGGGCTTTCTTGAAATCCTGTGAATCGTCAGTTAGATACTTTGACCTCTGAACTTGGTTTAAAAACTAGTGTATGAGGTGTAGGTGGGTGGGGGCTGTGGCTAAATTTTCATATCCAGCTAACTGGTAGCCATCAGTGTCCCCAAGACTTCAAAGAAGTCACAAGGAAAGATAAAAAGCTTTTCCACCAACTTCAATTTGCAGAATACTTTCCATGTTCAGTGTTCTTCCCAGAATTTTTTTCCAGCCGGGTGGCATGAAAAAGTAGCCGGGTGGGGCAATATGAGAGAATGCAGGGCTGGACCTTCTCTGCACAACTCTGCTTACAGCAGAGGAGGTGGTGAGCCGATGACAGCCGGGTGATCACCAAAACTAGCCGGGTGAAGCACCCGGCTAAAAGAGCCTGGGGAGAACACTGATGTTTCATGTAACTTTGTTCCCTGTGATCCCCAAATATGCAATCCTAATATAAAGATCCCCATCAGATTTGCCACTGCAGTTAACAGATAGTCAGGAGGACTTCTTTTATGCTGGATACACACGTTGAGATTTCCCGTTCGATTATTTCCAACATGCTCTATTCGGATTTCGATAATTTCTGCCGTCGATTTGGCATACTTAACATGCAAATCGGCGGCAGAAACGATCGAAATCCGAATCGAACATGTTGGAATTAATCGATTTGATCCGTTCGATCCCGGGAATCGAACAGGAAATCTCAACGTGTGTATCCAGCATTACAGTTTCTGCGGTAAAAATTATATTGGTTGGTTTCTGCCAACTATCATCATGCGTTTTTTTTGTTTCTTTTTTCTCTCCATAAAACCACCCACAGGATTTATATCTTTGCTAAAAGTTTTAGGCTTACGGGTGAATGTAGAAACATTTTTACAGCTCAGCCTTCATTTTAGGCATGTTTTATCCCAGACTTGTCATGTCCTTTTGCAATTAACTTAAACGTTACAAATTGTTTGTATTCTTCATTTTATACAGTGTAGAGCAGATGCTGGCATCGAGTCCTGGGAAGACCCCTATCAGCTTACTACAGGAGTATGGGACTCGGGTAGGAAAGACCCCGGTGTATGACCTGCTCAAAGCTGAGGGACAAGCACACCAGCCGAACTTTACCTTCCGAGTATCTGTTGGAGACATCAACTGTACCGGTCAGTCCCTGAATTTTGTGTGTGTGTGTGTGTGTGTGTGTGTGTGTGTGTGTGTGTGTGTGTGTGTGTGTGTGTGTGTGTGTGTGTGTGTCTGTGTGTGTCAGCCTTGCATCAGTGATAGTTATAAAACCTTAAGGTGGCCATGCATCACTCAATATTTTGCCAGATCGACCATTAGATTGATTCCTCTCTGATCAGCGAGGGTACTGTTGCCTGCCCAAACACTGCACAGAGAATTCCAGTAGATTGCATTTAAAAATCTATTGGGAATCGCCCTGCTATGACTGTCTGTCGGGCCGCTCCCCAAATGTATAAGTGCGTCCGTCCCCAAACACCCTCAACACCACCACACCCCTTTCTTAGTGCAAAGTCTCGCATCTCCGCCTGAGCGACTCCTGGCCTTCAGGGCCAGGGCCTGTACCACATTACTCGCTGCAAAGTGATGTAACAACATGTCGTGTGGAACAGGCACTCACAGTGATCCCGGGCACCAGAGGAGGCCTGGAGTCATGCCAGGTGAGACATTAACATTACAGATTGGGGGGGGGGGTGGTGGAGAACACCAGTGTCGGGTCTGTCTGTGGTTGCAATATCATACACCATCACTGCCACGCACCTGAAAGAGCCCTTGTAAATGAGATTTTACCAGCATTCCCAATCCATCCTTTCAACAGATTTTCTCCTAAAATTGATCAAAAGATCAAATGGGCTGTCGTGTTGCGGCACAGATTCTCATTTTATAAAATTATTGAATTGAAAGGTTGATCAGTCCGCCATATCAAGTAGTGTGTGGGCACCTTTACACTCAACATTCATATGAGGGGACAGTTTCTAATCATTATTTATTTAAAGGTTAACTGGGATCAGTTGGAAAAAAAAAGTTTTATTTGTACCTGGGGCTTCCGCTTCAGGATTATCTGTCCCTCACCATCCTCCCCTGACGCCTGGAACCTCTGCTAGGCTGCCCAGTAATTTCGCAAGTTGGCGCAGGTGCAGTCAGGCCGCTTGTGCTCCCCTGTTGTTCTCTCGGCGACGGTACAACAATGGGGTGTGCGTGTCCAGGCCGTGCATGCGCAGTACGCCTCATCTTGCGAAATTAGCGGGGTGCCTGCAGAGGATCCAGGCAGAGGAGGAGGTTGGTGAGGGACCGATCAGCCTGATTGGGGAAAGTATGTTTAAAACTTTTTTTTGTTTGTTTTTTTGTTAATACCTCTCCTCAGGTTTTCTTTTAATTGTGTAAAAGTGCATATTTCTCATAATCATCAGCTGGGACACCCTATGGAGGAATGGCTCCGCCCAGTCCTGGGGAAACACAGAAGCAAAGTATAAAAAGCTCCCACCCTCCCCTAATCCCCAGTTCATTTGTGTTTCCGCCCGGGAACACATGGCTTTTTTCTGCTCCCAATTTGTTTTTTTTTATATTGCTCACCGGAGGGTGCGTTTTGTCTATTCCTGGCGGTAGTACATGTTTGAGGAGGGAGATTTCTGTGAGCCGCGCCGCCAAAATCCCTGCTCCTGTTGGTGGTGCTGCCGCCATTGCCTCTGAACGCCCACGGTTGGAATTGGGTCGTCAGAGTTTCTTCCGCCTTCCTCACGCGCAAGTGCCTCTCTGGACTTATCCCTTGCATGGAGGTCCCTTCCGCAGACGTCAGAGGAGGCGGACCGGAAGTTATGCTATACGCGTCCTCTTAGTCTCCGGCTGGGCGTGCGGGCGGCGGCAAGATGGAGGAACAGAGCTCTAGCGTGGTCGCCGCCCCCGCTACTGCTACGGCTGCCAGTACCAATGCTGCCTCAGCTGTCCCTTCTGCCTCATCAGCTGCTGCTTCCCGAACTCAGACTGATGGTGTGGTGAGTGGGGGATTTCTTCCTCCCTTAAAAGTTGCTTCCAGTTCTGATGCATACTAATGGGTTTTTTAACTGGAATGTACTTTGTCTCCTATTTTCTGTTTCTTTTTACAGACAAGAGTGGAGTCTGGGTCTTCTTCTAGTAGTAAACCCAGATCTAAAAGATGCTGTCAGTGTTTAGCAAAACTGTCTTCTAGCTATACTAAATCTTTACGTTAATCATGTATAGATGCAGTGATTTCAGCGGAAACTTCCTCAATTTTTAAAAATATAATGAAGTCAGTTAAAAGGGACATGGATGAAACCTTAGGGAAATTCAAGGAATCCTTATCCAATCCTGATTTAGCTGTTGCAGGTCCCTCATCGGCTCCTGTTAATCCTCCTGCACCTTCACCTATTCCTGCTTCAGACACTGTACAGGGTGATTCACCCCAAATTCCTTTAAACATAGATTTTCTGGGGGAGGAAGGGGAAGAAGAGGAAAGAGAGGGCAGGGAGGATGTTTCTGAGTTAGAGGAAGGAGAAAATGCCTTTTCAGAGGAGGAATCTGATAGCGATTCGCGAAGACCAGCTAGATTTCTCTTTAGTACTGAGGAAACAAACGAATTACTTAAAGCAGTTTATGCCACGGAACAGATCCCTGAAATACAGAGGGAGTTTACGGCACAGGATCAGGTATATTCTGGCCTGGCTCAACAATCTGGCAGAGTTTTTCCCTTTCATCAATCACTTAAAGGGAAGGTTCAAGCAAAATAAAAAAATGAGTTTCACTTACCTGGGGCTTCTACCAGCCCCATGCAGCCATCCTGTGCCCTCGTAGTCACTCACTGCTGCTCCAGTCCCCCGCTGGCAACTTGCCGACCTCGGAGGTCGGCGGGACGCATTGCGTACATTTTTACGCATTCCAGCTAGTGCAGGAACATTAACACATACATTTTTACGCATTAATTGGTCAATGCGTAAAAATGTACGCATTAAACCAGAAATGCGTAAATATGTATGTGTTAATGTTCATGCACTAGCGGGAATGCGTAAAAATGTACGCAATGCGGCCCGCCAACCTCCGAGGTCGGCAAGTTGCCAGCGGGGGACTGGAGCAGCAGTGAGTGACTACGAGGGCACAGGATGGCTGCATGGGGCTGGTAGAAGCCCCAGGTAAGTGAAACTTATTTTTTTATTTTGCTTGGACATTCCCTTTAAGGATATTATTGTATCTCAGTGGCAGGATCCTGAACGTAAATTGTTCATCCCTAAATCTGCAAAAAGAAAATTCCCTTTTTCCCCTGCAGATATTGATCAGTTTACTAAATGCCCAAAATTAGATGCGGCCCTATCCAAGCATTCAAAAAATGCTGATCTGTCTTTTGAAGATACGGGTGTTTTAAGGGATGCTATGGATAAGAAAATTGATTTACTGTTAAAGAAAGCCTGGGAATCGGCTTCATTTGCCTTTATTCCTGGTGTCGCTTCTACTTGCATTTCTCGTAATTTACGTGTGTGGATGGATAATCTAATTTCCCATGTTAAAACCGGATCTGACCTTAGCTCTTATGTTGAATCTCTACCTGTAGTGTTAAAATCCGTTGCTTTTTTGGCCGATGCAGCAGTAGAAATTGTGCGCATTTCTGCACGTACAACTGCATTGGTCAATTCGGCTCGCAGAGCTCTCTGGCTCAAAACTTGGGATGGGGATTTAACCTCTAAAAATAAACTGTGTGCAGTTCCTTTTGAGGGTAATCTTTTATTTTGTAAAGAATTAGATAATATACTCTCAAGATCTGCAGAAAAGGGAAAACAATTCCCTATTAAACGTAAAACCTTTTGTTCCACCAAGCCGAATTTATTCAAAAAAACGTCTCAGGAACAAGCCAAACAGCCTTCTCAACAAAGGAAGTGGTCTTCTCCGGCCGGTAGGGGCCGGGGGGGTTTTGCTCTCGCAAAACCGGGCGAGCCCAAGAATAAATGACAATTTGCCAGTAGGGGGGAGACTTCATTATTTTTTTGTTCCACTGGGAAAAAATCAATCCGGATCCCTTTATTCTAAGAATCATAAAGGACGGGTATCGTCCACAATTTTCTGTTACCCCTCCCCCCAGAATCTTTGTGAACAATTTTCCGAAAGATCCAGGCAAGGCACAGGGTCTTCTGACGGAAATACAAAAATTGATTTCAAAGGATGTGATAGTACCAGTTCCGCAAACGCAGGAATTCAAGGGTTACTACTCCCATGTTTTTTTGGTGACCAAAACCAACGGGGAATTCAGGTTCATACTAAACCTGAAGTCATTAAACCCCTTTTTAGTTTACAAAAAGTTCAAAATGGAGAACATTTTTTCGGTCAGAGCAGCCCTACAGGGACAGGAATTTTTTGCGTCAATAGACTTGCAGGACGCATATCTCCACTTTCCAGTCGCCAAGTCTTATCAACAATTTCTAAGGTTTGCGATTCGAATGAGGGATCGAACGTGTCACTACCAGTTTCAGGCGCTTCCCTTTGGGATAGCGTCAGCTCCACGCATATTTACAAAAGTTTTGGCGGAGGTAATGAAAGTGATAAGAGAACGGGGAATAAATATCATTCCCTACTTGGACGACCTGCTCATTTTTGCCAAGACAGAACAGGACCTAAGGATACATACAAATTTAGTCATTCAGATTCTGTCCCAGATGGGATGGATTATAAATTACCCCAAATCAAACCTGGTGCCTTCCCAGTTGATTGTATTTTTGGGGTACGCGATCAATTCTATACACGAGAGTTTTTTTAACCACAGAAAAGGTGGAAAAACTACAGAGTGGTGTCAGACAGCTGCTCTTACTCCAGGAAATTTCGATAAGAGAAGGAATGAGAGTATTGGGTCTCATGACGGCCTCCATTCCTGCTGTAACTTGGGCACACTTTCACTCCCGAGTACTTCAAAATTGGGTGTTGGAAGTATGGGACAAAAATCAAGAGTCCTTGGACTCTCAGGTTTGGATATCAGCGCAGGTGAAGAGAAGTGTTCACTGGTGGCTGCAATCAAACAACCTAACTCAGGGCAGAGTCTGGAGGCAGGAGTCCCCTATAAAAATATTCACGGATGCCAGTGCCTGGGGTTGGGGGGCCACGTCCATGGGTCAGCATTGCCAGGGGAGCTGGTCCAAAACAGTAGCCAGAAGATCTTCCAACTTCAGGGAACTCGCAGCGGTGAAGGAATCACTGGTGATGTTTCAGGACATGATCCGATTCAATCATGTCCTGGTCTTTTCAGACAACACTTCCACAGTAGCTTACCTCAACAAACAGGGAGGGACCAGGTCTCCGAGTCTGTCCCTTCTGGCGACGGAAATTTTTCTCTGGGCAGAGGCCAACCTTCGGTCGTTAGAGGCGATTCACGTAAAAGGGTCGCTCAATCTCGAAGCGGACTTTTGAGCCGCCACGAGATCGATCACTCCGAATGGGAATTGAATCAGGAGGTCTTTCTGGAGAGCACGGAACAACTGGGACTTCCAGAAATCGACCTCTTCGCATCTCCAGCGAATGCTAATGTTCCTCGGTTTTATTCGCTTCACAGAAATGCGAGTTCTCTGGGGTTGGATGCTCTGTCAATCCCTTGGAGTTTCAAGCTGGGATACGCCTATCCACCTCTAAAAGTGATTCCACATGTACTAGACAAGATTCAGAGGGAAAGGGTAGAGCGAATACTCATAGCTCCTATGTGGCCCAAGAGAAACTGGTTTTCCACTCTGCTACGGTTGTCTGTCCGAACTCCTCTGAATCTTCCGATCAGGCCAGACCTTCTTCTACGTCAGGGACCGCTATTCCATCCCAAGCCAGAGTTATTCTGTCTGGCGGCCTGGACCCTGAAAGGGTGATTTTGAGGAATAAGGGAGTCTCTGATAAGACTATTGACACTTTATTAAAGTGTAGAAAACCTGTCACTCAAAAAATGTATAGAAAAGTTTGGAAGATATACACGTCTTGGTGTTTGACACATAATCGAGTTCAGAGTAACATTGGGGCTGTTCTTGACTTCTTGCAGGAAGGTCTAGAGATTAATCTAGCCTTAAGTACCTTGAAAGTCCAGTGCTCAGCCTTGTCAATTTTATTGGACAGACCATTAGCACAGGAAAAATTGGTTAAAGATTTTTTCCGGGCAGTTCAAAGATCCACTCCTATTAAACAAAAGGTTACCCCTCAATGTGATTTATCTCTAGTTCTAAACGTTTTAACCAGAGCTCCCTTTGAGCCTCTAGATGGTATAGAGCTAAAATTTTTGACGCTAAAAGTAGCTTTTTTGGTCGCCATTACTTCGGCTAGAAGGTTGGGCGATCTACAGGCCCTATCGATTAAGGATCCCCTTTTTACGATTTTTTCAGATAAAATTGTATTACGTCTAGATCCAAATTATTTGCCCAAGGTCTCTTCAGATTTCCACAGATCCCAGAATATAGTCCTTCCTCCTTTCTGTGATAATCCTTCCTGTCCAAAAGAACAAGAATTCCATTGTTTAGACGTCAGGAGGGCCCTTCTATCATATCTAGCTAGGACTAGAGATTTTAGAAGATCATCACATTTATTTGTATTATTTATGGGGAAGAATAAAGGTCAGCAAGCTTCAAAACAAACTATTGCTAGGTGGATATGTGAGGCTATTTCTCTCGCTTATAAGACTTCAGACTCCACTCCACCATCCAACATAAAGGCACACTCCACCCGATCAATGTCTACGTCATGGGCAGAGAGAGCAGGCGCTACAGTCCAGCAGATATGTCAAGCGGCAACTTGGGCGAGTTCTTCCACTTTCATCAAGCATTATAGAGTGGACGTTCTTTCTCAGCAGGATTTGTCGTTTGGCAGGAAAGTGCTTCAGGCTGTAGTCCCTCCCTAGGTGGGTATTTACTTTAGTATCCCTCCAGAGGGTGTCCCAGCTGATGAATATGAGAAAGCACCAGTTAGTCTTACCGGTAACGGTGTTTCTGTTCAGCAGCTGGGACACCGTCTACTACCCAACGCTATTCTGTCGCATTTCCTTGTACCTATATCTGTCCATTAGGGGGTAACTTGGAGGTGCTTCACTCCTCCCTTTTTTCCTGGTGTTCGGGCTTTTTACTTTATACAGTATATTTACACTGGGGATTAGGGGAGGGTGGGAGCTTTTTATACTTTGCTTCTGTGTTTCATAGGACTGGGCGGAGCCATTCCTCCAGAGGGTGTCCCAGCTGCTGAACAGAAACACCGTTACCGGTAAGACTAACTGGTGCTTTTGTACTTTGGGGTGTTGGCACACTTCCCTGTCTTGTAGACTCCATTTACTGGAAAAAGAAAAGCTTTACTCACCTGGGGCTTCTTCCAGCCCCTAAAAGTCTTTGTCCAAAACCAAAGTCTGCTATGCTTCTATAAGATCCTGACCCGCGGCTGGGTCGTGGTCTTGAGTGTGTGCGCTTCTTGTGATCGCGCTGCTGTAGCCGGGAGTGTTCTACGCTTGCACAGATGCAGTCTGTATGAACACGAGAGGTGCGCATGCGCAGAAGACCGCTACCCAGCCGTGGGTCAGGATCTTACGGAGGAGACAGCAGTAGCCAGAAGCACGGCGGACCTTCAGCGCTGGACAGAGAGGCTTCTCGGGACTGGAAGAGGCTCCAGGTGAGTAAAGCGTTTCTTTTGTAGGGTGGTCTCATGTATCCTTTAAATTAAATCAGAAACGTTTAAAAAAAAAAAAATTACCTATGGAGATGGAAGTTATTATTATTATTATTATTATTATTATTATTATTATTATTGGTTTATAAAGCACCAACATATTCTGCAGCGCTGTACAAAGTAAGAAACTAACATGGGGTACATAATACAGAATGGTGTACACCAATATAAGATACATAATGAGATACATAATACAAGATACAGAATTGGTAATGACAGTGATAAAAGTAACACGATGAATAAAATGCATAATGATTTCCAAGACACAAAAGGGGAGCGAGCCCTGCCCTTGCGAGCTTACAATCTAAAGGAATGGGGGAGGGAACCAGAGGAGGGGGTAGTATCCAACAAACTTATAGAGGCAATGGGCTCGATTCACAAAGCGGTGCTAACCCAGTTAGAGACTTTAGGCATGATAACCATTGCACCACGCTGGTGAAAAGCCAGTTTAGGCGTGATAAGTTTCGATCGCGCACAAAGTCCCGCACGCAAAGCAGCGCCATTAAACTCTATGCGAAGTGCACCAGACTTTGCTAGCGCAAAACTTTTGATCAGCTGTGCACTGCGGTGCTAACCCCGTTGGTGCCTAAACGTATCACGCCTAAACTTAATTTAGGCGTGATAAAGGGCTTTTCACCAGCGTGCTAACTGTTAGCACCGCTTTGTGAATCAGGCACAATGTGTGTTAGGATATCTAGTTGGTATCCTATAGAGCCTTCTTTGTCCCCTCTCGGGCTCGTTCCCTCACTGTACCTTGAAGTGACCCCACCTCCGGGAGCACTCGTGTCCCCAAGTGCTGCTGAATACGGACGGCTCCTTACTGCCCGTGTGAAAGGTGCTCTGATCAGCAGGTGGGAGGCTGAACTGCCCAATAAGTGCGCAGTACAGTTCATCCTCCCGTGGGAAAGAGGCCTAAGCGTCTCACCTCAGTATACTATGATCTGCATCCCCTGCAGCAATAACTGCCCTAGCTCTGCGGTGAAGTAAGATGTACTATCAGAAAGGACTTCCTGCGACTAGTAAAACATGAAATGCAAATACATCACATTTCTGGCTTAATTTATTGCACATGCAAGGAAATACATATACACAGAATTTTTACTTTGGAGGTGGATATTCTAAACTAGATGAAAGCTTGTTTGTAAAGGTGTCAGGTGTCTCATCTCTGTTTCAGAGTTTGTCATATTTAGCTTTTATATTGTTTATTAGTTACAGTTCTGCATTAGAATATGTGAGGGAGCAGGCTGGTGTTGTACTTTGCTCTCTGGTTGAACTCGATGGACGTATGTCTTTTTTTTTTTTTTTTTTTTTTTTTTTCCCCCCCCCCCAACCCATGTAACTATGTAATACCATGCACAGTTGCGTTGCAGGGATATACAGTGAGTTGCAAAAGTATTCGGCCCCCTTGAAGTTTTCCACATTTTGTCATATTACTGCCACAAACATGAATCAATTTTATTGGAATTCCACATGAAAGACCAACACAAAGTGTTGTACACATGAGAATGGAACGAAAATTATACATGATTCCAAACATTTTTTTTTTACAAATACATAACTGCAAAGTAGTGTGTGCATAATTATTCGGCCCCCTTTGATCTGAGTGCAGTCAGTTGCCTATAGACATTGCCTGATGAGTGCTAATGACTAGAGTACACCTGTGTGTAATCTAATGTCAGTACAAATACAGCTGCTCTGTGACGGCCTCAGAGGTTGTCTAAGAGAACATTGGGAGCAACAACACCGTGAAGTCCAAAGAACACACCAGACAGGTCAGGGATCAAGGTATTGAGAAATTTAAAGCAGGCTTAGGCTACAAAAAGATTTCTAAAACCTTGAACATCCCACGGAGCAATGTTTCAAGCGATCATTCAGAAATGGAAGGAGTATGGCACAACTGTAAACCTACCAAGACAAGGCCATCCACCTAAACTCGCAGGCCGAACAAGGAGAGCACTGATCAGAAATGCAGTCAAGAGGTCCATGGTGACTCTGGACGAGCTGCAGAGATCTAAAGTTCAGGTGGGAGACTCTGTCCATAGGACAACTGGTAGTCATGCACTGTACAAAGTTGGCCTTTATGGAAGAGTGGCAAGAAGAAAGGCATTGTTAGCAGAAAGCATAAGAAGTCCCGTTTGCAGTTTGCCACAAGCCATGTGGGGGACACATCAACCATGTGGAAGAAAGTGCTCTGGTCAGATGAGACCAAAATGGAACTTTTTGGCCAAAATGCAAAACGGTATGTGTGGCGGAAACACACCATCCCCACTGTCAAATATGGTGGTGGCAGCATCATGCTCGGGGGATGCATCTCTTCAGCAGGTACAGGGAAGCTGGTCAGAGTTGATGGGAAGATGGATGGAGCCAAATACAGGGCAAACTTGGAAGAAAACCTCTTGGAGACTGCAAAAGACTTGAGACTGGGGCAGAGACTGGGGCAGAGGTTCACCTTCCAGCAGGACAATGACCCTAAACATAAAGCCAGGGCAGCAATGGAATGGTTTAAAACAAAACATATCTGTGTTAGAATGGCCCAGTCAAAGTCCAGATCTAAATCCAATCTAGAATCTGTGGCCAGATCTGAAAACTGCTGTTCACAAACGCTGTCCATGTAATCTGAGCTGGAGCTGTTTTACAAAGAAGAATGGGCAAGGATTTCAGTCTCTAGATGTGCAAAGCTGGTAGAGACATACCCTAAAAGACTGGCAGCTGTAATTGAAGCAAAAGGTGATCTACAAAGTATTGACTCAGGGGACTGAATAATTATCCATACCCCACTTTGCAGTTATTTATTTGTAAAAAATGTTTGGAATAATGTATGATTTTCGATCCACTTCTCACATGTACACCACTTTGTATTGGTCTTTCACGTGGAATTCCAATAAAATTGATGCATGTTTGTGGCAGTAATGTGACAAAATGTGGAAAACTTCAAGGGGGCCGAATACTTTTGCAACCCACTGTATGTTTCGGTAGGTATGTGCATTTTTACTAAACATGGCTGTAACCTCTTTGCTATCATGCCAATCTTGATCATCCATTTGATAACTTTCCGTAAGTTTCAGGTGTTAAACCCTCTTGGGACCGGCTTCCTAACCCCCCTTAAGGACCAGGCCATTTTACATGCGGGGAGGGGGTGGGGTCAGGCAGACGGACCCCCAGTATGGCTAGCTATGCAGGGTTTCCCCAGTGTAGCCTTGTGTCTCTAGATTTGCCAGCAGCCTTTACTCACCTCCCAGGCTCCAGCGATTGAGCAGCTCTTGCCCCCTCCGCTGTGGCCGGCATCCTCGCTCGCACTGCCATTAAGTTCCGGGTCCCGGCTTCATGACGTCATCAAGCCAGAACTCGACACTTAACGCAGAGTGAGGGAGGTTGCCGCCCAGAGCGGAGGGGAGCGATGATCGCCGAGGGAACCTCAGGAAAGTGAGTCTCTGTCCTCTTCTTCTTTGTTTGTTTTTTTTGTTTGTTTTTTTTTTTTCCTCCCCTCAGACCGCCACTGCCAATAGTGATTACTGCAATCTGCCTCTGATTGTAGTGATCATGTGATTAGCAGCCAATCGCGATGGCTGAGATGTCAGCTGGCACATGACAGCTTAATCTCCCCTCTTGGGTGTACATGATTGCATCAGGAGCGCAAATGGCAGGTGGCGTAAATCCTATACCGCATGAAGCTTGGGCAGCCACAAGTGCGGCGTAGGCTTTACTGCACGTGGTCCCCAAAAGGTTAATCAATGAATAGTGTGATCAGGAGTTGCAGTAAATGAAACCTCCGACTCCAGGTTCCCAAAACTACTCCGACTCCCCAGCCCTGGTTGGTCAGTAGGTTTATTAGCTTATGCCTAGTTTGCACTAAAAAAAAAAAGCTTTCGGGTTTTTTTTTTTGTTTTTTTTTTTTTTGAGAGATATGATCGTTTTTATCGAATTTCTATAAAAACGGATCATTTTTATTGTATCGTGTGTGTGGCCACCTTAATACTTACCAGGGCTGCGGATTTAGTACAAAAATCATTGGACTCCGTCTCCTCCGATTATGAAAACTACGATTCCAGGTACCCAAAATTGCTCCGACTCCACAGCCCTGGTGTGTAGCTTAGATTTCTACTACCGATCAATATTCCAATGAGGAGTTCCTAGTTGTTTTTCTGATCGGATTGTCCACTTTTTATTTTTGCAGTTCTATTTGATCCCTGCTGCTCCCTCAGGACACAGTACAGTATGGTGTCACATAATGCCCATTGGGTGCAGAGTTATGTTGCTGCTGGTTTTTGGACAGTGGCTAAGTAAGCGATTTTTATGCCATCAGAGCTTTTTGAGAGCGTTTTAAAACACGCTCCCATTAACTTACATTAAAATTGCATGATTTTACCCTGATTTTAATGTAAGTCAATAGGAGCTTTTTTTTTTTTTTTTTTTTAAACGCGCTTATAGTGTGCCTGAGCCCTGAATGTTTGTAGAGAAGTCCTGGAGACCTGTGACGTGTCAGGTCTGCTCAGGAGTCAAATGCAGAGTGCAGCACACTTGAGCTGACAGTACCTAATGCTTCTCCGCCATTCTTCTAGGTCAAGGACCCAGCAAGAAAGCAGCCAAGCACAAAGCAGCAGAAGTGGCTCTATCTCTACTGAAAGGTGCTGATATGTTTGCTGAAATCTGTGAAGAAAACAGGTGAGGAGTCTCATTCTGTGTGACCTGTAGGGATGGCCCAGCCTAGGAGAATTTACGGAGAAGCATGTGATCAGTTTGATCAGCTGACTTACTGGTCATGAACATGCGTTAAAGCGGGAAGTCATCACAGCAAATCTGGACTTTACAAATCTATCAGCTGATCAATCTGATCACATGCTTCTCTGAGTTCTCCTAGGCAGGGTCATCCCTAGTGACCTGTATGGACCATGTTACAGCATCAGCAATGTTTTGCACTGTTCTATTAAGTTTTTTATATGTCCTAATTCCCCTTAATCTCCTGGACAATGAAAAGATGAGGATGTCAGATCATTAAAAATGTTTTTCATAAAATTGCTTACCAACGAAGAAACTTCTTTCAATTATGATTTTTGTTCAAGGAGACACCACTAGAAACCACTGAGCGCCCTGTAAAACTTTGGTTGGGGCCCCCAAGCCCAGGTCATCAGTATTGTGAACCATTGGGTGCCCCGTAAATCAATTTTCCCCATTCTCTTTGCATCTCCACACTGCACACACACTTGCAGACAGACGCACTGATGGTGTATGGTCCTCATGATGCTGGAGCCTACCCCTATAGTGTCAAGTCAATCCTCCGTCCTCTGTTACAGCTGCCAATTTCTGCCACTTGGTCCCGAGTCTTGTCACATGTTGTGTGAGATCTCTGAACTACGAAGCAGAGACTAGCATCTGTACAGAAAGCGGACCTGACGCTGGAGAGGTTGGGCTGATGCTCCAGCAGCATATGGATTGATCACCACTGAAAGTGTATTGGTAGGGGAAGCAGGGGATTAGAGAGAGGAAGGGAGGGAGTTTGGGCCCCCTCCCAATAGCCTCGCCATCAAGGGCTGTTGTCCTGAGTGTCTACTCTGCAGCAGCAGGACACTAGATGTATGAATTTTAGAAGAAACAAATCCTGGCAAAGATGGCTTACACCACCATGATATGTATTCAACAACTTTTATTAAAAAACTTAGGTAAATATCTCTCCTGATGAAGTGGTCATGTGGACCACGCCACGCGTGGAGAGTTTTTGTGTGCCTCCCTCTGCCCTCACTTTGCCGGCAGCAATTGTTCATCCATGGACCCTGTCCTGGGATATGTATGTATATTATTCCTCTTGTGCAGTCCATCTTTTCCAGGATTTCTATTTCTTCTAAAATTCTTGCCCTCTTGATCCTGGGGTTTGCACGCCGCATATAATTAGGAGTACAAATTCACATACAGTTTGTGTGAAAACGATAGATGTATGCTGCTGGCTTCAAACTTGCCAGCTCCACCTGCTTCCCTCCCAGCCTTTCCGATAAAGATATCCAGGTCAGAACTGGCCCCGTCACCCCCCCCCCCCCCCCCCCCTTAAACAATTAGGTTATTAGTAGGGGAACAGTATAGCGTGGAAATTTTGCAAGACCAGGGGGATCCATCTTTCGGCTTCACCTTTAGCCCAAGTTTCCCGGCACCTTTTCTACATGCACCTCTGCCGTGTCCGCGCTAA
This sequence comes from Hyperolius riggenbachi, assembly GCF_040937935.1. Taxonomy (NCBI): domain Eukaryota; kingdom Metazoa; phylum Chordata; class Amphibia; order Anura; family Hyperoliidae; genus Hyperolius; species Hyperolius riggenbachi. The sequence goes on along the minus strand of NC_090647.1, from coordinate 109,394,764 downwards.
AGCCGGTGCAGAGAGAACCTTCTTGTGTAAACCAGTCCTTTAGAAAGTAGGCAACTTTTGCAAGGTAGAGAAGTCAGAGATGGCAGTTTCTGTGACAATTTGAGGAATCCAGGATGGCAGCCTGCATAGCTATCTGTTGTACTGGAGTTAGCAACAGTACATAAGGACCTGAGGGCCTGATTTTAAAAGTGCTTGAGCAATGAATTACAATGTGAGTGTACTCACATGAGTGATGCGCTTTCTTTTCCAATCGCAAACGTGAGTCCTGCACCATTTTCAGAGCGTTTGTGCTTCAATCGAAGGTGTAGGAAAATCGGTAAGCACTTTAAAAAGCGATTGGATAAACTATTTAGTGAGTGCTTTTCATCACAAAGTAGATTAGAGTTTCAGTTCTAGGTCAATATATGTAGGTAGAAAAAAACAGTCTTGTAAAAGTAATACCTTTTAATCAGTTCTAGGTCAAAGAGTTCACTTCCTGATTGTTTTTAGAAAAAAAAAGTGCAAATCGCCAAACAAAAGCGCTTAGAAAAATCGTACATCACTCAAACACTTTAAAAAGTTGCGATTTGTAATGTGAACAAAGCCGAAGCGTGTGGTTGCCTTGGTCTACAAAATAGGTGGCTGTGGCAGGGATGATCAATGAGATGCAAATATTTGAGTTCATGCAGGATTATGTAAATTTTTATGCAAATATACACTGCTTGAAAATGGACCAATCAAGTCCCATCAAGGTTTAAATTGATTGGATTATTTTCAAGCTGCATACCTTTTTTATGGAAATGTACATAATCCTGCATTAGCTTGGAAATATTTGCATCTAATTGATCATCTATAGTGGCTGTGCAATTTACAAAACACCACCCCAGTTTACCAGGGACTCAGAGATGTGCATGTTGTACTAGAAAAAGTTGCTTGATATAAAATCTTAGGAAAAATATGGTAGATGTGGGCTGCAGACTACAATGGCCTGTGCAGCAGCACGCGTTTTGGCCAAATAAGCGTATTCCCTGCCCCAAGGTTGCCATATGCTGCTGATGGTGCCTTGTAAAAGTATCCCCCAACCCGCCTCCTCCCAATTCATCCCCTTTGGCTTTGTACTTTTAATGTGCAGGAGTATTTTGTGCAGATCCCTCATATAAGATTAGATAGGGGGTAATTTTTTTTTCTTATTTCACTTCCCCGTTACCATGAAGCCCCTAAAAGTCCTGGTGCAACCAATTACCTTCACATTTCACATAACTAGTAAAATGGAAAGCATATTGAGCCACAACAAACCGTCCAAGAGAGGGCTGCCCCACAAAGGGGGGGGGGGGAGGGGGCGGATGCTTTTCCAAAACACTAATTTTTTTTTTTAATTTTTTTTTTCCAGATCTTTTAAATTCAATCAATTTTCTTGATTGTATTACTTTGCAAATCAAACTAATCCACCATACTCATGTTTCTACTAATCTCCCCCACTGTAACTTATCCTGCAACCTGTGCATTGCCTAGCAGGCATACATCTATTAGTTATTATATAAAAAAAAAAAACAGATTCTGCAGTCCTTTCAGTTTTCCACCTACAAGTTGTCTTGGAATGTTCTGCATAATTATGTATCCATTAAGTGTTTTTGGCCTTAAAATACAGGCAGAATTTTTGGCAGACTCAGAGCCTCCACCAGCAAGGCAGCACTTCTCCCTCATGTGGTGTTCTGGTTTGGAGCATATATCCTGCTGTTTATTTCACAGCGCAGTCTCGTGATAGTCTAACAGCAGGTGCAAGGCAAACTGCAAGGCCTGTGCATGCTGAGTGCAGTTTTATCCTGAGGAGGAAATCCTTTGTATAGGTAGGCACCTTCTGACCAAGACTGGCTTATAGGAACAAGGTATGTACTGTTACATCATTTATCTTGGGCTCAAACAGTTGGCAGTTGGCTTCCATTTGTATTGTATTGCTACTCTTTGGCTTAGAGGGAAAACGGATCAAAGTGAGCAGGTTACTTAAATGCCAACTTGGTATACATGTATACATTATTATATCAGACACTCATTTCATATTTACATGTCTGTTTCTAATCCCCATTTCCAAAAGAAGGTATACAATGTTAATAAAAACTATGCAATTAGACAGACAATGCACACACTGAGACTTTTTTTTTTGGGGGGGGGGGGGGGGGGGGGTTAGTCATTTTATTTTCCGGATTTAATGCCATGGACACATTAGGTACACTTGGGAAAGGGGCTTGTTTACCACAGGCTTGTGCCACCTCTTCTTTTGATATTACTCTGTAATTTTTTGGAAACTTGAGGAAATCAATTGCTATAGTTTTTAAAAGTGAATTGCTTTCATTTTGTTGTAATCTAACATTTCAGCTGTCCAACAGTCTGGGGTCTCTTTTTGTCATATTTTTCATTTGATAATGTGCCAGGTGTTTTCCATGGATGACAGGTGCAAAGTGCATCCCGCGCAGTACCTAGGAGACGTGCATGCACTGCTTTTTCCTCTGCATGAGAAGCTCCATGGTACTGCGCAGGCATGAGCGCAGCGTTTCCCTATTCGTACACTGCTACAGGTATGCTGTGGGCCTCTTCCTTTGCATACATTGACAATGTTTGCACCATTTGCCTTTGCAAGTTTTTCAGAGTGGTTTACCCCCTCCTCATATTTAGGCCAGGGTCACACTTAGCAGTATCATCTGATCCCCATAGAACATAGTGGAACACTCATACGATTCTGCTAAGTGTGACCCTGGGATGCTGTTTCTATAGCCAATTATCTTAGTAACCTGTTGCTAATTAAACAAATTCCTTGTAAGATGTTCCTTCAGGTGCATTTCCCCCATTAGCAGCTTCACTAGAGTTATCTCGTTTGAGATAAGTGCACTGCTTTTGACCTCAGTCAGCAGAACTGGTTGTGCTGTAATTATCTTTGCATGCTTTGATTTCTGCCTGCTCAGAAAATATAGAACCTGAAGGCATAAGTCCTTTATTATTGTCTCACACTGCAAGTGGCCATAAATACACATTACAGCAGTACTAATTACAAGCTAGGAAATCTAACAAAGAAAGAAAAATGTGCTAAAATAAATTGGCCTGGAGCACCTGCAAGCCTCTAAATAAATTGGCTGCTAACTGGTTAAAGCATTACACATATTTTCCTGGCTTGTCGTCCCACTTTGTTGAGACCTCATTGTAATCATGTAGGTGCTTCTCGTTAAAAATATTTGGATCCAAATCATTTTGACTTGCATGCAAATTGTTGAAAATTGAAATCGAGACATGCATATTCAACAGTGAGGCCTGGTGCACACCAAAAAACGCTAGCAGATCCGCAAAATGCTAGCAGATTTTGAAACGCTTTTTCTTCTTTTTCTGTAGCGTTTCAGCTAGCATTTTGCGGTTTTGGGAAGCGGTTTTGGTGTAGTAGTTTTCATATATTGTTACAGTAAAGCTGTTACTGAATAGCTACTGTAACAAAAACCGCCTGGCAAACCGCTCTGAAGTGCCGTTTTTCAGAGTGGTTTGCGTTTTTCCTATACTTAACATTAAGGCAGAAACGCATCCGCAATCCAAAATCTGCAGCAGCCCGGGAGTATGCGTTTCTGCAAAACGCCTCCCGCCCTGGTGTGCACCAGCCCATTGAAATACATTACCCAAGCGGATCCGCACCCGCAAGCGGATCGCAAACCGCAGCAGAACCGCTCTCGTGTGCACTAGGCCTAAGTGATTCTGATTTGTCCAATCTACATACATTTTGCAATATATTTGAATGCAAACATGAATTTGTTGCATCTCATTGCCTATCTCAGCCTATCATGTGTGTTTGCCACATGGTGAAAGCTGGGAAGGGTGATCTAATCCATGGCGGCTGGAGCAGAGAGTATGTGATTGCTGGGTACGGGATCAAGGACATGGCAAGGATATAATGCTGGGTACACATGATGCAATTTATTTTCCTAATGACGGGTAATCTGACAGGAGTTTGCATGGTGTGTACACGTCCAAACTGCTCCTGACCGATAATGGGACCAATTTTCCAATGCTAACTACCCAAAATAGTTAACGTCACTGGGAGCTGATCGGACATGTTGGAAATAATCTGCTTGACGCATACTGTGTACCCAGCATTAGAGATTCCGAATTGATGCTGGATTATGCAGATTTTGTATACCAATTTATGCAGATTTAAAATAGACTTATTAAATCCTGCCGAGGAGATATTCAGTTGGTTCATTTTCAATCTCTATAAATTTGCATAATCCTGCATCAGTTCAGAATTCTTTTCATCTCATTGACCATAATGCTACATTGTGAGGTAAGGGATTCTACTTCACGAGAACTTGACCTGAAAATAAAAAGTCAAAATAACCATACACAGGTCATACCTACCTTCTGTGCAGTCTACTCCTCAATCTTTCTCCTCGTCTATGTCCCATTTTGTCTGTGATCAATGGAATTCTCTGTCCTCCATTTTGAAAAGGGCCATTACCCCATAACCGCTTCCTGGTCAGCACACTGTTAAACTGTAATATTGCCCACTTGAGTCATAGGGAAACATGTACATCACCTTGCACATTCAGTTGTAACTGACAGCTGCTGATATATAACTGACAGCAACTGGTATATTTCCGTTCCGACAAAATATTGTCAGGATTGGAAGGGATCACTGTAAGAAGAATATGGTGAGCTTCTGAGAGGAACTGACGGTGAGGTAAGTATGTAATATTCATTTGCAGCTACGTCATGTGTTTATTTTAAATAATTTTACTCCCTTCAGGTTCCATTCTAAAGGAAACCAGAGATGGTTTCCTAGCCCTTAGTTAAACTTACCTGGGACTTCCTCAAGCCCCATGAGCATCGGGGCCTCCCTTGCCGTCGTCCTCAGCACCTCCGTACTGCCGCTATAACTCCCAGTAATCCGGGCAGCCGTGGCTCAGCTGCGCGCGCACCCCTTGTCGCGCTCCTATCCCCTGAAGTTCGGGGGCGCGCGCGCAGCTGAGCCGTGCATGCGCACAAGGCGATGACTGGCCGGATTACCGGGAGTCTTGTCATCAGAACTTGGGATCTGAGGACGACGACGAGGGAAGCCCCGGTACTCAGCAGTGGGGCTGGAGGAAGCCCCAGGTAAGTATAAATAATGGCCAGTGTACCATCTCTGGTACACTTTAAAGGTTTATATGGGGGATGCACTTGTTTATAAAGGTATCTGCATGTTTATGTATGTGTGCATTATAGCAGGACAGTGAAATGAAGGTAAAGGTCTACAGGGACACTCTTGTAATATGTATGCTGGTGTAACAGTCCATCTCTCTCCTCTATAGTGCAGTGTTTACAGTCGAAGTACTGGATGATTTGAAAATAAATGATTTGAAAATAACAACCGACACATCTCCATCTCCTCCACCCACCAGGTAAACCTTAAAATAATGTTTACCAGAGAAATGCCGGATTATGTAGATTGAATGCAGCATCTGATATTTATTCTTCTGCCTCTGTGACATTCCTCAAGCAGAAAGCTTGTTACATGAAGTGTAATCAGGCTTATATGCTAAATATAGCCCGTTTATGCAAATTTTAAGCATAGTTCAGACGCTGTGAAGTATCATCATTTATTTATGTACTTTATGCTACACTGTATGGCTAAAGTGCTTAAGCTTATATAAAATAATACAAACAAGCTGGGGATTTCAATGAAAATGTAGGGTGGGTTTTTTTTTTTTTTTTCCTTTTTTCTCCATTTTTTTAAATTAGGATTAGTACTTGAGAATAGATGTCTCAAAGTATTTATTTTTTGAATCGGGGAAAATATGAACCATCATTAATGAAATCAGACATTTGCGTATAGCTCCACCTGCTGGTCTGTCAAATAGGGACTTTAATTTGTAGTATAATAATGGCGGCCTTGAAGACTTCCTGCTTGTATTGTTGGAAACAACCTGAGGTCTGGTGCACACCGAGGGCTTGATTCACAAAGCGGTGCTAACTGTTAGCACGCCTGTGAAAACCTCCTTAGCACGTCTAAACCAGCTTTTCGCGCGTAAAACTGTACGCGCGTACTGCACAGGGTGCTCCGCGCGAAGTGCCCATTAAAGCCTATGGGACTTAGCGCGCATAGGACTTTGCGCGCGTAAAACTTTACACGCACAAAGTTAGCACGCGATCTGATTGAGAAATCCGGTGCTAACCTACTTAGCACCCTGGTTAGCACGTCTAAAGACTTTAGATGTGCTAAGTAGGTTAGCACCGCTTTGTGAATCAAGCCCCAAGAGCGGTTCTGAGCATTTTTGTTTTTTGAACCGCTTGCAGGGGAAAAACCGCTTGACTAATGAAAGCGAATGGGATGGTGCACACCAGAGTGGTGCGGTTCCCCCCCCCCCCAAACGCAAACTCTGGTCCTGCAGCAGTTTTGCTGATTTCTGAGGCAATTCTGCTTCAATGTAAAGTATAGGAAAGTGGAAAACTGCTCTGAAAAACTCTAGATCAGAGCGGTTTTACAAGTGTTTTTGTTACAGAAGCTGTTCAGTTACAGCTTTATTGTAACAAAATATAAAACCTGCTACACAAAAACGCTAGGCATGTTTGGAAATTTGCTCCAAACATGCCCAGAATCACTCTGAAAAAACACTTAAAGAATCGCTAGTGTTTGTGGATCCGCTAGCGGTTTTTGGTGTGCACTGGCCCTAACTGCAACAGTAATCTTACACCTCCTCTGATTCTTTTAAAGGAAAGCAAGTGACTCTGTTAATAAACTTTGACTACACTGTTGCAAAACGAAGTCCATCCCAAATAATTCACACAGCTTAAAGTCACTGCACATTAAAGGGAACCTTAACTGAATGGGGGGTATAGAGTTTTACTTACCTGGGGCTATTGCCAGCCCCCTGCAGCAGTCCTGTGCCCTCGGCGCCGCTCTGGAATCCTCTGGTCCTCCGCTGTCACTTAGTTTCGTTTTTGACGACTCACCAGTCGCCGGCCGCCATGCGTATTATTGGACGCGTTCACCAATGCAATTAGCGCTATTGCGGACCGCACGCGTAGATATGCGGCAACGCGTATTTTTGTACGCGTTGCGGTCTGCAATAGCGCTAATTGCATTGGTGAATGCGTCCAATAATGCGCATGACGGCCGGCGACTGGTGAGTCGTCAAAAACGAAACTAAGTGACAGCGGGGGACCAGAGGATTCCAGAGCGGCGCCGAGGGCACAGGACTGCTGCAGGGGGCTGGTAATAGCCCCAGGTAAGTAAAACTCTATACCCCCCATTCAGTTAAGGTTCCCTTTAATGTGCAGTGACAGTGTTTCAATCCTAAATGTACAGAACTATTCTGATCTGTCAGTCACCTGAGTAGATGTATGTGAAAGCACATTTTTACTCTTTCTCACCCCCTCCCCCCCCCCCCCCCCCCTCCCCAGCCTTAATGGATACCCAAAGCTAAGCAATTTGTACGCACGGTAGACATTTGGGCTGCCTACTGCTCTCCTGTTAAGGATTCATAGTGTTATGCACAGAGCACCGTGCCCACGGGAGAGCAAATGAGGACACGGGCCAGTAGTGTGTGACCTGCCCAAACTGGCACTCCTTACGAAAAAACGGAGGGGGATAGAGGAGAACGGAAGGAGTGGAAGGGCATGAGGACTGCTGCCCATACATACCTGCTTCCTTCATTTGTACAAATGACTTGGCCTCTGGTATCCTTTAAGATACAAGCCCAACTTATTCTAGCTCACATTTAAAAACTTTCATTGAATTTTTTTACTTTTTTTTTTTTTTTTTTTTCTCCAGAAATCACACAATCGACATGAAGCCTCCTCTGACCGCACAACAGTCAGAGTGTAATCCTGTGGGGGCGCTGCAGGTATATTGTCCTGTTCTCACTTTAATGTTATCCTTCCTCACTCTCGTTTTTTCTCATTCTTCTAATGAGCTGTTTGGTTGTGATAAGTGGAAGCATTAGCCTGATGTGTTGCCCTGCTGTTCATTTCCTTATCAGGAGCTTGTGGTGCAGAAGGGGTGGAGACTCCCGGAATACACAGTCACACAGGAGTCTGGGCCTGCACATCGGAAAGAATTCACTATGACCTGCCGGGTGGAGCGATTCCTAGAAATTGGTATGATAAGGCTAGCATTTTACATTAGCTCAGCAAAAATGATGGCCACTTGATTTAGGGGTGTGTTTAAGATCTGTATAATTTAGCCTCCAGTATTTTTTAAAGAGAACCCGAGGTGGGGTTCTAACAACGAAATCCCCATACAGAGGCTGGGTCTGCCTATAGAGCCCAGCCTCTGTTGCTAGTCAGATTCCCCCTAAGTGCCCCCCCCCACCTGCGCTCAGCGAGACCCCATTAATCACAGCCGCGCTGTGCGGGCTATAGTTACCTCTCTGTCAGTCTCCGTTTTCCCCCGCCTCCTGCATCGCTCCGGTCCCCACCCGCGTCCCTTCCCTCCAACCAGCAGCGAGGGAAGGGACGTGGGCGGGGACCGGAGCGATGCAGGAGGCGGGGGAGCGGCGAGACTGGCATTAGAGAGGTAAACACAGCCTGCTGTGACACACTGTGTGTCGACAGCGCGGCTGTGATTAATGGAGTCTCGCTGAGCGCAGGGGGGGCTTAGGGGGAATCTGACTAGCAACAGAGGCTGGGCTCTATAGGCAGACCCAGTCTCTGTATGGGGATTACATTCTCAGAACCCCACCTCGGGTTCTCTTTAAATGCACTGCGTACTTGGGTACCTACTTACAGGTGTCTTTGATATAATTATTATATGAGGTGGCTTAAACAATAACGGCAAAGCTAGGTACACATGCGATTACTGATGCCCGGCAGAGATCAGGAATCGATCCCTTAAGTGATGGTTTGGGTTCTGATGCTGTACAGACCTGTTACTAGCCTGTAGGCTAGCGACACATTTTGTTACTATGAAGGGGAGCAAAAGGAAAATAGGTGTCACGTGATGGAGTAGGAGAGGTCTTAAGTGGTCGCATCAGTCAAGATTAATCTAGTGTGTACGAACCTTGATTTTTATTTTTTTATTTTTTTTTTGTATGCATTTCCTACAATTTCTGTAGTTTTTAGTTGAATCAGCTATTGCCTGCTAGACCCAGGTACACTTTCTATAAGATAGATTGGCTCTATGTTAGCCTCCTATAAACTAAGCCCTGCTGACTGGAAGTCGGGGCTACCATAATAACTAGTAAAACATTGTTTTTCCATTTTGCGCTGTTGATTCTGGCTGTCAACTTCCTAATGCTGACATTTTCCACAGCACTTTAGAGTACAGTGTTCTCCCCAGGCTCTTTTGGCTGGGTGCTCCACCCGGCTGTCATCGGCTCGCCTCCTCCTCTTCCTCCAATGCTGTAAGCATAATTGCGCTGGCCTTGCATTCCCCTGTGGCGTTCCACCCGGCTACTATTTCATGCCACCCAGCAGGAAAAAAAATCTGGGGAGAACACTGGAGTACACTGAATAGTTTGTCACTATTGTTTTGGGAAACTAATTAATCTACTACTAGTTTGAGATGTGGGAGGACACTAGAGTACCTGGAGGAAACCCTCACAAACACAGGGAGACCGCACACACTACATGCAGATGATCTCTTTACTGGGACTCTAGCACTATAAGGCAAGACTGCAAGCTGTGTAGCTACTGTTTATTGCTAGCCACAAATGGTGTAAAAGTGAGTGTGACCACATGGGTTTCCTCTGGGCACTCTGGTTTCCTTCCACACCCTGAAAACCTGCGTAAATTGGCCCTAGACTACGATGCATACACTACACGATACATATATAGACATGACTATGGTAGGGATTAGATTGTGAGCCCCTCTGAGGGACAGTTAAATGACAGGATAATATACTTTGTACTAGAGGCCTGTCCGTTCTGAATATCGATTGATTATTTTTTTTCTTTTTCTTCAAATTTCCGATTTCCCAATATAAAAAAATTAAAAACTGATTGAAAACTCGATCAAAATTCAGATTGGACATGTTGGAAATCGACCTGGCAGGTACATCTGCCAGACAATTGTATGGTGTGTACCTAGCATAAGTTGGAGTTTTGTAAAGAAATAGAAGGATGCTGGTGCTGAGTTCTTTAAATATAGCAAACAAACCAAACCTCCATTGAGTGGTGAATTGAGCGCTAGAGTCTGCTGTGAGATGATGCTAAAGCCTTGAACACATGTTAGATAAATCATCCCCCCTAAAAAACTGATTTCATATTTTGGACGGTAATCACTGTAAAAAGTAGCAAAAAGGACGAGCGACCAATATAGGGTATTCTGCCCGATCAGTGGACGACTATTGGGCAGGTTTGTGCGGTCGGCGTGCACACGTCATTCGAAATGTCGCTTTCTACTTCCATGGGTTTGGAATATCTGTGTGTGGACAACGTCGGTTTAAACTTTTTGTTTCCTTTTGCTGGGAAATGTCTGAGCGACGTTGCTAGTTTGTGTGTACCAATTTTTATCTAGCAGTTGTAAGGACCTTTATTCCCATTATCCTAATCCTGTTATGTCTCCAGGCAGTGGTACATCCAAGAAGCTGGCAAAGAGAAATGCAGCGGCTAAAATGCTTCTCCAGATCCATAGAGTTCCCACAGAGCATCGGGAGAGTGGAGAGCCAGAGCCTGAAGAAGATCAGTTTTCTATGGTAACGACTAGCAATTTACTCCAGTTATGTTCACAACTGTATAGGTTTCTGCACTGTTAAGGTTACCCTACCTGAGCAAGTAGGCCCAGCTTATCTAGCATTGGCTTCAGTTCACAAAGCATTAACACGTGCGGTAATGCTAAAAACAGCTGGTTTTACCGAACATTTTGTGAAATGTCAACTACCTAAACACGTCAGTTTACTAATGTCCATTCACAAAGATTAGAGCATGCGGTAAAGCCAAATGAGATGTTCGGTATTTACTGTATCTCCAGGTCTGATATCTTGGTAACTGGTAAATAGCGTGCATTGGCATTGAAAGACTGCAGTGAGCCAATAGGAAGCAGGGCTGTGGAGTCGGTACAAAAATCCACCGACTCCGACTCCTCAGTTTAGGATTCCTCCGACTCCACGACTCCGACTCCTCTAATTTGCATATTACAATCTTGTTTATTAAAAGTATGTAACATGAAATTTGTCTCTTAACTGCCAACGCATAGGAATTTTAAAAGACAACTGAAGTGAGAAGGATATGGAGACTGCCATATTTATTCCCTTTAGTCATAGACTAAAACTAGTCCTTGGTAAAAGTACTTGTAAAAGGTACAGACCAGAACAAAGAACATCTATGAGGCCCTAGGCAATGTAACTGTGGGTACATGTAAGGGTGATGTGCAGGTACTCTGCAGGGGAATAAGGAGATACTTTTTCTATTACACATTCTTCATGTACAATCTGAACCAGGTTTATGGGTGATAGACAACACCTCTGTGTTCAATGTGCACAACATTCTCAGTGGATTCCCTGCAGCTCTGTGGAGAGTGCATATGTAGAGTATAGTACTACTGTGTAACAAAGTAAACCTGAGACAGATGAAAAGTTTACGTACCTGGGGCTTACTTCAGCCCCCTTCAGGCTAATCAGTCCCTTGCTGTCCTCCGCCACCTGCATCTTCTGCTATGAGTCCAGGTACATGAGCCAGTCTGGCGTAGTGCGCATGCATACACTCCGCCGCCGGGAGCATACTACACCTGTGCAGCACTATTGCGCAGGTGCAGAACGCTCCTGGCTGTGGAAGCGGCATGCGGCCGGACTGCGCTGACTGTCTCAATTACCAGGACTCATAGCAGAAGATCCGGGTGGTGGTGGAGGACAGCGAGGGACTGATTAGCCTGAAGGGGGCTGGAGGAAGCCCCAGGTATGTAATAACACTTTTTTCTTTTCATCCTTCTCAGGTACCATATAATTCGTAGTCACCAAACCAAATTTTAACAATGTATCAAATGATTTGATTTCATGAGCAAAGTACATTTGCATAAATCGGAATCAACGCAGAATTATTTCCATCTTATTGACCATCTCTATTAGTGACACAGCTACACATCAGGCTTTATTCTTACAGCATAGATGTTATTTAGTTTATATAAGAGATTCCTGTGTACACATCATATATACAGTCACAATCAGATGTGTATATCTGACTTTAAAAATACGGGGACTGCTTTATTGAAGCATCACAAGTAACTAATTTTGATTTTTATTTCATTTTTGTGGACTAAGCACAGCTATTACTGTATATATAAATTATTTATGATGACTATTTTCTGAGAAATAGAACATTTTATCATATTTTCTATTTTAATTACAGTTTAAATTCATTAGGAGTCGGTGCATTTTTTCCCGACTCCAGGCACCCAAAATTGCCCCGACTCCACGACTCCGACTCCAAAGCCCTGATAGGAAGAGCCCCCAAACTCCTGCTTCTCACCCATTTGATCAGGTGCACTGGTGGGCTGGACATAAGTGAGATCCAATAGGAAGCAACATTTTTCGGTAAATTGCCAACCTGTGAAAATCTTTGAATTTGGAAAAGACTAAAATATAAATTCTTTACTGACCTGATTTTTTGTTTTTGTTTTATCAAGCAACCCTTTGTGAATTGAAGCCATTGTGATAAGTTGGTTTGTCAAGCCCAGGTCTATAGCGCTCTTAAACTTCTGCCACACAAAGGACACCAGCAACAGTCTTCTCATTTGATTTTCCACTAGAAAATCTGAGATGGCCAATATTTGACAGATGTGGAGTAGTAACTAGATACCTGTATACTGTTAAATAATAACCTGTAGGTTGAAGACCATTGCACTTAATAAGACCTGGAACTAGGTAATTACAGGTTTCTCAGCTCGGCATGTTATTTATTGACTTTATTAAGCAAGCAATTTAGTTTGAAAGTTAAATTTTTTTTTTTCTTCTTTAAATGTGAAAAATTACCTTGCGATAGATAGATAGATAGATAGATAGATAGATAGATAGATGCCATCTCTTGCACTCTTCTGATGAGTTTGTACTGTACAGTCTCTCTTATTACCGCAGTGCTTTGTAAAGTGTCTGCTAAGCATCTGACAGTTCATTTTATTCACCAACGCAACAAGCCTACAGGTTTTCACATTGTTTTATTGCAGCTGATGAATGCAGCAGAAGCAGACAGTCATCCTTCATGTTAATGCCAGCTGCTCTCTATAACTCATCTTCATTTCACAGAGCATTAGACTATGTAGTTACACATTGATTTTCAAATCTTAAAGTATCCAGTGTCCCGGGAACCCCTCCATTGCAGATGCCAACCTTGCCAGGATCTTCCACGCAAGCGCACCGCTCGCGATCGCGCTCATGTGGCCTGGAGTGTTCTGCATACACACAGTACTTCTGCACCTGTGTAGAACACCCCATGCCAAGTGTGTGCGGCCATGCGATTGCACAGGTGCAGAAGATCCCAACCTGGTGAGGTCGGCATTTCCAACGGAGGGGACACCAGAGCTGCAGCGAGGGGCATATCCCCTGCCCGAGGCTGGAGGAAGCCCCAGGTAAGTAGATCGGACATATCCTCCAAACTCTATAGCCATCCAAAACATTTTGGTGAGTTTTGGACAGGGCAAAGCGGGGCTAGAACTTCTGCCAAGTTTTATTGCTGTCAAACTCCATATTATTATTATTATTATTATTATTATTATTATTTAGTATTTATATAGCGCCGACATATTACGCAGCGCTGTACAGTGTATATATATCTTGTCACTAACTGTCCCTCAAAGGAGCTCACAATCTAATCCCTACCATTGCCATATGTCTATATTATGTAGTGTAAGTACTGTAGTCTAGGGCCAATTGTTTAGGGGGAGCCAATTAACTTATCCGTATGTTTTTGGAATGTGGGAGGAAACCGGAGTGCCCGGAGGAAACCCACGCAGACACGGAGAGAACATACAAACTCTTTGCAGATAGTGCCCTGGCTGGGATTCGAACCGGGGACCCAGCGCTGCAAGGCGAGAGAGCTAACCACTACGCCACCGTGTGCCACTCGCATCCAAAGTGAGTGGATAAGCCCCATATAGTAACTGAGTTGGGCCGCATGTGAGCAGCCTAAAGCTACATAATCACTTTAGACTATAGTTGTTTGAAACTGCTCCGAAATGATCACTTGTCAGATAATTGTGTTTAAAACTTTCACAAACTATAATTAAAACGAGGAACAACCAATATCGATAAAAAATGCGGATACGTCATGACTGACGACCGTTTATTTCCAAAAGTGTGTATTGATGTAGTTGGATAAAGATTGATTGTAGCTTTACTGTGTCTAAATCGCCATCCCTTGTGACTCTTAAGCCTAGTACACACTAGCAATTTTGATGGATCAATCATTGGTCAATTTTACCACCTCCATGTAGTATGAGGGCCAAACAGATTTTCAATTCTATGCAGATTATATAGGTAAATGGTCATACTACATGGAGGTGGTAAAATTGACCAATGATTGATCCATCAAAATTGCTAGTGTGTACTAGGCATTACTTATGAAAAAAGCTCCCTCTGTTTCCTGGGCGTCCCCCAGTACCTGCATCTGTTTCCTGGGCGTCCCCCAGTACCTGCATGGTGATGTCATTGTGTACAGAACGCATGCACGTTTTTGAAAGGCAGTGGAATACCGTGCATTGGAGGTGTAGGCTAAGGGACACTTTATTATGGCTGTTATGAGTGTCACAAAGAACATGCTGATTGAGAAATCTCAGCCTGTGCACATACAGCAGTATGCAAAACTTTATTTTTTTCCATTACTGTAATGAATACATTTTTTTCTCCTGTGTGTCCTTTTTACTCACTCCTGTTTCAAAAACGTAACAATGGGTATTATTTCCATTATTTATTTATTTATTACCATATATTGGCTGGAGTGCTTAGAACACCGAATAGCAATAGATATATCCCACTAACTGTGGATGCTAGAGGGAGCAGTGATGTAAGAGTGGTGGGGATCCAGGTGCTGTGTCCACACTAGGAAAAATGAAAGACCATTGCCTGCACACTTGTGGGGAAAAAAGTATTAGCCATATCTCACATGATCTGATGCAGAGCAGACTGAGTTCCCAGCTGTATACACTTGTGTCCCTTTCTGCCTGGGACCTCCCCTGCGAGCTGTCCATTGCCGATTGATGGTAAGGACAATCGCTGCAGATCATATATGTTCAGGTGGGTGGCTACATTTATTGTTAGATGCAGGAGATCTTAATGGGACACGCCAGCAATTGTTGGCTCTTTATAATTACACATTAAAATTACTGGTAATGTGTTTTTGAAAGGTGACTCTCACTTCTCTAGGCCTTCGTTTAACAACCATTAGTGAACAGTGAAGTTCCAAATGGATCCTAACTGGTTCCCTTCTATGCTTCAGACTCCTTCTATGTTTCAGTCACTTCAGTCCTCATATTAAAAAAACCTTAAAATTTACCATATTTTACCATCTAAAATTTCCATCTATAGTATACTGAGATAAAAATGGCTTCCACAAATATTGAAGGGGTAAAAATGACCATATGCGATATCTAGTGAAAAATAAGCCACTCAGATTCACGCATGGTCTTATCAATACCCCCACTCTCAATACCCTTATTTAACTGGGTTCAGCATGCCTAAGGTTAAACCCCCAGGCCATGTTGGCATATACAATACTGTTTGATCACATATATTGAAAGGACATCCAAAGGTATAAGATGTGAATGTATTGTATTTATTCCATTCATTAGCACTAAGCAACAGTGACCTCTGCTGGAACTCCAGCAAATTGTCCCGATGGGTATATTGATATATTCCTGTTCTACTTATTTTAGTTGGTGCTAATATTTTTCTTTTGTTTTTCTACATTGAAAGTAAAACTTGCTTAAAAATCCTTCTCTAGTACTTTTTTTTTTTTTTTTTTTTTTTTTATTTATTTTTTACTTGCCAAAAGGCACATTTTGACCATAGTCCTGTAATGCACCCCTGTGATGAAAAAGATTAGGCAGGGTGGACATAAGGGTCCTGGACATATGCTGAAATCTATTGAAAACTGATGACCATCTATTAGTGTATGGCCGCCTTAAGAAAGGAGAATGGAGATGGGTAACTTGGGCACTTGCTTATAAACTGAGGGATTGGAAGAAAAGCCATGTTCATGGGGGGTATTGCTGGAAAAACAAATGAGTCTTGTTGATAACCTTTCCAGTGATGGTCGCTCACTATTTGCTCTATTGCAGTGATTGGAAAACACTGAAACAGCAGTATAAAGGTGTGTACACACTTCCTATTTTGATTGGCCAGTTTTACCATTTGCATGTCATAGGAGGGCCAACAGATATTGTATACTTTAAACAGATTGTGTAGGTGGGCTCTCGTACTACAAGGAAGTGGTAAAATTGGCCAATCAAAATTGGATATGTGTACGCACCCTAAGGCTCTTATCTTGCTGAAGTCTGCACCTTTATGGTTCTGCTCTGTGGACTTGGGGCCTGACACAAAAGGCCTTCTCTTCAAATGTCCACGTAACAAGAACCATGAATGCGCTGGAGTTAATTAAAATTGGAACTGCTGGTTGGTTAACTGTCAACTGGTTGGCCTTTGCACATTTATTTGTGGTTGAACTTGTGTATTTACAGTCACATTATATTCATTCATCTCTATGGACCTCTGCCCACATACCTGCTGTTCTGTCAAGAGGTTTTGTGCTAAGCGTATCCACATTGGCGTCATAGACATGAATTGAGATGTTCGCTTATTTTGGGCCTGCACAGACCTGCCAGCATTACGCAAGCAGGTGTAGCTAACCGCAGGTTTAATGTCACCCGGAAGTAAACCTTAAGGTCCGTACACACGCCGGACTTTAGGCAACGACGGGTCCGTTGTTGCCTCCCGCTGGGTGGGCGTGCCAGCGACAGTCCGGCATGTGTACGCTCTGTCGTCAGACTGATACGGCTGTTTCTGAGCGATCCGCCGGGCGGATCGCTCAGAAACAGCCGTATCAGTCTGACGACAGAGCGTACACACGCCGGACTGTCGCTGGCACGCCCACCCAGCGGGAGGCAACGACGGACCCGTCGTTGCCTAAAGTCCGGCGTGTGTACGGACCTTGAGCAATATAATTTTAACAACTCCTCCTCCAGGATGGCTGCTACAAGAGAGGAAGCCTGCTCCGCCCACCAAAGGAAACACCTCTAAATTAAACAATTAGGCAATCCCATAAATCCTCCCCTGCCTTCACCTCCTCAGTTCTAGTGTGTTTCCCACACTGAGGGAGAAGCACCTTATGAGGCAGGACTATACCTGTCTCCCACGATCTTGGCCTCCTTCTCCATGGATGGGACTGCGTGTGGAGCTCTCCCCGCTCTGGGTGGCTGCAGAGGGATCTTATGCATCTCGGAGCGGCGGCGGCCCGGATGGAGTATCTAGGCTGGCTGTATCCGTGGCAGAGGAGGAAGAGTGAGCCCGGGAGCCAGCGTACTGTTGGATTAGCCGTTTGGAGTGCGGACATGCGCGCGGGAGAGAGCGCAATACTCCAGATTCGAATGGAAGCGTCAGCATGATGACGCACTTCCGCTTAAAGCGGAAGCGTATGCGGCGTTCCTCCGCCATTTGCATCCCAGCGGCAGGCGGAACAGAGGGAAGGCATGGAGCAGTCAGACGCCTTACCCTCTGAGCCTAGCGGATCTCAGACTGTCACCGCACAAACATCAGGACAGGTGAGAGGTGGACAGATGGAGCCTCTTTTAGTAAGGCATTTGGCTCACTCTGTCCACGAGAAATTTGTAAAAAAAATCACCTGTTTTTCTTGTGTATATGCTGGGGAATGCCTGTTAGCCTATATTACGATAATACATATGGGTAATCACAGTTCTCTGAAGAAAATGTATTTTTGTTATATTTTGCAGACTGTCCCTGCGTGGCCTGAGGACTTTAGCCAAACTTCAAAGGCTTTTGACAAGGCCAGGCGCTGCAGACAGTGTGATACTAAGTTGCCAAAATATTGGACTAGGTCACATTTTGATAAATGCTTAAAGTCATCTTCTACCCCTAAAACCTCCAGACCCCACTGTATTTATGCTGAACTTTATGGAGTCTGTGCGGAAAGAGTTTTTCGTTCACTTTTAAAACCTTTAGATCGGTTGTGTCCTCCCCGGCTCAATGGACTGCTCCCCCGCCTCCTCCTACTGAGATACCAGCTAACCCTCTGGGGTCCAGTCAAGTTCTTGTGCTCAGGATTTGGCAATTTTGTCCTTAGGGAGGACTCTCTTGAGGAGGGTGAGGAGAGGAGTGAGCCCGAGTCAGACTTAGAAGAAATCTGAGGAGCATCCTCTAGATTTTCTAAGTATTTGTTCAATGCGGCGGTATATAAGGCGGAGGGGCTGGCTGCGCCAGCAACTTCGTCTTCTGTTAGAGATGATATTTATGCAGGGTGTTCAGAAGGTAGAAGCTTTTCCTGTGCACCCGGCTATTCAAAAAACTTATTCTGTTTCAATAGGAAGACCCGGAGAAAAGGTTTTATATTCCCAGATCCTTTAAGCGTAGATTCCCCTTTAAAGAGGAAAAAGAAGAGAAGGAGATAGCTCAGAGGTATGTGTCTCTGACTATGTGTCTCTGACAGCAGTGCAAAGAAACCTGAGTTCAATCCTGGGGGACACTGCGTAAGAGTCTATTCAAAATAAATGCCCCAAACTGGATGCTGCTTTGTCACTATATTCTAAAAATACTGATTTGTCTTTTGTAAAAAAGTTTTCCGGGCAAAAGGCAATTTGCAAAAAGGCTTATCCCGTAATTTAAACAAATGGCCGGCAGGGCCTAATAAGCACCTGGTGGTGGTACGCCTCAGGCTACTATTCTGGAATCATTTCCGGTAATTGTATGATCAGTAGCGTTCATGGCTGATGCAGCTACTGAATCTCTAAAGTCTGCGACCAGGGCTTTGGCCCTGATCAATACAGCAAGGCGGGCCTTATGGTTAAATACCTGGGAAGGCGATCTAGTTTCTAAACAGAAATTATGTGCTAGGAAATTTCACGGTGACCTTTTGGTTTGGAAAAGGGTTAGAAAATATTTTTGAAAGGAAAAGCGAAACAAATGAAAGGTCAGGGGGAGACTTCAACGGTTCAGCCATATGTGGACAAATGTCACCGCGAACCCATTCATTTTGGACCTCCTGAAATCGGGGTACAAAATCGAATTCTCCTCCCGTCCCCCCCCCCCCCCCCCCCCCCATAACTTTGTACTCACAGGTCTATCCTGGGACCAGGAGAAAGCATCCGCCCTGTTAGAATCAATAACCTCTCTAATACAAGAAAATGTGATTACCTGGGTTCCAGCTACCCAATACAAAGGGTGTTTTTACTCCAGAGTTTTCATGATCAAGAAACCTTCGGGCAAATACAGGATGATCCTAAACCTCAAACAGTTGAACCCATTCATTCAGGAAAAGAAATTCCGCATAGAAAACATTTTCACAATAAAAAATTTAATCCCAAGGGGGGCCTTTATGGCGACGCTGGACATTCAGGACGCATATTTACATGTGCCGATACACCCGGCATATCAGCGGTTCCTGAGATTTGCGATACGAGTGGGGGATACAGTTCACCACTTCCAATATCGGGCCCTTCCTTTCGGGATCTCGTCCGCGCCCCGCATTTTCACAAAGATAATGGCAGAGGTGACATCTTTTTTGCATCTGCAGAAAATTCATATAATACCATATCTGGACGATTTGTTGATGATAGCAGACTCTACTCACACTCTTCTGCTTCACATAGATTTGACTATACATTACCTGTCCCAGCTGGGTTGGCTGGTAAACTATGACAAATCAATGTTAGTCCCAACTCAGAAGGCAAAGTTTCTGGGATTTTGGGTGGATTCGATAGAGGAGAGGTTTTTGTTGCCAGAGGACAAACCATTAAATCTAATTCTCAGAGTACGAGATTTCAGATCCCAAGTAAGAGTATCCCTGAGGGAGACTCTATCATTGTTGGGCTTAATGACTTCAATAATTCCGGGAATTGTCTGGGCACAGTTTCATTCCCGCATTCTTCAAGAATGGTTCCTGACTGTCTGGGACAAGTCCAAGGAGAGTCTAGATCAATTTTGTGTACTCCCACCCTCTGTGATCTCATCTAGGGACCCTGGTTGAGGTTTGCTACTTCCTCCCACCATAGGAGGTATGGTGGGAGGAAGTAGCAAACCTCAACCAGGGTCGCCTCTGGAATCTCCCAGTCTTGAAGAGAATCTATACGATGCCAGTCTATGGGGCTGGGGAGCTCACTTAGAGCATTTACAGGCACAGGGACAATGGTCCCCAGAGATTCGAGGGAGATCTTCAAATTTCAGGGAACTTCTTGCAGTAAAATTGTCACTGCTCGAGTTTCTCCCAGCCATACGAGACTGCCATGTAAACATATTGTCCGACAATATGAAACCGTATCATACATTCAAAAACAGGGCGGAACGAGATAAAAGGATCTGAGGGACTTGGCGCTCCAAATTCTTCAGATAGCGGAAGAAAATCTCAAACGATCTCGGCGGTGCATATAAAAGGCTCGCTAAATATTTTAGCAGATCAACCAAGCAGACAGTCAGTTGAAGAGGCGGAATGGTCTCTCAACGAAGAAGATTTCAACCAGTTGATAACTCATTGGGGTCAACCGGTTGTGGATCTGTTTGCATCACCACAAAATGCTAAAGTCAAAACTTTCTTTTCCCTGCATCCCTCATCCAGCCTGTCACATCTGGATGCTCTAGCGATACCGTGGCCAAAGGGCTTCTATTGCTTTTCCCCCTTCAACTTAATAGCGAGAGCATTGAAGAAAATAGAGCAAGAATCAGCTCTAGTAATTTTTGTGGCCCCCCATTTGGCCCAAAACGGGCATGGTTTTCAAAAATACTTCAGCTGTCCCTACAGGGACCCTTATTTTTACCTCCCAGGATGAACCTTTTGAGTCAAGAAAATTTTTTGCACCCGAACCCCCAGATGTTTGCCCTAGCGGCCTGGCTCTTGAGCGGTAGTCCCTGAAGTTAAGAGGATTCTCGGAAAGAGTCATTTCTACTTTAGTCAATTGCCGTAAATTGACTACAAGAAAAATTTATTGTAAAGTTTGGAGAGTGTTTGCTTCTTGGAAAAAGAAAAAGAACATAAGAGACAACTTTACCTATTTTAGATTTTTTGCAGGATGGTGTGGATTTAGGTCTTGCCACTAGTACCCTAAGAGTCCAGGTTGCGGCTCTATCCTTTTTTCTTAATTTTAAACTAGCCAAGGAACAGGCAGTTATTGATTTTTTTTGAAAGCAGTATCCAGATCAAAGCCAATCCCTTCAAAGCTTATACCTCCCTGGGACCTGAGTTTAATTTTGAATTGTTTAAAGGGGAACTGAAGTAAGAGGTATATGGAGGCTGTCATGTTTATTTCCTTTTAGACCATACCAGTTGCCTGGCAGCCCTGCTGATCCTCTGCCTCTAATACTATTAGCTATAGCCCCTGAACAAGCATGCAGCAGATCAGGTGTTTCAGTGGTTCAGACTTATAAGTCTGATCTGACAAGACTAGCTGCATGCTTGTTTCTGGTTTTAATCAGATACTACTGCAGAGAAATAGACCAGCAGGGCTGCCAGGCAACTGGTATTGATTAAAAGGAAATAAACATGACAGCCTCCATATACCTCTCTCTTCAGTTCCCCTTTAACGGATTCTCCTTTTGAACCACTCGACTCAATTTCATTAAAATGGCTAACTTTGAAAACCGCTTTCTTGGTGGCTATAACGTCGGCACGTAGGGTTGGGGACATTCAAGCCCTTTCAATGAAAGACCCATATATGACTGTATTCCCAGATAGGATAGTCTTCAAAACAGATCCCACTTATCTACCTAAAGTTTCTTCTCTGTTTCACAGATCGCAAGATATTATTATTCCCTCTTTTTGTGATTCACCCGCTAATCAGAAAGAGGCAAAATTTAACAAACTAGATGTTAGGAGAATTCTTCTTTCTTACCTGGAAACATCAAAATCTTTCAGAAGGTCAAATCACCTTTTTGTAGCCTTTGCAGGATCAAGGAAAGGATTGCAGGTCTCAAAGAATACTATTGCAAGATGGATTAGGGAGATTATTACTTTAGCCTATACCAGTGCAGGACAATCCATCCCTCAGGCTGTAAATGCACATTCCACTAGATCCCTTGCCACATCTTGGGCGGAAAGGTCAGTGGCTTCCTTAGAGCAAATATGTAAGGCAGCGACCTGGTCTAGTCATCAGACTTTTGTGAAGCACTATAGAGTCGATCTGTTGTCAAGTCAAGACTTGTCATTTGGGAGAAAAGTTCTACAAAACGTCATCCCTCCCTAAGGTAACCCTACTAAACTTCTCGTTGGTCTCTCTTGTAGCAGCCATCCTGGAGGATGAGTTGTTAAAACCTTGTTAGAACTTACCGGTAGCGGTATTTCAACGAATCCTCCAGGATGGCTACCTTAGTTCCCTCCCTATTTGGGGGGTTATTGATTATTAATATAACTATGTTTTTGTTTTCCTGGTGGATCCTTTTACGTGGTACTCTATAATAACTGAGGGGGTGAAGGCAGGGGAGGATTTATGGGATTGCCTAATTGTTTAATTTAGAGGTGTTTCCTTTGGTGGGCGGAGCAGGCTTCCTCTCTTGTAGCAGCCATCCTGGAGGATTCGTTGAAATACCGCTACCGGTAAGTTCTAACAAGGTTTTTTTAATTGCTTACAAAAATTCGGCGGCCATGTGTTTATAATTTATGCACCACCCAGTATTGGGAGAGACTCAGGTACCCAGAATAATATTCATCCATAAACCAAGAACCAAAAAGTGTCTACTCGTGCTTATAATACTTTAATCTTAGGCAGCGATAACATTACAAAACGAGATTCACATCATTTTAAAATCCTAAAACCAATCTGGACCACATGAGCTTGTATCATTTTTCACCCACTGTCCTCATGAAGGTATACTAACCTGATTGATCACCCAGCTGCAGCCTATGCAAATCAATCGATCCCCCAATCATATTTGGACATTTGTGGGCCCTCCACCTGGGGCACACCCTGAGGCCTCCTCACTCACACACAGCTTGATAGTGCACTATCACTCAAAAGCTTCCTAATAGGGTCACTGGAATAGTCCATATTACATCTTATTGCATTCCCCTTATGTATTGTTGAGGTATACTGAAACTTGTTAATGGAGGTATAGCAGGCAAGTCACTTCCAATCTCCACAGCATTCCCTTACTTCATTTCCAAACATTGGACAATAGCACAGTTCCAGGCTGATTGTAATCCCTCAGACTTCCGTCCATTACAGGGGCTTCAAAACTATACAAGCAGTGTGTCTACATATGCTGCTGTTACTCATGACCTTGCTGCCATCTGCTCAGTCCTTTTCCAAGGGCGTTAAACTCAGGGCTCACACTGGTGCACTCGCCCGACGCTACATGAGCGTCACCTCACTTGCGCTGATGTGGCTGGCTGCTCCGCTCTTCCTTTCCGCATAGCTTACGGAGGATCGTGGTGCTGCCCGGCGTCCCGGGATAGTGAGCGCTCACGTGGTCCACCTAGCCCGCCCACTGACAAGTTTCGCCCCGCCCTCGGGGCTTTCTCAAAGTGCGTGGGGTTCAGCAATATAAGCTGAGCATGTGGTGATAAAGCAGATAACGTCAGTGCTACTATATGCCAGAAATCCTTTTCATTTCTGAAATATGCAAATAATTGCTTATGATAAACCATTACTGTTGCTAAAGCTGGCCACTAACGGTCCAATTTCTATCGAGAAAATCGTTCGAGCGATCAGAAATTCTTATCGGACGAAAAATCGTTCACTAAACCATCAACTAACCAATCATTGCTTCCTATCTATCACGACCACCAAGAAAATCCAATTTTTCGTTCGACGAAAATTCATTCGGGCGACATTTTTTTCACTCGTTCATAATCGATTGTGTCCACCAATGGAGATTATTTACAAACAATCCGATCAGAATTTCTGATCGCGTCGAACGATTTTTCACTAGAAATTGGACCGTTAGTGGCCAGCTTAAGTGTGAGGAGCAAATTTCACTTTTGTTTGTTAAATTCTCTTTGCTTTGATAATGTTTTGTATGCATGAATGCCAAACTGATAAAGCTTGGTTATTTGTTTTTCTGTGCATATCAAGCACATTTCTCATGCTAAGTACTCACTGAGTTTTTTTGGGTCGATTTACTGTCAGATCAATTATTTCCAACATGTCCGATTTGCTTTCCGATCGATTCCATTAACCTTACTATGAAATTGTCTGGAAAGCAAATTGGACATGTTGGAAATCGATCTGACAGTAAATCGACCATAAAATCTCATTGTGTGTACTGTGTACCCAGCATCAGTGTGACAGATGGGGGAGGGGGGTATCAGTTTTCTGCCAGTCACTGGATTTAGTTCATGTAATTGAAAATGAGTGAGGGCTAGCGCACACCAAAAACTGCTAGTGTATCCGCAAACGCTAGTGTTTTTGAAGCGGTTTTTCAGAGCGAGTCTAAGCATGTTTGGAGCGATTGGTACTTATCCGTTAGCCGGCGCATCCGGCAGGTGGCGCTAATTACTATTCCCCCTCCAGGCCGACATGGATAGTAGGGAAAGATGTAACTCTGGTGGAGTTTTGTCGCCACCTAGAGGATGCGCCCGGCTAACGGATAAGTACCGAGCGATTTTCTAAATGTGCCTTGTGTTTTTGGAGCATTTCTGTACAGCGGTTTTATATTTTGTTACAGTACAGCTGTAATTGAACAGCTACTGTAACAAAAATGCTTGGAAAACTGCTCTGATCCAGCATTTTTCAGAGCGGTTTTCCACTTTCCTTTTATATAGCGCCGACCTATTACGCAGCACTGTACAGAGTATATTGTCTTATTACTAACTGTCCTTCAGAGGGGCTCACAATCTAATCCTTACCGTAGTCCTGTGTTTATATTATGTAGTGTATGTATTGTAGTCTAGGGCAAATTTTAGGGGGTAAGCCAATTCTCTTATTTTTTGGGATGTGGGATTTTTTGGGATGTGGGAAGAAACCAGAGTGCCCAGGGGAAACCCACGCAGACACGGTGAGAACATGCAAACACCTTGCAGATGTTGACCTGGCTGGGATTCGAACCGGGGACCCAGCGCTGCAAGGCGAGAGCGCTAACCACTATGCCACCATGCTGCCCATGCTACCTGTAGCCAAGAAGTGTCTGTACCGGGTGACTCCAACAATCAAGCAACACTGATCTACCGTGTTTACACAGCTTTGTTCCATCTTACCTCAACAAGTCTCACTAGCGAGCTGTCCTCCTGCGGCCTGTGATCAGAGGTTTCTAGAAAACCAGGGGGCAGGCTCGTTTAATCTTCCCTATTCAGTTTTCTGATGCTGATTTAAGGTGACCGTAACCGATGCAATCTTTTCAATGCTTTAGAGCAGAGCTCCCCAACCCTGTCCTCAAGTAACACCAACAGTACATGTTTTGCAGGAAACCACAAACATACACAGGTGAGGTACTTAGTGTTGCAGCAGAGCTGATTAACCACCTCTGTGGATTTCCACAAAACATGCACTGTTGGTGGGCCTTGAGGACAGGGTTGGGGAACACTGCTTTAGATATTCGATCCAATATAAACATCAGATCTACTTATACATTTTCTCTACTCATTACGAATAGAATGCCGATTGAATATTGATTTGTTATGATCAAACACATGGGGGATTATGAGCAGTAGCAGGGTACAATCGGAGCTTTGCATTGAATCAGCGGTGAGTACATACACACGTCGGAGTTGCGCAAACTACCCGTCGGACGTCAAATCGGGCGTGTCTACAGTCTGTCGTTCAGCTGATAAGAGCGGACTTGAGCGATCCGCCAAGCGGATTGACTGTACACACGCCCGATTTGACTTTCGACCGACCGGTCATTTGGACGACCAAACGACGGGTCGTTTGCGCAAATCCGACGTGAGTACGCACCTATACCGGTAATGGACAGGATTATTGGCCTATCTTTTATATGATCTACAGCTAATCTACTAGTGCTTACAAGAGATCTCTTCATATAGTACTTGCTATAACCCACATTGTTCTGCATCCATCAGTAGTTGCAGCATTCCAGTGGTGTGTGGTGAAAGCGGCCTGCTCCCTGATGAGAGATTTATGAATTGGCTCTAGCTGCTGTAATTACTGATAAAGTTCCAGTTTATACCAGTAACTTGTGTCAGACTAGCCAGAGACACCCCATAAATCCTGCTGGAGTCAGAGCTTGAAGCTGGAACGCAGCTACTGCTAGCACATGTGTAAAGTGACTTGCTGTAAATCAGTGTATGCTCAGCTACACACTATGTGGTTAATGTTATAGAAGGAAACACAGACTCCAGTCAAACTTTCTTTTCTTTAAAATGATTATTGAACTCTATTTATAAAGCGCTAACCTATTATGCTGTGTTCTACACTATATAGGGGAGACATTACAATGTTAAACAATGGTACTCTTTATGACAGATGAAAATCGTTGTGACCAACAAGATGGCAGTCCTCTCTTAGGGCTCGTTCACACTATGAGCGTTTGCTGATTTTTTTTTTTATTTTTTTTTATTTTTTTTTTAAGTGATGCCGATTTTGCAAATTGCCCTAAAAGCGCTTGTGTAATGATTTTTTGTGACAGTGTTCACATGTAAGACTTTTTTTTTTTTTTTTTTTTAATTCGCAAACGCGCTACTTGTACCATTTTTGAGCGCTTTGGCTCAATGGAAGGTATAGTGAAATCGCAAAGCGCTTGAAAAAAACCCTTGTATAGCGATTTTCCCGAGAGCTTTTATCAATAAATACATTGGATTTATTTGTTTACAGGTTAAAGAGTTCACTTCCTGACTGATGTCAAGAAGTGAAAAAAAAAAATCATACCTGAACAAAAGCGTTTGGGTAAGCGCTTTTTCTAAGCACAAATCGCAGGGAAAAGCTCTTCAAAAATCACAGTATAAATCGTTCAGCGCTTGCGACAACAAAGCCTTACAGGGAATAGTTAAATGAAGCAAGGCAGTCGTAGCAAACCTCTCCTCTTCCAAACCACCACCATATTTTACAGTTTTAAAATACTGCTGGTGGATCACTTAGACATTTTAATGCCTGCGTTACCAAGCATTACATACACATGTACAGCAATTAAAGTGGAAATTTGAACAAAACTTTTTTTTTTTTGAGAATATAGAGGTTGCCATATTTATTTACTTTTAAACAATACCATTTGCCTGGTCTATTTGGCTACAGTAGTGTCTGAATCACACCAGAAACAAGCATGCAGCTAATCTTGTCAGATCTGACAATGTCAAACACCTGATGTGCTGCATGCTTGTTTGGGGTCTATGGCTGAAAGTATTATAGGCAGAACAGCCAGGCAACTAGTATTGTTTAAAAGGAAATACATATGGCAGCCTCTATATACCTTTTGTTACAGTTGTCCTTTAACCAACTTAGCGGTATGGACGAGGTCAGCTCATCCATTACCACCGTGGTGGATTGCTCAGCCCCTGGTGGGTCTTTTTTTTACAAATTTTTTGTTTTTTGTCTGTTTAATTCAATCAATGCTGCGAAAGAGGCCCCCCCCCCCCCCCCCAGACCCTCAGTGCAGCCTGGCCAAGCACCGCCAGGCTGCACTATGGGGTGGATCAGGATTTCTGATCGTTGCCATGGCGACGAGGGAAGCCCTAACAGGAAATTCCGTTCAGAGCGGGATTTCCTGTTGGGTATGACCGCCGGCTGCGATCGGAGGGGTGGGCGGGATGGCGCAGGGAGGGGGAATCATGTAGCTAGCGCTAGGCTAGCTACATAATTAAAAAAAAAAGTTTAAAAAAAACCCACCCACGGCCGACCGCCGCAAAAAAATAGAACGCCAGGGTGGTTAAGAACACTTGAAATGGGAAGACCTGAGAAGGGCATTTGGATAACGTCTTCAGAAACTGCTACTTGGTGGACATTGTCACTAACCCAGAACGTGTGTGTGTGTGTGTGTGTGTGTGTGTGTGTGTGTGTGTGTGTGTGTGTGTGTGTGTGTGTGTGTGTGTGTGTGTGTGTGTGTGTGTGTGTGTGTGTGTGTGTGTGTGAATCTGCTTTCTGAACATCTCCTCTATGCAGTCTATGTACACCAGAGAGAACGGTGTCAGTGATTGTTATGTCCTTGCAGAACATGGGAGGAGGGAAGCTGGACGGAGGCAGAGGCCGTGGCTTGGCCTGTACTTGGGATTCCCTGCGTAACTCTGCTGGAGAGAAGATCCTGCATCTGAGGACTCATCCTCTAGCCTTTCTTAGCTCTGGATTCTGCAGCCTTCTCCAGGATCTGTCAGAGGAGCAGAGCTTCCAGATCAGCTATCTCGATATTGGTGAGTAAAAAGGTGCTAGACCTTACAGCATCATATCAGAACTAACCGCTTATGGGCTGCCCAATACTGCTCAATTCATCCATGCATAGAATGTATGGCAGGTATTTAACTGATGAACTTGCAATTGAAAACTGTCCACACCTACAGTGATGAGAAAAAAAACTCCAAATCTACATGGCCCTGTGTGAAAAAGTGATTGCCCCTCTTGTTAAAAAAAAAACTTAACTGTTGTTTATCACACCTGAGTTCAATTTCTGTAGTCACCCCCAGGCCTGATTACTGCTACACCTGTTTCAATCAAGAAATCACTTAAGGGGATACTGTAGGGGGGGTCGGGGGAAATGAGTTTAACTTACCAGGGGCTTCTGATGGTCCCCCGCAGACATCCTGTGCCTGTGCAGCCGCTCACCGATGCTCCGGCCCCACCTCTTGTTCACTTCTGGAATTTCAGACTTTAAAGTCTGAAAACGACTGCGCCTGCGTTGCCGTGTCCTCGATCCCGGTGTTTCATGCTAGAAAACCCTCAAATAAAGCTGAATTACAACAATTCTGCAAAGATGAGTGGGCCAAAATTCCTCCAGAGCGCTGTAAAAGACTCGTTGCAAGTTATCGCAAACGCTTGATTGCAGTTATTGCTGCTGAGGGTGGCCCAACCAGTTGTTAGGTTCAGGGGGCAATTTCTTTTTCACACAGGGCCATGTAGGTTTTGAGCTTTTTTGTTTTGGGTTTTTTTCTCACTAAATAATAAAAAACATCATTTAAAACTGCATTTTGTGTTCAATGATGTTATCTTTGACTAATAGTTAACGGTTTTTGATGAGCAGAAACATTTAAGTGTGACAAACCTGCAAAAGAATAAGAAATCAGGAAGGGGCAAATAGTTTTTCCCATCACTGTAATTGTCTACCTCTATCTTGCAAAAGTATTTCATCATGGATGTTTGATAGGCAGCATTGATAACATGGAGTTCAAGTGCGTTCATCCAATTTTACCACCTCCATGTAGTATGAGGGCTGATGCATTTTGAATACTGTGAACAGATTGTACAGGTAAGTTCTCATGCTACATGGCATGGAAGAGGTAAAATTGGCCAGTCATATTTGGATGTTTGTAGACACCCTGAAGCCTGGTACACACATCCAATTCTGACTGGCCAATTTTACCTCTTCCACATTTAACCTGTCTGCAAAGCAAGCAATTACCTTTACGCACCTCTTTAGTTTACACATTAATCCATATACATTTGACACGTTCTGCACTATGTGAACCCAAAGTGAACTTTGGGTCAAAAATCAAATATTTACCTAGGAGAGGGGAACCCTTGGATCCTATAGGCTTCCCAAGCCAGTCTCCAGACCTCCACGGCGCAATCGTGAGCTTGAAATCAGAGCTTGTCTTATTCGTTTGGGAGGTCTGCGCTCGACAACAGTGGACTGGAGGATGATGTGGGAGGCCTCTATGGGATCCAGAGGCTTCCCTCTTTTTAGGTAAGTATTTGACTTTTGTCCCAAGGTTCACTTCAGGTACACTTTAAAGCTTCACTTTTAGAACTGTGCATTTGTCTGATATGGTTTGTAAGTTGGCAAAGCAGTGGCGTAGCAATGGGGGATGCAGAGGGTGTGACCGCACCTGGGCGCCCCACGGTGTTAACTCTTCAGTGGTGCTGTGCTGGTAATGATCACTGCTATATATGCTTTTAATAGTGGTAATCATTAACAAACTGTTCCCCTGCTCTGCTTACTCCGCTCATACTGTGTCTGTCTTGGCAGGTTGTGTTGTACCATATGAATTATTTATAGAATGCTTGAGGGGCCCAAAGCTCCTTAGCTAAGTCACTGTGGCAAAGGCTAAGTATCTCTGCTTTTAGAGAGAACCTATATCAAGTTGATAACTTTACAAAGCTTTCTATCTGTTGGTTCTCTGTGCTTTGTATGCATGCATTGAGTGTTTTTACATTGTCTTGTTCTTGCAGATGAGCGCAGTTTGAGTGGCCTCTATCAGTGTCTCGTGGAACTTTCCACACAACCCACCACAGTATGCCATGGCTCTGCTGCCACCAGAGAAGCTGCCCGTGCAAATGCTGCCCAGAATGCTTTGCAGTATCTGAAAATCATGGCTGGAAACAAGTGAATGTGGTGGGGGGCTCCCCCCACAAAAATGATTAGACTGTTTACCTTACATTAGCCATGCAAGGACTCAAGACTTCAGGAGCCCGAGCTATTAAAGAGTCACAGATGTCCAACAAAAGCCACTGATGTGGATGTCACTCCACTGTTGCCTTTGAGATGACGATTCCCTTTTTTGTTTTTTTTCTCCATGTTTGTTGCGTTTCCCTGTATGAAGGGAAAAGTTGGGACAATTTTTTGTTTCTGAAGACCTCAGCCTTGTAGAGGTGCAAATACAATGTGTCTTATGTCATTGGATAGGCCAAAAAAAAAAATGGCTAAGGTGGTTGTGACCGCTAGTATGAGGACTGTAAAAATTCAGTTCTGCATTTTTATTTTTGTTTTTCGGTACTTATCCGTTAGCCGGGCGCATCCGGCAGGTGGCGCTGTTGTAGCGAATTTCATTCATGCTTAGTTAACGTAGTGCTGTGTGAATGGAAGCGCCGCAGGTGGCGCTAATTGCATTGATACGGCACATAACAATAACGGTGTTAATGGGAACTAATATGTATTTCAAGTGGCCGGAACTGTTACTTAATGCAATTAAAATGAAGGCGGCGGCAATGTAACAGATGAAGCCGCCGCCTTCGTCTGTTCTTCGTCTTCTTCTCCCCCTTTGCCCTCCTCTGGCTTCTATACAATGCTGGCAGCCTGCGGGGACATGCGTCTCCCCCCAGAGTCGTTCGTCGCGGAAGGGAATCCTGTTTGTTTTCTTGCGACGAACGACTCTGGGGGGACACGCGTGTCGTCGTTCCCCCCCCCCCCCCCCCCCCCCAGCTGCCAGCATTGTATAGAAGCCAGAGGAGGGCAAAGGGGGAGAAGAAGAAGAACAGACGAAGGCGGCGGCTTCATCTGTTACATTGCCGCCGCCTTCATTTGAATTGCATTAAGTAACAGTTCCGGCCACTTGAAATGCATATTAGTTCCCATTAACACCGTTATTGTTATGTGCCGTATCAATGTAATTAGCGCCACCTGCGGCGCTTCCATTCACACAGCACTACGTTAACTAAGCATGAATGAAATTCGCTACAACAGCGCCACCTGCCGGATGCGCCCGGCTAACGGATAAGTACCTGTTTTTCTTATCCCTTTAATTTATTTAAATATTTGTTATCGGACATTTGTCCAACGCGACTCTTGCGATTTGGTTTGATTATACAGTCAGGATGTTTTTATTTTGCGCTGTTTACATTCCTTTCCTTTTGACGGTAAAGACGTAATCTTGTTGGTGTTCGGGGTGGGTGGGGTGAGAGGTGTCTGTGGACCTGTTGTCTACTGACTTCAGTTTGGAGTGGAGGTTCCAGGAAACCTAAAATTTAGGACTGAGAAATTGAAAACTGAAGAATTTTAGTTCTGTTCTTACCAGTTTCCCTGTTTTTCACTGAGCTGCCTGTAAAAATGAGAATAGGATTGCACCAGACAGTCCTGGCCCATATTTCTTTTGTAACAGTAATAATGTTGAAAAAAAATAAACTGTTACGTAAATATTGCTTGATCTGATTTTATGACCGGTGCTGCGTATTGTCATGGATGAGGGGGGATTTGCACTCTGCTGCTGTTTCTCCATAAAACTGAAGCATGAACAAACTATAGGCAATTAGGTGTAAAAGAGAAAGATAACATGGCAGCTAGGAAATGGGTGTGTCGGTCTGTCCTGATGGTCCTGGGACAGGAAACTGCAATGAAAGCTTGATGGGGCCCCTGACTCTATGCTGCTCCTGTACTTGTTTAGAAAGGTTTATTCATTTCTTTTTAAAGTACCATCACAAAAAAAAGTGTAAAATGCATGTAAACCCATCCAGATAAGTAGGTTTCTTCCAGAGTTAAATGACCTATAAATTATTTTTCTTCTGTATTGCTGTCACTTACAGTAGTTAGTAGAAAGCTGACAAGTTTTTGACTAGTCCACCTCTTCATGGGGGGATTCTCAGTATTTAATTCTTTACAAAGGCACTTCCTGGGCAGGGTCCATATAGAAATGCATTCTAGCAGTTGGAATGAGCAACTGCCATTCACTAAGTGCTTTTGAAAATACCGGTAGAAAAAACCCTGAGAATCCCCCATGAGATGGGATAGTCCAAAACCTGTCTGTTCTGTCTGATTTCTACTGCGTACTGTAAGTGACGGCAACATACGGGTGAGGCGAGATGAGAGAATGCAGGGCCGGTGCTTCTCTGCACAACTCTGCTTACAGCAGAGACGGTGAGCCGATGACAGCCGGGTGCTCACCAAAACTAGCCGGGTGGAGCACCCAGCTAAAAGAGCCTGGGGAGAACACTGAGTTTGCATTAAATTTCCACGGAATCTGGAATCTCCTTGACCATCTGTAGTTCCAAATCCTTTACATAAAGTCCAAACCGAAAATGATTTCCTTTTTCCTGGAGATGTTTGCCACTGCCTCCTGTAGGCTTCCCTGGGGCAACCATTGTCTGCCACTGCCTCCTGTAGGCTTCCCTGGGGCAACCATTGTCTGCCACTGCCTCTTGTAGGCTTCCCTGGGGAAACCATTGTCTGCCACTGCCTCTTGTAGGCTTCCCTGGGGCAACCATTGCCTGCCACTGCCTCTTGTAGGCTTCCCTGGGGCAACCATTGTCTGCCACTGCCTCTTGTAGGCTTCCCCGGGGCAACCATTGTCTGCCACTGCCTCCTGTAGGCTTACCTGGGGCAACCATTGTCTGCCACTGCCTCTTGTAGGCTTCCCTGGGGCAACCATTGTCTGCCACTGCCTCTTGTAGGCTTCCCTGGGGCAACCATTGTCCAAGGGATGGGGATATGTTTGAGGGAAAAAAATCAGAAATCTTGCACAAGCTGATGACTGTATTCACCGTGCTACTTCAGTAAAAAAAAGAGATAAGTGTAAGTTACTTCATATTTATTATTCAGAGATAAGAAACAGTGTTGCACAAACATGACAAAAGGTTTATTTACACGGGGTAGAGAATAGTATGTTAAACATCACACTGGTGAATATAATGTTTTCTACATCAGCAGGAGGACTGAATATATACAAAGGATCGGATCGTTCTACAAGAGCTAATGTCTCTAGTACCGACAATGCTATTTCCCCTGATTGATGGGTTAAATCAATAATTTCTGGCATGTCCGATCTCCCAATTGAGAACCGGAATAAATTTTTGTGCCGTAATGATCTTAAAATAGATCCTGTTCTCAATTGGGAGCAGATTGATTTGACCTACTGATCTCACGGGACATAGCATCGTGTGTACCTTTACTGTTCACTAACAAAGTTCAAGGCAAGGACAGATTATTACCAGAGATGGAGGTGATTGCTTTGTTTTTGTTAAGGTCCCCATACATGGGCTGATGGGGTCGCAGATTCGATTACCAGCTAGATCCCTGTCTGATCAGAGATAACTCTGTTGCTGCCTCACATCTTGTCAGGTAAAAGTGCAAAAGAAATATCAGCATAGCAATTCCCTCATTTTCTGACTCTGCTGCAAATTGCTTGCAGTTGAGTCAACCCAGTTCTGCAGTAACAGCATTTTTTATAAGCCCTATTCCAAGCTGCTTGCAATTTGCATTAAAGCTGGAAAAAATAGCATCTGGCGGATTGTCTCTGTCCCCCTGTAGGAAACTTGTCTGACTGTTTAGTGGAAACTACAAGAGGTAGACTGTAGAAGTGACTAGGCCTGGAAATCGGTTTATCTGGAAGGGTGAGAAAGAACCGTGTTGCCCATAGTAGACCGTCAATCGTTAGGCCTGGTTGTAAGTCAGCAGAGGTGATAAGCGGCAGCTGCAATGTAAGAGCAGAATTAGTTTCAAATTTAGTTTTGTGAATGACTAGTCTTGGGCCTCCAGTTCAGTTTCCCATCCTCAGGCTCACCAAGATTACATTATGCAGGAAACCACAAACCTTCACAGGTGGGGAAATTATGTCTCGGTAGAGCTGAACTCTACCCCTACGGTAGAACTACCCCTGTGGCTATCCATATAACATGCTCTGTTTGTGGCCCTGGGGACAGGGCTGCTGGGGAACACTGCTCTAGTTATTCTTTCATGTGCAAGAGATCCGAGGCATTGACTAGAGATGCTTATCATTTTGGATTACATGCAGATTTCACATGCCTTGCAAATGGACAGGATTGACAGGGAGGGTATTTTTATTGCCATAAGTTCTCCAAGCTGCATATCATTTGCATGTAAGCTGCAATTGGCCTCTGCTTGAGCATCTTCATCAATGGCACTTCCAGCCTGCATCATTGTTCCAGGTAAGGAGCTGAAAATGTCTGAGGCAGAAGATCTAGATCAGGGCTGTCCATTAGGTAGATCGCAATCTACTTCATGGTAGATCCAGGCCCCACTACATTTACCATTCTATATTCATTCACTTTGACTTGCTTTTTTTTTTTTTTTTAATTGTCTCAAGCCAAAAAAGTGTGTGTAGAAAAAAAAAAAAAAAAAAAGTTAATCTTCACTAGGTTATTGTTTGGAATCTGAGGACCTTTCACCCTTGCTCTAGTCCTAGTGGCAGAACTGGCAAGAAAAGAGGATCAATCTTGGAGGAATACATACTAAGGGCTGGAACCCACAGGAGCGCTTTTGGCAGCGTTTTGGCAGCACTGCGATACGCTAGCAGTTTGCCAAAACGCTGGGCTAATGTTAATGGATGGGGCAATTTCCACAGGAGCGTTTGCGTTTCTCAAACGCAAACGCAGGACGTGCAGCATTTTGGGAGCGTTAGCGCTTCAATGTAAGTTATTGAACCGCTAGCGGAAACGCTCAGCAAAACCTAAACTGAGCGGTTTTGCTAGTGTTTTGCGGTTCAGCACACTGTAACAAAATGAAAAATAATTCACAGGACCAATCAGGATAAAAACGCAAAACGCAAAACGCTAGGCACCCGCTGGGGGAAAAAATACAATGTTGCAAAACACGACCAAAAACGCACATGAATCCGCTTGCAAACCGCTCAGACAAAACGCTAGCGGTTGCGTTTTGCGTTTGCGGTTTTCAGTGGGTTCCAGGCCTAACTGAAGGTTGTTGATCTGCAGGGAACTGGATGCACCTGTGGGTGCTGGCTTGCTGTGGGCAGCAGCTTAGTGTGGCGGTTGTGGTGTACACGCTGCATGTGCAATTCTTTTGAGAATCAGTGGTTTCCAGGTATACACTAAAAGGAAAAACCCTCCCACTCCTGTCCAGAACTAAACTAGAGTTAGGCCTGGAACCCACTACAAATCGCCATCTTTATTTGCAGTCGCTAGCGATTTTGTATGAGTGTTTTGTAAGCGATCTTATGAGTGCTTTCTGGCGATTTGGGTAGCGATTTTAAAAAGTGGAAGCCTTTTGCCAGCAATTCTGTAACTATAAGTATTTTCATTCTGATTGGTCCATTCAATTTTAATTTGTTTACAGTGTGCAGTCATTTCAAAATGCTATCAAAATCGTTTTTTTTGTAGGTTTTGATGAGCAATTACGCAAGCGTTTATATACTTTACATTGCAGAAACGCTAAACGTGAAAAATGCTGCATGTCTTGCGTTTTGTGATTTTGGTATTTGCAATCGCTCCAGTGGAATTTGGCCCATCCATTAACATTAGATGAGCGTTTAGGGAAATCGCTAGTGGTTTGAATCACTCCTTGAACACTCACAAAATCGCTCTAGTGGGTTTGAGCCCTTAGACCAGGGGTGTCAAATACAATGTGCGTCGAAATTCTATGATGGGACCTAGTCGCAGGTCAATCTCAATGTCTACTAGCCACCCTCCTCCCTTAAAGAGTTCCCTGATGTCTAGTGGTCCTCCCTCCCCTATACAGTTCCCTGGTGTCTAGAGGCTCCCTCCCCTCCACAGTTCCATAGTGTTTAGTTATTTCGCCCATCTCCCCCATATGGCTTCCCTGGTGTTCTAGGGCTTCACCTCCAATATAGATTCCCTGGTGGTCTAGAGTGGGCCAAACATAATGCAAAGGGCTCTATTCATAAAACATTTGCAGGAAAAAAAAATCTTGGAGAGAAACCACCGCATCGGTATTTTAGACTTTTGTGTGCCAATTCATAAAACAGTTTACACTTGTGACAAAAGGTCGGGGAATTCCCGCACTAAACTAGCGGTGCTGGCTGAGTTGATACATTTTCTCTGTGCAGAGACAGTTACTATAAAGGAGGCAGCCCCAACTTCCCTTTAGATGTGCTTTTTTTTTTTTTTTTTTTTTTTTTTTTACTGCTGCTGTTTGCCCTGAATCTTCTCTGAATCTGTCTATTAGTCTTTCTAAACAGCCTATTTAATTGCTGCAGCTTAGAAGAACTTCAAGAAATGTTACACATGCAGGCTTTCTAATGTGAAATTTATCTAAAAACAGGTACCCAAGGGGTTAAACACAGCCTGGGTATTCTGGGATGCCTTTTTTTTTTGTTTCGCTCTCACTGCAGCTGCCTGGGAGGTCTGTCGGTATTCTCCGTTCCCATTTTATCTTTATGAATTGACATGTAGTGACGTGTTGTGATAATCACTGCATAAGGTGGTAATTTCCCGCACTGCTCAGGAATGTCAGCTTTTCATGCGGAAACAGATTTTATGAATGGACACTTTGCTAAATGGTCGGTAAAGTCAGCTGTTTTGAGCATTACCGCATGTGGGAATGCTTTATGAATAGAGGCCAAAGTGGGGAAGCCCCTTGAGGGCCAAATTTAGCCCGCGGGCCGGAGTTTGACATGTACGCCTTATGCTGGATACACATTGTGCTTTTCCACTCGATTTCTGGCCACTCTATTATTTCCGATCACGTTTTGATGATTGATAGGCCGATTCTCATGTAAAGTATGCCGAATTGACCTAACAATCCATCGAAACGTGATTTGGAAATAATCACGCGGCTGGGAATCGAGTGCGGGAACGCACTGTGTGTATCCAGCATTATGCCCAGTTGCAGTACACTAGACTGGCTGTTTATCTGTGTAGTATGGAAATGCTGCACCCCACTGGAAGTCTGTGGTACTGCAACGCCAGGGAGCCAATATCTGAAGGATAAATAGCAACAAGGTCTTTTTGTCTGTGTGGTTTTCAGAAATGCAATAGATGAACTTGGAGATGGTTGTGTGAAGTCAAGTGTCTGGTTCTCTGCCTGCTGATGAAATAACAGTGCAGTAGTAGATCTACTGTGAATAGAGCCTAATAGTTCCACCATACGCATTGAAGTGGATCTGAGTTAGTTTCCATTAATGACAAAACAAATAACATTTATATCGTGCTTTTCTCCTGGTGGACTCAAAGTGCCAATTAATGGTACAGTATTGAATGTAAAATCTTAACACATCTATGTAGTAGAAGGGTAAACTGAGGGAATCTACTTTAAATGGTTAAGTACTCCCCCATCTTACATAGAAGTGGTAAAATTGTACAATAAAGCTGGTATCATTAATGAGCACCTTCAATCAAACAACTGCATCTTCCAGTTTCTGATATACTGCAGTCATGTGACCCAGTCTGCTCCTTGTGTGGGTCCAACATACATCAGCAACATAAGCACTTTTGTCCTGTCGGACCCCAAAAGGCATAAGCATGTCTCAGATCTGTACATAGTGATGTGTAGAGGGGAAAAAATGCCAGACCAAACATTTGGTTTTTCAGTTTTGATTTAAATGCCTCCAACGTTGGAGCTATCTTGATTGGGTGCAGCCAGGCATTCTAAAGGGTAGGGGGCAGCATGACTGAAGGCTCTGCTACAACTTCTCAGCCACTTGTCCCACTTGTGGTTTGATCACTTGGATAATGAAGCAGTTCTCGTTCTGAAAAGAGACTGTCAATGAGATGCAAGTAATTGTAGCTTGCATGCAAATATCATGCTTTTCAGCTTCCAAGTAACATACAAAGCCAGAATGATTCACACATCTCATTGATCATCTCTAGTTCAAACCATTTTCATAATAAAAAAAAAAAACAGCAACACACTATTGTCAGTTACCCTGTTGCATCTGTCCTGCATGCCATATCACTATTGTTAGGGGTTATCACACACTAACATTCTGTGAGTGGGGCTGTGGATACAGCCAATCCGATGCTCTCCAGCCTGCACACTAGTTATTGTATTACAGCTGATCTAACATGATACCTACATTTATTATACATTACAAGAGATGAGTAAAGGGGAAGTTTGAGTAGCTGCTATGCTGTCTCCTTCTGTACTTTGTTAGTAAACAGTCTCAGATGTAGTTGGACCTCACACATGTGATTCATACTGATGGTGCAATAGTAATCAGCAGGTCCAGGTTCTTGTGGTTTTGAGGTTTTATTTTTTCCTCCCGAAACGCTGAGGTACCGCCATGCTCCAAAACTGCGGTGCTGAGTCCCAACCCCGGGAGTGAATCCGGCCATCTCCCAGCATGGAGCCACGTTCATCTCTTCCAAACCTGCAGTGCACAGGGATAAAGGGTTATTGGGAATTACTGCTTCTATCACAAAAGGACAGAAAAATTCCTTACCCGTTATATAAAGAGGCATTGCTATTTCAGCATGGTGTTTTTAAAAGACAACTGAAGGGAGAAGAATGAGCTGCCATATTGAGTTCCTTTTAAATGATACCAGTTACCTGGCAGCCCTGCTGGTCTATTTGACCGCAGTAGTATCTGAATCCCACCAGAACCAAGCATGCAGCTAATCTTGTCAGATCTGACAAACCTCTGATCTGCTGCATGCTTGTTCAGGGTCTATGGCTGAAAGTATGAAGCTTTGTTCACATCTAAAATCAAAACTGCAAACGCCAGCATTTTGTGAGTGATTTTTTTTTTTTCTCCCACCTGGCACTTCCCTGTGCACTACGATTTTGTGTACAGCGCTTTTCAAAGTGATTCTATTTTTTCACTTCCTGATGCAAATCAGGAAGTGAACTCTTTGAGCTGGAAAATAATAAAAACAATGTATTTCCAGGACGTCTCAGGACAGCAACCCTGAGACTTGTCTCCCTCCATTTCCAACTGGACAGGATACTACTTAAGAGAATTAACATAATTGATTAGGCAGGCATACTACAAAAGGCAGCATTCCCTAAAGGCCCATACACACGTCGGATTTCCGCAAACGACGGGTCGTTTGAACGTTCAGTCGTTCGCCCGCTAAATCGGGTGTGTGTACAGACTGTCGTTCGCTTGATAAGAGTAAGTTTGAGCGATCCGCCGGGCGGAACGACCCGTCGTTTGCGGAAATCCGACGTGTGTATGGGCCTTTACCCTCATCAGTTGTTTTCCTTTCCAGCAGAATGCTGGTTGTGTGGGGGGAGCTGGCCAACCATGATAAATTTCAGGAGCTGCGGCATACAAGTGTCCCCTGTGTCAGCGCTGGTCAGGCGAGCCAGCGCGGGTGCTTGCTGTCTGCATTGGCTTCTCCCCCAGTCTGTGTTACACACCGGAGCGGCTTACGCTGGAGGACGCGCGCAGGGGGACGTGTGACTTCCGCATTACGTGACCAAGGTGGAAGTAGAATGCGTTCCATGGCTCGGCGTGCATCCCAGCGGACATCTCGCCGCATTTAGCCTCTGATTGAGCTAGTATTCTCGGTAATGCGGTGGATTTCTAAGGTAAAGCAAACCTTTTCATTATGTTTGGGCGGAAACCTTCAGGTGACCTATTCAAGGGTTGTGCATCCTGGTCAGTCTTGTGTATGCTGACCATGGAAGCGTCCGCAGGCTCTTGCTCCCATAGTTCTGAGGAGTCAAGCTCCACTCCCTCTCTGGTATGTGTCTTCTGTTATAAGGCCTTTATACCGGCTATTATTTGAGGGTTATCAAGCACCCTCCCCTGGCTCCTCAGTTTTAACTTTGTTTCCGTCCTGGAAACACCCAAGAGGAATAGCTGCTGAGTTTATTTTGCCGATTGGTGTCCTCTTGGCAGCACTGCTCATGCATGAAATCCCTGGGCCACAAGCGATGGTCGGGAGACTGGTGCTGGTGGGTGAGTCCAATTTAGAAGAACTAGACAGCATAAGAAATGGTACTGTTCCTGATGTTCTCCCCTATGCTGGAAAGATGGAATTACAGACAAGAGCTTCCAAGCTTATTCCAGCAGCAGGGATATTCACTCATTTAGGCCTGGTGCACACCAGAGGAGTTTTTCTGAGCATTTTGAGTTTTTAAATCTGCTGCTAATGTTATTCTATGTGTCTGTGCACACTGGAGCAATGAGGTTTTGTAAAAAAAAAACCCATAGCATTACATTGGGAAGAGCTTTTGAAATCTCTAAAAGCTCTTCCCAATGTAATGCTATGTTTTTTTTTTTTTACAAAACCTCATTGCTCCAGTGTGCACAGACACATAGGATAACATAAGCAGCAGATTTAAAAACTCAAAATGCTCAGAAAAACTCCTCTGGTGTGCACCAGGCCATAGTTCATTCTACCAGAGCGGTTTCTACTTCCGGGGCAGAGAGAGCAGGAGCTACTATTAATAAATCTGTAAAGCTGCAACCTGGTCAAGCCACAATACCTTTGTTAAGCATTATAGACTTGATTTAACCTCTAACTCTGACTTATGTTTTGGTAGAAGAGTTTTCCAGGCTGTAATCCCTCCCTAATTATGTCTTGTTTATCCTCTCAGGGTTGCTGTCCTGAGACGTCATGAAAAGACAAACTTGCTTACGGTAAGGTCTTTTCCAGGAGTCGGAAGGACAGCACCCTTACTACCCACCCTGATGTATTGTTAATTATTAAAATTTGAAGCATCATTCTGTGTGGTCTTTTTTTTATTACTGATGAGGATAAGGGAATGCTGCCTTATGTAGTATGCCTGCTTAATCAATTATGTTAATTCTCTTAACTAGTATCCTGTCCAGTTGGAAATGGAGGGAGACAAGTCTCAGGGTTGCTGTCCTTCCGACTCCTGGAAAAGACCTTACCGTAAGTTTGTCTTTGTTCTTAAAAGTGCGAGTGCAATCACTGCACAAATCGATTTTGTGAGCGGAAAGCAGATGAACCACGCTGATATGAACTATCCCATATGGATTCATTGCACTAGCGATTTTAGGGCGTTTTTTTTTAAATCACTGGCGCTCAAAAAACAAACAAACCACAAAACACCCTAGGTGTGAACAAGCTCTTAGAGACAGAGGATCAGCAGGACAGCCAGGCAAATGGTATTACTTAACCACTTCCCTCTCCCCCGGGACAAGTAACTACGGTTCGCAAATTCCCTCTTCCCCTCGTAAGGACGTAGCTACTACATCCCTTCCTGCCACACACTCGCCTCCCGCGCTAGCTATCGCCGCCGATCATTAGATGAATGAATGGGAAGGCAGTTCCCATTCATTAAAGGACAACTGTAGCCAGAGTTATGGGGAGGCTGCCATATTTATTTCCTCTTAAAGGGAACGAGAGGACCCAGGAAAAAGATTATATACATACCTGGGGCTTCCTCTAGCCCCATAAGCACGGATCGCTCCCATGCCGCCATCCTCTGCTGACTGGATCCGCCGGTACCGGGTCCCGTCATGGCCGCCAGTCGGCCGGCAGACGCGGCCAGTTGTCCGCATCATACGGGGCTCCCTCTATATACGTACGCATGAGGCTGCCTACTGCGCAGCCTCATGCATACGGGTATGGAGAGAGCCCCTGTGATGCGGACAATTGGCTGCGTCCGCCGGAAGTGACGGGACCCGGTACCGCCGATCCAGGAAGCGGAGGATGGCGGCATGGGAGCGATCCAGGCTTATGGGGCTGGAAGAAGCCCCAGGTATGTATAAAAGCTTTTTATTTTTTTTTTATTATGTTCCTCTCTGGTTCCCTTTAAACAATACCAGTTGCCTGGCAGCCCTGCTGATCTGTTTGGCTGCAGTAGTGTCTGAATAACACCAGAAACAAGTATGCAGCTAATCTTGTCAGATCTGAAAATGTCAGAAACACCTGATCTGCTGCATGCTTGCTCAGGGTCTATGCCTAAATGTATTGGAGGCAGATGATCAATGGGATAAGCCAGGCAACTGGTATTGCTTAAAAGAAAATAAATATGGCAGCCTCCACTTACCTCACGCTACAGTACTTTAATCTCTGTCCCTGTGTGAATAATCACAGGCATCAATGAGATGCTGCAATCATTTATTTACTTCTGACGGAAGTCATGCACGCAATACTTCCCATTTAGCGTACTATAGGTAAGCAGTATGAAGTAATGCACGAGGACATCTTGTGGCCAAATAGGAACATTACACCAACACACATATTTGTTATAAAAGACCCAGAAATACATTTACAATTAACACTTTACCTCCCACACTCTCCTATAATCACCCACATTTTTTTTTATTACAAATTAAAAAAAACAGTTACCTTAGGGACTGAACTTTTTTTTTTTTAATATGTATGTCAAGAGATTATATTACTGTTCATTTTTAAACTATGGGCTTATAAATGGCGACGGACACAAAAAATGCACCTTTATTGCCGAATAAAATATTGGCACCATATATTGTACTAGGTAAACCTTTTTTAAGCATTGCAATAACTGGGACAAATGGGAAAATAAAACGTGTGGGGTTTAGTTATGGTAGCATGTATTTTAAAACTATAATGCCCAAGAAGAAAATTAATTTTTTCATTATTTCTGGAAGCGGAATTACATCTTTCCCCCGAGTCTATGACGGCCTGGAGGGGGAATAGTAATAACGCCACCGACGGGTCTTTTGAAGGAGCAGGGTGAGCTGTTTTTCAGCTTTGCCCTGCACCCAAATATCCCAGTGCCATTTATGCATGT
Organism: Hyperolius riggenbachi; assembly: GCF_040937935.1. NCBI lineage: Eukaryota > Metazoa > Chordata > Amphibia > Anura > Hyperoliidae > Hyperolius > Hyperolius riggenbachi. Next base: position 109,351,541 of record NC_090647.1, on the reverse strand, counting down.
ATGTGTGGAGCTACAGTGACTGGATCATGTCACTCAACTCCCCATGATCCAGCCACTGCAGCCTGTCTTCTCCTTATCCTCCCCGGGCTCCATCACTATTCATAGATCGAAGTCTCCCATGACGACGGGCGATACCTACGGTACATAGAGGTGCCGTGCCCCAATAACATATGCGTTATGATAAATCCTTTCCATATTTTATGCACAACACAACATGTGTGCGTGGTTATTAGGGGGGTATGTGTTTGTTATGGGTGACATAAATGGTGCCGTGATGTCTTAAGATATTCACAGTACTAGAAAATGCCAGATGGTGAACAGACTATATGGTTAATGATATTCAATATTTCTACTTTAGTGGACCATTAAAACTGTTGGCTTGCTGGTCAGTAGTGTCTGATCAATTGTGTTCTATGTTTATTGGTTTTCATGGGGTCATATATCGGTGTGGGCTTTCCTTGCTCTGCACTAGCTGTAGCCAGACATACAGATCAATATGTTCATGCATTATGTTTTGTATTAATCACTTGAAATGCTTTGTTAATATCTGCACACAATAAGAAAGAAGGTGTAATAGCAGGCTACTTAGGAATAATCAATAGTGAGCTTATCAGTTAATGCAGTCTACTGCTGGACTGGAAATAAAAAAAAAAAGAGTGATTTATCAAGAGCAGCACACAGAAGTCTGGAGCAAAAGTAGAGCACCTTTATAGAGCTGCCAGGAAGAATCTACATTTTTGGCTGAAACGTGATTGGTTGAAAGTTAATTCACTTTTTGTACATGGCAGAGAAAAGCAGCGCTACTTAGCACAAACTGCATCCAAATGTATAGCTGCATAAGGGCCTTTTTCCACTGGCGGCTGAACTGCACGCTCAGTGAGCAGTTACCAAGCAGCAGCAAGCAGTTGTGAGAGTTTCACAGTCTTTTCACTACCTCTCAACTGCTTGTGGAAAAGGGTCCTTAGAGCCTACTTATATGCACACACTGCATTCAAATCAGATGCACTAAATTACCTTTGTTGGAGCATGTTGGTTTCCGTAACAGCTTGCATGCAAATTATCAAGTACATGACCCTCCCACCATGATGAGGTCACCCTCTGCAGGATGGGCCTTACCTCTGACTAAATTAATTCACGCCCTGCATTGATACAGTCAGATGGAGCATTAGATTGCTGCTTTCAGGGATATTGGTGACTGCGTTCTATTACTTTTGGTGAGTTTTCTTCAGCACCACACAGCATTTATATTCTACTTCTTTAATAGCTCTAATTGTTCATATTATTGTTTTTAACATTAAGAAAACATTACCAAGCCTTTTTTTTATCCCATATCTCTATGCAGACCTGCATTGTTTCCACAATTTGAACAATAGCAGCTTGCATGGTTCTTGACATTCAGGGGTACTGTGCAAGAGGGGGGTTGAAGACTAGACTGCCAGGGAAAATATGTGGGGAGGGGTGTAACCCCTAGACCACTGGGGTTCATGGAATATAATACGGTAGAGGGGAATACTAGACCACCAGAGAAAGCTACATGGGGAGGGGAAAGAATAGACTACAAGGAAAATATATCTGATTGAGATAACATTTGCTTGGCATTTGTTGTTTTTTTTAAATTGAATAAACAGTTCACATACAGTAGGCTAACAATAGCAGTAGTGAATCAAGCCCCAACTGTAAGCTCCAGTCACAATTCATGATACTACTTTTCCAACAATCTCTCAAAAATCTTCTGCAGTGGCACTAAAAAAATGTTATACAATAACAATAACATTTCTATAGCGTTTTTCTCCCATAGGACTCAAAGCGCTTAGGCTCTCTCAGATTCAGTTATTGGTGAAGTATTCACACAACAAAAGTTATATTTCTGCAAATGCCAAACTGAACAGGTGGGTTTTCAGTCTGGATTTAAACACGTCCAGGGATGGAGCTGTCCTGATCTGTTGAGGCAAGGAGTTCCAAAACGTAGGGACAGCATGACAGAAGGCTCTGGGACCAAAAGTTTCCAAGTGGACTCTGGGTATGACTAGATTATTAGAACCTGTGGATATGAGAATGCGGGGATTGCTACGCAGCTGCAACATATCTTTCATGTATCCAGGGCCCAGATTATTCAGTGATTTCCATTCTTGAGCTGTAGATTGAGAAAGTAAATATATAAAGCCTTGTAGTAATTTGCTTTATTTTCAGTACAGTATGTACACTTTAAATGAGGCAGCTGAAAATAAAGAGTTAAATCTTTTGATCTTAAGTGATAAAAATCTCCTCTGTAGCCAGAGTTGTTTTCCACCCCCTCGCTTGTTAATGATTTTACAAGTCCACCTGTCAGTGCTTATGGAGGTGCTCTGCTCTACCAATCTCTCCATCAATGCGGAATAAAATCCTGTATCTCAACATCTCTGTAAATTACTTTACAACCTGTTAATGCAAAAGTAACATCCCCTTTTGTTGTAAAACTCTGCTGCCAAGCTAGCAAATGGAAGGGGAATTTGATTAGAAAAACAACTAAAATCATGCCCCTAAAGGTGGCCATACACTGGTCGATTTGCCATCAGATTCGACCAACAGATAGATCCCTCTCTGATCGAATCTGATCAGAGAGGGATCGTATGGCCACCTTTACAGCAAACAGATTGTGAACCGATTTCAGCCTGAAACCGTTCACAATCTGTTGTGGTGGTGCTGCTGCTGCTGCCCCCGCCCGCCCGCATACATTACCTGCTCCGCCGGTGCGACTGCAGTCCCCCGGTCACCGCTGCTCTGTCTGCGCTCTGGTCTCCAGGTCCGGCATGCCTCACTTCTTCTAGCCCGGCAGGAAGTTTAAACAGTAGAGGGCGCTCTACTGTTTAAACTTCCTGCCGGGCTAGAAGAAGTGAGGCATGCCGGACCTGGAGACCAGAGCGCAGACAGAGCAGCGGTGACCGGGAGACTGCAGTCGCGCCGGCGGAGCAGGTAATGTATGCGGGCTCTATTGCGTCGGTCGTCGGGCACTCGAACGCCGCTAGCGATGCGCTCTTTACCCGCGGGCGATCGACGGTTATTTTCCGCACGGCACGATCGACGGGATCGGACGAAATGGATCGAAATTCGGCGTGTAGCGTGAACGATTGGCAGCAGATTCGATCCCAGTGATCGAATCTGCTGTCGAAACGGGCGCAAATCGGGCCAGTGTATGGCCTGCTTAAAAGTCAAACTGGAAGAAACTTAAAGAGGAACTTAAGCCTAAACAAACACTGTCATTAAGTTACATTAGTTATGTTAATTAAAATAGATAGGTAATATAATCTCTTACCCACCCTGTTTTAACCACTTGAGGACCCACCCTTTACCCCCCCTTAAGGACCAGCGCTGTGCTGAGTGATCTGTGCTGGGTGGGCTCTGCAGCCCCCAGCACAGATCATGTAGCAGGCAGAGAGATCAGATCACCCCCCTTTTTTCCCCACTAGGGGGATGATGTGCTGGGGGGGTCCGATCTCTCATGCCTGCATGTGGCTGGCGGGGGGGCGGCAGCTCAAAGCCCCCCTCCGCGGCGAAGATCCCCCCCTCCCTCTCCTACCTGCTCCCCCGCCAGGAGATCAGGGCTGCACAGGACGCTATCCGTCCTGTGCAGCCAGTGACGGGACGTCCCCTGTCACATGGCGGCGATCCCCGGCCGCTGATTGGCCGGGGATCGCCGATCTGCTTTACGGCGCTGCTGCGCAGCAGCGCCGTACAAATGTAAACAAAGCGGATTATTTCCGCTTGTGTTTACATTTAGCCTGCGAGCCGCCATCGGCGGCCCGCAGGCTATTCACGGAGCCCCCCGCCGTGAATTGACAGGAAGCAGCCGCTCGCCCGAGCGGCTGCTTCCTGATTAATCAGCCTGCAGCTGTGCAGCTGCCACTTTGCCGACGCGCGGTATGAGTGCGCGGTCGGCAAGTGGTTAAAAGAACAGGCAAATGTTTGTGATTTCATGGGGGCAGCCATCTTTTTGGTTGAAAGGAGGTGACAGGGAGCATGAGACACAGTTATTATTATTATTTAGTATTTATATAGCGCCGACATATTACGCAGCGCTGTACAGTATATATATATATATATATATATATATATATATATATATATATATATATATATATATATATATATATATATATATATATATATATATATATATATATTTTGTCTTGTCACTAACTGTCCCTCAAAGGAGCTCACAATCTAATCCCTACCATTGCCATATGTCTATATTATGTAGTGTAAGTACTGTAGTCTAGGGCCAATTTTTTATTTTTTTTTAGGGGTAGCCAATTAACTTATCCGTATGTTTTTGGAATGTGGGAGGAAACCGGAGTGCCCGGAGGAAACCCACGCAGACACGGAGAGAACATACAAACTCTTTGCAGATAGTGCCCTGGCTGGGATTCGAACCAGGGACGTAGCGCTGCAAGGCGAGAGAGCTAACCACTACGCCACCGTGCTGCCCAGTTCCAACTGTCCTGTGTCCTGATCACCCTTCCCAGTTGCTAGGCAACGAGAACATCATCAGAAATCCCATCATGCTTTGCACAGCATCAGGAGAAAAAAGCCCGGGCAGTTTTCTTTGATGGGGCGGAGCTTAGCTAAAAATTCAGCTAAAAATGAGACTTCGGTAAGAAAAACAAAGTTCTGATGCTGTGAAACTGTTAAACACCAAGCCTTTTCAGTGCTGCTGAGTAGATTTTTAATATGGAGGTTCACATTAAGGTAGCCATAGACATGATTATGGGCAGATTTGACAAGGAGTCAAATTTATCTGTCATTTAATCTGATTAGAGATACATTTGTCTCTTGTTGAAGCTCCCCATGTACTCCAGGCTGATTCCCATCCGATTCCAGTATGAAATCTTCAGGGAATTGTCTGAGCCCGTCACGTCCGCACCGCCACTGCCCCCCGGTGTGTGCATTTATACATTACCTGTTCTGTAGCAGCTGTATACATTACCATCTATCATGCCGGGTTCTAACAGCTGCCTACATGCCAGCGGCGCATAGCATCTAACGTCATACCCGCTATGCACCACTAGCGGGTATAAGTGTATGCGGAAGCCCGCAAGATGGACTGACACCGGATAGGTAATGTATAAATGCACACACGGTGGGGTACATTTATACTTTGCGGTAGCAGTGGCGAGGGTTTAGTAGCATGTTTCAAAATCGTCCGCTGTACCGCCGCACACCCAACCAACCAATTTTGTCCCAACATTTTCCAGCATGCACGATTGACAATGCTAACAATTTTTTTCCCAAATTGGTTGCTTTATCGGTCGACACGCACTTGACGGCACTGATTTTCATCCAATTCGATTGTAATAATCACATTGGATCAGCCTTTCTCAACCTTTTTAACCTGGAGTAACCTTGCAAATATTTTTTGGATCTTAAGGAACCCCTGCATGTATTTTGCAGGAGGAATGGACTTTTCAAAGTAGCCGTGGCTGTTTATTTCACCACCCCTTAATATAGTGCCCCTCATTATACTGCCTCTCATTATACTGCCTCTTTATTCTAGTGCTTTTTATTAATGTGCTCAATGTTATTATTTTGACCTGATTTAGTGCTTAATTTTACAGTCTCCCCTATGTAAATATGCTTTATCATACTTCCCCCATGATGGGGAGGACTGCCAAGGAACCCCTGCAGAGTATTTGGGTAACCCTGGTTGAGAAAGCCTGCACTGGATGGTCGATCGGCCACCAAGTCACCTGATGTATGGGCACCTTAAAACCAATTAAAAAATTCCTCAACTAAAGGTGTCCATACACACAATTGTTTTCCCATTCGATCCCCTGCAGATTAGATTATTTTGATCTAATTAAAATGAGAAATGATTAATTTAAAGGTGGTCGTATATCTGGCAATTTGGATTTATGAGTCGAGTGTCCCAGTATCCCCATCAATGAAAAGTGGCCGATATCCTTTTGAAACAACCAACTTACTTGATTGAGTTGGATGGAAGATACTGAACTGATATTTGCATACGGAGCACGGGGGCACGGATGGAATGTGAAGGAGAATCACATAGGCCATAGGGTATCGCTTGAAGCGCGTCAGCCACACTTAAGTTGATCACGCAATAAAGTCAACCGATTCGTCGATAGGTATACATTTACTAATTTTGAATCAAACGACAAGAAGTGTCTCAGGTACCATACTTACCTGAAGCTTCCTTACTTCGCCGTCTTCCCGGGTGGCTCCTGTCCCCCGCTGGGTGGCCTGAAAGCTTGGGCAAGTCGTGCTTTGTCACGCATGCGTGGCACGGCTGCCAACGTGCTCCCGTGGCAGGGAGCTTTCTGAGCCTGCGCGGAAATACTGCACAAGCACAGAACGCTCCCAGCCGAGGGAGTGCGCGGCCGGGCCATGCATGAGCCATGAAGCGCGACTCGCCTAAGCTTTCAGGCCACCCAGCGGGGGACAGGAGCCACCCGGGGAGACGGCGAAGGAGGAGCGGCCTCAAGGGGGCTTGAAGGGAACCTAAACTGAGAGGGTTACGGATGTTTCCTTTTAAACAATACCAGTTGCCGGGCAGCCCTGCTGATCTCTTTGGCTGCAGTAGTGGCTGAATCACACACCTGAAACAAGCATGCAGCTAATCCAGTCTGACTTCAGTCAGAACACCTGATCTGCATGCTTGTTGAGGGGCTGTGGTTAAATGTATTAGAGGCAGAGGCTCAACAGGAGAGTCAGGCAACTGGTATTATTTTAAGAAAAATCCATATCCTTCTCAGTTTAGGTTCCCTTTAACCTCCTTGGCGGTAACCCCGTGTGTGACACGGGGTAAGCCGCCGGAGGGTGACGCTCAGGCTCTGCTGGCCCGATTTACATAATTTTTTTTTTTTTGCTACACGCAGCTAGCAGCAAGGTTCAATATTCTAGGCTCAAAGTGTCGGACTCTAATCAGCAAATTAATCCAAAACACCTGCAAAGGGTTCCTATTTCACCTTTATTTCCTGTTTCACCTTTTAATAACTGAAACAAATGGACTTTTGCACAATATTTTAGTAGTAGCCAGCTAGGGTTGGCTGGCAACCCCTAATGATTCGATCGATTTTTGGTCCCTTACTCAAACATTGTTCCTGCTCTAGTGCCAACGTTTTCTTTTGTGTTGGCTGCAGCCTTTCAGTGTGTTGCATGATAGGTTAAAGGTGGCTATACACTGGTCAACTTGCCATCAGATTCGACCAACAGATAGATCCCTCTCTGATCGAATCTGATCAGAGAGGGATCGTACAGCCACCTTTACTGCAAACATATTGTGAACCGATTTCAGCCTCAAACCTTTCACAATCTGTGGTGGTGGATGGTGCTGCCGCCGCTCCCCCCCCCCCCTTCCCGCATACATTACCTGCTCCGCCGGCGCGACTCCCCAGGTCTCTGCTGTTTTCTTCTCCGCTCTGGTCTGGTCTCCGGCATGCTTCACTTCTTCCTGCTCGGCAGGAAGTTTAAACAGTAGAGCGCCCTCTACTGTTTAAACTTCCTGCCGGGCAGGAAGAAGTGAAGCATGCTGGAGCCCAGACCAGAGAGGAGAAGAAGACAGCAGAGACCTGGGGACTCGCGCCGGCCGGAACAGGTAATGTATACTTGCTGTATTGCATCGGTCGTCGGGCATTCGAACGCCGCTATCGACGCGCTCCCTACCCGCCGGCGATCGAGAAAAATCTTCCGCACGGACGGATCGTCGGGAATCGACGGGAACGATCGATTTCGGATGGAAATCGATCGTTCTGTCAGCGGTGTGCGCAGCGATTGCACAGCCGATTCGATCACTGTGATCGAATCGGCTGTATATCGGCGGGAAAATAGTTAGGTGTATGGGCCCCTTAAGCCTACAGCGTACATTTGATAAATGTAGTAATATTCTACTAAATTCATATAGTAAAATATTGGTAATATATGCCGATATTTTACTACGACCTAACCTCTTCCTATTCTCACACAGAACCGTCCCCTGTTGGGCACCTAACCTTAACTACTTCCCGACCGCCGTATAGACAAATGGCGGCCGGGAAGCAGACGCCGCAAGGACCGCCGTATTGACAAATGGCGGCGGTCCTTGTTTGGGCATGGGCGGAGCGATCGCGTCATCCGTGACGCGATCCTCCGCCTCCGCCTGTCGCCGCTCACTCGCCGCAACATCCCGCCGGCCATACGGAAGCGCCGGCGGGATGTTAACCCGACGATCGCCGCATACAAAGTGTATAATACACTTTGTAATGTTTACAAAGTGTATTATACAGGCTGCCTCCTGCCCTGGTGGTCCCAGTGTCCGAGGGACCACCAGGGCAGGCTGCAGCCACCCTAGTCTGCACCAAGCACACTGATTTCCCCCCCCCCCCGCCCCAGATCGCCCACAGCACCCATCAGACCCCCCCCTGCCCACCCCCCAGACCCCTGTTTGCACCCAATCACTCCCCTAATCACCCATCAATCACTCCCTGTCACTATCTGTCAACGCTATTTTTTTTTTATACCCCCCCCCCTGCTCCCTCCTGATCACCCCCCCACCCCCCAGATTCTCCCCAGACCCCCCCCCCCCCCCCCCCCCCCATGCACTGTATGCATCTATCCCCCCTGATCACCTGTCAATCACCTGTCAATCACCCGTCAATCACCCATCAATCACCCATCAATCACCCCCTGTCACTGCCACCCATCAATCAGCCCCTAACCTGCCCCTTGCGGGCAATCTGATCACCCCCCCACACCAATAGATCGCCCGCAGATCCGACATCAGATCACCTCCCAAATCCATTGTTTACATCTATTCTCTCCTCTAAACACCCACTAATTACCCATCAATCACCCATCAATCACCCCCTATCACCACCTGTCACTTTTACCTATCAGATCAGACCCTAATCTGCCCCTTGCGGGCACCCAATCACCCGCCCACACGCTCAGATTGCCCTCAGACCCCCCCTTATCAATTCACCAGTGCATTCATTACATCTGTTCTTCCCTGTAATAACCCACTGATCACCTGTCAATCACCTATCACCCATCAATCACCCCCTGTCACTGCCACCCATCAATCAGCCCCTAACCTGCCCCTTGTGGGCAATCTGATCACCCACCCACACCATTAGATCGCCCGCAAACCCGCCGTCAGATTACCTCCCAAATGTATTGTTTACATCTGTTATCTTCTCTAAACACCCACTAATTACCCATCAATCACCCATCAATCACCCCCTATCACTGTTACCTATCAGATCAGACCCTAATCTGCCCCTTGCGGACACCCAATCACCCGCCTACACGCTCAGATTACCCTCAGACCCCCCCCCCCTTATCAATTCGCCAGGGCATTATTTACATCTATCCTTCCCTGTAATAACCCACTGATCACCTGTCAATCACCTGCCAATCACCTATCACCCATCAATCACCCCCTGTCACCCCCTGTCACTGCCACCCAACAATCAGCCCCTAACCTGCCCCTTGCGGGCAATCTGATTACCCACCCACACCAATAGATCGCCCGCAGATCCGACATCAGATCACCACCCAAGCGCAGCGTTTACTCTCCTCTAAACACCCACTAATTACCCATCAATCACCCATCAATCACCCCCTATCACCACCTGTCACTGTTACCCATCAGATCAGACCCTAATCTGCCCCTTGCGGGCACCCAATCACCCGCCTACACGCTCAGATTACCCTCAGACCCCCCCTTATCAATTCGCCAGTGCAATATTTACATCTGTTCTCCCCTGTAATAACCCACTGATTACCTGTCAATCACCTATCAATCACCCATCAATCACCCCCTGTCACTGCCACCCATCAATCACCCCCTGTCACTGCCACCCATCAATCACCCGCTGTCACTGCCACCCATCAATCAGCCCCTAACCTGCCCCTTGCGGGCAATCTGATCACCCACCCACACCAATAGATCGCTCGCAGATCCGACGTCCGATCACCTCCCAAGTGCAGTGTTTACATCTGTTCTCTACCCTAAACACCCACTAATTACCCATCAATCACCCCCTGTCACTGCTACCTATCAGATTAGACCCCTATCTGCCCCTAGGGCACTCAATCACCCGCCCACACCCTCAGAATGCCCTCAGACCCCAGCCCTGATCACCTCGCCAGTGCATTGCTTGCATCTATTCCCCCCTCTAATCACACCTTGAGACACCCATCAATCACCTCCTGTCACCCCCTAGCACACCTACACATCAGATCAGGCCCTAATTTGCCCCGTGTGGGCTCCTGATCACTCGGCCAAACCCTCAGATCCCCCTCAGACCCCCTTCCGATCACCTCCCCAGTGCATTGATTGCATCTATTTTCCCCTCTAACCACCCCCTGAGACACCCATCAATCACCTCCTGTCACCCCCCTAGCACTCCTATCCATCAGATCAGGCCCAATACAACCTGTCATCTAAAAGGCCACCCTGCTTATGACCGGTTCCACAAAATTCGCCCCCTCATAGACCACCTGTCATCAAAATTTGCAGATGCTTATACCCCTGAACAGTCATTTTGAGACATTTGGTTTCCAGACTACTCACGGTTTTGGGCCCGTAAAATGCCAGGGCGGTATAGGAACCTCACAAGTGTCCCCATTTTAGAAAAAAAGACACCCCAAGGTATTCTGTTAGGTGTATGACGAGTTCATAGAAGATTTTATTTGTTGTCAAAAGTTAGCGGAAATTGATTTTTATTGGTTTTTTTCCACAAAGTGTCACTTTCCGCTAACTTTTGACAAAAAAATAAAATCTTCTATGAACTCGTCATACACCTAACAGAATACCTTGGGGTGTCTTCTTTCTAAAATGGGGTCACTTGTGGGGTTCCTATACTGCCCTGGCATTTTAGGGGCCCTAAACCGCGAGGAGTAGTCTAGAAAACAAATGCCTCAAAATGACCTGTGAATAGGACGTTGGGCCCCTTAGCGCACCTAGGCTGCAAAAAAGTGTCACACATGTGGTACCGCCGTACTCAGGAAAAGTAGTATAATGTGTTTTGGGGTGTATTTTTACACATACCCATGCTGGGTGGGAGAAATTTCTATGTAAATGGACAATTGTGTGTAAAAAAAATCAAACAATTGTCATTTACAGAGATATTTCTCCCACTTAGCATGGGTATGTGTAAAAATACACCCCAAAACGCATTATACTACTTCTCCTGAGTACGGCGGTACCACATGTGTGGCACTTTTTTACACCCTAAGTACGCTAACGGGCCCAAAGTCCAATGAGTACCTTTAGGATTTCACAGGTCATTTTGCGACATTTGGTTTCAAGACTACTCCTCACGGTTTAGGGCCCCTAAAATGCCAGGGCAGTATAGGAACCCCACAAATGACCCCATTCTAGAAAGAAGACACCCAAAGGTATTCCGTACGGAGTATGGTGAGTTCATAGAAGATTTTATTTTTTGTCACAAGTTAGCGGAAAATGACACTTTGTGAAAAAAAACTATTAAAATCAATTTCCGCTAACTTGTGACAAAAAAATAAAAACTTCTATGAACTCACCATACTCCTAACGGAATACCTTGGGGTGTCTTCCTTCTAAAATGGGGTCATTAGTGGGGTTCCTATACTGCCCTGGCATTTTAGGGGCCCTAAACCGCGAGGAGTAGTCTTGAAACAAAAATGACCTGTGAAATCCTAAAGGTACTCATTGGACTTTGGGCCCCTTAGTGCAGTTAGGGTGCAAAAAAGTGCCACACATGTGGTATCGCCGTACTCGGGAGAAGTAGTATAATGTGTTTTGGGGTGTATTTTTACACATAGCCATGCTGGGTGGGAGAAATACCTCTGTAAATGACAATCTTTTGATTTTTTTTACACACAATTGTCCATTTACAGAGGTATTTCTCCCACCCAGCATGGGTATGTGTAAAAATACACCCCAAAACACATTGTACTACTTCTCCCGAGTATGGCGATACCACATGTGTGGCACTTTTTTGCACCCTAACTGCGCTAAAGGGCCCAAAGTCCAATGAGTACCTTTAGGATTTCACAGGTCATTTTTGAGAAATTTCGTTTCAAGACTACTCCTCACGGTTTAGGGCCCCTAAAATGCCAGGGCAGTATAGGAACCCCACAAATGACCCCATTTTAGAAAGAAGACACCCCAAGGTATTCCGTTAGTAGTATGGCGAGTTCATAGAAGATTTTATTTTTTGTCACAAGTTAGCGGAAATTGATTTTAATTGTGTTTTTTCACAAAGTGTCATTTTCCGCTAACTTTTGACAAAAAATAAAATCATCTATGAACTCACCATACTCCTAATGGAATACCTTGGGGTGTCTTCTTTCTAAAATAGGGTCATTTGTGGGGTTCCTATACTGCCCTGGCATTTTAGGGGCCCTAAACCGTGAGGAGTAGTCTTGAAACGAAATTTCTCAAAATGACCTGTGAAATCCTAAAGGTACTCATTGGACTTTGGACCCTTTAGCGCAGTTAGGGTGCAAAAAAGTGCCACACATGTGGTATCGCCGTACTCAGGAGAAGTAGTATAATGTGTTTTGTGGTGTATTTTTACACATACCCATGCTGAGTGGGAGAAAGATCTCTGTAAATGGACAATTGTGTGTAAAAAAAAATTAACAAATTGTCATTTACAGAGATATTTCTCCCACCCAGCATGGGTATGTGTAAAAATACACCCCAAAACACATTATACTACTTCTCCTGAGTACGGCAATACCACATGTGTGGCACTTTTTTGCAGCCTAACTGCGCTAAGGGGTCCAAAGTCCAATGAGCACCTTTAGGCTTTACAGGGGTGCTTACAATTTAGCACCCCCCAAAATGTCAGGACAGTAAACACACCCCACAAATGACCCCATTTTGGAAAGTAGACCCTTCAAGGTATTCAGAGAGGGGCATGGTGAGTCCGTGGCAGATTTAATTTTTTTATGTCGCAAGTTAGAAGAAATGGAAACTTTTTTTTTTTTTTTTTTCTCACAAAGTGTCATTTTCCGCTTACTTGTGACAAAAAATATCTTCTATGAACTCACTATGCCTCTCAGTGAATACTTTGGGATGTCTTCTTTCCAAAATGGGGTCATTTGGGGGGTATTTATACTATCCTGCAATTCTAGCCCCTCATGAAACATGACAGGGGGTCAGAAAAGTCAGAGATGCTTGAAAATGGGAAAATTCACTTTTTGCACCATAGTTTGTAAACGCTATAACTTTTACCCAAACCAATAAATATACACTGAATGGGTTTTTTTTTATCAAAAACATGTTTGTCCACATTTTTCGCGCTGCATGTATACAGAAATTTTACTTTATTTGAAAAATGTCAGCACAGAAAGTTAAAAAAATCATTTTTTTTCCAAAATTCATGTCTTTTTTGATGAATATAATAAAAAGTAAAAATCGCAGGAGCAATCAAATAGCACCAAAAGAAAGCTTTATTAGTGACAAGAAAAGGAGCCAAAATTCATTTAGGTGGTAGGTTGTATGAGCGAGCAATAAACCGTGAAAGCTGCAGTGGTCTGAATGGAAAAAAAGTGGCCGGTCCTTAAGGGGTAGAAAGCCCTAGGTCCTCAAGTGGTTAACCCCCTCCCCGGAGGGCAACTAACCTTAGGAACCACACAGTAAGAGGCGCTTGCTATGCAAACTGCGGCTACAAATAGCAAGCGCTTTTTATTTGTAGCCGCAGTACACATAGAGGATGGCTACGTTGCCGGTTATTATAGTGGGCACCCTTTGAACAGAGGAAAATTTAAAGGAAACTGGACTATAAACTCACAGATAGCCAGCGCCTAACACAACATCCCAAAATAAACAAGATTATTGGTGCGGCATATTAGGATGTGCGTCACGCCCATTTCCGCTGTTCTGAGCCCGCATTCTATTCTTACCTACTGATAGGTGGGTGGAGAAGTCTGCCTCTTTTCAATTATCCAGTTAACAACTGATGTGCTTAAAGGACAACTGAAGTGAGAAGTATATGGAGGCTGGCATGTTTATTTCCTTTCAAACAACGCAGGGTGCCTGGCTGTCCTCCTGATCCTCTACCTCTAATTTATTTAGCCATAGACCCTGAACAAGCATGCAGATCAGAGGTTTCTGGGAAAAAACTAAGAAAATTAGCTGCATGCTTGTTTCTGGTGTTATTCACACACTACTGCAGCCAAAGAGATCAGCAGCATGCCAGGCAACTGGGATTGTTTTAAAGGAAATAATTATGGCCGCCACTATATCCCTCTTGCCTGAGGTGTCCTTTAAAACCTATAACTTACAGGTTATACAAAGAGAACCATCTGAAATTAGCCATAATAAAAGATTCTATAGCAGCAATGAGTGAGTCAGTCATGCCGTAGCACTGTATTGGGATGTGGCCTGATGGGCTAAATCCCCATCCATCTCCTCAATTGGGGCCTCTGTCACCTCTCTGTAAAGGTCTGGATCATATCTCAGTTACTATAGTTAGTATTTAGAGAAGGTCAATGAGAGTCAAATAATTTTAACGAGCATCCAAATTTAATATATACCGATATGCATGTGCTTTGCAATCTGGCCTATCAAATACACTTCCAGCCAATTTTGATTGCCCCAATTCCAAACTGCATACAATCTGCATTGGATTTGCCTCTTATTGCCGTCTATTGCTTTCTGAAGCAAGAGAGAGAGAGACTGCATTTCTTTACCCCTGGAATGTCAATGCCCTTTTGTCTGGTCTCCCTATCACCAGAATTGTCCCGCTGCAGTCCATCATGAATGCAGCAGCCAGAATTATCCACTCCTTCCATCGCTCCGTCACGGCGGCTCCCCTCTCTGAATCCCTCCACTGGCTTCCTATGCAGTCCAGAATCAGATTCAAGATACTGCGTCTGGCCTACAAATCTGTCCACAAAACCTGCCCAACCTGCATCTCCAATCTTACTCAGAGGTACACACCTAGCCGCTCACTCCGCTTATCCAATGAACTTCGCCTGACCGCCCCCCGCATCACCCAGTCCCATGCACGCCTCCAGGACTTCTCAAGAGCTGCTCCAACACTATGGAACTACTTACCTCTCCCCATTAGGGCTGTCACCTTAGTATGCATCACTGTCTGGCCCGCAAAAACTTCTATGTACACTCCGGCCCCCCAGCAGTCTGAAGTATGTTGACCCGGCCCTCGACCCAAAACCTTTGGGGACCCTTGCTCTAGATTGTAAGCCTACAGGCAGAGTCCTCCCCCTTATGTCTCCTACCTGATCATGCACCTCCATTACCGTACACCCATGCTATGCATCTGAGTGAACTCGACTTGCCTAATCTCCATGCTCCCCTCCAGTGACTGACTAAGCATTACCTTGTACTCATACTGTGCTGCGTAATCTGGTTTGCATGTATTCCTGTATTGCCTTATTGCTGTATGTCACTCCTAAATATTGTCAGTAACCTTAATGTCCAGCGCTGCATAATATGTTAGGGCTTTATAAATACAATAAAAAAATAAATAAAATGTGGATACAATGTACACACTGTAACATTTTATCCCTGATAAATACAGGCTTTATGGACTCCAGCGCCATGTAATGGCATCAGCATTTCTTGGAGACTACACAGGGGAATAGCCAAAGTACAATGTCGTTACACACTGAGCTCCTACTGCAACCCGCTTTATAGGGCAGGATTCACAAAGCTTTTTCACCTGTTTTCCTCTATTTTCACTTTGCTCTTTGGGAGCTTAAAAAGGTAACATAGATAAACATATAATATAAATAAGAAAAGTAATATTGAAATGAAGTTAATCAGGAACAAGTTACTTTGAGAGATTATTTTGCTTGTAAATGCGCTGAAAGGTTAATTTTATCAAATAGGTGATAAGTCATTTATGAGAAGTTTTGTGAATAGAGTCAATAATGATTAAACAAGAGTCAGTTCTGCATTGCTGGGTTTGTTTTGTTCCTAACCAAAGAAGGCATCTGCATGGAGTCCCTAATTTCTGGTTGTGTTTGTGAGGGATCTTCACACATCCTAAAATGAGCCGGTATATTAACTACTTAAAGAGAATCTGTACTCTAATATTCTTACACTAAAAAGCATACTATTCTATTCCTTATTTTCTCCTGGGCCCCTCAGTGCTGTTTCTGCCACTCCCTGCTTCAATCCTGGCTTGTAATTAACAGTTTTAGGCAGTGTTTACAAACAAAAAAACTAACCAGCTTGTGATAGGCTCACATAAACAGAGTGTGTGAGTCATACAGAGTGTGCAGCGGGCCTGCAGAGGGTGTGTATCGCTTCTATCCAATCACAAGCAGCCCTGCATATTCCACACATTCAAGCCTTAGCCCTACAGACACGACAGAGGAAAGGAGATAAGATTTATTACAGAGACAGTGCAATTAGGAAAGGCTGCAGTAAGCCAGAGCACATTAGAACAGGCATAGGAACTTATAGGATAGAAGAACTAAGGCTGAAAAATTTGTTACAGAGTCTCTTTAAGGACCACGATAATTGAAATCTACTGAAATCTATTGTGTTTTGATGGCTATCTGGCTGCCAGGGCGTAGATTGCAACTGCTGCCACTGTGCGCATCAGCCATTTTTGTCGATCTCGCCGCAGCTCACTCGCTCTGCCCGTCTATGACAACAGAGCCCTGTGAGCGTGTCAGGAGCAGATTTCATTGGCTCCTGGCCCTGTCTTTTAATGTAAGCAACTCCCATTGGCTTACATTGATAGGCAGGGTCAGGAGCCAATAAAAGCGGCTTCTGATTGGCTCACAGGAACTCTGCCCTCATAGAAACGGCAGAGTGGGTGGCCCTAGTTCCCGACGTGCGGTGATGATGGTGGTTGGGGCAGGTATGTGCGGCGATTTGTCGGGATTCCGCCGTTTATGCACCAGCGGTGGGGCCGGTTCTAGACAGGCACATATGAGGGGGGCAGTCAGAAATGTGAAGGGGGCATCATGTTTGAGCCCATTTTTGTCCAGAATCGGTAGTGCGGCGATGCACAAACGAGACAGCGTATCACCAATAAATTCACATAATGACAGACAGTGTTTCACCAGTAAATGCACATAATGACAGACAGCCTTTCACCAGTAAATGCACGTAAGGACATAAAGCGTTTCACCAGTAAATGCACATAAGAGACAGCATTTTACCAGTAAATGCACATAAGAGACAGCGTTTTACCAGTAAATGCACCTGATGACAGACAGCGTTTCACCAGTAAATGCACATACAGTTGTGTTCAAAATTATTCAACCCCCAATGAAATTGTGTGTTTTGGCCAGTTTGACACTGATTTTGATCATTTCAGTCATCTTGTTTACAATTAAATCAAAGAGGCACTTGTAAGTCAGACAAATATAACATAACATTTATAATGAAATAACCACAAATGTCTTTTCTGTGCTCACATCATTATCAGTTTTATTCAACCCCCAAGTGACATTAATTCTTAGTACAACATCCTTTCCCAGTTATAACAGCTTTTAAACATGAAGCATAGCTTGACACAAGTGTCTTGCAGCGATCTACCGGTATCTTATCCCATGGTATCATGGTCATGGTATCTTGCACACGCTGAAGCTTCCCTGTACAATAGGCAAGGTGTTATTTTCTTCATAGGCCTTGTTCTTCCTCCTCCAAACATAGCGTTGATCCATGGGCCCAAACAGTTCTAATAATTAGAACTGTTTGGGCCCATGGATCAATGCAATGTTTGGAGGAGGAAGAACAAGTAAACAAGATGACTGAAATTATCAAAATCAATGTCAAACTGGCCAAAACACTCAATTTCAGTGGGGGTTGAATAATTTTGAACACAACTGTAATTACAGACAGCTGGTGTCCCCAGTATATGAAGCCAGGTCTATAGGTGTCCCCAGTATATGTAGCCAGGTCTATAGGTGTCCCAGTATATGTAGCCAGGTCTATAGGTGTCCCAGTATATGTAGCCAGGTCTATAGGCGTCCCCAGTATATGTAGCCAGGTCTATAGGTGTCCCCAGTAAATGTAGCCAGGGGTATATGTGTCCCCAGTATAGGTAACCGGACATATAGCTGCCCCCCAGTATATGTAGCCAGGTCTATAGGTGTCCCCACAATAGGTAGCCAGGACTTTAGGGCGTGGCAGCGTAGAAAAGAGGGAGTGGTGGGCACAGCGGCGGGGAAAGGGGTAGTCCCTCCCTCACCTGGGGCTCCACCATCCTCGCTCCACCCTCCAGAACTACGTTTTGTGGCAGTGGGCGGGTACTTACCTCCTCGTTCCGGCGGCACAAGAAGAAGCTCTGCATTGCTGCTAGTCTGGTCTGATCTGGTCGGCGAAACATGTTAGGCATCACCTTAGCCAGCACTGAACGACCAGAGACCTCAATTTGATGTGCAGCAGCTCTCATCCACAGCTAACATACCATGGATGGGTAACAACTTATGCAACCAATCTGGCTTCTGCTTTGCTGGTGATCATTTGCACAACTGCTTAATTTGGCTTATGCATGCATGCTATTGCTGGTGCTGGATTGCACACGCTTTCTGAATTTGACCACTGCATTCTGCATTTGGGAGTCATTAGTGGACGATCTCATTGTGTATGCCTATTAGACAAACGACTGCATTCACACTCTCTGCGAGTGGGACTGTTTGTGGATATACATCAGTGCTCATGTAGCAAAGACACCAGCCTTTGTTGGTTTGAGCCTGGAATGCTGCTTCTTGGATGTCTGCAATTGGGTTCAACCTGTATATGAACTGGCATTTTGCCTCACAGCAAACATTTTTCTGCATCACAGGAGTTGCCTCTTGTGAGTCAAGTTTTGGACTAGAACATCCAAATATAGGGGACTGCAGCCCCATTTTTTGCTCTGGAGTCAGTCTGGCTTTATTCATTATAGTGTCACATGACTTATGCTATCATTGGTTTTTAGACTTTTTGTATATGTATGTATGTTTAATGTGGGATATTAAAGTTTTCTACTAATTTTTTCACATGCACCCAAGAGTCAATCCTTTCTTTGCTCTTTTACATGAAACAAATGTATACATGCTAGGTTAAAGTCAGCAGAGACTACAGATAACAATTTCCCCTGACAATAACCCAGCATGCATACCTCCCAACTTTGAGATGAGAAAGAGGGACACTTAAGCCACGCCCCTTCCACACCCCTGACACACAACCTAGTCATGCATACCATAAAGATTTCATAAGAAAAATATGTTGTTTTACAATTTAAACCACACTGGTCCTTTCTATGCTGGTTCATTTTCCTTATCCAACACATTTTTAGTAGATAAATATATATATTTACATAGAAAGAGGAACAAAGTCCTGAAAGAGGGACAAATGAGGAGGAAAGAGGGACAGAGGGACAGGGTTCCCAAAGAGGGACTGTTCCTCCGAAAGAGGGACAGTTGGGAGCTATGCGCATGTATATAGCAGCCTCTGTATGGTCAGTGATTTGCCTGGCGGATAAACTCGGCTGAGCGATGGCCAATAGCTTTGTTCTCACTGCTTACTACGCCCACTGTGTGACATCACATCTGACCATGCCTCTGTACAGCCTCGGCCCAGCGATGTCACCTGAAGGATTGGGTCTAGATCCCCGACAGGTGACACCAACCTAGCGTGTGTACAGGCCTTTAGAAGGGACAGTGAGCGATGTGAATCATTCAGTGTATACACTACAGCAGAATGTGTTGGGGTCCTATAAGTAAAATGAGCCAAGAAAATTGATTACATGTTCTGTTAGATACAAATATTAAATAAGAAGAAAGGATCCATACATACATCCAATTTTGATTTTTACCACCCCCATGTAGTACGAGAGTCAACAGACACTGAGTACTATGGCCAGATTGTGTAGGTAAACTCATACCACAATGAGGTGGTAAAATGGGATGTGTGTACCAGGCTTAAAGCCTCCCTTTATCCGTTACAGAAGACCCGCAACCTTTATGTATTTTCTGCCACATCGAACATTTGGCGTACCTACCACAGCAAAGAAGGAAAATCTATACAAATCAAGGATTGCAAAGTCAATTGTTCGTAGTACCGGTACTTTGTTGAATTACAACATCTTTAAATACTACGTACATTTTTACCAAAACGATTGAATCAAATGAAAGTTCAAAAGAATATTTTTTTTCAATCAAGGAAAACGATTCCATTTTTTCTATAAAAATCCGATCAGACATGTTGGGAAAATCTTTATATTCGATCTAACGGAATAAACAAACTAAATTATATAATCGAAAAAAAAATGAAAAATGGTCTCATGTATGGGCACCTTTAGACCGATCATGCTTGGTACATGTATGAAGCTGTTACCTCTGTGGCTGGAACTGGAAGGAGCTGCGGGCCGTCCTCCCATGTAACAGAGTTCTTAATAAAGAATTCAAGGCAGCTTTATCCTCCAATAAGGGCTGTGAAGAGAGGCTTTCATCCATCTAAAACAGAATACAAAAAATGCAGAAAAATAATATGCTTTCCTCCTGATTGGTCATGAACTTGGGATAGAGTTTATGGCATTTATTCCTACATTTGACTTATTGTTAGCATTGCTGAGTATAATTTACCTTCTTAAAAGAGAATTAATGTATTAATGAGTATTAATGGGTGGCTTCAAATCGGGAAACATGAGACTAACACAAGAAACAAAGTTTATACATTGGTTCAAAACTGTAGAAGATGGTTTAAACAAGGACTCTTACTTCTTGTGCTGGTACGATGGGTTTTAAAGAGAGTCTGAAGCGAGAATAAATCTCGCTTCAGACCTCATAAATAGCAGGGGCATGTGTGCCCCTGCTAAACCGCCGCTATCCCGCAGCGTAACGGGGGTCCCTGATCCCCCAAATCCCCTCCGTGCAGCGGGGGAGCGCTTTCTGGTTGGGGAAGGGCTAACCGCCGCAGCCCTGCCCCACGCGCGTCTGTCAGCGCGTATCTCCGCCTCTCCCCCGCCCCTCTCAGTCTTCCTTCACTGAGAGGGGCGGGGGAGAGGCGGCGAAGCGCCGCTGATAGACGCGACTGGAGGTAGGGCTGCGGCGGTTAGCCCTGCCTCCAGGAGCGACCAAGTCTGCGACCAAGTGTTGCAGTGGGGGGTTTGGGGGTGAAAGGACCCCCGTTTAGCGGCGCGATAGCGGCGGTTTAGCAGGGGCACACGTGCCCCTGCTAACTTTGAGCTCTGAAGCGAGATTTATTCTCGCTTCAGAGTCTCTTTAAATGCCACAATTCTTTTAATTTTAATTTTTCTATCTTTTCATTCATTTTGTGTGCCATTTGCTGTGTAAGATGGTGTTTACTGTCACTATTCATTTTATTTGCTTTCATGTGCTGGTTTTAAATGCCACAATTCTCTAATGGCCCATACTCACGGGCTACAATTGTCGCCGCAACATGCGGCGCGCGCGTGTTGCGGCGACAGGTCGCCCGTGAGTATGCGGCGTTGCACGGGCGCGCACCCCGAACTTTCGCCCGTCGCTGATGTCGCCAGGTGATTGGCGCGGTCAATCGCCTGGCGACAGTCGCCGCCGCAACTCCGCAGCAACTGTCGCTAGTCCGCGTAAGTACGCGGCCTAGCGTCAGCAACATAATTGCAAATAGACGGCGCTTCCGGCGGGGGGAGGGACAACAGCGACAGCTTCCGCCGCATCAGTTGCCAGGTCCCTCCGCCGTGTGTATGCGGAGGGACCTGGCGATGAGCTGTCGCCGGCATGTCGCGCACACGCTCCCGTGTGCTAGCGACATGCCAAAAAGTTGCCCGTGAGTATGGGCCATTAAGCTTAGAATTAATGGTGCATGTAACCAGCCCAGTTACAGAACTTGGAATTTACGATGTCTCCCCATCACCAGAATCTGCTTTATGTCATGTTGAGGGAACTGTTGATCTTATAAATTTAGCCAGGATGCCTGGGAAAGCCTCCTCAGTAACAGTTGAGGCATCTAATTACATTTATGTTTGCTAAAGAATGTTTCTCCTCTGTATGTCAGTGTATATAAGCTGTGTTTTTCAGTTCTGGTCAGGAACCAGCCCGACGAAGGCTTTTTATAAGCCGAAAGCTCACTGTTTATCCATCTCTAAGTTAGCCAATAAATGGTATCATCCTGATTCAAAACTCCTTGCTTTTACTCATGGCTAACACGGTACAACACTCTACTCCTTCTTAAAAGAGACGTCTTTGCAATAATTCAGCTTTAGGTGAGCCACTGTGGTTTCCCATGATGCATCACTCCCGAATATGCTAATAATTTTTTTACTAGACTTTAGGCTGGTTACAATAATGGGCGCTAGGCCTTGGCCCCTCACAGCTCCCCTTCCCCCCGCCGCACGCATGCAATGGCTGTGACGCGTACCCATGCACATGCCCACCTCCCGCGCGCGCACACGTCCGCCCTGCCCTCGTTCTCCTGTGGTGTGTAACGTCTGTGTGGCGCGCATGTGTACTGGCAAAAAAGCACGAACACAGGGACAGGTGATGCAGGGACACAGGGGTTTTATTGTATAGGATGCCCCTGAAGCTAGGCTTGCATTCAGAACCGCTGGTGTATAGCAAGCATATAGCTTTAAATTATACAAAGCTACATCAACCAAA
The DNA here is from genome assembly GCF_040937935.1 of Hyperolius riggenbachi. Lineage (NCBI taxonomy): Eukaryota > Metazoa > Chordata > Amphibia > Anura > Hyperoliidae > Hyperolius > Hyperolius riggenbachi. Next base: position 109,329,008 of record NC_090647.1, on the reverse strand, counting down.
CATGCATATGGCCTGTTTTGTATTTTTTGGTCCTCATCAATGCATGGCAGGGGTGATATGGCTCTATGGTATAGGGCTTGGACCAGAGAAGGATTAAAGGAATACTATTGATTCACATATTTTTTTCAATTGACACAGGAATTGTTTGGGAAGTGCTGCTAAGTACTGGTGTATACATTTTAGTAGCAACTTCTTTGTTTACTGTTAGCAAAATACATTCAAAGTTTACTGACGCCAAAACTGACAGCTGACTGAGCCATGAGGAGAGGGTAAATTCCCCTCACACTTGATCAGTTAACTCTACGTGTAGCTCTGTGTGTGACAGAGAAGAGAGCTCCCAACAGCTGCAGCTCCTGTGTCCTGTGTTTCTGACTGACCTGTCTGAAGAAAGCAGAGGAAATGTACCTAATTGTCACAGCTTTTTCATATTTTTTTTGCTTTCAGAGTTTGATATGTTTGATATTTGCTTTCTGTAGTCTGATATGCAACTCTGGCTGTGCATTGAAGCAGACACCCCTTCTGCAATTGATTTGTCCCAATATAGCTAAATCCTACCCTCAATAAATTACAGCTTTTGCCTCTGATATTGAACATGAAAAGTAGGAAAATGTTTACACAGCTACTTAGACATTATTTGTACATTGTCATTTTAGAACACTTGGGTATCGATAGTATTCCTTTAAGATGTAATGGGGTCCTAGGCAAGGTAGTAGATTTGAGCCCCCCTTGTGGTCTGTTTGGTAAGCTGAAGTAGAGACAGGTCAAAGAAAGTGGCAGGTGAGCCCCTTGACACCCACTGGCCCCCTTGATAACAACTAGGCCCCAAGCACTTGCCTCGGTTGCCTGGTGAATAATCCTGCTCTGGCTTGGACAAGTACTAAGGAATTATCCAGGCAGCTCATGGTGACCCAGAACCACTAGGGCGGTATAGGGGGCTAAAGAGACCGAGAAGCCCTCCTACTAAAAAGAAACACCATGAGCTCTCTGGGTATTCTGTAGTACTGGTCCAAGCCCTATCCCATACAGCCATATCAACCCCTGTCATATGCAGACCAACAGTCCGAAATAGGCTGTCTACATGTGGGGTTGGTTACCACAAGAGAATTTATGCGTGCTCAGACACCAAGTTTAACCCTAACAAATCTGGCTTTGCAAATCTCGCCTAATTGGCTTATCATGAGGCATTGCTCATGCATTTGCTTTCGCATGCCAAACTATGCAGGGTCAAAAACCAATACCGCAAAGCGGTTGCCCTGTGGGAATTAGTTCATGCTACATTAACACTATCCAGAAGCACCACGGGGAGGCTTCCCAATGCCCCCATACGAACAGGGGGCCGCAGGACCCCAAGCTCTCTCACAGCCTGGGGACCACAGTGGCTCCCCGAAGGGGGAGGCTGGGTGGCACAGGCGACCCCCCTCCCCCCCCCCAAGCATGGCCAGCGCCGGGGGGGAGGGGGGTGTCTGCACCCACCTCCCAATATTAAAAACAGGCACTTAACGTCCATTGCGTTCTGCTACATGAGCATTGACTTGGGGGCACTACATGGGAAAGGAGTGAAGCATGGGTCACCCCAAGCTTTGGAGCTCACGGCTGGCTTACACACAACACTCCAGAGGGGGGAGAGGACAGGCGCAGACAGCTCACCCCAGGGCTCACACCACCTAGAGCAAGCCATCCATGTGGGGTTGGTGTAGCTCTGTAAATGTATAAACTATAGGCTCACTATACACCATCGGTTCTGGATGTGAGCCTGGCTTCAGGGGCAGAAAGAAATGATTTGCATATTCGGGTGTGACGCATCTTGTTAATTCACAGTTGCTTACGTAAAGCTAAATTATCTGAAATACCTTCTGTTTTAAGAAGGCAAATTATATTCGGCATAGCTTTTTGTAGGAGGGTTTTTCAGTTTCTTTAAAGGGAAGGTCCAAGCACACAAAAAAATTCCACTTACCTGGGGCTTCCTCCAACCCCTGGCTGCCGTCTTGTGCCCTCGCCGCAGCTCAAGTGGCTCCCGGTGTCCTGCGCTGCAGGCGAGGTCGGCTTCCTGTGCTCTCCACGGCGCGGGTCACGTGGTCCGGCTGACGTCATCAGGTCTGTACTGCGCAGGCACAGAACTACTGCGCAGTACAGACCTGATGACGTCAGCCGGACCACATGACACGCGCTGTGGAGTGCACAGGAAGCCGACCTGGCGAGGTCGGCTTCTGCAGCGGAGGACATCGGGAGCCACTTGAGCTGTGGTGAGGGCACAGGACGGCAGCCAGGAGCTGGAGGAAGCCCCAGGTAAGTGGATTTTTTTTGTGTGCTTGGATGTCCAGGGTAAAAAATAAACAAAAATCAACTTACCCTGGGCTTCCTCCAGCCTTCGCCGCAGCTCCGGTAGCTCACGGTGTCCTTCTGCACCGGAGTCAGTTTTTGCAAACCTCAAACAAAATTATGGATATCTACCTCAAACTATTGATCCATGCCTGTCTCACCTTAAATTACTCCATAAAAAAATCCAGAATAAGGAAGCACAGGGCTATAAACATACAAATCATTTATTAATATATCATAAATATAGCACTGTACCATGACGTGTCAGTTTTTGTTTTTAAAATACCCTACAGAACGCCTTTAAACTTACACCACCTGCATATGAAAGTCACCTGGTCCCTAACATGTATTTTAAAGACCAATTGTAGTGAGAGGGATATGGAGGCTGCCATATTTATTTTCTTTTAAACAATACCAGTTGCCTGGCAGCCCTGCTGATCTATTCGGCTGCAGGAGTATCTGAATCACAGCAGAAACAAGCACACTGCTAATTTTGTCAGATTTGACAATAAGGTCAGAAAAACCTGATCTGCTGCTGCATGCTTGTTCAGGGTCTATGACAAAAAGTATTATGGGCAGGTAGAGCCATGACTTACCTGTGACTCTAGGTAGCTAGGAGGTGCCTCCATGAAGGCTTCTGTGGAGTCCTCAGATGCATGTGCCTGGTGAGGCTGGGAACTCCTGGCGCAGGAGAGGAGGGTGAGCAGCAGGAGGGTGGCTATCTCCATGGCTGTGTGGCTGGAAGGTGTGAGGTGATGGGCTCAGCTCTGCTCTATATAACAGGTGCACCTCGGGAGGCGGAGCCAGCATCCATACAAGGTGAAGGATGAGGTGATTCATCTGAGCAGGTGCCACATGTCACTGTCACACAAGGGCTGATGGGGGACTTGGCTCTGGGGATGCGAACTACTCCCCGGAGTGTGAGTAAAGCTCACTTGTACATTATTAGTTGGATAAATCCAGCTAAATTGCACTTAAACCTCTTTCCACAGGCACTTAATTGAAAGCGGTTTGTCCTGCTAAAGCTTAGGGTCCCAGCGGAGGGGGCCGCTGATAGATTTGCTCATTTTATACACATATATTCCTGCCAAATGAATAACGGCTGGTAATGCACAGAACTGGGGACCACATCTGTCTGCTTCTATTTAGTATATTTAGTGTACTATAGAGATGAGCAAAGCATTCTAAGCCTCCAGGAGCTCTGTGCATTATGGAGGGGGGATAATATCTTGTAATTAAAACATACTAAAATGACAATAAATAAGCAAAAGAAGAACAGCCAGTATATGATACACTGACAGCAAAAATCTATTCATAATATTAACATCCAATATCACTGCAACACAAACAGCCTAAAATGACTTATTTTAGTGTTAGTTTTATAGCCATTCATTTTCTGAGCAACTTGCTACAATTAAGACTCCTGTTGCGGACACCGGGGTGACTGATATCCAATAAGGAGGTCTGTGGAATAGCTATAAGTGATATCATCAATAAAGTCACTACGGAGCCTCAGGGCTCTATGAACTCCAAGTTAATGACGCCAGCGCCTTTCAAATAAACTGCTAGGTGCTGCTAATCACTTATCCAGCAATCTGTGTGACAGAAACGTCATTCATGCTACCAAACGCTAGACAGGATACCAAAAGGAAATGAGCTGTCCAAATCCAAGAGACCAACTAGATTTCATCCGCTTAGGGGCGGTTCCCGCTGGGTGCTGCGTACGTTTCCGAATCGGGTGCAGCACCCAGGGCCAGATCTAGCTACAATTGGGCCCTAGGGAAAAAGTAACTTGGGGGTGGGGGTCCTAACGCCCTCTTCCAACAAAATCACCCCCAGGCCCCCTGAGCTGGCTGCCTGGCCCGATCCAATCCTCCCCCGTCACACAATATCATAAGGTGTCCATCATATGTCCCCTAAAACGCAATTTCAGTGTTCCCGTTATTCACCTGCTCTTTTTCCTATACAGAGTAAACACACAACATCTCCACTCCCGAGGGTCACCATAGCTGGAGGAGAGGAGGGGCACATTAAAGGATACCCGAAGTGACATGTGACATGTGACATGTTGAGATAGACATGTGTATGTACATTGCCTAGCACACAAATAACTATGCTGTGTTCCTTTTTTTCTTTCTCCGCCTGGAAGAGTTAAATATCAGGTATGTAAGCGGCTGACTCAGTCCTGACTCAGACAGGAAGTGACTACAGTGTGACCCTCACTGATAAGAAATTCCACTTTTTATCTCTTTCTTGCTCTCAGAAGCCATTTTCTGCTAGGAAAGTGTTTTATAGTTGGAATTTCTTATCAGTGAGGGTCACACTGTAGTCACTTCCTGTCTGAGTCATGACTGAGTCAGCCACTTACATACCTAATATTTAACTCTTTCAGGCAGAGAAAGAAAAAAAAAAAAGAACATAGCATAGTTATTTGTGTGCTAGGCACTGTACATATTATAATGGTACAGAATCCGCCCACCCATTCAGCATCACATAAATAGTTTTTTTAGATATATATACACCAAAGTTCAGAGTCTTCGCTATCATAAATCCACAAACCAGTCTTTCAATATATATGTAGACAGCGCTCTTCTTCTTACATCACAACCTGCAGGATTAAAACCTGAACATAGTGCATTACTGTTAATCTTATAACACTTGACACCCCAGTGCTCTGTAGTGCTCCACTCGTGCTCCACACTTAGTGCAATAATTCACACGACCCCTTCAGAAATGCAGGCTCACCAGATGTAATCCACCTCGCTTTTCAGGTGGGTCTCTCACATGAATCAATAAGCCAACGAACTAGCAGCTTTAGGTCTCCAAAAAAGGGTTTAATCCAAATTCCTCTTAAAATCACAATAAAAACAACAAAGCCAACATAGCGTAAAACATTAGCTGCCAATGCCCTGCGCTAAGATGCACTCACGTCATAAGGATGAATTGTGCGCATATCAGGCCCAAAGTAAGCCTCGCGGTGTCACCTCCAGTGCGGTCTCGGCGTCCCGTCTCCGCTGCGGCGCTTCCGCTTGTATGATGCTTGTGGCCGGCTCGCGTTCCCCAGTTTGCTCCCAGTGACGTCAGGCGCTCCACGCTCCGCCTTACACGTTTCGTCCGTCAAGGACTCATCCTTGACTGACGGACGAAACGCGTAAGGCGGAGCGTGGAGCGCCTGACGTCACTGGGAGCAAACTGGGGAACGCGAGCCGGCCACAAGCATCATACAAGCGGAAGCGCCGCAGCGGAGACGGGACGCCGAGACCGCACTGGAGGTGACACCACGAGGCTTACTTTGGGCCTGATATGCGCACAATTCATCCTTATGACGTGAGTGCATCTTAGCGCAGGGCATTTGCAGCTAATGCTTTACGCTATGTTGGCCTTGTTGTTTTTATTGTGATTTTAAGAGGAATTTGGATTAAACCCTTTTTTGGAGACCTAAAGCTGCTAGTTCGTTGGCTTATTGATTCATGTGAGAGACCCACCTGAAAAGCGAGGTGGATTACATCTGGTGAGCCTGCATTTCTGAAGGGGTCGTGTGAATTATTGCACTAAGTGTGGAGCACGAGTGGAGCACTACAGAGCACTGGGGTGTCAAGTGTTATAAGATTAACAGTAATGCACTATGTTCAGGTTTTAATCCTGCAGGTTGTGATGTAAGAAGAGGAGCGCTGTCTACATATATATTGAAAGGCACTGTACATACCCATGTCTATCTAATCATGTCACATGTCACTTCAGATATCCTTTAAGGGTCCCCTCAGTCTCTGAGGCAATTGCCCCCTTTGCCTCTATGGAAGTGCTGGCCCTGGCGGCACCTGTACTGTTGCAAAGCCAAGCATGGCTATAGGTAATGGGATACGGTCTGTGGAAAACTGCAGCCAGCACAATTTATATTTGTCTGCACGTGATTTGAATTACTACAATTTACCTCAGTGCTCTGGAAACCTGTTGAGTGAGTAGTGTGGTGGCTTGTCCTCCAGTCAAGCCTACGCGCCTGTTCTATACATATACAGTATAGGATCAGGCAGATTATGTCCAGGCATCATAACTTATCTCTGTGGTTATAAAAAAAGGGGACAGCTAGATTGCACCAGAGAACAAGTTTGGAAAGTATTGCTAGTAATAAATGAGGAGAAATTACGTATGGCAGGACCTGTGGCTGACAAAAGGCCTCAAGTTAGGGCCTGTACACACTGGTTACTTTACGCTGCAATTTTATAATCAAATTTTTATTTTTTTTTAGCCGCAAAGCTTTTTTAAAAATAATTAAAATTGTGTGACTGCAGCATTTTTTGAGCGTTGCCTTTGATAAATTGCAAACAAAATGTGATTTGATCGCATTGGTTTTTTTTTAGGTCAATCCCCAGGAGGCCTTGCAACTTCCTGTTGAAGGACTTTTAGCCAATCAACAATCACAAAAAACGCAAACGCATTGAAAAACACAAGCATGAGATTTATTTAGAGAAAAGGTCTGTTGCAGACAAATGTACCCCCAGAGGCTTGAGTGAGAGGTATGATTCAGTTGGCGATTTTCCTCTACACACTGTATTCTTTATACATTTGGTACAGTGACTGAAAAAATAGCCTCGCTTTTTCCCTCATCAACCTCTATGCAGAAGCATCGTATGTTATCATAGATGTAACATAGGATACATTTATCATTAAAGGGTAGCTCCACCTACACAGGTACCCAGGCCCAAACTATACCCAATGAGTGTCTAACCAATTGGTTTGGCTCATTTATTTCTTAGATTTTCTTAGCCTAAAGCCTGGTACACACTTTCAATTTTGATTGAAAGTACAGATTCATTTTATCAATCCCATGTAGTATGAGAGCCTACCGACACAATCTGCTCATAGTATTGAAAATCGGTTGACCTTCATACTGAATGGAGGTGGAAAAATTGGCAATCAAAATTGAAGGTGTGTACCAGGCTTAAAGCAGGTCCTGCATTGTGACAGACAGCTATCATGCCCTCTCCTTGCCTGCCTGGTGTGTTGTTGATTAGGAAAACCTAGAAAATTTCACCCATTCTAAATATCATTTTGGAAAAGACAAAGGTTTATACTTACCTGGTCAATGATTGTTGCTGTCCCAGTGTTGCTGCAGGTATCTTCTTCTGCATGCTAGATCCAAGGTGCCAAGTGGAAGAAAGTAAGTTAATGAATCAAAACATACCAGTTTGACTCCTTTGTTGACTGGTGTTCAAAAAGCTTATAAGAGGTACTCCAGATCTTGTCTATCTCGCACCTCACGGATATCACAGCACCTACTAAATGGAAAGAAATGATGAGAGTTCACAAAGGTAAGGCCTAACACATTGGGTGGATATGTCTCCAGTGGGGTGCAGTGTACCTGATGAGTCATGTTACTAGCTCCTGTATGTGAGTGACAGGTGCTCTTTATATAGCAGATCAGCTCATGCTTCTGTGAGAGCAGAACTCTCAGGACATTTCCTGATTGGTAATTATGCTTGAAGCCCTCTGCCTGGCAGCAAGTACTATATCCTCATCTCCCTTCCATCCTCTGTGCTAATAGCCCGCTGAGAACAGGAAGAGTCATATAGATGTATATATCTGTATATTTAAATCTCATAAAAGTTAATGTAGCTCCAAGTCCTTATTAGGTTAATGATCAACTCAGCTCACGTATAACCTAAGAGATTCTGTCTAACTAATAAAACAATAAAGCCGTCAATGGCCATACAAAGCCCAATTGTGACCACAGCATACAAATAGATGAGAATAGAACCAGGTCAGGCCTCCCCTATGGGTGCTAGGTATATAAACAATCTGACACTCAATTTATTTTTGCAGAACATCCGGTTAATCGTGGCCAACAACAACCACCATGATTTTGTAAAAGACTAACAGAAACCTAAAAGTCCATCAACTTGCTCACAGTAAAAAGGTACGCTAAGTACCCTATAAAACAGTGATGGCTAACCTTGGCACTCCAGCTGTGACAAAACTACAAATCCCATTATGCCTCTGCCTCCCCAAGTTATGCTTAGAGCTGTCAGAGCATTGCAATGCCTCATGGGACTTGTAGTTCTACCACAGCTGGAGTGCCAAGGTTAGCCATCACTAATATAAAATAAATAAAATGGATTGATCAAGTTTCCCTGTGTTTCTGTGGTTTCCAAGTTCCGGGTACCATACGTCATATATGGTGGTTGGTCCCCAGGGTCTCACGTCTCTGGAAGAGGGTTTACTCATTTATTAACTATCTTCCCCCGCCATACTCCGAAGGACCCTAAAATCTTTCTTTTCGGGTTAAAACCCGAATCTATTCCTCAGGCGCAGCATAAACTGACTCAATTTATAGTAAACCTATAGTAACCAATTTATAATAAATATAGCGGCCAATTGGAATCCCCCCCCCATGTATCATATTCAATGGTGATGGACAAAGTCAACCTTACCCTCACCTGTGAACGGATCAATGCAATGTTGAATGACTGATGTGGCCACTTCAATAAGCTTGGAGACCCATGGATCACAGAAACCCTATCCAGAGGCTCACAAATTCAGCTTGAACTTTGATACCTCAGTCTCACATGCCAAGTCACAGGTCTAGTTTCTGGGAGGAGTGGGTGAAATGTATGCTGTCCATATTAAATAACTGATGTGGGGATAATGGAACAACATCATTTTGCCATAGTGCCCCTTTAAACCAAAAAGGTATTTGCAATTACATGGCGATCAGAATCTTTTTTTATTTCGCCAAGCACAACTGGGTTGTGCCTGGGATTGGATTTGGCAACAGCAGGGCACAGTGAAGGTATTACAAACAAAAAAAAGCTACTGCCTTTAAGTGGATTAGTCTGGTTTTGTAAACTGAACAGGCTGTACCTGCACTGCACACTCTGAGATCTCTAAAGGGAACCTGAGGTGAAAATAAACTAATGAGATAAACAATTAGATTTATCCTCCTACACCTTAAAATGACTGTAAGTATCTCAGGATTTTCTTTTATAGTTAAACATTCACAAGGTAGGTCGAATGTTTTACTGTCTCTAATCAGTGGCAGCCTATTAAGTGTCCCAGATTGAAAATACATGAACTATTGACCTTGTCCTACCTCTCCCCTGTCCTCAGAAGTTGTATTCTGTCAGGAAAACTTTTATGGCTGTAATTAGCTTATCAGTGATGTTTACTATATTCCCGACAAGACAGAAGCTGTCACTTCCATGCCTAGAAATTAAAGGCAACAAAATAAAACAAGTAAAAAAAGCTGGTTGTTTATATGTTTTGCACTGTACAGTGCTGTCCATAATTATTTATATTCCTGGCAAATTTTTACTTAAAGATACTTTTCTTCAGGCAGCAAGTAATTTTTTGATGGGAAATGACGTACCGTAGGTGTCTCCCAAAAGATAAGACGATGTACAAAAGTTCTTATTGTGGAAAAACACATTTTATTTTATTTAAATTTGAGCAAAAAGTGTCCAGTCCAAAATTATTCATAGCCACCATAAGCTGTCACAGTCTGTGGTAAAAATCCAAAGTTCTATACTATTCCAAATAATCCAAGCTGTTGTAAAGCATCCTAATTACCCTGATTAATTGGGAACAGCTGTTTTAATCAATTCAACAGTCAAAAAACAGCATCTCTCTGCAGTTGGGTTGTGGACAGTCATGGCTAAGACAAAAGAGCTCAGTGAGGACCTTCGGCTGCGCATTGTGGCTGCTCACACGTCAGGAAAGGGCTTCAAGGCCATTTCTAATTGTTTTCCAGTTCCAATGGCTACAGTGCAAAGTATTATTAAAAAATATTAGATGTTCTGCGGTGTGGAAAATCTCAGAGGGCGTTACCTGGAGCCAAAAGTGACACCTGTGCTGGCCAGGAGGATAGTGAGAGAGGTGATAAAGAATCCAAGGATCACCACCAAGGCCATCCTGGTGAATCTGGGCTCTGCTGGTGTCAATGTCTCAAGGCAGACATTCCAACGGACACTGCACACTGTTGGATTGCACTGACGAGGACACCACTTCTCCAGATAAGGCACACAAAAGCTTGCTTGGCCTTTGCAAATGCTCATCTGGACAAAGAAGAAGACTTCTGGTCTTCTGTGAAACAAACATTGAATGATGTTTTCTTCATTTGGCGTAACAAAGGAGAATCCTTTAAAGAACACCTTCCCCACTGTCAAACATGGTGGTAGGAACCTAATGCTTTGGGGTTGTTTTTTTAGCCAATGGACCAGGGAACCTAAGCACAGTAAACGGCACCATGAAAAAGTGTAATGCATGAGGATTCTCAACGACAACATCAGGTAGTCTGCAGAGAAACTTGGCCTTGGCCACCAATGGACATTTCAGCATGACTATGACCCAAAACACATAGCAAAAGTGGTGAAAAAATGGTTAGCAGACAACAACATTAACATTTGGAGTGGCCCAGCCAGAGTCCTGACTTGAATCCAATTGAGAATCTGTGGAGGAAGTTAAAGATCAGAGTGATGGCAAGACGACCCTCCAACCTGAAAGATTTGGAGCTCATTGCTAAAGATGAATGGGCAAAAATACTTGTGGAGACATGCAAAAAGTTGGTCTGCAATTATAGGATTCGTTTGATTGTTGTAATAGCTAATAAAGGCTTTTCTATTGATTATTGAAAGGGGTATGAATAATTTTGGACTGGACACTTTTTGCTCAAATGTAAATAAAAGCTGAGAAATGTTTTTTTCCACAATAATTCCTCTTGTACATTGTCTTATTATCTTTTGGGAGACACCTATGTCATTTCCTGTCAAAAAATTACTTGCTGGTTGCATAAAAGTAACTTTAAAGGGAACCTGTACTGAGTAAAATTATTTAAAATAAACACATGAGGTAACTTCAAATGAACATTACATAGTTACCTTGCCATCAGTTCCTCTCAGAAGCTCACCATTTTCTTCTTACAGTGATCCCTTCCAGTTCTGACAACATTTTGTCAGAATTGAAATATATCAGTTGCTGTCAGTTATATATCAGTTGCTGTCAGTTACTGCTGAGAGGAGAACTGATGTGTCCATGTTTCCCTATGGCTCAAGTGGGCAATGTTACAGTTTAACAGTGTGCTGACCAGGAAGCTGTTATGGGATAATAGCCATTTTCAAAATGGAGGACGGAGAATTCCATTGATCACAGTGGACAAACAGGATGCAGGAGAGGAAAAATAGATTGAGGAGTAGACTACACAGGAGGTAAGTATGACTTGTGTATGTTAATTTTGACATTTAATGTTCAGTTCAGGTTTTCTTTAAGTCAAAATTTGCCAGTGATATGAATAATTATGGGCAGCACTGTACATACACATGTCTATCTCCTCATGTCACATATTTCCTCGGGTACACTTGAATGACATCTACACAGCCTTGGCCCTGCAATGTCACCTGAGGGATCGGGCATTTAGACTGTATGAGGGCTGGAACCCACTAGAGCGCTTTCTGAGCATTTAGGGTGAGTTTTAACCGCTAGCGATTTCCCTAAACGCTCTGCCAATGTAAATGACAATGTAACATATTCCACAGGAGCGATTGCGATGACCAACATCGCAATCGCAGGACATGCAGCATTTTGGGAGCGTTAGCGCTTCAATGTAAAGTACATTAGCAAGAAAAAGTATGTGAACCCTTTGGAATTATATGGATTTCTGCACAAATTGGTCATAAAATGTGATCTGATCTTCATCTAAGTCACAACAATAGACAATCACAGTCTGCTTAACCATCTGGGGACCGCCTAATGCCGATGGGCGTGGTGGCAGCCCCAGGTCCACCTAACGCTGATTGGCGTCAAGTCCTGGGGCTGCAGTTTCCTAGGCAACGGTCGCACACATGCGCAATCATTCCCTGCCACTTCACCGGACAGAGTTTTGTGATTAGCCTGCTAACCTCCGATCGCGGCTAGCAGGCTGGAAATCCCCTTTGTTTACAACTGTACAGCACTGCAGTCCCCAGCAGCGCTGTACGAGATCAGCGATCCCCGGCCTCTGATTGGCCGGGGAGCGCCGTCCTCTCACAGGCTGATGCCTATAAGAGGCGGAACAGTACGGATCGCTGTCCTGTTCCATAAAGATTACGGAGGGGAGGAGGGAAGGGGAGGGAGGAGGTAGGGAGGAAGAGAGGCTGAGAAAATACAAAAACGGCCACAGCGATTGGACACCGCAGGCGGCATGTCCCCTTAGGGACAAAAAAAAGAAGGTGAGTCCGATCGCTGGGCTCCATAGCTGGGCTGTGCAGGAAGTAGGCTGAAGAAACCTGCACAGCCCAGTGCTGCAAAAATGAGCGTGGTCGTAAGGGGGGGGGGGTTAACACTGCGGTCATCAAGTGGTTAAACTAATACCACACAAATAATTAAATGTTTCCATGTTTTTATTGAACACACCGTGTAAACATTCACATTAAGAGTGGAAAAGTATGTGAACCCTTAAACTAATGACATCTCCAAGATCTAATTGGAGTGAGGTATCAGCCAGCTGGAGTCCAATCAATGAGATGCAGTTGGAGGTGTTTGTTACAGCCAGGGCCGGGCTGAGGCATAGGCTGGAGAGGCTCCAGCCTCAGGGCGCAGTGTAGGAGGGGGCGCACAATTCATTCAGCTGTCACTCCTAATTGTGTATTAAGCAGAAAGAAATAAGAAAAGGGGATACATAGCAGTGACTGCAAGCCAGATAACTAGATATTAAGGTGTTGGGGAAGTTGTGGGCCCTGTGGCCCTCTTAGTCTAATAGCAATCAGTGTGTGACAGCTGGGGTGGGAGGGATGGAGGGGCGCAATTTGGTGTCTCAGCCTTGGGTGCTGGAGGACCTTGTCCCTGCTCTGGTTACAGCTGCCCTATATAAAAGACACATACCAATTTTGGGTTGGCTTTTCCCAAGAATGATTTCCTCACACAAAAGAGTTCTCAGAAGACCTACAATTATGAATTCTTGACTTGCATAAAGCTGGAAAGGTTTGTAAAAGTATCTCCAAAAGCCTTTCAGTTCATCAGTCCACAGTAAGACAAATTTTTTATAACTGGAGAAAGTTCAGCACTGCTGCTACTCTCCCTAGGAGTGGCCCTCCTGTAAAGATGACTGCAAGAGCACAGCGCAGAATGCTCAATGAGGTGAAGAAGAAGACTAGAGTGTCAGCTAAAGACTTACAAAAGTCTCTGGCATATGCTAACATCCATGTTAGCGAATCTACGATACGTAAAACACTAAACATGAACGGAGTTCATGGGAGGATACTACAGAGGAAGCCACTGTTGTCCAAAATAAAACCATTGATGCACGTTTAAAGTTTGCAAAAGAGCACCTGGATGTTCCACAGCACTACTGGCAAAATATTCTGTGAACAGATGAAACCAACACTGTGTGGAGAAAAAAAGGCACAGCAACATCAAAACCTCATCCCAACTGTGAAGTATGCTTTGCTGTGTCAGGGCCTGGATGGATTGCTATCGTCAAAGGAAAAATGAATTCCAAAGTCTATAAAGACATTTAGCATCAATAAATTTTGTCTTGAAAAAAAACAAAACATTTTGCAGGAGAACTTAAGGCCATCTGTCCAACAGCTCAAGCTCAGCAGAAGATGGGTGTTGCAACAAGACAACGACACAAAGCACAGAAGTGCATCAACAACAGAATGGCTTGAACAGAAGAAAATACGCCTTCTGGAGTGGCCCAGGCAGAGTCCTGACCTCAACATAATTGAGATGCTGTGGCATGACCTCAAGAAAGCTATTTACACCAGACATCCCAAGAATATTGCTGAACTGAAACAGTTTTGTAAAGAGGAATTGTCAAGATTTACTCCTGACTGTTGTGCACGTCTGATCTTCAATTACAGGAAACATTTGGTTGAAGTTATTGCTGCCAAAAGAGATTCAACCAGTTATTAAATCCAAGGGTTCACATACTTTTTCCACCTGCACTGTGAATGTTTATATGGTGTGTTCAAGCAGACTGTGATTGTCTATTACTGTGACTTAGATGAAGATCAGATCACATTTTATGACCAATCTGTGCAGAAATCCATATAGTTCCAAAGGGTTCACATACTTTTTGTTGCTACTGTATGTAAGCACTGGCAAATTGCTCATGAATCGCTACACATGGCGATTTGTGTGTGATTTTAAATTACTGCAAACTGTAAAAAATTATAATAATTTCAAAGGGCCAATCAGAATTAAAATGCTAATCTCTATCACAATTGCCAGCAAAAAGCTTATACCTTTAAAAATCGCTACCAAAATTGCTTAGAAAATGCTAATTAAAAACGCGTGCGATTGCAATTTGTAGTGGGTTCCAGGCCAACTTTGCAAATTATCTTATCTACTTGTCGCATGCTTTTCCACAAAGTCTTTTAGGAGAATTTCACTTTTAGGAGAAATTCCGGGTCAAGTGACATCCCACCATCTGCCCCTTCTACTGATCTCCATGATTGTCACTTCTCTTGTGTCCTGTGTGATCACATAAACTGTCCATTCTCTTCACTCATGTGGTCAGGGGCATATCTGGGTAATATAGCACCTATGGCAAACACTGAAATTGTCCCCCCTTACCCCCCCATCAGACCACTTTGTCCCATAATAAAAGCTTTTTTTCTTGCAATAAGTATAAGTAGACCCCAGTTTACGTTGCCCTACCAGTATATGTAGTTAGAGATGTCTCCCCAGTATACGTAGTCCACCAGTATAGATAATGATAGGTCCCCCTCAGTATAAGTAACCCCCCACCCCCAGTATAGGTTTGGCAGGTGTCCCCCAGTATAAATATACCCCCCAGTATAGGTAGTGAGAGATGTCCTGATGTCCTCCAGTATAAGAGCAGGTATAAATGCCTGAGTGGCATCCCTCAGTATGGTGGTGGAGCATGAAGGAGGAGGAGGCAACCATGGCGCCCATGACACAAGCCATGCCTGCACGCCTCTAGATATGCCTCTGCATGTGGTCCCTCATCAGTGGCACTCTGGCCCAAAACATGAGAGCAAATCACATAAAGTCCATTCCAGCTAGTCACCCCCCCCCCCCCCCTTGCTTTCTTGCCTACCTAGTTAGAGGTAATGAGATGTTCCAGTTAACAGTCGTAAAAACCCACACTCACTGCAATCAGGCCACTCACACATTTAAACAGCATCTGTCACTGTCCTGAATAGGAACATAAACAAGAGAGTCCTGGGAGGATAGTCACATTACTTTGTTAATGAGCTAATAGGGAAGAGCTATATATCACGTAATTATCGACAGAGCTTCGTAGAGGGAATAGCAGATAGAGAGTCCTAGCATATTGACTGAATGTTTGCACTGTGGATTGCTGCTGCAGATAACACAGTTGTAATTCAGTAATAGTGCATCTGTGTTTATTGTGCTGTGTTTCATCCAGATGCTAAGCTAATTGCCTGCCAATTACACATTGTAATGTGATAGAACACATTATCTAGTCATACACAGGTGACATTATTCTGAACAACACCATGGATGGCAAAGGGGACAGGCTTTGTGCATGTGCTTCCTCTTACAGCGGTAGTGTTAGGCAAGTGGTGCGCACCAAGTACTGCACAGAATAGCACTTAGTTATAACAGAAGTCAAAAAGAAAGCCAAACAAATACAATAGTCTTGGTTTTCCGGCATCGAGTGGGATTGGCTGATGCTGGATAAGTGCGCTTTCTGGTTGCTTGAGACTCGATGCTAAAGCTAATGGGAAGCCCCTACAAAAACCACCAAACATATACTTACCTAAGGAGAGGGAAGGCTCTTCGTCCTATAGAGCCTTCCAGCTCCTCTCAGGTTTTCCGCGTTCCAGCGCTGGATCTCCGATTCCCCGGTAGCAGTATTAGACCAGTCAAATACGGCTCTCTGCCACTGCAGGAGTATTCAGAAGTCTTCATGAGCCCAACTGCTCCCAAAGATGCGCGGCTCCACAGTGGCCATCTCTTGCACATGCGCAGTACAGAGCCACCCATCTTCGGGAGCACTCGAGCTCCTGAAGACTTTTGAAGCCTTCCACGGTGGGGGATTCAAACATGGTAGCCTGCAGTGTAACGTGGGGAGCGGGAAGGCTCTATAGGCCCCAGTGTCTTCCCTCTCCGAAGTATCTGTCTTTTTTGCTTATTTGGTTGTTGTTGTTTTTTGCTTCCTATTAGCTTTAAAAATAGGCCTAGCTATACTCCCACTATGCACCTATATGCATACCATGAAATCCGTATTAAATGTTAAAACAGTAATTGAAAGTATATCAACCTTGGGGGAGCCATGGAATCCAGTGTTTAAGCACAGCAGAGCGCACAAACAGCCTAAGAAGTTGGCCTTCACCACTGTGAGTAATGCCAGTGATTTGTGCTGGTTGGTGGAGACTGCTGGTTAGTTGAGTCCTGGATAACCAGAACTCTTCTGTAGTACATTCAGAGATGGACTAATATGAAATGGGGCCCTATGTAAGGTAGAAGCTTTGGCTCCTCCTTATGGTTGTTTTGGTAATCTAAGATGGGAGAAGGGTCAGAGAAAGTGGGCAGTTGGGCCCCCTGACACCCACAGGGCACCAGGCACCTGCCTAGGTTGCCTCCTGGATGCTGCTGCTCTGAGTACATTCTTAGTGATAACTGAGTTTTTAGCATCTCACCTTTTGGGATTCATCACTTTGAGGGCATTATCCACATGCTTATTAGTTATAAGTTACATGTCCACTACAATTAAGGTATACTGTTGAATAGAGAGATAGTAATTCAAGCTTGAATGCAAATTTAAAGAGAAAAAAACAATCACATACTTACCTAAGAGTTACAGAACCCAGCAAGCTCATGGAGAACCATACTTACCTAAGGAGAGGGAAGCCTCTGAATCCTAATGAGGCTTCCCTCACTGTTCTTCGGACCATCTGGGATCAGGGCCGCATTCCTCTTGACAGGAGCATGGCAGTGCTGCACAGTAGCATGGAGCCGCCTTTGTCGGTAATCTTCAGAGGGTCCCTGGCAATGGCGGAGGACCAGAGGATGCCATAGGAAGCCTCAATAGGATTCAGAGGCTTCCCTCTCCTTAGGTAAGTATGTGACTTTGTACTTGAGCTTCAGCTTGGGTGCACTTTAATGCCAACTGGATGCAGCCTGAAATCCAAAGGGTCTGGAAATGCATTTGATTGGGCCGACATACAATGTGCATTAAATATGATGTCATAATTATCAGCATCTGTTCAATCTGTAGAAGGTTTGCTCACTGCTGGCTGATCCAGTAGCCGGTATGGATTCCACCCTCTGATTTATCCTGTTTACTTGATGCTATTCATCTGTGTCGCCCTCTACACTGTTCTATCACAGGTTTCATATAATGCTGAATACACACCATGCGTTTCCACGTCAAATGCGTCCGTCGATACGCGTCGATTCGATTATTTCCGAGCATTTCCGAATACATTTTGATGATTTTTAGGTCGATTGCCACCTGAAGTATGGCAAATCGACCTAACGATCCATCGAAGCTTGAATCGGACATGTCGGAAATAATCGAATCGATGCGCACGACGGACGCATCGAACGCGGAAACGCATGGTGTGTATCCAGCATAAGACCGCCCAGGATATAAAGTGGTCCTATTCAAAGGAATTCTGCTGAAAAACTATGGGCCTAAATTACAAAGGCATCCCCAAGGAACCCGAAGGGTCTATAGTGCATATATCATAAGGCCTCTTTTACACGGGCAGCTGAACTGCACACTTGTCAGGCAGTTAAGTCTTCTGGTTGCTGGAGCCATTCAGGTGCAATTAAAATGTAACCGAATGGCAGCTATTGTAGCACCACACATGTCAGCACTTTACACACAGTGGTGGTGTCACTCGCTAGTGAAAAAACGTGACATGTTGTGTCTAAGCACAACCATGTGACTCCACTGGCTCTTCAACGAATGCCACCAAACACTCAGCTGGTGCACAGGAGCTGCTGACAGGCAGTGAATTCACCACCTTCATCATCCTGTGTGAAAGAGGCCTTAGTAATGCAGCTTATTAAAATGAATCTCCTACTGAGGCTAGATACATTTCCAACATATCCGATCTGCCTCTGATTGAGGATCAGTTTTGAGATCAGTACTGCACAAAATCCATATTTTTCTCTATTGGAAGCATAATCGGATGGACATGCTGGAAATGATCAATCGTGCATGGTGTGTGTACCCAATCAGGTCACACTCAGAGTTGTTGAGAGATTTGCACATTCGTTTTTTTTTTTTCTATTAAATGCAGGAAAGCTTCAGTTACGTGTCACAAATCCTGTTTTTAATGGCAAATACACGTTAAACTGTTTTATTTATTTTTTAAAAATTAAAGCTGAGTGCACAGGAAGCACACATTATAAGAGAGTAGCAGGTAAAATGGGCAGATTCTACCAAAGTGACCCCTGTACTTTGTTAATATCACATTGTCTATAAAGTTGTGAGAAAAGGTCTGTGAACCTTTTATGGATTTTCCAGATTTCTGGATGTATAGCTCTTAATCATATCTTCATCTAAAGCATAATTATAAATAAAGATGAGGAAATGCTTATTCAGGCTTATCTAGTGCGGGAGCTGGTAGAGCCACCCTCAGTGTACCAGAAAACAGGAGGAAATGCTAGCTGTGTCAGCAAACAACCGACACAAACAGTCTCATGGCCTGTAGGACACGGAGCTTTCACCTCACCAAACACAGGTGAGACATTATGTGGTGATGCATATCAAAGCTGCATGCCAGTGCAATGGAAAGGAGAACCTTCTACTGGGCGCCTAAACAAGGGCAGGGCAGGATTTCTGGAAAGACTACAAAGGCCCAGGGTTTGGGCAGCTGCAGCCCAAGGCGGCACCTGGACATGAAAGAGGGGTTGCCACATATGAAAGAGGAGGCTGAAAATGGGAAGCAATACAAGAAAAAGGGAAACTAATGTTCAAGGGAGCTTTTATTGAAAGAAAGGGGGTGCTGTACATTGATAATACATATGGAAGAGGGGCTGCAAATTTAATGGGAGGGGCACTGCTGCACAGAAAGGGGAGTCCCAACATACTTGGCCTAGGGGCACAAAAAGTATAAATCTGGCTTTGGACAAGGGCACCAATAACCCCCCACCTATGTTTATGTAAGGTTACCTGCAAAACATGCATGGCTGGTGAGCTGGGAGGACAGTTAGGGCTCGTTTCCACTATCGCAAATCCGCATGCGTCCAACGCATGCGGATTCGCACATGTAATACAAGTGGATGGGCCTGTTTCCACTGTAGCATTGTTGAGGTGCGTTTTTTTCAGTGGTGAAAAAACGCACAAAAGAGCCGCAGAATTCGCCTGCGAGTGGGGTGACATCAAGTGATGGGCGAGGGAGTGGCGTGCACAAATGAATCGGCCATCGCAGGGGTGAGTTGATCCACGGGGCGGATCGCTTGCGTCCAGGAGCCTCTGCACACATGCCACCAACAGGAAGCTCTGTTGGTGTGTAGAAAAGGGGGGGGGGGAGGGAAATCACTTGTATCCCGAGTCATGCAGCCCTGCAGCTAGGCCTTTAAGCTGCAGTGGTCAATTAAAAATGCAGTCCTCAAGTGGTTAAAGCAGTGAACAAAGCCATAGTGAAACAGATGGGGAGTGGGCAGACAGTGTTCACGCTATGACGATAAAATAGTACACATGGAAAAATGACACAGCTTTTCCATGACTTACTATTTCATTACATGGAGAGAGTGCTAGATGATGGTAAGTGGAGATTGTGTCCATAAAGAAGGTGGGCAGACGTGGAGATTGTGGTGCCGATGCACAAAGTTGTAAAGTTCCTGCAGAGATAAACCTTTATTAAGACAGTCAGGGGCCATCAGGGTACAGAATGAACGGTGACAAGGCTTAGCGGAGGAATATCTCACCAGCACTCACAGCTTTTAAGATTTACATTTCCGCCTGTTACGTCCAATCAGTGCTGTAATTCTGGGAGTAACGCATGCAGTTATTAAAGCAATTTTTCCCATCACTGTCTCTCCTCTGTGTATTACCGCAATAAACATTCAGTCCTGCAGGGATATATAATGTTATCTCTGTCACTTCCATTTCATCTGTGCAGATTCAGATAAAGATGTCTCTTCAGCCATGCAAGAAAATGTACGTGGCGGTCAAAAATGGCAATTGGCAAATTATCTGACTTTGAGGACACATTCTACCTGCCGAGAGGTCCTGACATTGGATCTTATAGCCGTCTTCTGCTTCTGGCTGCCATGGCATTCAGCAGATGAAGGATCAGGTGATGCTTCCTCCCACTGATTCCACCATCTTCAAGACAGAGAAGTCAATGGGCACCACTCTGCTTTATAAATGGCTGCAGCTCATGCCAGACTAAGATAAAGCACTGAAATTAACTGAATGAAAAGTTTCCCCAGTAAGATGTTAGCACAGGAGGATAGTTTATTGAAGTTTGTAACTATGCAAAACAAACATAATGGGGAGACAGATAAGTGGGGTCTGTGGGCCAGGGCCGGGCCGAGGCATAGGCTGGAGAGGCTCCAGCCTCAGGGCGCAGTGTAGGAGGGGGCGCACATTTCATTCAGCTGTCATTCCTAATTGTGTTTGAAGCAGAAAGAAATAAGAAAAGGGGATACATAGCAGTGACTGCAAGCCAGATAACTAGATATTAAGGTGTTGGGGAGGTTGTGGACCCTGTGGCCCTCTTAGTCTAATAGCAATCAGTGTGTGACAGCTGGGGTGGGAGGGATGGAGGGGCACACTTTGGTGTCTCAGCCTTAGGTGCTGGAGGACCTTGTCCCAACTCTGCTGTGGGCTGATATTCGGAAATAAAATGAGAAAAGTTGAAGTGTGACCCAAAAAAAAAAAAGAAGTGAATTAATACTATTTACAGAAATTTATAATAAGCATCCTCCCCAGTAAAAATGATGCAAACAATGAAGTGAAGTTTTAGATTGGAATTTATTCTGCTTCAAAATATACAGCATTCCAGACACATTACATCCAGAAAGGGGTCAGCGAGGACATTGGGTGTGTCTGTACAGACATAATGATCAGATTGGAAGTCTGTTGTCTGAGCACAGCTCAAGACATCATAAGAAGAGAAATCCTTTACTGGGACATAAAATAAAGAAACTGAGAGCCCAATATAGTGTAGTATGTTAAAAACAAGTGGAAAATAATGAACAGTGAGATGTGAATAATCACAAACATGGGTTACCACAAAGCCAACCATTGTATATGCAGGTGAGCAGATTAGACGTCCTCACTCAGGATTAAGATGTCGCTCTCTGTAGATTGAAAAGAAGGGGGTAGGTCACCCCTCCACCAGGGGTGGACACGGTATCGTAATCAGAGAACAGAGGCGCCAGCAGGATAAAAATTGGTAAAAATTGTAAAATGGTAAAATTGTAAAAGTGGACTTACCTCCAGAAAGCAGACACAAGAAGACTGTCTGAATTAATATAAACACATTTATTTAAAGGTACCCCAAAGATGCAATGCGTTTCGCAGGCACAGGCAATAACGTGGGGACAAACAGAATTCTGTCAATAGCACGTATGGAGGCAGAGAGGCGCTATACGTGCTATTAACAGAATTTTGTTTGTCCACATGTCACAGAGGTCACATTTCTTGTAGTTGGTCACAAGGTTTGCACACATCTCAGGAGGGATTTTGGCCCACTTCTCTTTGAAGATCCTCTCTCAGTAAGGCTGATGTTTGGCAACTCAAACCTTCAGCTCATGCCACAGATTGTTTTATTGGATTAGGGTCTGGAGAGTGGAGACTGGGTAGGCAACTCCAGGGAGCACCTATGAAAAAGCCGCCAGGAGACTTGGGTGCAGGATACAGCCGGTATATGGCTTGTCCTGCTCCTGCACAACTCCCGGCGGTGTTAATAATTATTCCTCCCTCCAGGTCGACGTGGATGGTAGGAAAAATAAGTAAATCGGCTTCCAGCGATTACAGGGTTTTAAAAGTAACTTCAGCTCTGTCTTCTGACGGCGCCGAAGTTACTCACTGTGCGCCGCTATAGCCGTAATTCATATTACGGTCTATGGTGGCGCCTCCTGCGCTGGATTCCTGGTGTTCGACTCCAGGACCTTCATCTGCTTCTCCTTGAGCCACTCCTTTGTTCCCTTGTCATGCTGAAATACCCATACAAGACCCATTATCAATGCCCTGGCTGAGGGAAAGATGTGCTCACTCAAGATTTGATGGTACATGGCCCATCAATAGTACATTTGATTCAGTGAAGTTGTCCTGTCCCCTTAGCAGAAAAAGGACCCCAAAACATAATGTCTTCACCTCCATCAGACACCACCAACAGAGAGCTCTGTTGGTGGGGGGGAAAGGGGGGGGGGGGGAAATCAGCAGTGTGCTCTGTTGTGTGGCCCTGCAGCTTGGCCTTAAAGCTGCAATGGCCAATTACACAAAAAATAGCCTGGTCTTTAGGGGGGTTAGCACTGTGATCCTCAAGAGGTAGGTGCTGATGTCCATGCTTGATGGTTTGTTTTATTTACTAAAATTATTATTATTTTTTTTCAAAGCATTTGAATAGCATAGAAATTTTTTGGGGAAATATAGTTACATAGTTACATAGTTATTTTGGTTGAAAAAAGACATACGTCCATCGAGTTCAACCAGAGAACAAAGTACAACACCAGCCTGCTCCCTCACATATCCCTGTTGATCCAGAGGAAGGCGAAAAAAACCCTTACAAGGCATGGTCCAATTAGCCCCAAAAGGGAAAAAAATTCCTTCCCGACTCCAGATGGCAATCAGATAAAATCCCTGGATCAACATCACTGGGCATTACCTAGTAATTGTAGCCATGGATGTCTTTCAACGCAAGGAAAGCATCTAAGCCTCCTTTAAATGCAGGTATAGAGTTTGCCATAACTACTTCCTGTGGCAATGCATTCCACATCTTAATCACTCTTACTGTAATTCTCACTCTTACTGTATTCTAAAATGTTTTTTTTTCCAATTAAAAAAAATAATTTTAGGATTTCTTCACATCCAAAATTGAAACCGCTGACGTCAGCGGTTTTTGATTTTTTGCACAATTTTTTTTAGCTCTTTCCAGCGCACTGCGATTTTTTTTTATAAAGCGCTTTTCTAAGCACTTTTGCAGAGCGATTATATTTTTTCACTTCCTGGCATCAGTGAGGAAGTGAACTCTATCACCTGGAAATGAGTAAATACAATGTATTTACTCATGAAAGCGCTGGGGAAATCACTATACAAAGCATTTTTTCAAGCGTTTTGCTATTTCCCTATGCCTTCCATTGAGGTAAATCGCCCCAAAAATGGTACAAGCAGCGCTTTGGTGAGCGGATCGGAAACGAACTGCTCAGAAGTGAACTCTCTCATGGGGAATCATTGCACAAGCGCTTTTAGGGAGATTTTGAAAATCACTGGTGCTTAAAAAAAAAAAAAAAAAAAGGCAAAAACGCCTCAGGTGTGAACAAGCCCTTGTAGTGGATCGCAGGCCCTCACCACCAATAGTCTGAAGCCTGCTTGCTTTGCTCCAAATGTGTGGTAACCGTGGCCCATCTCAGGTATGTGGATCTGACTGGAATCCCCACCACAGTCACAGCTCCCCAGTGACCAACAATCCATAGCCAACAATGAACCTTTTTCTTCCATGCTATAACCTTTTGTCCGGGTCATTTATCTCATCCTCCATGGCACTTGCCTAATAAAAGACCAAAGAAAACTGCCTATCATCATTTTATGACTTCTTCGTAGTACACATTGGGGATTCCGCCCATGGAAAATAAAGCAGAGAGCACAGGAATTAAATAAAAGGACCTGCTAAGGAGATGCCTAGCAATGATGTTGAATAATGAAAGAGACCTCAGATCGTCTACTCATTAATTTTTATTGCAAGGGTAATCTCCTCTGTGTTACGCCTGTGTCATAAAGGAAAGGGGATTTCCAGGTATGGAAGAGAATTCAGACTTTCCTTTATGTTCCTTCAGCAGCATATACTAACATATTACCAAGATGCTAATCAGTGGTGAGGAACAGCAACATGGAAAATATAACTGCTGAAGGCAGCAGATGAGTCATTATAATGATCCAATGCTAATATTTAACAATGACAACCTGGCAGTTACTGATGTCCCCCCATTGTGCTCCCCTTTTCACAGGGATTGCAGAGTCAAGCAAGTGGAGTGTGCTGGAGAAGGTTCTCATTTTGCCGTACCAGGATTTCTCTTCAGCCGCATCAGTGTCTCCTCTATATGACTCTTAACAGCGGTGTCTCTCATTATGCGATGCCACTATAGGAGGCATAAAGAGGGAATGCTGTGGCATGGCTGAAGATAGGTCTCAGCATCAGGTGTGAATGGGAAGCAGGTGTGCTAAATTTGGTGTTATCACTCTCACACTCTCATGCTGGTCATTGGACGTTCAACATGGCACTTCATGGCAGAAGACTGAGGATCTTAAAAAAAAAATAAAAAAAAAAAATAATTGTCACTCTATGTAAAGATGGCCTAAGCTATAAGAAGATTGCCAACACCCTGAAATTTAGCTGCAGCATGAAGGTCAAAGCCATACAGCGTTTTAACATAACCGGTCCCATTGAGAACAGGTCTCACCAAAGTCGAGGAAGAGGCGGAGTGCACATGCTCAGTGTCATATCTAGAGGTTGTCTTTTGCAAATAGACCTATGAGTGCTGATACCATTGCTGCAAAAGTTGATTGGGTGGGCTGGCAGGAGTGTCTGCCCGTCAGTGTTCAGATCATACACCGGACAATGCATCAAATTGGCCTGCATGGCTGGTGTCCCAGAAGGAAGCCTCTTCTAAAGAAGATTAAGTTTGCTGAAGCCAAGCAGATTAAGGACATGAATTACTGCAACCATATCCTGTGGTCTGATGAGACCAAGATAAAATTATTTGGTGCACATGGTGTCAAGCATGTGTGGCAGCAACCAAATGAGGAGTACAAAGACAAGTGTGTCTTGCCTACAGTCAAGCATGGTGGTGCCAGTGTCATGGTTTGGGGCTACAAGAGTGCTTCTGGGTCTAGGGAGCTACAGTTCATTGAGGGAACCATGAATGCCAAAATGTACTGTGACATACTGAAGTAGAACATGATCTCCCCCCTTTGGAAACTGGGGTACAGAACAGTATTCCAAGAGGATAACAACCCCAGAACACCTCCAAGATGGTAACCGCCTTGCTAAAAAACAACAACAACCACAGAGGGTAAAGGTGCTGGACTGTCCAAGCTTGTCTCCAGACCTAAACCCTACTGAGCACCTGTGGGGCATCCTTAAATGGAAGGGGGTGGAGTGCACAGTCTCTAACATCCACCAGCCTTGTGATTTAGTCATCGACATGGAGGAGTGGAAGGGGGTTACTGTGAAAACCTGTGAAGCTCTAGTGAATCCATGCTTCACCTCCTTGGCGGTAACCCCAAGCTACAGTCGGGGCAAAGAAACACAGCTCAAAGCAGTAACTCTGACCTACACCTGGGGTAGCCGCCAGAGGTTCTATGCAGAGCAATGTGCGCAGCGGGCATTTCAACTAACCTCCCGGGGAATCTCGACGTTGGCCGCCATTCTTCTTCCTCCCCTCCGAGGCTCTGGTCCCCCCAGGGATGATTGCAGTCTGTCGTCATGACGACAGCTGGCAATCTCAGGGTTACAGCGCCACCCGGAGGACGGAGGTACTGCTGCTGCAGACACTCTCGTGGTATTTTTTCATGCTTTTAGGGTCTAAAAGCACATTAAACATTTTACCGCTTTTAGACCCTAAAATCGGAAGGCATCATACCAGAGGTTAAAGGACAACTGAAGTGAAAGTAATATAGAGGCTGCCATATTTATTTCCTTTTAAGCAATACCAGTTGCCTGCTGCTGATCCTCTGCCTCTAATACTTTCAGCCATATACCCTAAACAAGCATGCAGCATAATAGTTGTTTCTGACAATATCTTGATCTGACAAGATTAGCTGCATGCTTATTTCTTGTGCAATTCAGACACTACTGCAGCCAAACAGAATAGCAGGGCTGCCAGGCAACTAGTATTGTTTAAAAGGAAGGAAATAGGACAGCCTCCATTATCATGGCTACCTCAGGTTCACTTTAAAGGGAACCTTAACTGAGAGGTATATGGATGTTTACTTTTAAACAATACCAGTTGCATGGCAGTCCTGCTGATCTATTTGGCTGCAGTAGTGTCTGAATATTACCAGAAAAATGCATGCAGCTAATCTTGTCCGATCTGACAATGTCAGAACTACCTGATCAGCTGCATGCTTGTTCAGGGTCTATGGCTAAAAGTATTAAGAGGCATAGGATCAGCAGGATAGCCAGGCAACTGGTGTTGCTTAATAGGAAAAAAATATGGAAGCCTCCATATCCCTCTCGCTTTAGTTTTTTAAGAGTTATGCTACGTACACACTGGCGACTATGGTCGCTTGAAACAGCAGCTTAACAATAGTTCTGCCGACAATCGGGGAAAGAACTTTACCAAACGATCATTAAGTACAACGACAAACGAACGATATCGGCACGATGAGAAAATCCAACAGGACGGATCATATCGAGCGACAATCGTTACAAAACTATAGTGTGTACAGTTATCTGCCGAGCACGATCGTTACAAGGGTAAATGCGCCTGCGGTGGATTCTGCCCAGCTTCCGTACTTTCTGTGTAGCGTCGCGTAAAGATTGTTACATTACAAATTTCAAATAAACTTTGTTCTCAAGTTAACTATCATATATTTTTATCAATTGTAACTCCATGTTAGTGTTTTTTTAATTTTATATAAACATGTAAGCAACATTACCCTCTGATCGTTGTTTTCTGCGAGAACGAATGTTAAAATGTGTATGATGATCGCTGCATCCCATCGTTGCATTCCAATCTTTCCAATATCGTTCGTCTTCCAATATCGTTCCTTGCAAAGGATAGTTATCGCAAGTGTGTGCGTAGCATTAACCACTTGCCGACCGCACGCTTATACCGTGCGTCGGCAAAGTGGCAGCTGCAGGACCAGCGACGCAGTACTGCGTCGCCGGCTGCAGCCTAATTAACGAGCGATCGCGCGGCTACAGCCGCGCGATCGCTACGTCACACTCTTCGGCCCCCATGTGACTTCAGCCCGCCGGCCAATCAGCAGCGCCGGCGGGCTGTAAAAATTCAAATCGGCCAATAGAACAGGTATAATACAGTTTGTTTACGTAACAAACTGTATTATACTGCCTGCCTCCCGCTGGTGGTCACACTTAGCGATCGACCACCAGCGAGGAGAGCAGGCACAGTATACACACACACACACACACACACATCTTAGGAGCCCCACAGACCCCCCGATCACCCGCAGCACCCATCAGACACCCCCCTGTACCCCCCTGCAGCCCGCAGATCAGACCTAACCACCTCCCATATCACCCATCAATAAATCCCTGTCACTTCTATCCATCAGAGCAGACCCCCAACTACCCCTTAGGGGTATCTGATCACCCCCCACACCTCCAGATCTCCCCCTGACCCCCCCCCCCTGTATATTGAACCTATCTATCTCCCCTGCATCTGTCTATCTCCCCAGTGATCAGCTGCCAATCACCTATCAGTCACCTGTCAATCATCCCTTGTCACCACCTGTCACTGCCCCCCATTAGATCAGACCCCCAACTGCCCCTTAGGGGTATCTGATCACCCCCCACCCCTTCAGATCTCCCCCCCCCCCCCCGTATACTGCATCTATCTTCCCTGTAATTGCCCGCTGATCAGCTGTCAATCACCTATCCGTCACCTGTCAATCATCCCTTGTCACCACCTGCCACTGCCCCCCATCAGATCAGACCCCCAACTGCCCATTAGGGGCTTCTGATCACCCACCCAACCTTTCAGATCCCTCCGAGACACCCCCCCTGATCACATCAGCAGTCCATTGTTTACATCTGTTTTTCCCTGTAAACACCCACTTATCACCCGTCAATAACCCATCTATCACCACCTGTCACTCCTATCCATCAGATTAGACCCCCAACTACCCCTTAGGGGTATCTGATCACCCCCCACCCCTTCCGATCCTCCCCACACCGTCCTAGTTCATTGATTGCGTATATTCTCCCCCCTGCCATTGTGTATCTTATCTCCTGTCTGTAAGGCTTGATTGTGCTTTGTTTGGCTACAATTGTCTCAATTGCACTGTGATTGGCATCGATTGTCATGTGATTGGCTTCGATTGTCACGTAATTGGGCTTCGATTGTCGCGTGATTGGCTTCAATTGCCCGTAATTGGTTTTGATTGTGCCAATTGCCCACTGATTGGCTGTTTTGCCCTGTGATTAGCATCGATTGTCGTGTGATTGGCTTCAATTGTCACGTAATTGGTTTTTGATTGTCACGTTATTGGATTCAATTGGTCCGCGATTGGCTTTGATTGCGCCGATTGCTGTAATTGTGTTGTAATTGTCTCGTGATTGTTTTTGATTATTTGTGATTGCTCTCTGATCCCCAACCCCCCCCCCCCCCCCCCCCCATCACCATCACTATCACTATCCTAGTGATCTAAAAACTTTTTTAGTATCACTAGTGGTAACAAACAGTTAGGCCAGTTAGCTAAGCAAAAGGGTTGTTAGTGTCAGTTAGTGCTCAGCCCACTGCACCACAGTCACTAATTAGCGTCATCACTGTCGCTAATCAGCATTGGTACTATATAGTATCTGTAAGTGATTATTAGTGATCACAGTCAGATCTATATTAGGGTCTCTAGGATCCACAAAAAAACGCAGTGTTTGCCCGATCAGACCTGATCGTTCGCCTGCACTGCGTTCAGCCCGCCCCACCGCAGTGACAGAAATTTCTTTTTTCTGATCACTGCAAAAAACACTGTACACAAGCTGTGGCACTGTAAACATCAGTTTTGATTTTTTTTATCTAAACTCAGTGACCACAGCTTTCTACCTCTCAAGTACTCCCTTTCGCTAGGTAGGTGCTCTTTTCCTGGGTAGTCTCAGAGGAATACCTCCTAAATTTAGCAGGCCACCATGGCAAAAAAGAGGTTTTCCAATGAAGACATCTACAGGTACATGGACCAGTCGGATGAGGATGATTGGGTCGACTTATTCGACGAATCTTCGGGTTCAGAGTACGATCCTGTAGACAGCAGTGGCTCTCTGACCGATAGTTCCGATGACGAGGTTGAGGTCCCGGCTAGAGCCAGGCGTACCACACCCCATGTCACTGGACTGCAGGTGGCGGAAGATCAGTCTCAAGGGCAGCAGAGTGGCGTTGATCTGATTTTTCTTGGTGAAGCATGCACCAGCAGCGCAGCATCTCCTGGACCTATCAACACCAGTACTTCCGCAGAAGACCCTGATGAAGTGGCGGACACCATCCTGGAAGTAGAAACTGGTTCGGTGGTACGTGAATTAAGATCCGATCCGCAGCCACCAAGTAGACGGGCCCGTACTCCCATTGGTTTTCCAGAGGTGCTGGCAAACCCTGATTGGCATTCCCCTGATCCCGCCGCACCCATACTGCCCCCTTTCACCGCCCAGTCTGGAGTCCAGGTGGAGACAGTTGAACTAGGATCGGCCCTAGACTTTTTTGAACTGTTCCTCACCCAGGATCTCCTTGACTTAATTGTGGCTGAGACCAACCTATATGCCACACAATTTATAACCGCCCATCCGAAAAGCTGCCACGCCCAGCCTTTTCGGTGGAAACCACTCCAAGTTTCCGAACTTAAAATTTTTTTGGGCCTTCTCCTCAACATGGGTATTACTAAAAAAAATGTATTGCGCTCTTATTGGTCTACACGCCAAATACATAACATGCCCGTGTTCTCTGCCGCCATGTCCAGGACGCGATTTGAGATCATCCTGCGCTTCCTGCATTTCAATGACAACGACACCTGTCATGAAAGAGACCACCCAGCTTATGACCGGCTCCACAAAATTCGGCCCCTCATAGACCACCTGTCATCCACATTTGCAGATGCTTATACCCCTGAACAGAACATCTGTGTAGATGAGTCCCTCGTACATTTTACCGGGCGCCTTGGCATCAAACAGTACATCCCAAGCAAGCGCGCCCGGTATGGGGTGAAACTGTATAAGCTCTGTGATAGGGCCACAGGCTATACATCTCGTTTTAGGGTCTATGAGGGAAAAGACTCAAAATTGGAGCCGGTCGGATGTCCTGACTACCTGGGGAGCAGTGGAAAGATTGTGTGGGACTTGGTGTCACCCTTGTTCCAGAAGGGGTACCATCTTTATGTGGACAACTTTTACACAAGTGTGGCCCTCTTTCAGCACTTAAAGTTAGAAGGAATCCGATGCTGTGGCACCGTGCGGCCTAGTCGCCGGGGCTTCCCCCAACGGCTCGTTAACACCAGACTTCAACGGGGGGAGAGGGCCGCCTTGTGTACCGATGACTTGCTCTCGGTGAAATGGAAGGACAAGAGGGACGTTTACCTTCTGTCTACCATTCACACAGACACGACAGTACAAATTACACGGGCAACAGAGGTCATTGAAAAGCCCCTCGCCGTCCACAGCTATAATGCCAACATGGGAGGGGTGGACTTCAATGACCAGATGTTAGGGCCCTATTTAATTTCCCGGAAAACCAGACGCTGGTATAAGAAAGGGTCTGTGTATTTAATTCAATTGGCGATGTACAACAGCTTTGTTCTCTACAGTAAGGCTGGGAGAACTGGATCTTTCCTTCAATTCCAGGAAGACATTGTTTCGGCACTCCTCTATCCAGAAGGTGACAGAGCCCAACCCCCAAATGCAACTAGCCGGCTGCATGGAAGGCATTACGCCTACCCGATTCCCAGTACCCCAACTCAACGCAACCCCAGAAAAAGATGTCGTGTCTGCAGCAAGGCTGGAATAAGGCGTGACACCCCCGTTTACTGTCCCCGCTGTCCTGACCAGCCTGGCCTATGCCTAGGGGAGTGTTATGAGAGGTACCACGAGAAGGCACACTTTTAGAACCTAGGGAACTACAGACACAGCAGTAGGCACACAAGGGTCTCTCAGTGCTATTTCACACTGGCGCGATGCGTTAGGGCAAATTGCCTAGCAAAAGTCACACTTTGCGGTCCCCCCCCTACGCCGGAAGTGCTTGACTTAACGCTAGTGCATGCCTACGTTACTGCGTGGCTTCTGCGGCAATTTGGGTCGGCCCGGAAGTCATGTTAGTCTACGGCGACGCAGTTAATTACTAGGCCGAATGCTACTCTTGTGGTATTCCCTGAAGATCTATTTTGGGCGAGACGGTGCGGCGGGCTCGACCGACCGGATAGGCCAGTATGCAGTGTGAACCCAAACATCAGGTTTTGAGAGATCCAAATACACTGGCCTGCCAGAAACCTCTCCTTTCACTTGGGACAGAATGCATAATGTACTTCGCCACATATCTGTGCGATTTGCACTTTGCACATTGACCCATGGGGGAGGAGAAGTTTATCCTCAGCTCGCAGGTAAAAAAACAAAAAAAAAAAAAAACAGGTAAGCAAAAAAGTTATTTGGTTACCAATGTTATTGTTTGGTTTGAACATATTTAATAAAGTTTAAAAAGTTAATGTTATTGAAGTGCTTTGCTGCTTGCTTGCTTTTTTTTTTTTTTTTTTCTTTTTTTCTTCTTCTCTCTTTTTTTCCAACCGACCAATCAGCTGCAGCACTGATGATGCATCCTGACAGAAGCATTGCGCTTCTGTCAGGTTACACAAAATCGGTGCATGCAGCGCTGTAGGACGAGATTTCTCCTCCACAGTAAAAAAGATACGTTTGCCGAGGCATATGGGCCAAGGTGTGGTGTTGGGGATTCATATGCTTTGGCAAGCACTTTGTATCAAAAAAGAACTCAAGCAATGATTTCTCCATTCACATCGATCAATGTGGATGAATAAATCAGGATTGCCTGGGCATACGAGCTGGTGGGTTTGGATTTTTGGGGTGGCAGCTCCTATGTCCAGGCGGACGCCTTCCCCTCCTTTTTGTTTTGTTTTTTTTGTTTTTCTTCTCTCTTTTTTCTATCCAGACCGACCGACCGACCGACCAATCAGCTGCAGCACTGATGGTGCATCCTGACAGAAGCATTGCGCTTCTGTCAGGTTACACAAAATCAGTGCATGCAGCGCTGTAGGACGAGATTTCTCCTCCACAGTAAAAAAAGATACGTTTGCCGAGGCATATGGGCCAAGGTGTGGTGTTGGGGTTCATATGCTTTGGCAAGCACTTTGTATCAAAAAAGAACTCAAGCAATGATTTCTCCATTCACATCGATCAATGTGGATGAATAAATCAGGATTGCCTGGGCATACGAGCTGGTGGGTTTGGATTTTTGGGGTGGCAGCTCCTATGTCCCTCTTTCTTTTCTTTTTGTTTCACATTTTTTGGCAGATATTTGTTCATCCACATTGATCGATGCGAATGAAGGGATGTTTGCCGTTCATTTTTCCTTTCAGCCCAGAATGCACTACCTGTATGCCCAATATAAGGAGTATAGCAGAAATACTGGCCATACATGTAATGATTGCAGAGGCCCTAAAATGCCAGGACAGACCCCACAAATGACCCCATTTTGGAAAGAGGACACCCCAAAGTATTCCGTGAGGTGCATGGTGAGTTCATAGAAGATTTTGTTTTTTGTCACAAGTTAGCATAAATTGTTGTTTTTTGTTTTTTTTTCACAAAGTATCCTTTTCTGCTAACTTGTGACAAAAAAGAATTTTTTTTATAAACTCACCATGCCCCTCATGGAATACTTTGTGGTGTCTTATTTTTAAAATGGGGTCATTTGTGGGGTTTGTTAACTGTCCTGTCATGTGGGGGGGGGGGCTAAATTGTGAGCACCCCTGTAAAGCCCAAAGGTAGTCATTGCACGTTGGGCCCCTTAGCGCAGTTAGGCTGCAAAAAAGTGCCACACGTGCTATCGCCGTACCCGGGAGAAGTAGACCAATGTGTTTTAGGGTGTATTTTTACACATACCCATGATGGGTAGAAGAAATCACTCTGTAAATGACAATTTTTTGATTTTTTTTTACACACATTTGTCCATTTACAGAGATATTTCTCCCACCCAATATGGGTATGTGTAAAAATACACCCCAAAACACATTGTACTACTTCTCCCGAGTACGGCAATACCACATGTGTGGCACTTTTTTGCACCCTAACTGCGCTAAGGGGCCCAGAGTCCAATGAGTACCGTTAGCATTTCACAGGTCATTTTGAGAAATTTGGTTTCAAGACTCCTCCTCACGGTTTAGGGCCCCTAAAATGCCAGAGCAGTATAGGAACCCCACAAATGACCCCATTTTAGAAAGAAGACACCCCAAGGTACTCAATTAGGAGTATGGTGAGTTCATAGAAGATTTTACTTTTTGTCACAAGTTAGCGGAAAATGATTTTTATTGGTTTTTTTTTACCAAGTGTCATTTTCCGCTAACTTGTGACAAAAAAAAAAATCTTCTATGAACTCACCATACTCCTAACGGAATACCTTGGGATGTCCTCTTTGTAAAATGGGGTCATTTGTGGGGTTCCTATACTGCTCTGGCATTTTAGGGGCCCTAAACCGTGAGGAGTAGTCTTGAAACCAAATTTCTCAAAATGACCTGTGAAATGGTAACGGTACTCATTGGACTCTGGGCCCCTTAGCGCAGTTAGGGTGCAAAAAAGTGCCACATATGTGGTATCGCTGTACTCGGGAGAAGTAGTACAATGTGTTTTGGGGTGTATTTTTACACATACCCATATTGGGTGGGAGAAATATCTCTGTAAATGGACAATTGTGTGTAAAGAAATCAAAAAATTGTCATTTACAGAGATATTTCTCCCACCCAATATGGGTATGTGTAAAAATACACCCCAAAACACATTGTACTACTTCTCCCGAGTACGGCGATACCACATGTGTGGCCCTTTTTTGCACCCTAACTGCGCTAAGGGGCCCAGAGTCCAATGAGTACCTTTAGCATTTCACAGGTCATTTTGAGAAATTTGGTTTCAAGACTACTCCTCACGGTTTAGGGCCCCTAAAATGCCAGAGCAGTATAGGAACCCCACAAATGACCCCATTTTAGAAAGAAGACACCCCAAGGTACTCAATTAGGAGTATGGTGAGTTCATAGAAGATTTAGCTTTTTGTCACAAGTTAGCGGAAAATGATTTTTATTGGTTTTTTTTTACCAAGTGTCATTTTCCACTAACTTGTGACAAAAAAAAAAATCTTCTATGAACTCACCATACTCCTAACGGAATACCTTAGGATGTCCTCTTTGTAAAATGGGGTCATTTGTGGGGTTCCTATACTGTCCTGGCATTTTAGGGGCCCTAAACCGTGAGGAGTAGTCTTGAAACCAAATTTCTCAAAATGACCTGTGAAATGCTAACGGTACTCATTGGACTCTGGGCCCCTTAGCGCAGTTAGGGTGCAAAAAAGTGCCACACATGTGGTACCGCCGTACTCAGGAGAAGTAGTATTATGTGTTTTGGGGTGTATTTTTACACATACCCATATTGGGTGGGAGAAATATCTCTGTAAATTGACAATTGTGTGTAAAGAAATCAAAAAATTGTCATTTACAGAGATATTTCTCCCACCCAATATGGGTATGTGTAAAAATACACCCCAAAACACATTGTACTACTTCTCCCGAGTACGGCGATACCACATGTGTGGCACTTTTTTGCACCCTAACTGCGCTAAGGGGCCCAGAGTCCAATGAGTACCTTTAGCATTTCACAGGTCATTTTGAAACATTTGGTTTCAAGACTACTCCTCACGGTTTAGGGCCCCTAAAATGCCAGAGCAGTATAGGAACCCCACAAATGACCCCATTTTACAAAGAGGACATCCCAAGGTATTCCGTTAGGAGTATGGTGAGTTCATAGAAGATTTTATTTTTTGTCACAAGTTAGCGGAAAATGACACTTGGTAAAAAAAACCAATAACAATCATTTTCCGCTAACTTGTGACAAAAAGTAAAATCTTCTATGAACTCACCATACTCCTAATTGAGTACCTTGGGGTGTCTTCTTTGTAAAATGGGGTCATTTGTGGGGTTCCTATACTGCCCTGGCATTTTAGGGGCCCTAAACCGTGAGGAGTAGTCTTGAAACGAATTTTCTCAAAATGACCTGTGAAATCCTAAAGGTACTCATTGGACTTTGGGCCCCTTAGCGCAGTTAGGGTGCAAAAAAGTGCCACACATGTGGTATCGCCGTACTCAGGAGAAGTAGTACAATGTGTTTTGGGGTGTATTTTTATACATACCCATGCTGAGTGGGAGAAATAACTCTGTAAATGGACAATTGTGTGTAAAAAAAATCAAAAAATTGTCATTTGCAGAGATATTTCTCCCACCCAGCATGGGTATGTGTAAAAATACACCCCAAAACACATTGTACTACTTCTCCCGAGTATGGCGATACCATATGTGTGACACTTTTTTGCAGCCAAACTGCGCTAAGAGGCCCACAGTGCAATGACTACTTTTAGGCTTTACAGGGGTGCTTACAATTCCGCACCCCCCAAAATGCCAGGACAGTAAACACACCCCATAAATGACCCCATTTTGAAAAATAGACACTTCAAGGTATTCATTGAGGGGCATGTTGAGTCCATGGCAGATTTCATTTTTTTTTTGTTACAAGTTAGCAGAAATGGAAACCTTTTTTTTTTTTTTTTTTTTTTGTGACAAACTGTCATTTTCCGCTAACTTGTGACAAAAAATAAAATCTTCTATAAACTCACTTAGCCTCTCAGTGAATACTTTGGGATGTCTTCTTTCCAAAATGGGGTTATTTGTGGGGTATTTATACTATCCTGGAATTTTAGCACCTCATGAAACATGACAGGTAGTCAGGAAAGTCAGAGATGCTTAAAAATGGGAAAATTCACTTTTTGCACCATAGTTTGTAAACGCTATAACTTTTACCCAAACCAATAAATATACACTGAATGGGTTTTTTTTCATCAAAAACATGTTTGTCCACATTTTTCGCGCTGCATGTATACAGAAATTTTACTTTATTTGAAAAATGTCAGCACAGAAAGTTAAAAAAATCATTTTTTTGCCAAAATTCATGTCTTTTTTGATGAATATAATAAAAAGTAAAACTCGCAGCAGCAATCAAATAGCATCAAAAGAAAGCTGTATTAGTGAGAAGAAAAGGAGCCAAAATTCATTTAGGTGGTAGGTTGTATGACCGAGCAATAAACCGTTAAAGCTGCAGTGGTCTGAATGGAAAAAACAGCGCTGGTCCTTAAAGGAATACTATCGATGTATGCATTTATTTTTAAATGCTGTATGTTGTAGCACACATTAGGACAAGTACTAGGAGCCATTTGATTCCTCACACAGCTGTTCCTCTCAGCTGTAAAATCCTCCGTCAGTTTTGGCCGTCAGTGTTTGATACAAATGTATCTATATGCTGACTGCTCCCAGAGGGCTAAGCCCATGTCTGCACAGGGGAGTTGCTATCAACTCCTCAGTTTCTAGTTTAATTATCACCTTGCTGAAAGAATCTTATTGATATGGTGGTAAGGGGTTAAAGATTCTAGCAATGTGTGTTTATTATCTTTGCTTCTCTTGACTGATAAAGATACTAATAATGCTAATTGTAAACAGTGGTCTGCCCCTCTCAGCAGCTTGTAAAGTGGATGCAGCCTGGAGTGAATCACCTCAAGCAGCAGCCAGACTGAGTGTAAACACAGACTATTGTTTATAGCTAGTTATATTCCAGCAATATTACAGCTCATTTAGTTACCTGTTACCACCTCAGATCAGCCTATTTCTCCTCATGTCTCCTGCATGCTGTGAGTGACACAGTGAAATATATTTGTGAGCTGTGTGGCAGAGTAACCAAGCAGCTCAGGGAGACCCAAACTACTATGAGCTGTGTGAGAAATGAATTTTTAAGCAGGGATAGTGAGAGAGAGACCTGGGTGAATAAATAAAGTGCCCCTAGCACTAGTGGTAATGTGTACACTAATATACAGTATTAAAAAAAAAAAGTCGTTTCAATCGATAGTACTCCTTTAAGGGGGGGTAAAGGCTGAGTCCTCAAGTGGTTAAAGAGACTCCGTAACAAAAATTGCATCCTGTTTTTTATCATCCTACAAGTTCAAAAAGCTATTCTAATGTGTTCTGGCTTACTGCAGCACGTTCTACTATCACCATCTCTGTAATAAATCAACTTGTCTCTCTCTTGTCAGACTTGTCAGCCTGTGTCTGGAAGGCTGCCAAGTTCTTCAGTGTTGTGGTTCTGCTATGAACTCCCCCTTCCAGGCCCCTGTATGCACACTGCCTGCCTGTGGCTCTCAACCTGTACAACACAAGGCTGAGAGCCAGGGCACTGAGGATCGCAAGCGACCCCTCTCACCCAGGCCACTGTTTTTTCACCCCACTTCCACTGGGGCGCAGACTCCGAGCCATCCCCACCAAGACCACCAGACACAAGAACTCTTTCTTCCCGATGGCCGTTAGCCTCCTGAACTCTCTTAATATTCTACCACCCTCTTTCAGTGCCTTACCACCTGCATAGGAGCGACAGTCTTTAGCAGCGTGTCTTTGAAAGAGTAACACTGAGCTATACGTATATCCAATGCTGATTGTATGTTGTATATTGTGTTTGTATGATTGCATATTGTGTATGTCCATATTGGAGTACGAGGTATTACTGTCATTTTAACGTCTTCCCTTCTTTATTCTATGTACCGCTCCATTGTGCCAAACCCAATTCCGGGCTTGACCCAGTCATGCTTGGCGAAATAAAATGATTCTGATTCTGATTCTGATTAGAGCAGCTTCTCTCTTCTCTCTTATCTTTCACAAGCTGGATAAATCGTCCTCTGAGCTGACTGGGCTTTCACATACTGAAGAATTACAGACAAGGGCAAAGCTGTTTGCAGGAAGAAACAAGCAGCCTGAAACTTCAGTGCATGAGAACAGGGGGAAAGAAACACACAAATAATCTCTTGAGATTCAAAAGGAAGGCTGTATACAGCCTGCTTGTGTATGAATGTATTTTGTATGTGTGGACATACTGTACATCAACCTACTTCCTGTTTTGGTGGCCATTTTGTTTGTTTATAAACAAACTTTTTAAAACTGTTTTTAACCACTTTTAATGCGGCGAGGAACGGCGAAATTGTGTCAGAGGGTAATAGGAGATGTCCCCTAACGCACTGGTATGTTTACTTTTGTGCGATTTTAACAATACAGATTCTCTTTAACCACTTGCCGACCGCACGCTTATACCGTGCGTCGGCAAAGTGGCAGCTGCAGGACCAGCGACGCAGTACTGCGTCGCCAGCTGCAGGCTGATTAATCAGGAAGCAGCCGCTCGTGCGAGCGGCTGCTTCCTGTCAAATCACGGCGGGGGGCTCCGTGAATAGCCTGCGGGCCGCCGATGGCGGCTCGCAAGCTAAATGTAAACACAAGCGGAAATAATCCGCTTTGTTTACATTTGTACGGCGCTGCTGCGCAGCAGCGCCGTAAAGCAGATCGGCGATCCCCGGCCAATCAGCGGCCGGGGATCGCCGCCATGTGACAGAAGACAGCCTGTCACTGGCTGCACAGGACGGATAGCGTCCTGTGCAGCCCAGATCTCCCGGGGGAGCAGGTAGGAGAGGGAGGGGGGAGAATGTCGCCGCGGGGGGGGGCTTTGAGGTGCCCCCCCCGCAAAATGCCTGCAAGTAGGAGCGATCAGACCCCCCCTGCACATCATCCCCATAGGGGGGAAAAAAGGGGGGCGATCTGATCGCTCTGTGTGGCCACGGATCTGTGCTGGGGGCTGCAGAGCCCACCCAGCACAGATCCAAACAAACAGCGCTGGTCCTTAAGGGGGGGTAAAGGGTGGGTCCTCAAGTGGTTAAAGAAAAAGCATTAAAGCATTAAAGCCTGACCAAGAATTGAACGATATCCCAATCAGTAGCTGATACCCCTCTTTACATGAGAAATCTATTCCTTATCATAAACAGACCATCAGGGGGCTCTGTATGGCTGATATTGTGGCGAAACCCCTCCCACAAGAAACTCTGAGGACCGTGGTACTGCTAGCAGTTTCCTGTCTGTGAACCTTGTTGTATTGTGGGAAATTGCGGTTTACAGCTGTTTCCAACTGCCAAAAAAGCATGCAGCAGCTACATTACCTGCCAACAATAAAAATTTCACCATGTAATAAATGTCAAAATGTAAATCAGGGATTTAAAAGATTTTACAATGGGCAAACGCTGACTAAATCATTTATACATAATTAATGTAAAAATGAAGCCCTTTTTTTCTTTTTTTTTAAATTACATTTTCCGTGGAGCTACTCTTTAAGGCAGGACTGGAAAAAAATGGAGGGCACACAAAATATTGACACTTAGGGCAGAATTTTGAATCACTTTGGGATGTACTTACTTTTGTTGCCAGGGCTATAGACATTAATGGCTGTGTGTTGAGTTATTTGAAGGGACAGCAAATTAGTGTTATACAAGCTGTACACTGACTACTGTACATTGTATCAAAGTGTCATACCTTCAGTGTTGTCCCTTGAAAAGATATAACCAAATTTTACACACGCAGTTTATAGAAAGTTTGGCCATTAATGATACTATTCTCTGAACATTCAATTGTAATATCAGACACAATCATTCAGGCAGGTCCACTAACAGAAAGAAAGCTAACCAAACCGATCATATTAATGGAATCGATCCGAAAAATGGATCGATTCCATTCATCTGATGGAATTGGATAGCAGCTTTCCTTCCATTAGTGGGCCCAAATAGTTTCTGATCGAAACCAGCGATCAATCATCCGAAAAACTGTCTCATTAATGGCCACCATGTAGGATGTGAGCACGAAGACATCGGCATACACCGGACAGGTAAAGTATTAAAGAGTAACTGTCAGGCTGCAGAAGCTAATTTAAACCTCTATTCTCCTGTGTTAAACAGTTTAGAAGGAAGCCCAAAAGCCATTAGTGAAGATAAAAATCTCAGTTACCTTTGATGTGTGCTTATCTTAAAGGCTGTTATAGACCCATAAGGACGCAAGCCGCATACTAAACTGCAAAGCATTCTGGGGCCCTCCCCTCGGCTGCTAATGAGACGTTACAGCAGCTTCTAATCAGTCCAGCGCGTAGCACTGATAAATCTCCGGGCAGAGTACACTGCAGGAGTCAGCTATTGTTCCTAGCCACATGGCTCATTAATATTCACTGCACACTGTGTTGTGACACATTTGACAGAAAAACATGGAGCCTGCCATGAGCTGTCAGGAGCATCATTCTCTGCATATCCTATATACAAATTCTGTGAAATCCAAACGTGGACAGTGAAATGCATATGTAATGTAAGTACAGCCAATCTTTAGCTACTGATATATGTGTTTATTTTCTCTGAGACCCTATACCTAACAGCTCCTCTTTAATGCACGGGCACCAGGGGGGTTAACATCTACTTTTGGGGGCACCCGGCCAGGCATTTTTCTTGCGTTCATCGCCATGCACCCAATCGAGCAGGTCGGCCTGAGATTTTTCAGCATGTCCGATAGATACATTGGGACCAATTTTGGCCTGAAATTGCTCAAATTGTCAATTGGGCATGCTCTTGGCAGCACGGATTTTATCAGAAATCGAATCTGATGGTTGGTCTGCTGCGAAGTCTACAGATGTATGGCCACCTAAAGTTACTGGAGTCAGCTCTGTAGAGCGTTAGCAGACTTTTGCATTGTTCTTATAATCTGCTAACATTAGATGTCTATTTGTTCACAAGTCTGATATACTGTCTGGTAGAGAGGCAGTCAGTTTGGCATAAGACAGCGTGGCGAAAGCTGTATGCTTACCTTATGAATGTAAAGCCTCATACACATGGTACAATTTTCCATCAGATCGACCGGTGATCTGATAAGAAATTGCATCGTGTGTACATGTCCAAATTGTTTCCGATCGATTTTGCAGATAAGTACCCAAAATTGATCACAAAATCAGTTGGAATCTGATTAGAAATGATCTAATACAGCTGTGCCCAACGCGGCGGTGTCCTGCGGAGGGGGAGTGGATCGGGTGGTATTGCGTAGTTATAGTATTGGCGTAGTCCCGCGCATACACCAGCGTGTGCTCCGTATTCAGCCCCGGGTATCGCTGGGATAGTTAGAAAGCCTCGCTGATTGGTTACTGCAGGAACCTTCCTCCAATAGGAATCAGCCTGATTCCTATTGGAGGAAGGTTCCTGCAGTAACAAATGATGTGTGTATGCGCGGGACTACGCCGATACTATAACTACGCAATACCACCCGATCCTCTCCTCCTCCGCAGGACACCGCGGGCAGCCCCCTCAGCCCTACACAGAGCTGACAGCCCCTTCAGCCCCACACAGAGCTGACAGCCTCCTCAGCCAGCACACTACAGTCTGGACTCTGATACCATTGCTGCATTAACCTGCCCTGTGCATACACCCAGGTACTGTACTGGACTCTGATACCATTGCTGCATTAACCTGCCCTGTGCATACACCCAGGTACTGTACTGGACTCTGATACCATTGCTGCATTAATCTGCCCTGTGCATACACCCAGGTACCATACTGGACTCTGATACCATTGCTGCATTAATCTGCCCTGTGCATACACACAGGTAGCATACTGGACTCTGATACCATTGCTGCATTAATCTGCCGCAAACTTCTCATTAAGAAAATGTGCATCAAATGGTGATTACAACAATTCTTATATTGTCGTTTTCTTTCCATTTCCAACACCATGTTAACGGTTACTAGAAAAACATTAAAAGTTTTACATCAAAATTTTGTATGCATGTGTTCCGGCCCTCGAGATTTTTCTTGATTTGAAGTTCGGCCCTCGGGCCAAAAAAGGTTGAGCACCACTGATCTAATAGATGCGACAATTTGATGGAAAATTCTACCGTGTGTACCCAACTTTAGTTCGCTTATATATGGATCAGAATAAGGTATTAATCATCAAATTCCATGTCTGCTCACGGTTTATGGACAGTCTTCATGTAATATCCTGACAGCAGGCTTTGTAAATACCGCAGAATGTCAAGCTTGTTTTCTTCAGTCTTTGTTCCCAAAGCGTTTTGTTTTCAGAACATTATAGAGGCCAATTTTTCTCATAGTAAAAAAAAGAAAAAATTTAATCCAAAAGGCAAAGAAAACAAAAGTAGGCACTTTGACAGTTAGATGGAATTTAGGCTCATGGAGACACCTTGTGGACATGTATACGTATTGCAACAAACAAGGTGTCCTGTACCATTTATTCACAAACCCATAGATTTTTCTTTTGTCTAACGCTAGATGCAATTTCCTGATCAATGGGTTGAACTGATAATTTGACATCCGATCAATTCACGATCAATAGCAGAATTGATTTTGTGTGGTAGTGATCTGAAAATCGACCCAGTTATCGATTGGAAGCAGATCGGACATGTCGGAAATTATTGGTTCGACCTGTCAATTGGACGAGATAGTGCATGAAGTGTACCTAGCATAAAGCCATACACTGACTGATTATGGCCAGATATGGCAAACCAATT
Organism: Hyperolius riggenbachi; assembly: GCF_040937935.1. Taxonomy (NCBI): domain Eukaryota; kingdom Metazoa; phylum Chordata; class Amphibia; order Anura; family Hyperoliidae; genus Hyperolius; species Hyperolius riggenbachi. The sequence goes on along the minus strand of NC_090647.1, from coordinate 109,286,220 downwards.
AATCTCCATATGATCACTATTCCATCAGATAGTGATTAATATTATGCACAGTCAATGCAATTTTTATAGATTTCAGTAGATATCCATCGAGCATCGATCAACCAATAGATATTTTCCAACATGTCCGACTTTTGATCACTAAACCTCACAAAATCAATTGAAAGTCAATCAACCGGACATGTTGGAGCAATAGATTGCTATCTTATTTGATCAAAGTAATCAAATCTGCTAAATATTAAGCAGAAAAATCAATAAATCTAGTGCCCAGTTTTATATTGAAGGTGAAGAATGACCACAGTATAGGATAGCATTTTTTGTAATAAAAAGTAGCATATAAACAGTACTTTACATCCACATTACATACAGAAACATCTGCTGGGAACTAATGATTTTGTCCCAAATGTGTCAGACGTGATCTTTTGGAACAATCTAATTGGAATGTAAACCGTAATAAATTTCTTCTTTCTATGTGAGTGGGGTAGAATAACAAAAGATGTTCCAGCAGCACTGTGAAAAACAGGTGTGTGCTTAGTCACAAATAGCAATATCATAGAACAAGGAATATGACCATATATAGCACCACACCATGAGTATGAAAAGGTATAACAATTTATTGAAATGTATAATAAAGCACCATAAGAAAAAATAAAAACATTTAAAAACCAAGAGGGCACCTCATATCATTGGTAAATATCACAGTAAAACAGCTATAATAGCAAACATATATATCACCTGGGAAGCTCAAGATAAGAGCTGCCGCAGGGATTGAACCCGGGTTCAGTAAGCCATACTATTAAAGTGCATGAAGGAGTAAACAACCATACGAAGCAAATCAGACAATAGTGAATAATAGTGCAAACCTGTGGAGAAAAAATGCATATCGTGCTAACATGAATCAGGAAGATCAGCCCAGTATAACCAATGGATGCTGAATAGTGTGATAAGATGCTGGGACCCTAACAGCATGGGTGGCGAAAAAGGAGGAAGAGGCTTACGTGACCCAGGTGAGGTATAAACGAGAAGGTGCCCAGGAATGAGAAGGAGATCCCCGGTAGACTGCTCTACCGGTGTCGCGGCAGTCACGCCGCTTTGTCAAGAGTGGGGAGGTGCCCTCTTGGTTTTTAAATGTTTTTATTTTTTATTTTTTCTTATGGTGCTTTATTATACATTTCAATAAATTGTTATACCTTTTCATACTCATGGTGTGGTGCTATATATGGTCATATTCCTTGTTCTATGAGTGGGGTAGAAACTAAACTTTTTTGATATATATGTTACAGCCAGAACCCGAAGTCTGGCCACTTCGGGTTCTGGCCGGTCACAACGCAAAGTGGCTGGCTGATCCGGCCAATATACGAAATGCCTGGGAATTTCGGACTTTGGCCGGCCAGAACGCGTTGTGACTTACCTTGGCCGGTCAAGTCCCGAAGTTCCCTGCACCGCTCCCCCGCCAGCTGCTCTCCTCTCCCCTCCCCACCGCCAGCCAGGAAGCCCCGCTCCTCCCCCGCTGCCGTTCTAGACCTCAGATCAGGGCGACCGGCTGGGGAAGCAGAGAGAGACAGAGCAGCTCACGTGACCCGTCACCCGCAGGACGCATACACTTCAATGCAGAAGTTACATCATTGAACACTTCCGCATTGAAATGTACGGGTCTGGACGGGTAGCGCGCGTGCGCTGCTCTGCCTCTCTCCACCTCTCTGGTCGCCCTGATCGGAGGTCTGAGTACTAGTGCTGGCACTGGCAGCCTCCAGGAAAGCCCCCCTCAGCCCAGCAAAGCACCCCAGCCTAAAAGGCACCCAGCAAAGCCCACCCCCAGCCATGCAAAGCCGCCTCCCCCCCACCATGGAAAGCACCCAGAAAAGACCCCCCAGCCATGCAAAGCTGCCCCCCACCATGCAAATCACCCAGCAAAGACCCCCCAGCCATGCAAAGCTGCCTCCCACCCACCATGCAAAGTGCACAGCAACAAAGCCCCCCCCCCCCCCCAGACCATGCAAAGTGCACAGCAAAGCACCCCCAGCCATGCAAAGCACCCTGCAAAGACCCTCCAGCCATGCAAAGCCGCCCCCCCCCCCACCATGCAAAGTGCACAGCTAAGACCCCCCCCAGCCATGCAAAGCCCCCCCCCCGACCATGCAAAGTGCACACCAAAGCACCCACAGCCATGCACAGCCCCCCAGAAAAGACCCCCCCCCCACCATGCAAAGCGCCCCCAGCAATGCAAAGCACCCCCAGCCATGCATCCCCCCTCATCTGTGACTAATCGCCACTGTAATTTGATCTCTCCCCCTGTCACCTGACTGCCACAGCAGAGCAGCTAATTTAAAAGCACAGGATGTTAACAATATGTCTGCTCCCAAGAAAGCAGGATGTAGACACACTGCAGATTTATTGCCGGATTTGCATCAGCTGTAACTAAGAAATTATTTTCTTTAAAAAGATTATTATGCTGTTGTGTGTATTTCGGGGGAGCAGAGAGGACGTTCCGAGTGCCATTCATGGTGCTGGGCATGGTGCAGATTTCTGCCTTCTGGACTTTGGCCGACTGACTTTGGCCGTTTCTAGAACTGGCCGGCCAGTGTCAGAAATTCCCAGCATTTTGGACTTTGGCCGACGTCAAATCGGCCAGTTCTAGAAACGGCCGGCCAATTCTAGAATTGGCGGATTTCTGGTTTTGGCCGTAACATATACACATTAATGAAGGAAGGCAGCAATCCACTTCTTGGTGTCAGACCTGAACTGAAAAGTCAAAATAAACATGCACATGTCAAACTTACCTCCCGTATAGATTATTCATCAATTTCTTTCTCCTCTTCCGTGTCCCGTTTGTCCACTGTGATCGATGGAATTCTCAGGCCACCATTTTAAAAATAGCGATGACACCGTAACGGCTTCCGGGTCAGCACTCTATTGCCTAGTAATATAGCTTGAGCCACAGGAAGCCTGGACATTACATTGCATATCAGTTGTCCTTTTAGTTATAACTGACAGCAACTGATTTAGTGAAAAAGGGCCCTAAAGCTTTCAGCTTCCAGAGAGACAAGTACAACTAGATCTAATTATAACTGGAAGGAAGTTGTTAGAATAAAATGGTGAGCTGCTAAGAGGAACCGACGGCAAGGTAAGTATGTAATATTCATTTGCAGGTAGAGGAATCTAGACGCTGCGGTCCTAAATTCACATTTAAAAAAAAAAAAGTCTTCTGAGACGCCTGGAATAAGCATGCAGCCATATAGCTGGGGGCTCAAAGCAACATTTTGAAGGGTTTCTCAGACCTTGGAACACCGGACACCTCTTCCCACCTCATGGGCGTGAGTGATCATGGAAACCTTCAACCCTCATCTTAAAGGGCCCCATAGAAAATGCTATGGCTATTGCCATGCCCCAGTCTACATACTGGTTCTGGATCAATGACTCGAGATTATTAATGGCAGAGGCATAGCACCACAGGAAAGTACCATATTTTACCCACTTACCGTCCCCCGGGACGACTAACTACGTCCCTGCAAATTTCCTCTTCCCATTACAGAGACGTAGCTACTGAGTACAGTGGCGTAGCAATAGGGGGTGCAGAGGTAGCAACCGCATCGGGGCCCTTGGGCTAGAGGGGACCACCCTCAACCACAGTATTAGCTCTTTATTGGTCCTATGCTGATAATATTCACTTCTATAGATGCTTTGAATAGTAGTGATCATTAACACACTGTTTCCCATCCCCTTCTTGCACCGCTGACACTGTGGTTGTCCTTCATTGGTTTTGGTGTGGCGTATCAATTGTTATGTACAGAGAGCTTTGGGGGCCTCAAGGGAAAACTTGCTCTGGGGCCCACAGCTTCCTAGCTACGCCACTGACTACGTACCTTGCAGCCACGCACTCCCGGGTGTGATCACCGCCAATCGTTAGACGGGAGATGAATGAATGGAAACGCAGTTCCCATTTATTAATCTCTGACCCCGTATGAATGGTCACAGGCATCAAAGTGATGCCACAATCATTGGTTTACTTCCAATGTAACACGTCCACACATTACTTCCTATTTAGCGTACTATAGAGACGCAATAGGAAGTAATGCGCGAGAACATCTTGTGGCCAAATGGTAAAATTACACCTACATTCAGAAGACCCACAAATACATTCTAAATAAACACATTACCTCCCACACTACCTCATAATTACCCATTTTTTTTGTATTAAAAAAAAAATAAAAAAATACATAAATAGTTACCTTAAAGAGAATCTGTACTCTAAAATTCTTACAATAAAAAGCATACCATTCTCTTCATTATGTTCTCCTGGGCCCCTCTTTGCTGTTTCTGCCACTCCCTGCTGCAATCCTGGCTTGTAATTGCCAGTTTTAGGCAGTGTTTACAAACAAAAGACATGGCTTCTAAGCAGAGTGTGATAGGCTAAGAACAGCTTACTGTGTGACTCATGCAGAGCTTGGAGAGGGTGTGTAAAGCTTCTGCCAATGACAAGCAGTGCTGCACATTCCACACATTCCAACCTGAGCCCGACAGAGCCGACACAGGAAACAAGATAAGATTTATTACAGAGACAGTGCAACTAGAAAAGGCTGCAGTAAGACAGACCACATTAGAACAGGCATAGGAACTTATAGGATAGAAGAAATAAGGCTCAAAATTTTGTTACAGAGTCTCTTTAAGGACTGAACTTTTTTAATATGTATGTTTAATACCTTCAAACAAGCCCTCAAGACTCACCCTTTCATGCTCGCAACCCCCTCCCCCCACCAGCATACGGTCTGTTGGACACCCTCTCAGCAGATGCACCTATTGTCTCCACCTCCACCTTTTAGATTGTAAGTATCTGGCAGGGCCCTCCTCCCTAGTGTTTTCAGCTTGATTATGCAATAATGCTGTCAATCGCCCCTCTTGTGGACTAGAACAGTCTCTATTTTGACCTATGACATTGTACTGTTATCAAATCATTTGCATGATCTTGTTTTGTTGTGAGTTTGCTGTATGTCCTACCTTGTATGTTAACCCATTTATCTATTGTGCAGCGCTGCGTAATATGTTGGCGCTTTATAAATACAATAAATAAATATTACTGTTAATTTTAAAACTATGGGCTAGAGGCCTGCACGGGTCTAATTTTTCAGACCCGCACCCGTGCTTTCTGGTGAATCTGGTACATGCACCCGACGCACAACCCAATTAAAATCAAAACGGGCACCTGAACCCGCATTTAGGGTAACCCATGAGTACCCGACCCGATGCAGGCCTCTACTATGGGTTTGTAATTAGTGACGGATGCAAAACTGAAAAAAAATTCACCTTTTTACCAAATAAAATATTGACGACATACATTGTACTAGGGAAGTATATTAAATGTTGCAATAACCGGGACAAATGGGACAAGAATATGTGTGGGTTTTAATTATGGTAGCATGTATTATTTTAAAACTAAAATGGCAGAAAACTGAGAAATAATACAAGAAAGCCTAACTGACAAAAAAACAACAACAAGATATAGATTGATTTGTTGTGAAAAGTAGTAATAAAGTTATAGACAAATTAATGGAAGGAGCGCTAACAGGTGGAAATTGCTCTATTTTTTTAAGGGGAAAACCCCTTTTATGTGAAGTGGTTAAAGGATGTTAACAATAGCAACCTTCATTCTACTCCTAATTCAAGCCTACTTTTAAACGAACCAACGGTGTGAGACCTATGGAAGCTGACACATTTATTTCCTTTTAAAAGGGAAGGTTCAGGGACTATGAAAAAAATAAATAAAAATCCTTATCCACTTACCTGGGGCTTCCTCCAGCCCGTGGCAGGCAGGAGGTGCCCTCGGCGCAGCTCCGCAGGCTCCCGGTGGCCGACCCGACCTGGCCAGGCCGGCGGCCAGGTCGGGCCTCTTCTGCGCTCCATTGTGCGTTCCACGCCGGCGCGCTGACATCAGACGTCCTCCGGGCTGTACTGCGCAGGCTCAGTAGTTCTGAGCCTGCGCAGTACAGCCCGGAGGACGTCCGATGACGTCAGCACGCCGGCGTGGAACGCACAATGGAGCGCAGAAAAGGCCCAACCTGGCCGCCGGCCCGGTCGGCCACCGGGAGCCTGCGGAGCGGCGCCGAGGGCACCTCCTGCCTGCCATGGGCTGGAGGAAGCCACAGGTAAGTGGATAAGGATTTTTATTTTTTTTTCATAGTCCCTGAACCTTCCCTTTAAACCAGTTGCCTGGCTATCCTGCTGTCAGTAGGGTTTAAAGAGAAACCGTAACCAAGAATTGAAATTCATCCCAATCAGTAGCTGATACCCTTTCCCATGAGAATTTTTTTCATTTTCACAAATGGATCGTCATCTGTATGGTTGATACGGTGTTGAAACTTCTCCCACAGTGTGATGTCAGGACCATGGTTCTGACATCACACTGTGGGAGCTTTGTTGCATGGTGAGAAATAACCGCTGTTACCAACTGCCAAAAAAAAAGTAAGCAGTATCTTCTTCCACTGACATCTGCCAGCTGCAAAAATGTCAGCATGTGATAAATGTCAGAATGTAAATCAGGGAAGAGGAAAGATTTTACATTATTTTCACTGGAGTTCCTCTTTAAATCACACACCTGAATCAAGCATGCAGCTAATCTGGTCAGATTTGTCATAGAGACCTGATCCACGTGCTTGTTCAGGGTCTGTGGCTACAAGTATTAGAGGCAGAGGATCAGCCGGACAGCCAGACAACATGCATTATTTAAAAGGAAATAAACATGTCAGCCTCCATATCCCTCTCACCCCTAAGGTTCCCTTTAAATGTACCTGAACCCACAAACCGTGTTGGAAGCAAGACTCGTCGCTTGCCCTTAATCTGCCCTCCGATAGGAAGATCTTAGGATTGAGAAAACCCTAGTAGGTTTGAGACCGTCTTAAACTCCCCTAGTGACCAGGCCATTTTTTTTTACTAATAGGGCTACTGCTGCTTTAAGGCCTCACTACTGGGCCGTACAACTCGGCACACAAGCGATCTCCCTCCCCCTTTTCTGCTCACCAACAGAGCTTAGTTATTCATCTTCTGCAAAATCCCGCCCCAGGACTTCAGGCCAATTGGCGTGGAGTAGTCCTGGGGCAGCCGCACTGCTCACGCCGATCGTCGTGGAGCAGTTTACAGGTTAATGAGCCCTCCCGCTCCTGTCCCGCAACCCCATTGCGGCGGCAATTCATCTGCGCAAATCCCCCGCCGCGGGGGATTTTCGGACGTCTTCGTTAGTAGAGTCCTCCCAAGGACAGGCGTCTCCATACTGCGCTCGTGCGTACACAGTGTGGAGCGGCTCGGCTTCGGGAGCACTAGGGTCTCGAAGACTTCTGAAGCCTCCCTTCGGCTGCAGAGATAGCAGCATTTGACCAAGTTGGTTGAATGCTGCTACAGGGGATCCTGCTCTGGAACGGCACCGGAAGAGGAGAGGGAAAACGCATTAGGACCCAGAGCATTCCCTCTCCTTAGATAAGTATCAGGTTTCTTTCTTTTTTTTTTTATAATAGACTCCCAATAACTTTAAAGTCTCCAAAACCAATCAAAATAGACAACATAGAAGTATTTGGTAACAGAGTTTATTGTTACAGGGTTAACAAAATAAAAGGCACATACATTAATTTGGTGACAACACATGTGAAAGGAACAAAGCCTTTTCCTCACCCTCTTCCAGAGATAGGTTGCTCTGCAGGTCTCTGTCAGCGTTCGGGTGAAATGGTGCGAGTGCACCAGCATTCCCTGATCACCAGGGGGCGTACGAAAATTCATGTGTTTGAGTTCAGAGATTAATGCAAGAAATGTACCTGAGTAACAGAATAAGGAAATACATCTCTCAGTCTTCTCGATCAATCAATAGTCTGTCATAGGCATTTCGCTAGACTGCAGTTCTTTTTAAGGCAGTATAACTGCAACGATCGGCTTCAGTGAATGGTGGGAGGGCCATACCTTATTTTTCAATCCAGACCTGGTGGTCGGGATCTCCATGTTCTGTAACTGCACTAGCTTTTTATGACAAGCAAGACAAGCATTGCAACATTTGTCTATTTTACATGAAGCATTAGCTTCAATAAAAAGGACCCTTTTTTTTTTTTAAATAACAAAAAAGGTCAACCCATAGAAACAGGAGTACATGTCCTCTCGGCCTACATTGCAAAACGCTCTTGTGGGACATCACTTAACAGATTAGTGTCATTTATAATCATATTTTGCATGTCACAGAACACAATGCATGGCTCATATAGCTATATCGCTATCTAAACCATAGAAAGTGATGTGTGTATTTTGCTGCTGAAAACAATTTACAGCAAAGCTCCTAAGCTTAACTGTACAACCCTCTGGTTTCTAGAAGACAATATGGTGGTGGCTAGAACAAGCCTCCAATCAACATCCTAAAATGCACTATTTGCAGGAGTAGGCAGTATTTAAAGCAAACCAGAACTGAAAATAACCTATGACATAATTGTATGTGGTTTACGAATGGTAATAGAACATTAATAACTTAGAACAGAGTCTCAATATTTGTAGATTCAATTTAAGATCAAAATTTCTTGTTGATGTCTGATGAAAAATCAACTTTATCCAATAGCAAAACAAACAGAAGTAATGACCCTTTGACTTTTTGCCACAAAAACCTTATGCTGGGTACTCGGTATGAGATTTTCTGGCTGATTTACTGTCAGATTGATTATTTCCAACATGTCCGATTTGCTTTCTGATTGATTTCCAAGCATTTTCCAATCAATTTCCGTTAACTTTAATAGGAAATCAATCGGAAAGCAAATCGGACATGTTGGAAATAATCGATCTGACAGTAAATTGGCCAGAAAATCTTATAGTGTGTACCCAGCATTACTAGGATTGTTTCCTCAACCAGATAAAAGTGTTTTGCCCTCTATTTACTTTGCAGTACAGCAGAGCTTAATTCAACTTGGCTGCCTCATTTGCATAGATAACAGCACTAGATTTAAACACTTACAGTGCTGGAATACAGAAAGGGAATTCAGACAATTTCTTGGTAGGACTGGTACTACGTGTACCTATGTTTATCTCATCATATCACTTCAGGTATCCTTTAAGGCAAGATTCAGGAACAGTGGTGCAGATTTATCTGTCTAGATAAGCAGTGCTAAAATAGGGCAGTTGCATAGAGCAGCCAATCAGAATCCTTGTTTCTGTCGAGAGCTGAAACTTGGTAGGCCGCAGGTTTGGCCCCATTTTCCTTGTACTGGTTTTCGTAAATCTTCCCCAGACAAGATCTAATATTTTTGGCAAGATTCTCATTTATTCAGGTCATGTTATATCCAAATTTAAAATAGTTGGACAGCTTTTCATGTTACAGAAGATATTTCTTAAAGAGAATCTGTATTGTTAAAATCGCACAAAAGTAAACATACCAGTGCGTTAGGGGACATCTCCTATTACCCTCTGTCACAATTTCGCTGCTCCCCGCCGCATTAAAAGTGGTTAAAAACAGTTTTAAAAAGTTTGTTTATAAACAAACAAAATGGCCACCAAAACAGGAAGTAGGTTGATGTACAGCATGTCCACACATAGAAAATACATCCATACACAAGCAGGCTGTACACAGCCTTCCTTTTTAATCTCAAGAGATCATTTGTGTGTTTCTTTCCCCCTGCAGCTATCTTCCACTGAAGTGTCAGGCTGTTTCTTCCTGCAGAGTGCAGACAGCTCTGCCTGTATGTAATTCCTCAGTATGTGAAAGCCCAGCCAGCTCAGAGGAGGATTTTTCCAGCTTGTAAAAGATAATAGAGCAGAGAGAAGCTGCACTAATCTAAATAACACACAGGCAGTGTGCAGAGAGGGGCCTTGAGGGGGGAGATGCATCACAGAACCACAACACTGAAGAACTTGGCAGCCTTCCAGACACAGGCTGACAAGTCTGACAAGAGAGAGATAAGTTGATTTATTACAGAGATGGTGATAGTAGAACGTGCTGCAGTAAGCCAGAGCACATTAGAATAGATTTTGGAACTTGTAGGATGGAAGAAAACCGGATGAAATTTTTGTTACGGAGTCTCTTTAATTCTTAAAAAGTTCTAATGATTAGCACTAAAGACCCTTCTCTGTAAGTGGGATGAAAGGTCTTCCAGAACCCAAAAACTATCCAGCCAAAATGAATTTTTTTTTCTCTGCAGACTGGAGATAACTTACAGGCACTGACAGGCAACACAGGCATATATAAGGCAAACCAGCAGTAATGGAAGCATGATAACACATCTAACGTTACTTTAAATATCAATTACATTACAAATAGGACTTGAGTTTGTACAAGAGTTTGCTTAAGTATAACTTTCCTTTGCACATGACCTGTACGTACAATGGAAATACTGAGCACATGGTATGCTTTTACAAGAAGGAAGGGGAATCCATTCCAATAACTCCTTTGTTGAATCTGCTTAAAGCAACTCTGAAATCTGGTAAAAAAAATAAATAAAAAAAGAAGAATCGTATGGCTGCTCAGCTTCTCTGTTGGTCAGTTACACCACACTTAAGGTGGCCACTAACTGTCCAATTTCTAGCGAAAAATCGTTTGAGCGATCAGAAATTCTGATCGGAAGTGAAATCGTTCACTACACCATCAACGAGCCTATCTTCGCTATCTACAGATCACGATCGTCTTGAACATTCAAAATTTAGTTCTACGAAAATTCAGTCGGACGACTTTTTTTTCAATCGTTCATAATCGATCATAACCATTAACAGAGATTATTTACTGGCAATTTGATCACTGCCGACCTAGAATTTCGGATCGATTGAATGATTTTTCGCTAGAAATTGGTCCGTTAGTGGCCAGCTTTAGGACTGATGTAGGCCCACTGGAGGTCGAAGAGACAGGGCTGAGGCAAATTTTAACAGCAAAAGTTGTAATATACACACTAGTTTAGTCTAGCAGCAAATATTTGTGAAACGACCAATAGAATTGACAAATGGTGTTTCTGCAGGTACCACTCTCTGTACTTTTCCACTATATGCTTGAGTTGAGCATGGTTGAGACAAGTATGGTTCAGGTATGGTTGAGACAAGTATGGTTGAGGTATGGTTGAGACAAGTATGGTTGAGACAAGGTTATTTTAACCACTCAAAGACCGACGGGCTCTGGTTCTTTAAGGACCAGAGCCTTTTAAAACATTTTTACTCCCTGATCACAGGGTTAGGAGCAGCTGAGTTTAGTGGCGATGAAAGCGCGTTTGCAACTAGCATGCCGATAGTGAGAAGATCTAATGACATACCAATACCCATTTAGTTCGTCAACAGTAAAGTTACCGACATCACTGATAAATGTAATGATGGAAGTCAGAGCGAGGAGAGGTTTGGGCAAACATTGACTACATAATGTATAAATTAATATTGTAAAAAGCAGCAATTTTATTCATTAGGTTCTATAACCGGTAAGTAAAGTTCTGATTTAAAGGGGCATTATGGTAAAAACTGTTCAATTTAAAATACATACACTTGTCCCAGAGTACCGGTAAACCCTTTTTTGTTTTCTTTCTAGGTAGCTGCCAGTTACAGTAGGTATTATAATCTGAACTTTCTGAACAGCTTACGGACAGGTTTTGAATGAATCCATCTCCTCATGGGGGATTCTCAAAGTATCTTAATTATTTCAAAAGCACTCCCTAGAAAGTATAATTACAGTGCATTCACCTTGAGACAAATGTACATCTTATACATATGTGAACATACACATTTTAAATATTACAGTTTTACACCATACTGCCCCTTCAACCAATCCTGAGGAGCTCAGCACATTTCCATTGACTGGTCAGAGAAAATCTGCATGCAGTGCAATGTTTTGCTCATGTCTACAATCCGTCAGTAGCACAAATAGCTTGCATTATGGGTTTTGTTCCATTTACCTATTTTCTCACAGCAAAGGCAGGACCACTATGTACAAGTGGACAGATTTGCACCTGCCATGCTCCATCCACGTGTTAAACAAGAAGCCAGGCATGACCGGTTAAAGAAGCTGTAGATCTACTGCAGAAGCTTTTGCGCTCTCTACCCACCGTTCTCCTAGTTTGGCAACAGTGGAGAGCTGTACCCCTATACGCCTCTGTAAACTGTGATATGTGTCTGATTTCTGGCTAAGCAGGTAATTTGGGTGCTGCCATAGACTGCAGTTAAAGCGGCGCCGAGTACATAATTTGAGTGCCAGGCTTATAGCAGAGAGTGGGTTACGTGCAGGACAGGTAGTTTGAGGCATAGGGTATCAGGAGGGTTGGTTTTAGTAGTAGTAGTAGCTAGGGGAGTAGTTGGTGTTAGGAATACGTAAAGTGTGGGTTACTGTGAGATCTAGGTTGGGTAAAGCATTAGTAGGATATCGGCAAAACTGCCAGTATTATACTAACTGTTTCACCTGTCGGCCAAATTTCCTGGTTCCCTTTTACCATGTATGTGATTTTTGGGGTCAGGTTTAATGCTGGACACGTTGGAAGATGGTCAGCTTAAGCAGGAAATTCTGTGAGTAGATAAACTGCTTCTTTAGCAGGCTCTGCCAGTCATCCTACCACAAAATAATGAAATAATAAAATGGAGATTTGAGGTATCAACTGTACTGTGCCACTTGAGTGCAAAGGCACTGCCATTGCTGCGTGAAAAGTGACATACAAATAATGCAAGTAGTCTGCATTGGGCTGATTTTAAACATCAACTTTCAAACAGACCTCTTATAGACCAAGCGGTTTAAAACAACTTGTTCCTTCGCTAAACTCAGGTCTGCTGGAGCGTGTACATGCAAAACAGCTTTCACACACCAACTTCAAAACTTACAGCATTTTACTAGGACTAGAGTCCAAAATGTAGTATAAAAAGGAAATGCTTACGTTTCCAACATACCTTATTCAGCTTAAAACCACTGATAAATGCAACTGTTAAAATAAAGCGTCAGACTTAGTTAAAATACATGGAAAGTGGTGTAGTGTAATGATTACACAGCCTCTGTTGAGTTCTGGCTGTTCTGAAGGTACATAAGTGCCCATGGAAATTAAAGTCAATGCATAGTTTCTGTAAGCGTAGTAACAAAATGTGAGAGGATGAATTGGGGTTTCCCTACTTGTCTAGTGAAAGTCTTTAGCTGCCAGGAATTCAGCTATGGATAATTCTGACACTCCTTAGACCAGGAACTGTACAATTTTACAGTTAAGAGATGATGGATAACGGCACCCAAACATTACATAAAAAGCTTACAAACTGGACTAAATGAAAGGCAGTGGTTGGCTTTTCTGTCCTTGGACAATCGACCAGTAAAAATAAAAAATGTTACAGGTCTGCCTACAATTTAAAGGCCTGCCTATATTGGCCTCAATTCACTAAGCAGTTTAGACTAGTCTATTGATGGTTTGGTGTAAACCAACAATCAGTCGCATCAAAAGGGAATTTACTAGTACTTACGGAATATTTTAGACCTGTTTTTAGACCTGGTCTAAAACATTCGGTAATCAGGTCTAATTACCATACAAGGTCTAAAGATATGAGTAGCTATGACTGACATCCTTCTCTGGCGAGCTCTTCTCTGGATACAATTAGACTCCTGCAAAATTAATTCAAAAAGCTCCATCCTCACGTCTAAAACACCTCACAATAGTACTTTACCGACAGCAATCAGCTGGTCTAATCTTTGTCAGAAAAAGTGGGCGTGGTTACTCCTTGTTTGCCTTTGGTAATTGTGTAATTACTGAATGTTTTAGACCAGGTCTAAAAACAGGTGTAAAACATTTGGTAATTATTATTAGTGAATTCCCTTTTGATGCGACTGATTTACACCAAACCATCAGTAGACTAGTCTAAACTGCTTAGTGAATTGGAGGCCATTGCTTCTTGTCATTGCTGGTTGTAGTGGCATAACTAATGTCACGAATACAGTCTATGGAAGAATATGAAAATTATTGGTTGGGAGTCACAATGAAGTCACATGATGGAGAAGCTGCCACTGTTCAGCCTATTCTGTCAGTGGATACAGTGGTGCCCAAAGTACTATCATTTTACTTCAGCTTTCAGTCAATACCAGGCTTCCTCATGCAAGGCATTTAATAAAGCACAAATGGTAGTGGCGACACCCCCTTCCCCCAAAATACTTTAAACCGCTGCAGGGAAGCATGCATAGAAAAATACAATTCTTAGGGAAATTCTGTTGCCGTCATTAGGTTCACCGAATTAACAACACATCAAGGCACGAAATAGACCTGAAAACCATGTAGTAACTTTACAACAGAAGAAGATGTCTGAAACCAATAACCAGGATAAAGATAGCTAATACACTATTAGATTTGTTTTCAGCGTATTGGACAGATTGAACACACACATCAAATCTAACAAAAATCTACTGAAACTGCCATATTTGATTAATATTACAATCAAAATATCTATTGAACACATTAGTTTTTTGCAAGATTGATCTTGCAAGAAACCAGTGGAAGTGTAGGCACTGGGCAGCAAGCGGGCCACATCAGGGCACAATTGAGGTGGCACAAGGGAAGAAATGACATCAGAATTGGCTTCAAAATAGCCACACTTAAAATGGGAAATGCTAAGAAGGATTTTCTCTTTTCTGTAGAAAAATCACTAAAATCAAAATATGGACAGTGCAATACATATTATGTAACTAGAGCAGGTATTTATCTACTTATATACAGTATGTTTTTTTTTTTCTGAGATAGTATGGCTGACAGCTCCTCTAACATACACAAAATAGCATGGTTAAGGCACGGTGTCAAATACTAGCTAAATACCCCCCCCCCCCCCCCTTATCACTGGGTCTCTCTGAAGGACAATTACAAGAGAACTGCAGTAAAACTCACCCTTTATAATGAAGCCTCATAATTCTACCTTAGGCAAGCATTTCCATTTACATAAAACCTCATTTTGCCTTTATTGCTGCCCAATCTTTATTGCTGCACTGTGAACGTACTTATTTACTTCACCGTTACCAGCATCTCAAAAGCCAACTTCACCTGAAATAACCTAAGAAATCTCTCCTCATATCTGTGCAATATATTGTCGCTGAGTGTAATTGCAGTTAAGTGTAATTTAAATATCTAATTAAAAAAGCAGTCCACATGCATTATAGATTGTAACCCCATGTTAAGGTAAAAGGCTGTTACACTTCTAGTTTACAGTAAAACTGGCTCCTATTTAGTCTCTGCTCCCCAACGCCGTGTTTTCCAATGTACTGAGAAGAGGAGATGCAAATAACTGAGTTGATGCAGGGTAATGCAACATTTGTAGGCAAGGAACGTCTCAATAGCCATTTTGGAGAGAGATGCGCGCTTATGGTGTCAATGCTCCATGTGCAAGCGTATGTGGAGACCTGCTTACAGTGTTCCCAAATACAAGTTGTGTTTTATATCACATTGCACCCAGAAATCCTGTAATTTGCAGCACAGATAGTTCTAAAAGCACAGGTCAAATCTCAATGATTCTCTAAAGAAGGCATGGCAAGAGAAATGTCGTGTCCTAAAACTGAGGCACACCTGGCCTATATAGGCTGAAGGAAAGGGCTCTCAAGCAGTTTAAAGGTGCACACTGTACTAATACTTCTCCAGCACAAATACAGGCGCTTGCTGAAAATGTAGCTATTAAATTGTAAAAGACAACATTGGCTCCAGAAATGGCAAAACGTGTTATTTAGGGCTGCCCCGTCTAGGCTCTCTGTGTAATGTGATACTTAATATTAAGAAATAAAAAAATAAAAAATTCATGTAAAAAATTTGTGCAGAGGACTCTACAGTGCTTTGACCCTTTCTAACCAGATTTTTGTAACTGGTATAATATGTATAAAAGCATATTTATTGTCCCATTACAAACCTACCCAAGTGTACTGTGTCTGGGACGATTTCTGTACCCCCTTTCGAAATCTGCAAGTTCTTGCTCAATACATGGTAAACACTAGAGGCATCTAAACAGTTGGCGAGGACTGCAGTAATATATGCCAGAGGCTAAAGCTAATTACCCACTAAAAGAGGGATTGGGGATTCTGCGCCAATGAACAATTGTTCCCTGATCCATCTTTCACAATCATGGAAAACGAATGACAGGTGCCAATGATCGTTTAACTGATCGTTCTAATTTCAAGAAAAGTCTCTCGAGTTTAGCAAAAATCTTAAAAGCAGTAGGAATAGCCATACTATGCCAGGAGAAAAAAAACATATACTGTATGTAAGTAGATAAATACTTGATCTACTTACATAACACATGTATTGTACTGTCCACGTTTTGATTTCAGTGAATTTTATATAGTAAATTAAGGGAATTCTGTTCCTGGTGACGGCCATGTATTTTGCCCACAGTTTAGGCTAAATCCTGATGTCATTTCTGCACTTTACTTTTTTTTTTCTTTTCTCCTCCAATCGCTGAGTCACCTCAGCCTTGCTTGTAAACATAAGTGAGCAGGGGATCGGGTTTCAGATAAGCAGCTAGGCAGGGAAATAAAGGGAAGAGGAGGAATATATTATAGATAAAAAGAACCCCCAGCATGCAGCTGTTTGGCACTGACTACTAAAGGGCCAGTGCTCCTTAAAGAGTAACTGTCAGGCTGCAGAAGCTAATTTAAACCTCTATTCTCCTGTGTTAAACAGTTTAGAAGGAAGCTCAAAAGCCATTAGTGAAGATAAAAATCTCAGTTACCTTTGATGTGTGCTTATCAGCAAGTCTGTTATAGACCCATAAAGACGCAAGCCGCATACTAAACTGCAAAGCATTCTGGGGCCCTCCCCTCGGCTGCTAATGAGACGTTACAGCAGCTTGTGTAATCAGTCCAGCGCATAGCACTGAGAAATCTCAGGGCAGAGTACTCTGCAGGAGTCAGCTATTGTTCCTAGCCACATGGCTCATTAATATTCACTGCACACTGTGTTGTTCAAGTAGGAGCTTATCTGTGATCAGGAAGCAGGCAGGACATGACGACACATTTGACAGAAAAACATGGAGCCTGCCATGAGCTGTCAGGAGCATCTATCTCTGCATATACTATATACAAATTCTGTGAAATCCAAACGTGGACAGTGAAATGCATATGTAATGTAAGTACAGCCAATCTTTAGCTACTGATATATGTGTTTATTTTCTCTGAGACCTTATACCTAACAGCTCCTCTTTAATGACCAGATGTGGCCAGGTGATGCTTTCTTTCAAACTTTATGGTTATCACTTGCATTCCTCTCTGTTGATTGGCATCCTATCCTTAAAGAGGAACTCCAGTGAAAATAATTTAATATAAAAAGGTGCTTAATTTTTACAATAATAATGTATACATGATTTAGTCAGTGTTTGCTCATTGTAAAATCTTTCCTCTCCCAGATTCACATTCTGACATGTATTACATGGTGACATTGTTACTGTGGGCATATTATGTAGCTGTTCTGGCTTTAACAGACAGCTATAAACAGCCATTTCCTGTGTGTGTCATTGTTACATTGTGGCAGTTTGCCCAGAGTACCGTACGGTACCAGAGCCTCTTGTGGGAGGGGTTTCAGCACAAAATCAGTCATACAGCGCCCCCTGATGGTCTGTTTGTGAAAATCATTATATTTTTCATGTAAAAGTGGATATCAGCTACTGATTGGGATAAAGTTCAATTCTTGGTCGGAGTTTCTCTTTAAGTTTAGCATTCAATCGCTAACTTAATTAAATTTTCAAGTTAATGATTCAATCATTAACTTAAGGATTTCATTAGGTAAATTGCTTAGTGAATACTAAATTATTTATTACCAACATAACAGTAAAAACAGCTCAGTCATTATTAGAGACATGAGCTTGGTGAATTGTGGTCATTGTCATGCTGCAAGATAAATGGGGCGCGCACGGGGGGGCCCGCGCGGGAGCGCGCGCGACCCGCGGGAGTGCGCGCAGCCCAACTGGACGAGAAATCTCGTCCAGTTGGGCTTAAGTGATTAAAGAGAAACTCCAACCAAGAATTGAACTTTATCTCAATCAGTAGCCGATACCCCCTTTTACATGAGAAATCTAATGCTTTTCACAAACAGACCATCAGGGGGCGCTGTGTGACTGGTTTTGTGCTGAAACCCCTCCCACAAGAAGCTCTGAGTACCGCGGTACTTTTGGCAGTTTGTTACAATGTAACAAGGCTCACAGACAGGAATTAGCTGTTTACAGCTGTCTCTAACAGCCAAAACAGCTACATAACCTGCCCACAGTAAAAATCTCACCATGTAATAAATGTCAGAATGTAAATCGGGGAGAGGAAAGATTTTACAATGGCCAAACACTGACTAAATCATTTATACATAATTATTGTAAAAATGAAGCACTTTTTTTTATTACATTATTTTCACTGGAGTTCCTCTTTAACAGAGCTGTCAATCTTGGAGCCCATTCTTACTGTGGCCATGCATGCTCCTGTCTACTGTGCTGTACAGTGTGGTATTACCCCATTCAATATATGAAAATGAAAAATAGTGTAAGTGCTGAGGGCAAGACTTTTTTCCCCTTAAAGGGAACCTGAAGCGAGAGGTATATGGAGGCTGCCATATTGCTTTCCTTTTAAACACCAGATGCCTGGCTGTCCTGCTGGTCTTTCATGCATCAGTAGTGTTTGAATCATACACCTGAAACAAGCAAGCAGCTAATCTAGTCAGATTTTTGTCTAGAAACATCTGATCTGCATGCTTGATCAGGGTTTATGGCTAAAATTATTAGAGGCAGATGATCAGCAGGGCAGCCAGGCAACTGGTATTGTTTAAATTAAATAAACATGTCAGCCTCCATATCCCGTTCTCTTCTGGTTCCCTTCAATGCCACAGTACTGCACTGATTCTAAGAAAGGCCTGGCCATTAGTGGTGTATAATGCTTCCCATCGCTTTCAGCTAGAATGGGCCCTAAATATGAATGCCATCACAAGGTGAGAGCTCCTCAGTAAGCTGCTAACCTGCACTGTCCAATCAGAAAGCTATGAAAGGGGCTTTACCATGTCTGTTAAATACCAACAGCCAACCTACAAGAACTGTAGAATTTTGTTTTCAAATAAGACTGTTTCTACCAATACTTGTGTAAAGTTATTGTGATGCAGCAGTGGGTATCTCCTCAAGGCTTTGTTGCCATACAAAAACATAGTTGCTCTAGTGCTCAGTAAAAACAGATATAGCAAATTAGGTTTTTGGCCTAGAAATATCTTTTTGTGAACATGAAAGCTTTCCCTCTGTTGATGGTTAGCTGAAATGACCAGTAGGGATAGTCAATAAGATGCAAATCGCTCAGCCTACAACTTGAGGTGGGATGAATATGCCAGTAAATGTACCCATAGACCTGATATACCACTACCGGTCATTAACCACTTTAGCCTTCAGTCATTTTTCACCTTATGCATCCGAGCAGTTTTCACCTCCCATTCATTCACCAATAACTTTATCACAATGAATTGATCTATATCTTGTTTTTTTCCGCCACCAAATTAGGCTTTCTTTGGGTGGTACAAAAGAAGCTTTTCTTGCGGGAAAATTATGCATTTTTTGACCCTAGCACACTCAATATACTTGCAAGAGTAGCAGACACTATTGAGCAATTAAGAATTTTTTTCCCTAAATGCATTTTAATGGGAATATTAAGAAAAATAGAAAAAAAAAAAAAACATTTTTCCGTTTTCGGCCAGTATAGCTTTAACCACTTCCGGATTCTCGGAGCGTATATACACGCCCCTGAATCCTGAAGTGTATTCCATGGCCGTTCCATGTCAGCTCACGGAGGGTGTCTCCGTGAACACCCTGCGAGCCGATCGGCGGCTCGCAGGGTAAATGTAAACACACGGGGAAGACCTTCCCCGGTGTTTACATGTATACGGCGCTGCTGCGCAGCAGCGCCGTAGAGGAGATCGGCGATCCCCGGCCTCTGATTGGCCGGGGATCACCGGCATCTGATAGGCTAAAGCCTATCCCATCAGGCGCAGGACGGAAATCCGTCCTGCGCCGCTCACAGGGGGAGGGAGAGGGAGGGAAAGGAGGCCAGGAAGCGCTGCGGAGGGGGGCTTTGAAGAGCCCCCCCCCACAAGCGCAAGCAGCCGGCGGCGATCAGACCCCCCCAGCAGGACATCCCCCTAGTGGGGAAAAAAGGGGGGAAGTCTGATCGGCCTGGCTGCTAGCTGATCGGTGCTGCGGGCTGGAGAGCCCACGCAGCACCGATCAGCACAAAATAGCGTGGTAGGGAAGTGGTTAAAATAATACATGCTACCGTAATTAAAACCCAGGTATTTTATTTGCCCATTTGTTCCGGTTATTACACCATTTAAATTATGTCCCTATCACAATGTATTGGGAAATAAAGGCGCATTTTTTTCAGTTTTGCATCCATTACTATTTAAATGCTTATAATTTAAAAAATAATAGTAAT
The DNA here is from genome assembly GCF_040937935.1 of Hyperolius riggenbachi. Classification (NCBI taxonomy): domain Eukaryota; kingdom Metazoa; phylum Chordata; class Amphibia; order Anura; family Hyperoliidae; genus Hyperolius; species Hyperolius riggenbachi. Next base: position 109,265,870 of record NC_090647.1, on the reverse strand, counting down.
ATACCCCCTTGACATTCATACTAAAAGTTTAGACCCTTAGGTAAATTTTTTTTTTATTATTATTATTTTTTTTAGTAAAAAATGTATTTGTTTTTTTTTTGGGGGGGGGGGGGGGGGGGGGGGGGAATTGTAATTGTTTGTGGGGTTTATTTGAAAAAAATGTATGTAGATGTAGTTCAACTATTTGGCCGCAAGATGGCCTCCGTCAATTTTTTTTCCTTGCTTACAGGAAGTGAAGGGAGGGCGTGATTTTTTTCTTTTCTTTAGAAAGATCGCGTCTTCTAATAGAAGCCGTCTGTCTTTTTAACGGGGAATTAGATCAATGGGAACTGCTTTCCCATTCATTGATCTCTGGGCAGGTGTGCGATCGGCAGCAGGAGCGTGCGGCAGCAGCCTTTTGGATGTAGCAGATACATCCAAAAGGCTAAAGTAGTTAAGGATGGTCAATGAAATGCGAGATGCGTTCTGAGCTGATGCAGGATTATTATTACTTTAGAGGCTATTTGGGAACACTTACTGGCTTATTCAGCCCACAGTTGTGTCTGCTGGTTGCTCTGTGTTTTTGAGCAACTTGTGTCACAGCACTGGCTGGAAAGGACTGGAAACCTTTTCTCAGGAATTTTTTTTTTCAAATGAGATGGATTTCAACTAAATATTAGGGGTCTGCATACAGCTTAGCTTGGACAAGCGGTCATAAAGGTGTAACAGAGGTAGGAGGACACAGCATGAAGAAATTATTCAACAGTTATCATGTATGTCAAACTTCAGACACCATCAAGCCTATTAAGTTTTTTGTAGTACAGACAAGTGTATTTTCAGTTTGTTGATATTTTACAAGATTTATTTTTATTTCACATAAGTTATTTAAAAAGTGTACCAGAGACGAGAGATACTTACCTTTTTCTACATACCTGGGGCTTCCTCCAGCCCCATGGGCACGGATCGCTCCAACGCTATTGTCTTAAAGGGGAACTGAAGAGAGAGGTATATGGAAGCTGTTATGTTTATTTCCTTTTAATCAATACCAGTTACCTGGCGGCCCTGCTGGTCTATTTCTCTGCAGTAGTATCTGATTAAAACCAGAAACAAGCATGCAGCTAGTCTTGTCAGATCAGACTTATAAGTCTGAACCACTGAAACACCTGATCTGCTGCATGCTTGTTCAGGGGCTATGGCTAATAGTATTAGAGGCAGAGGATCAGCAGGGCTGCCAGGCAACTGGTATTGTCTAAAAGGAAATAAACATGACAGCCTCCATATACCTCTCTCTTCAGTTCCCCTTTAAGGTGGCCACTAATGGTCAAATGTTTAGCTTAGAATAGTTTGAGCGATCAGATACAGTGTAAATGCGATTGAAAATATGTCGTAACACAGATTATTTCACCATTAATGACCCCATCTGTACTTCTTGCCATCACAAACTATTATAAAGTTTTTGAGATTGACAAAATTGCTGCTGACTGATCGCTTTAAGAATCATTTGCAGCCGATTGGGAACATCAATGGAGTCTTTCTCCCAATCCAATCACAGTTATCTGATCGCTCAAAGGATTCTTCACTAAAATTGGACAGTTCGTAGCCACCTTTGGTTTGCTGTCCAATACAAAAGCCAATAACCAACAGAACACATTCTGCACACATACGTAATTGTCTGTAAGGAACACAGTGCTTTCCTGTATAGTGTCCACAGGCTTTCATCACCAACAGAACTGCTGGGAATACACGGGTCGATTCTGGCGCTTGATTCTGTGCCCGATCGATTCTCTTATCTTCCGCTCCTTTTTATTATATTTTTTCAATTCACTTCAATGAGAAATCGAGCAGCCAAACAATGGAACAGTGATCAGACATGTCGGACATGATCTATCGAGCCATCTTAATAGCTCAAAATCGAGCCGTGTATTCCCAGCATAAGTGTATGGACATTTCTGAAGTTTCTCCTACCCTTGTTTCCCTTCTTTCAGCAGGAGGCAAATAAAAAAAATGGGATTAAAAAAGGTCTAAATATCATTCTCTGATCTCACCAAACCCAGGCATAGTGTTCTCAATTGTCTTTTAGATTATCTATGATCGCTTACTACTCCACTGAATTTCTATTCACGGTGGAAAGGAATTAGAAACATTTTGAGGGCTTTTATTGCTGCCTCTGTTAACGATGTTCCCTAAATTCTAGTCCCTGGCATGTCCATGGAGCATTCTGCCTTTAATATGGAAACCAATAGTCCCAGGGACAGGAAAGAATGGCACAATGACCTTCTAGACAGCAGTTTATCTAGCGTGTGTATGAGAATTAACATATGACCAGCTTTAGGGCTCGTTACTATATGCACGCTTTCAGCCGTGCTTCTGGAAATGCGATTGCAGGGACATCAGGGAGTACATAGACTGCATTGACTGATGTTTCCACACATGCGCTGCGATTCACCACTGAACCACAGTGCATGGTTGCCTGCATTTTGAGGCGGTTGCGCCTGTGATCCTGTTCATTATAGTGAATGGGATCACAAGCGCCACCCCTGGGGGAGTCACGTGCAATGTAGATCCGCAATGATGCATGGCTCCTGCGCTGCTTAGTAAAAAACAAGCCCTTAGTCTTCCCCTACTCAGCCAAAAATGTGTTACCTGTTGTAATCTTTGGGTACTGTGAGCTATGAGTGTGATGCATTGCATACAGTACAGAGCAGTGTTCTCCCCAGGCTCTTTTAGCCAGGTGCTCCACCCGGCTAGTTTTGATGAGCACCCGGCTGTCATCGGCTCACCTCCTCCAAAGCTGTAAGCAGAGTGGCAAACAGAAGCACCGGCACTACATTTTCTCATCTCGCCCCACCCGGCTACTTTTTCATCACAGCAACTGTAATCACACACATTGCCCAGTAACTGCTCAGTAAGCTGTGCGTTATTCCACTGGAATCTTCCGCCCTGCACCACAGACGTGTAAATGAACCATTACAGTATAGTTGCATTGCGATTATATTGTCTGTTGCAACGGGTACAGTGTGAAAGTACCCTTACACTTTTTCGCTGATCAGAAAGTCTCAAAGATGGGGAGGCACAGCAACTTAGAACCTAAATGAAGTTTTACCCCTTATAGTGCCCAAAATTATTTCCCTTGGAACCGGGCTTTTAAAAAACCCATAACTAGTTTCAAAGGATTAAACTAATGACAGGTGTATTTTAAAGTTTATAGCCAGATTTATTTTGCATTCAACAATTTATTCTAAGTAGGAGTCACAGTCGTATTTTATTACTTTTTAAAAAGCGCATTTTATCTGGCTGATCCAGTCTCTAAAATGTTGACCCAAAAACAAGTATGCATATCAGGTGTTAAGACTCAAGTCTCACTTCACCAGCTGCATTCCTGTACAACGTGCATAGAAAAGACACCACTGAAGCCAAAAGATCAGAACGGGTAACTTGGTTTAAAAAAAAAAAAAAAAAAGGAACAAACAAAAAAACCACATCAGCCCAATTTTCCTCTCAGGCAGGCTGAGGCACAATGTAGGTACAGGCACTGTGCTACATGGGAGCACTTTCTGTTTATTAACATTAAGTTTTCATCAGTTCTGCTTTAAAACAAAGTGCAAGTGTTCTCTTGAAACTGCAAAATGTAGCAGCTGAAAGGCGTTCATGATAAAGGGGTGCAAGGAACTGTGGGTGCCCAATTTCGGCTAGTAGAAACTTGGTAAAATTTACCAATATTCTATGTTTTTAAAGTGTAAATTATTGTAGTAAAATATCAGTAAATAATACATTACAGATGCCTAACCCTAACCGTCCCTCTCCCACGATTAACCTTAACCAACCCCTTTTGGGCGCCCAAATTTCACACTATAGCCGCAACTTATAATAGCACCTATGTCTGCGTTCAGGTTTCTGCCGACAACGGCTGTCCAAATTTCCTGCTTCGGCTGAAAGGGCCAATCTCCTCATCGTTTGGTAACTGGCTATGTCTGCCTGGCAGCATAAAAGGACATGGTCACATAGGCAGTAGTTCTGCCGACAACAAACCAACAAGAGCTTATTTGGGCAGGATCTTTAGGGCGGTTTCACACCAGCAACTAGTGTTTCAGTTGCGGTGCGATCGGACAATTGCACTGCTAAAAAGAGGCTTTGTATTTACCTGCACTAATGCGTGGTAATGAGCCTTCATGTAATTCTTGGCAGTGATTCAAATCTTAATTAGGCTCTCTAGCGCTCATGTCCTGTGGCTAAAATGCGCATTGCAAGCAATTGTATTGATAAGACTTGGTACCGCACAAACACACCACAAAACATTTCAGACAACTTCCGGTCACTGCTCGTCACCAGGGATGTTGCCTTATAACGCTCTAATGCTTTTGCGTCAAAACGGATACTTCCGGCAAATTGCATCAGAAATGTCCCACAGACTGTCATTGCTTTAGTGTTACCCTGTGGTAAAAAAGGATTACGCTAGGCTATGAAAATGTGCTAGTGTTATAGTTTTCTTGCAAGCTTTAGAAACTAGGTTTCTCTTTCAGGCATGATGGAGAACTCGATCAGAACTATACCAGCTCTACCTGAAGAAGAAAATGAAAAGCTTGCAAGACAACTATGTACAGTTAGTCATTAAAGGTTTTAGTCGAATCAACTCTCGTTGATTTGATATCAGCTGATCTGCTCTATAACGAAAACTAGACCATACCTCACTTGCTTTAAAGGGAACCTGAAGTGAGAGGGATATATGGAGGCTGCCAGACTTACTTTCTTTTAAACAATACCAGTTGCCTGGCAGTCCTGCTGATCTCTTTGGCTGCAGTAGTGTCCAAATATTGTCAGATTTTTGTCAGAAACCTCTGATCTGCATATTTGTTCAGAGTCTATGGCTATAAGTATTAGAGGTAGAGGATCAGCAGTTTAGCCCGGCCAGTGGTATTGTTTAAATTATGTCAGCCTTCATATCCCTCTCACTTTAGGTTAGTTCCCTTTAACATACTGAGCATTTTTATCAACCAGGCCATAAAAATTATAATTTTTGTGACAAATTAAAGCATACCTGAAGTAAAAAAAAACACTCAAAAAGTTAAAATGGATCCTTCCCTCAGATCTTCATACACCCCTCCGTTCCAGCGCTGGGTCTCTCTAAATGTCCAATACAACTGATCAACTATAGAGCCACTCTGATTCACAATGCAGTCCTAAAATAGTGAAGGACTGGACATTGTGAATCAGAGGGGTCCTATAACTGATACATTGTACTGGACTTAATCACTGTATAGCAGGAAGCACACCTATTTGCATTTAAAATTAGTGACAATCTTATATAGCCAGTGCTCACTGTATAGAAATATAAGTGGTCTCTCTAAATTTATTGGCTGAACGTTTCTCATGGCCACGCTCTTGCCCGTATATGCGTGGCTATACTGCGCATGCGTAAGTACAGTCTGCGCATGCCCTTATGCTGCTTGTGCACTGCTTTTTCCTCCATGCATGAGCAGTAGACTGGGACTGTGCAGATTGTACTCCTGACTGTGCAGTACGGCCACACTTGTACATGGAGAAGAGAGTGGCCAGGAAGAGGAAGCCAGCCCCAGGCATCGGTGAAGGGGTCGAGGAAGCCTCTGGACCATCCAGACGCTGTCCACGACTTAGTGGGAAGTATTTTTTGCATACAAGTTTACTTTAAGTGTCCGTACAAGTAGAGGACACCACTCAACCTCACCTAATTCTGCTTGAGGTGATTGAACATAAAGGTGCCAAAGAATGTAGTAATGGGAAGTCCACACAATCCAGTTAGTAGAAAAGTCTAAAAAGTTTTATTGAGCAATCAGGTACAGCATAAAATGGCTAACATGTTTCAGACTTGTGTCCTTAATTATAGCCCCTATGATTAAGGATGCAAGTCCAAAAAAGGTTGGCCATTTTATGCTGTACTGGATTGTTTAATAAAACATTTTGGACTTTTCTACTAACTGGATTGTGTGGACGTCCCATTACTACTTACTTTAAAGAGTCTGAAGCGTTTTTTATTACCTCTTTTTATTCTGCAGCCATCTTCAGCATTAAAATCCAAACTGATTTGCCGCATCCCCGCGGCAGAATAAGTAATTTATGCTTCAGAAATGCCATAAAAAGATTCTGCGATCGCATCATTTTGCTTCCTGAAACAGGCAGAGCTGTGCGCAATAGCTCTGCCTCTTCTCCAGTCAATCTCCACTGATCTCCGCTCCCCCCCCCCTCTAAGTCTTCTTTCACTGAGAGGGGCAGGGAGAGGCGGAGATTGACTGGATAAGAGGCAGAGCTACTGCACACAGCTCTGCCTCTTTCAGGAAGCAAAATGATGCGATCGCAGAATCTTGTTATGGCATTTCTGAAGCATAAATTACTCATTCTGCCACGGGGATGCGGCAAATCAGTTTGGATTTTAATGCTGAAGATGGCTGCAGAATAAAAAGAGGTAATTAAAAAAAAAAGTCGCTTCAGACTCACTTTAAGTGTCGCTACAAAAAAATTGTGCAGGTGCATGGAACAAACATTTAAATATGGGACAGGTCAAATCAGACTCTTCATCTACATAATATCTATTCATTTTATCAGTTTTTATCATAATAAAACTCCACTGATATCATTCGCTTATAGAAACTGTAAATATATAAGTGACAATAAAATATGTCCCAACTTGTACAGTATATTATGTTTCAAGAATTGCAATGCTTACACAACAGCAAGTGCAACTGTCAGCCACTGTAAGTTATTAGCCCTCCATTCACCAAACCTGAACACACCGGATTTGTGACGAGCCCTCACACACACAATCATTGCTCAGCTCTGTAAAACAATGTAAACCTCTTCACTGAGCAATGTCCTTGCATGACATCATTGTTAAGGTTGCTTTGTGAACTCTTGTAAAGAACATACTATCTAAATAGGTTAAAGCATAATGAAGTTCTATGACAAGTCAATGTGATGCATCCCAAAGGGTATCAGTCCTAGATCAATGCATAGAACAATACCTGAACGAGCTATGAGCAACACAGTTATTAAAGTACTGAAGATGCTGCAAGAACTGACTCTTCTGATCAAGATGTAGGGAACACCTCAAGAGGCACATAAAAGAAGCCCTCTAATCGACACCGAGAATCATCTTCTGGCCATTTCATTGGGCAATAAGGGAAATAGCGACATCTCATTTTAATGCATCTCTTCAATAGGGCATGGAGAGAGTAAGTGAAGAAAGAAGTCGCTCCTATAATATTGACTTCTGTTTTCCACCACAGTCATCATACAACTGGATCTTCAAGATCTCTCATCATACAGGCATTTGTGGAGGTCACAAATCACCGGATAAGCAGAAGTGGACTGATGGAAGACTGAGATAAGGCTCTGAAGAGATTACATAGCTGGTTATATTTAGTGTTGCAACAGGCTGCAAAAAAAGGCCTATGCCTCCGGGGTTAAAGCACAAAGCAAATCAGCAGCATCTCAAGAGCCATGGAAGACGCAGAGATCATCGTGTAGTCACTGCTTCGCTGGAGTTACAACTGCTCACAACTTTGATCACGTGGCTGCTGGGACAGTTCGCTCTGCAGTAACAATTATAGTGTGATTGTTCCTATCTCTCCTTCCTTGTGTTGGGAGAAAAAAAAAAAAAGATCTCCTTGATGTTCTCTCCTCCCCTTAGGTCCCTTCAGCACCAGGCCTAGATCAGGACTTAAAATAATGTCCATGGGTTCCTCGCTCAACACAGGAGCGTAAAGTGAAAAGTCTGGAAGGCAACAGAGCAATAAGGCCTTATTCTATAATGCACTTAAAGAGTTTTCCAACAATGAAATGCCATGGACAGATTAAGAATGGATGGCACTGCCTTCTCCAAAAATAAAACAGTAAGAATCAAACAGAAAAATAATATGCAAGGTGTTTTAGTAATAAGAGGGCTACAATAATTAGCCAGGAGGGACAATGCTCTGACAAGGAGCACCAATAAAGAACCCACCTGCTGGCACTGTAATAGTAAACCTCAGAAGGGTACTCTGCATAGGCCACGAGGTGCATGTTCATGTCTGTCTGTGGATGAAGCCCATACCGTTCTTCCATGTGTGGTAGTGATTTGGACCTGATGGGTTCTGAAAGTTAGTGCTTAAAATCACTTGATATCTGTGGACTGGAAAAAAAAAAAAACCTCCCTAAACACCCTTTACCGAACTTTAAAAACAAATATATATATGTATATATATTTATAATCCATATCCACCCCTTGGGTGCAGGGGCTTAGTTATTCTGCTCAGTCTCTGGGGCTGAGGCATCCCTTGGTTAGTACTAGGTCCAATGGCTGAGATACATCATCTGCTGGCCGCCTGCGACTGTGGTGACATGATGACGTGAGACTGTAGGATCTGACTGTGGCCGTCTGTCCTTTGGCTGGCCATCTGTGTGAGCACTGATGTGGCCATGTGTTCAGCCGGAGAGCGCAGACCATTCGGAGAGGCAGACAAAGAACTATGCTGGGAGACTGGGCCTGGAGATCCTCTGGCATCGCAAGTGTCCTTCAGGTTTTCTGCAACGACAAACATACAAGATAACCAGAACAAAAGATAAAAGTACAGGCACAGATTGTGTTCCAGTGTTCTCCCCAGGTTCTTTTAGCCGAGTGCTCCACCCGGCTAGTTTGGTGAGCACCCAACTGTCATTGGCTCACCTCCTCCTCCTCTGCTGCAAGCAGAATTGTGCAGAGAAGTCTTGGCCCTGTATTCTCTCATTTCGCCCCACCCAAATACTCTTTCATGCCACCCGGCTGGAAAAAAAATTCTGGGGAGAACACTGTGTTCTCTTAAAGAGGATCTGTCAGCCATACTATCTCAGAAAATAAATAAATATATAAGTGAATAAATACTTGCTCTACTTACATAACATATGTATTGCACTGTCCACGTTACGATTCCTGTGAATTTTATAAAGGAAAAGTAGAGAATCCTATTCTAGACAATTTCCATATTTACTTTGGCTATTTTGAAGCCAGTCATGATGTAATATCCGCCCTCAGTCTCCTCTGCCCGATTTGCCCGCCCTTCACTATGGAAAATGAATTGTTTCAGCCTGAGAAATTTTGGCCAGAGAGGAACAGAGGTGTGGGAGGGAAAATAAGAGGGAAAGAGGCTTCAGCCAATCAGGCTGCATTAGTTAAGTCTGAGGGGAAGTAGGGAAGCAAAAAAAAAAAAAAAAAAAGAAAAAAAAAAAAAAGAACCCAGCATGCCCTGCAACTTCTCTTTTGTGTACCAAATTTTCTGTGTACCAAATAAGAGTCATGTAAACTGGGGAATGATAATTTATCAACAAGAAAAGTAATAGTGATTTTAACTTTTGGATTGCCTGATTAGCATCCTTATTACTTGTTTACCAGATAAAAGTAAAGAATTGATTTTTGATTTTATGCCCGACAGTTACTCTTTAAATATGAAATCAAAAGAACGTTATTTGAAAGGGAAACTGAAGTGAGAGTGATATGGAGGATGCCATGTTTATTTCCTTTTAAATAATACCAGTTTCCTGGCAGCTCTGCTGATCTATTTGGCTGCAGTAGTGTCTGATTTACACCAGAAACAAGCATGCAGCGAATCTTGTCAGATCTGACAATCTGATTAAAATGCCCTAAGTGCAAATGGACCAACAGGTCCAGGGTTAATATTATCCAATGAAGTTACATATAGGTATGTCCCTTTTAGCCCTCATAAGATGCTAATCTTGATGTGGGCAAACAGGGCTTTTGGGGACATTACTCAGGGCATTTGAATCAGATCTGACAATGATTGCCAGACACACCTGATCTGCATATGCTTGGTCAGGGTCATGGCTAAAAGTATTAGAGGCAGAGGATCAGCATGATAACCCCACAACTGTTATTGCTTAAAAGGTAATAAATATGGCAAATTTCCATATCCCGCTCACTACAATTGTATTGAGAGAATTATGCATTTTTTCCTGTAAAAAAATGATATTTTGTTAAAAAGATTGATGAAATTCCAGAAGGTCTTACTCTGGGAAACCCTACTGGCAAGGAAGGCAGTAATTCTGCACTGGATGGAGAGTACTCATCCCACAGTTCACATATGCAGAATGTAAATCTGTTACCTTACCATAAATTAGTTTACATACACAGGGGTTGTCCTAAGAAATATCTAGCCTTTAGGAATAAGGCCCCGTTTCCACTTGTGGGCAGCATCTGTCTTGTCAGACGGAATGCCGGCACAGCTGCTCATGTCTTACAGCCGAATCCCTCTAGCCACGCCATGCGCGGCTATGGAATTCGGATGGTGACGCGCAGAATTATGCTGCAGGGCCTCAGATTTTTCATAGGCCACAAATTCGGATGCTCTGCATAGAGTTCTATAGGCTGCCAAATTCCAACCGAATTCGTGGCCAAAGAATCAGCCCAAATTCGCACAAATGGAAACCTAGCCTAATTGGGTGGAATCTCTGCCTACGTCAGGCTCTGACTAGTACCTGGACGGGAGAGTTGGGCAAACAAGATTGACTTACTATTTATTCGGAGCAATATGAACATACTTTAGTAAAGCTAGTAGCAAATCATGAAGAGAGTAACACAGTGTGTTGTAGTAACTGTTCGTTGATGTTCATTAGATTTAAACATGAAGTGCTGACACAGCCACTGTCCTGTTCTAAATGCTCTGCAGGTGAGCCCAAATCAGTGTGATGTCATGATGACAGTTTCCGATCTGTGAACCGTGTTGCATTGTGGGAAATAACAGCTGTTTCCAAATGCCAAGCAAGCAGCATCTCCCTCTGTGCATACACACATACAGATGCATACATGCAATTTCAAGCCTATCACATTATTAGTGGGTGTGGTTATAGTTAAAGGCAGTTGGTGCTGTGCTTTTTTTTTTTTTTTTTGAGTGCAAGTAGTAAAGAGGCTGACGGTAGATCACACAAGATGAAAAAATTACATAGAATCAATTTCTTGATCTCTCCTACTTTTTAACCCCTCTCCCTTCAAGTTTTTTTCAAAGTTCTCATTAAAAAGTCAGTCTGAAGCCACACCTACCTACTAAAGACTGCCAGCATGGGATGCTTCAGTAGAGAGGACAAGGCTTCAGCTGACGAGTTAAAGCACCGGTTTTTAGATGTGTGTTTTTTTATGAATTACACCCAAAAATTTAGTAAAAAAAAAGTTGCCCTTTTTGTAAAAAATAAAAATAAAAATGTACAACTACTTGTTGCATCAGTTCACAGCTCATTTCCTCCTCAGCACAGCCGAGACAAGGTCATCCAGCACCCAAGGCTGAGACCCCAAAGTGCGCCCCTCCATCCCTCACACCCCAGTCATCACACACTGATTGCTATTAGACTAAGAGGCACCCCAGGGCCCCCAACACCTTAATCTCTAGGTATTTGGCTTGCAGTCACTGCCATGTATCGCTTTCCTAATTTCTCTCTGCTTCAAACACAAAAGGGAACGATAGCGGAGTTGTGCGCCCGCTCCTACACTGCGCCCTGAGGCCAGAGCCTCTCTTGCCTCTGCCCTGCTCCTCAGCAATCTCCATTTGCCTACTCCCTCCCCCCTCTCCACTCTATCAGTCTGTAGCCATGATAGGCTGTCAGTCAGCAGAGAGGCGTTGCTTCTACTGAGAGAACAACCACTCTACACCCTGCATGCTCTTGTAACTAAAAGAGAGGGGGAGAAAAGAAGGGGCATAACTTTGTCTAGGAGAATATTTCGCATCTGGTGGAACAGACAGCATCTAGTTATTAATTAAGCACACTATTTTTAATTGTAATATTTATAAAATTATGAATGAAAAAAGGCTATGCCTGAACTGGGGCTGTAAGTTTGCATCACATGACGGCTTCTTGAATCATCTTGGGGACTTGGGCATAAGATATCTCCCATTACACTACTCCCAGATCAAAGCAGCTGCCTAAAGAGTCCCAAGATGAACTATAGCATCGTGCTCTGATAATGAATCCCCACAGAGTAGAAATGAGCACTAATTGGGGAGTACAGCCACAAGAGAGTAACACCCATGTGGCAGCCTGAGGAAGAAGGTGGCGAGAAACTGCTGCAAGGACTGCTAATAGAAAATCTTTCTTTAAAGAGGCACCGTAGTGACATATAGTAGAATGTAGTAAATTATTCAGCTTATCCACTTTTAGATAAATTATCCTGGTTTCAGCATCAGAAACACTTCCTATATTTCCCATATATTTGCTGATATTGGTATATGGCCCCGCCCGCCTGGTGATGCTTAGTCTCTAGGCTGTATAGCTATACAGAATTCTCCTATTTTTTCTACTGGCTTGGGAACAAGAGTAAACATTCCACAGAGCTGCACCTGACAGGACTAAAGAGGTCACCACCTGTGATATATTTCACAATGTAAATCATCAATTCTCCTTAAAGGTCCAAAGTTTAGTGTAAAATACATCTGCTACAAGAGATACATGGAGGCTGAGATTACTAACCTTCTGTAAAAGCTACTTGCCTAGCTGTAATCGTGATGCTTTGCTTAGGATACTGAGGCACGCACCTGGAACAAGTATACATATAAGGAAGCTTGCTAGGCCTGGTCTGAATACTTGAAGCATGTGAGTAATGTAGAAAAGAGGAGAGTCTATATTACAGCAAGACTACATTATTAGAAGGAGGTCAGCAAGCCTTCATTTTGGGAAAGAATTCTCAATATGAAGATCTACAGGGACCTTTTGTTATGGATTTGTGACTTACCAAATTAAGTAGCAAATCATGTACAGATATTGTTACAATGTGAGGGTCTCCATTCCCTACAGACTTCCCCTCTAAAGCAAGAGTAAAAGGGAACCTAAAAGGAATGGAAAAAAAGCCAGTTTAACTTACCTGGGGCTTCTACCGTCCCCATGTGCCTGCGCCGTCCAGGAGCGTTCCACCAGTCCTCCGCAGCAGCCCAGTTTTGGTTTCGGCCCTGGCCGTGCGCTTCCTCGATCCCGCTCCATGTATGGGAAATTCTCTACTGCTCATGCACAGGACACCCCCGGCAATGGGAGCGCAATCGAGGACGCAGATGCACTGCGGGTGACTGGAGGAACACTCAGTGACGGTGTGGCTGCAGCCCAAGGTAAATTAAACTGGCTTTTTTCCCATTACTTTTAGGTTCCCCTTACCTTACCTGGGGCTCCTACAGGCCCCCTGCAGCCGCACCGTCACTGAGGCTCACTTCAGTCCTCCGCAGTGGCCCACTTTCGGCTTTGGCGCCTGCATCTTCAATCGCGCTCCCATTGCCGGGAATGTCCTGTGCATGAGCAGTAGAGATTTTTCAGACGCTCCCAACTCTGAGTCACCGGAACAGAAAGTGTGTGTGTGTGTGTGTGTGTGTGTATACGTGTGTGTGTGTGTATACGTGTGTGTGTACGTGTGTGTGTGTGTATACGTGTGTGTGTGTGTGTACGTGTGTGTGTGTACGTGTGTGTGTGTGCACGTGTGTGTGTGTGTGTACACGTGTGTGTGTGTGTACGTGTGTGTACGTGTGTGTGTACGTGTGTGTGTACGTGTGTGTACGTGTGTGTGTGTGTACGTGTGTGTGTGTGTGTGTGTACGTGTGTGTGTGTGTATACGTGTGTGTGTACGTGTGTGTGTGTACGTGTGTGTGTGTGTACGTGTGTGTGTGTGCACGTGTGTGTGTGTGTGTACACGTGTGTGTGTGTGTACGTGTGTGTGTGTGTGTACACGTGTGTGTGTGTGTACGTGTGTGTACGTGTGTGTGTACGTGTGTGTACGTGTGTGTGTGTGTACGTGTGTGTGTGTGTGTGTGTACGTGTGTGTGTGTACGTGTGTGTGTGTGTGTACGTGTGTGTACGTGTGTGTGTGTACGTGTGTGTGTGTGTGTGTACGTGTGTGTACACGTGTGTGTGTGTGTGTGTACACGTGTGTGTGTGTGTGTGTGTGTGTGTGTGTGTGTGTGTGTGTGTGTGTACGTGTGTGTGTACGTACGTGTGTGTGTGTACGTGTACGTGTGTGTACGTGTACGTGTGTGTGTGTACGTGTGTGTGTGTACGTGTGTGTGTGTGTGTACGTGTACGTGTGTGTATGTGTACGTGTGTGTGTGTATGTGTACGTGTGTGTGTGTATGTGTACGTGTACGTGTGTGTATGTGTACGTGTGTGTGTGTACGTGTGTGTGTGTACGTGTGTGTGTGTGTGTGTACGTGTACGTGTGTGTATGTGTACGTGTGTGTGTGTGTGTATGTGTACGTGTGTGTGTGTATGTGTACGTGTGTGTGTGTATGTGTACGTGTACGTGTGTGTATGTGTACGTGTGTGTGTGCGTGCGTGTGTGCGTGCGTGTGTGCGTACGTGTGTGCGTACGTGTGTGCGTACGTGTGTGCGTACGTGTGTGTGTACGTGTGTGTGTGTTGACACGGGGGAATGCTCTGTGACCGCGCGGGCATGGGGCGGCTGCAGGGGGCCAGTAGAAGCCACAGGCAAGTTAAACTGGCTTTTTTTCCCATTAACTTTAGGTTCCCTTTAAAAATTCCTTCAGTTTAGCTAGGCAGAATTTTTGGAGCACTGTACAAAGCAATTTTCTTACCAAACCTATGGAGATCACAAGACAAATTGCTTGCGTTAAATTCAAAATCACTTAAAAAGTGCCAGAAATTGCTCTGAAAAATGCACCAACAATGGCTACCAAGAGCACTGAACAATAGCGATCTCTGCTTTCTATCGGGTCCCACCCCTGAGGGCTGCAAGCAGCACTTACCGATCACCGGTGACTGGCAAAGCGCTGCAACAGTGAAACCCTAATAGGGTTCGCAAAAGCGCTGCATGCAGCATTTTCCGAGTGACTGCGATGAAGGTATGCAGGTGCAAACCGCATTCCTTCCAGATCACTTCAGGAATCTCGCTGAAGAATGCTGAAGTGCTTAATCCCAATGGCTAGCGTTTATGAAAAAGCATTCCTATTGGGCCCTGGGCCTCATACTCTACTCTGTGCAGCTAATTTCTCATGCAGCAAGATGGGAATTTTCTAGGCCAGTGATGGCTAACCCTGGTACTCCAGCTGTGATAAAACTACAAATCCCATAATGCCTCTGCCTCCCCGAGTTATGCTTAGAGCGGTCATAGTATAGCAATGCCTCATGGGACTTGTAGTTCCACCACAGCTGGGGTGCCAAGGTTAGCCATCACTGGTCTAGGCCATCTGTAGTCTACATAACCTGTACTAATTCCAGGCTGACAAAGTGCAATTTTTGCTTCATCCACTTTTGGAAAATCATAGCTGGCTAAATAATGAAATAAAAAACTACTTTTAATAAAGTCTTGTGGAAGACGAATATACATGTCCAGCAGTTCTCACAGAAAGATTAGTTTCACTTTTAAAGAGGCACCGAAGTGACATATAGTAGAATGCAGTAAATGATCCAGGCTACCCATTTTTACATTAAAATCCTGGTTTCAGCAGCAGAAACGCTTCCTATAACTATATATTGCTGTACATTGGAATGTAGCCCCGCCCTCCCACTGAAGCTAGTCCTAGGCTGTTCATTATGTGGAATTATGCAAAATCCCCCAAGCATTCTGGGAGACCAGGGATTTTTTTCTACTGGATTTAGAACTTTTGGAGACAGGCCTTAACCACCCTGGCGTTCTATTAAGATCGCCAGGGTGGCTGCGCAGCAGTATTTTTTAATGTATTTATTTATTTTAAATCATGTAGCTAGCCTAGCGCTAGCTACATGATTCCCCCACCCCCCCTGCCGAATCCCTCCCACCCTTCCAATCGCCGCCGGCGATCAAACCCATCAGGACATCCCGTTCTGAACGGGATTTCCTTTAGAGCTTCCCCCGTCGCCATGGCGACGAACGTAATTACGTCTTCGAAGTCGTGACATCAGAGGGAGTCCCAATCCACCCCATAGTGCAGCCTGGCAGTGATTGGCCAGGCTGCGCAAGGGGTCTGCGGGGGGCCCTCCTTTGCGGCAGATAGCGGTGCATCGGTGGCGATCGCGTAAGACACGCAGCTAGCAAAGTGCTAGCTGTGTATATAAAAAAAAAAATATTGTGAAAATCGGTCCACCAGGGCCTGAGCAGTCCACCACAGCGGTAATGGACGAGCTGAGCTCGTCATTACCGCCAAGGTGGTTAAGCCAGCATGTAGGCATTGGTGTCAGAAGACCAGATCTGCATGCTTGTTTTGGGTTAGTTATTTAAAAAAGCAATAGATGCACAACAGCCAGGCGTGCCACCTACTGCCAGATAATGAGACTGCAGGTATTAATAACTGAAAACCGCTGAAAGTGAATATACTACTTACCAAGATATGCCTGATTCTTTTTTTGCAGGGCGGTTACAGGACAATCCTTGTGTGCTAAAAGCAACTGTTTTAATTGGGCTACTTCGTTCCGCAGAAGAGTCACCTCATTCTACAGGTGGAAACACAAAGTTGTTACAATACAGCTGCCCCATCCTATTACCATTTAATACGGCCCCTCTATCAAATGACTTACACTAAGCTGAACATTATGACTGGTGAGCTCCTCTGCTTTCTTCTCCAGCGAGCACACCCACACTTTACGCTTCTGGCGACAACGGGAAGCAGCTGCTCTGTTTCTCTCTAGAAAGCGCTGTCGGCGTTCATCGGGATCCTCATCTGCTGTCCTCCTTCGTCTACCTCCAGTACTTGGGGTAGGCTGTGCAGGAGATACCTATACAATAGACAAGGGGTTAGAAGGTTACTCCACTAAACAAAATGATTAATTTTGTAATCACGTGCTAGTAAACATCTTTCACCTTTGGTCTACAGCTGTTGGGACATAAAATCTGAAGCAGTGGTTTTCTAGTCAGTCACAACAGAAGTATGTGTGACCTACACTTTGCTTTCCTCCATATGAGAGCCTACACTTGAGAGTGTGGAGTTTTACATCACTAATCTCATACAAACCTGCCTTTTGGAAAACTAGCAGGCTGGCAACTGCATTTGTTTATCTGAAAAACAGGCTTGTGCAAAAACAAATTCATACCAACACTTCTTACTTGCATCATAAGTATAACCACTTACACGGACATGACCTCGCCGAGACTTTAGGCTAGGATCACACTCACCGCCGGGTAGAACATAAACTGTCACAGAGGAGCAAAGATAACTAAAATGAACCTCCCCCTGACAGAGGTTTATAATAGTATGGGTCATATTCCCTAGCCCTTTCTTTTTGCTGGCCTCCACCTTCTCCAGGGAGACCCACAACTGCGACAGTTTGAAGCAGCTGCGGCAGTGTCGCATCAATGGTCTACATCTCCCAGCATCCATTGTGGCCACCAGAAATGTGCTACAGTGCCGCAGCAGCATGAAATTGAGGTACCCGATACGTCTCCTTGGAGAAGATGGCAGAGTCCATATAGACGATGGCTAAGGAGCAGTCCCTCGAAAGGCAGCATGGTGGAGTCACCTTGCAGTGCTGGATCCCAGCTCTAAATCTGCATGGAGTTTGTATGATTCTGGACATGGCTGTCCGAGGGTGATTGAGCATTTCAATGAACCCCATGGAGGAGATGTCACAGCAATGAAAACTGTGGGTTTGTGTGTTGTACTCCACCTAGAGGTGGGGATAGAGTTAGGTTGCTCTTACAGAGTGAGGCCAAAATTATCGCTGTGACTAATGCGGTAGGGAATTTAGGATTAATTGAGAAAAATTAATGAAGTTGCTTCCTGGAGCCTTATTGAACTGTTCTGGTGGTTATCGTTGGTATAGACCATGTATTTGAATATAATGTGGGGTTTAATATGAAATGTGCAAATGATGTAATCTAATTTATATTTAATGTATACTAACTTTTAGATCTATAGTATTTTCTCTTGAGCAACGGTTCCCTCTACTGTCTCCTTCCTTTTCCCTTCTATACAGTGGTATATTCTGATGGGGAGGAAGTCCCTTTAAATGATATTCTTGCTTACTTTCCACTCTTTTCACCTATGGGTGTTATATATTTATATAATTGTATTCTTGGTGCTGTAAGGGAAATGCTGCCCACTTGCACTCCGGTCTCTTATGCCCGACTTTATTGTGTGGCTGAGCTCGCTCTCCTAGGGGCCGCAGTTGTATACTTGTTGCTATGGCCACCTAGGGGAGGAGTGACTTGGGATGTTTACATGAGCAGGCAATGTCCCGGAGTATCGCTCGTGATTTGCAGTGTTGGATTGGCCTGCTCATGTCCCGCCCACCTCTATGATTGGTGCTTTACCGTTGCAGTGTATGTGCTGCATAGAGCGCCCGATTGGGGGGAGAGACTTGCCACGCACGGTGGGAGGAGCGGCTGGTGACGTCAGACGCCCGGCCACGATACAAAGCATGGCTGTGATCGAGCGCAGTTGCCAGCCTCTCTGCACCCCCACATGAACCTCTGATGAGACAACGTATGTTGTGAAACAGCTGTCAGGTAGGGGGGAGCACTCTCCATCGGGGGCCTCCTCTGATTTTACCATCTGCTGCCAATAGACTTTATAATGGAGACACGAGCATCGGTGCCCACCCCTTCTCTGATCTGTTGAGTTTGTATGACCTCCCTTTGTCTTCGTGCGTTTCCTCAGGCACTCCAGTTCCCTCTCACATCCACAAACATACTGATAGGTTAACTGGCGTCCCCTTAAATTGGCCCTAGACTACAATGGACATATAAGTATGGTAAGGATGCGTAATACGTCGGTGCTGTATAGAAACTAAATTATAATGCCTGTTACTCTACACCCCCCCCCCCCCCCCCCCCCAATTTATGAACCTACATCATGATGGAGAGGTTTGTGTAATATATTTTGTCCAGAGGGTGTTTAGTTGCTTACCATTTATGAGTGACTACCTAAAGTATCCTTTCAAAGTACTGTATATTTAAATCTGTTTACTCTTCTAATACATAGATTTGGGTAAATTGTACATTCCAGATTGTGTCATCACTAGTGGGCATCTTCAAGGTGGCCACAAACGACACCATTTTCTATTCTTATTTTCATTTCGAGAATTACAATATTCTTCTTTTAGATTGATTGAAACTTTTTTTAAAAATCTGACCAACACGTATCACACTCGCATGTTCAATTTTTCCTGGATTTAAAAAAACCCAAAAAATGAATCCCCAAAACCAACCACTCCAGATTGTCTTGTATTGATAATAATGGGAAACTCAATCAGATGATTTTTCGCTTGAATAAAACAAAAACAAAAAACAAAAAAAAAAACTACAAAAAGTCTGTCAACAGAAATGTTGCATCTCTCCTTTTCCCTTTGCCTGCACCTCTGTGCCTATAATTGATGAAATATGTACAGCAGAACCCCCGGAGACGTTAGCCAGGGATGAGAAAAAAAAAGAAAAGCTCTGCTCATCTCCAGATATAGGCTGTCCTGTTCTTACAGAGTAATACAAGTGCTACAGAAATAGATATGAAAGCAAATGTAGAAAGTGGCAATCTGACCAATAGATGCAGAAAAGTCAGAATACATCTCACATAGTAATTACCAAATAAACCTTCAGAACCATTTCTTTTTTTTTTTACAATTGCATTAATATTGCCGCAATCACTTTTATTGAGCATTCCTGAATACAATGAAAATCTTAAGTCTTGTTGTCATATATAGACATTTCAAAAAAGCAGCATAAACAGAAACATTGCTGTACCAATGCAGTAACTATGGAAACTAATACTACCTTACCTCTGGTACTGTATTCTAGCAGGTTTATGCAAGTATTTCACTTTGCTCACTTTCTTGCCAGGCATGCATGTTTTCAGTATAGCATATAAGCAGCTTATACACTTAGCAGTGATGGGCTCACAAGTAGTCACGAGTCCCTAAGGACTCGAATTCGTGATTTAAATGAGGCTTAATTGCCTCAGCTGGGCGGCTGGATGACAAGGGGTTAATTACCTATAAGTCAGTCATCCTCCCTGCGCTCCAAACAGCTTGCACGCGTCCTATTGGACTCGTTGCAAGAGTCACTACGCGCAAGCCGTAAGGAGGAAGTGCACGGTGGTGCGGCACGTGCAAGCTGTTTGGAGCGCAGTGGGACGACTGACTTATGGGTAATTAACCCCTTGTCATTCAGCCGCACAGCTGAGGCAATTAAGCCTCATTAAAATCATGAATTAGAGTCCGTAGGGACTCGTGACTACTTGTGAGCCCATCAATGCTTATCAGTAAATGGACAAAATTACATACATTTAGAATGTAACATTACAGCGCTAGGCTGCTATACTACTGACCTGAGGCTGTGCAGGTGAGGGGGCATCCGGGTGCTGGACCAGTATCTGGCTCTGTTCTGGCCTTGATGCTACCATAGCCATTCCTCCATTGAGAGATGATGGAGACTGATGAGTAAGTGAGGCTTTAAGTCTCTGTAAACAGACCCAGGTGAGAAACAGGGGTCATAAGATCTGATTTACCAAAGTTGCTCTAGAGCTGAAGAACAGTTGGGGACCTGGCATGAATATCATAAAGACTGTCTATTACTTTCCAAGCGTTTGCATTTCTTGAGTCACAGTAGAGCATTGGGAGGACTTAAAGAACAACTGTAACAAGACGGATATGGAGGCTGCCATATTTATTTCCTTTTAGGCTACTTACACACCAAGACGTTGCGTTTTAGGGGACGTTATGGTCGCATAACGTGCCCCTAACGCAACGCATGGTGGTGCGGGAGAGGACGGTAGAGTGAGCCGCGTTAGGCGGCTCTATCCACATAAGGTCTCCCAGGGTGTCGCTGATTGGCCGGCGGGACCACGTGATGCAGAGCGAGACACTCCGCATCACGTGGTCCCGCCGGCCAATCAGCGGCCGCCAGTGCAGTGCATATTAAGTAGCCATGTGCGTGGCTACTGTAGCGGCATCTCCCCGCCTCCTCTTTGCCCCCCACTGAGCATGTGCAAACAGTCTAACGCGGCTAAAGCCGCTAGAACGCACAGCATGCTGCACTTTCACTACAACGTGCAGCGTTACATGTAACACAACGTGGGCAGTGTGAACAGCCCACTTGTGTTACATTGCTGTGCGTTGGGGGAGCGTTACAGGCTGCACTAACGTGCGCCTGTAACGTCCCTGTGTAGAAGCAGCCTTAAGCAATACTAGTTTCCTGGCTGTCCTGCTGATTCTCTGCTTCTAATACTTTTTGCCATAGAACCTGAACAAGCATATGCAGATCAGATGTTTCTGACGTTATTGTCAGATGTGACTAGATTAGCCACATGCTTGATTCTGGTGTGATTTAAACACTGTTGCAGCAACAAAGATTGGCAGGGCAACCAGGCAACTAGTATTGTTTAAAAGGAAATAAATATGGTGGCCTCCATGCCCCTCTCACCATGCGGGCAGCACAGTGGTATAGTGGTTAGCGCTCTCGCCTTGCAGTGCTGGGGCCTTGGTTTGAATCCCAGCCAGGTCAACATCTGCAAGGAGTTTGTATGTTCTCCCCGTGTCTGAGTGGGTTTCCTCCAGGCACTCCGGCTTCCTCCAACATCCCAAAAACATACAGATAAGTTAATTGGCTTCCCCCTAAATTGGCCTTAGACTACGATACATGCACTACACGATACATAGACATCTGACTATGGTAGGGACTAGATTGTAAAACCCCTCTGAGGGACAGTTAGTGACAAGACTATATACACTCTTGTACAGCACTGCGTAATATGTCAGCGCTATATAAATACTTAAATAAATAAATAATTGTCCTTTAAGCTTAGTGAAATGACACTTTGGAATTGCAGTCACACGGACAGACTGCTAAAGAGGAATTATAGTAACAAATGAAGGGAATGCTGATTTAATGACAAACCACTTGGCACTGTGGGTGCATGCAGCTACCATCACATGAATACCATTTCTGTTTCATTTTACAAGTCCCCGCTGTGGTCTGCTATGACACAGATGAAAGCTGCAAGGTTTTGATATCCAGTAAGACAATTTTATTTAAATTCAGGCCAGGGTTACTGGATTAGTGAACCAGCCCTAAAGGACCCTGAATTAAAACAAACAAACAAAACAAATTTAGAACGATTCACTTATTTAATCCATCCATGTGCACTTACCAGTTTGGCTTCTGCATGAGCTGAAAGACCCGATGGAGAAATATGGCCTGCACCTCCAATTATTGGGGGACCTGGGATCCCTGGAATATTGGGTACCATGGCCATAGGTCTTGCCAACTAAGCCAAGAAATGAAAAATACATAAATACATAATCACGTCAACAGTACAAAGGTTCTCTGCATCGGACGACGCACAAGAAATGGTAGGGTTTGCTTACCGATATTACAGACTGCATCTGTACATGTGGACCAGGAAGGAAAGGGACCGCATGGCCATTGCCTAAGTTCATCATGAGAGGGATAGAGCTGCCTGGGGAACTAAAATGCAGAAGAAACTATTTACACTTAAGAAGTGAACACTATGCAGTTAATAAGGAAGACAGACAAACACAGACACACACACAGATGTGGGACAGAGCTATGCCTTAGTACAAGGAATACAGGGGGAATCATAGGAGGAGCATAAGAAGAATAGGATAATGATGGACACACTGGTAGTTAGGGAACTGTTAGAGGTTAGCATGTGAAAAAGCAAACACAGTGAGTGAAATGCACACAACTACAGCTTCCTTACCCTAGCTGTCTGTTGGACGGAGGGGCCTGTGTGATGACAGATGTGGGTGAAGGAAGTGTAGGGTGCAAAGGGTCATATCCCAGGTGGAGGGGTAGAGAGCCAGGCCGAACTATTGTAGGAGTGGGCGTTGAGCTGACCTGCGGCTTCGGTGGCACCTTTACCAGAGTGACATAACAAACATCATCACTCAAGCTACTGAACACTATGCACTCTAACACTATAAAGGCCCACATAGCAAAAACATTCTCAGATTGACTTGTCTTATCCTCAATGGCCCATATGCAATTCACTTTTTCTCCAGTCATCTCCTAGGAGATATTCATATTCTCTTTAAATAACCTTTTGAAGTAAACCTGAGATAAGGCTAAAGAACACAGGCGCAGAATGCTCCCAGCCACAGGAGCGCGACGGGAGATTGTGCACGGCCAAACTGCGCCGACTGGCTTTGGCTGGATGACGTACCGGGGCCAGTAGTGGACGACTAAGGCGGCGACTGAGGAAGACGAATGAGCGATCAGGTCAGAGGGGGCTGGAGGAAACCCCAGGTATGTATAATTTTTTTTTCTTTGGCCCCATCTCAGGTACATCTTAAGCATTTTACAATCTAAAAAGTACTTAAAAAATTGTGAAAAAGTATCTAAAAGTTAGTGAAAAAGTACTATCAAAATTATTTTGGAGCATTTACTTGCTTGCTGGTGGTTTAAAAGGAACTTTCCAACAAGGTGTGAAAATAGCACCTAGGAGAAAACTCAGGAAAAAAGGTCAATTGAGTATGGGCCAATGTCTGCAAATATCAATATCTGATGCAGTAAGTGCTCTGTCTCCTCTTCCTAAATATGTTTACTACACATACACAATAAAGCAAAATAAATACATTACAAATGCTTTAATAAGATGTGACAATTATTCCACCTATAAATGTATTATTTTGGTCAGATACAGTATCTGTCTGGTATTCCCAATAACGAGGGTGATGGAAACGCACTGGCTGTTATACAAAATAATCAGTTACAGGTGGACGGTCACATTTACAGCAACGTCAAAGCTTCTAAAAGGAACATGAAGTGAGGGGAACATGGAGGTCACCATCTTCATCCACTTATAAATAATGCCAGTTGCCCGATTTCTGGGCTGATTCTCTGCCTTTAATACTTTAAGTCACAAGCCCAGGATGAGCATGCAGATCAGATGCTTAAGGTGGCCACACACGATACAATAAAAATGATCCGATTTTACAGCAATTCGATAAAAACGATCGTATCTCCCGAAAAAAAACGAAAGCTTTTTTTTCATTCATCTGAACAATCCGATCGGATTTTCCGTTTTTTTAGATTTATATCGATCCGGAATGCCAGATATTTCTCAATTTTTTTTAAAGATTGTATGGTGTGTGTTAGGTTGTCAATGTATTAATATACACGCCCTAGCAATTTTCTCAGTTTCCAATCAGTTTGATCATAATTGGGGAAAAATTGAACATATGTGTGTGGTACATTGCTCATATTAGTGAAATGTTACAATCAGTTAGAAAAATTGATTGCAATTCTTAAATTGAACAGATATTTAAAAAATTGTATGGTGTGTGGCCACCTTTAGACTCCGGTCTGGCAACACTAGCTGCATGCTTGTTACAGCTGTGTGACTCAAAAACCATTTAAAGGGAACCTAAACTGAGAAGGATGTGGATTTTTCCTTTTAAAATAATACCAGTTGCCTGAATCGCCTGCTGATCCTGTGTCTCTAATACTTTTAGCCACAGCCCCTCAGCAAGCATGCAGATCAGGTGCTCTGACTGAAGTCAGACTGGATTAGCTGCATGCTTGTTTCAGGTGTGTGATTCAGCCACTATTGCAGTCACAGATCAGCTGGACTGCCAGGCACTTGGTATTGTTTAACAGGAAACATACATATCACTCTCAGTTAAGGTTCCCTTTAAGTGAGTCTGAAGCATACTTAATAACAAAACAGATACACGCCTAAGGAGAGGGTCCTATAGAGCCTTCCTATTCCTCTCCTGGTCCCCTTGTTCCACCGCTGGATCCTCCGTTCAATTCCCCCAAGTGGGAGGCTTTGGGGCCCAGGTGATCCTGAAGATGGGCGGCTCCGTACTGTGCATGCGCAAATGCGCATGCTCGCTCAAGTCGGAGCGGCTTGTCTTTTGGAGCACTCAGGCTCCTGAAGACTTCCGAAGTGGCACAGAGCAGTCTCTGACCCATCGTTGCAGTTGTCCTTTAACCTCCTTGGCGAAGCCGCGCAGGAGGTTTTCTCCGATTTGTTTAATTTTTTTTTTGCTGGACGCAGCTAGCACTTTGCTAGCTGCGTCAGCACACCGATCGCCGCCGCCCCGCGCTCGTTCGCCGGTATCCATCACGCCGCGCGGCCCCCCCCCAGACCCCGTGCGCTGCCTGGCCAATCAGTGCCAGGCAGCGCTGAGGGGTGGCCCGGGACTCCCAATGACGTCCCGACGTCTGTGACGTCATCCTGCCCCGTCGCCATGGCGACGGGGGAAGCCCTCCAGGAAATCCCGTTCTTTGAACGGGATTTCCTGATCGGAGATCGCCGAAGGCGATCGAAGAAGGCGATCGAAGAAGGCGGGGGGATGCCGCTGAGCAGCGGCTATCATGTAGCGAGCCCTGGGCTCGCTACATGATATAAGAATTTTTTTTTGTTTAAAAACTGCTGCGCTCCCTCCTGGCGGAATTTTTTATACCACCAGGGGGTTAAGTGAACCTGTGTAATATCTTACAGCGCCCATGAAGAGTAATGGCGCATTCTAGTCAGCCTCACCCTTTATGTAGTGTCATGGGTTATAAAATGCCGTCTGGTGTAGCTGGTTCTGAGTGTGACTGTACTTGTGCCACCAGGAGTGTCCCCATCCAGTAACCTAACACTATATCAACTTGCATTTCTGGATTATAGTGAAAAGGGCAAGCAGGGCACCCCTCAGGTGCAAGTACATAGCCAGGTAGGCGGAAACTTGCCCTCATGGCCATGACTGTGTACCTTGCCTGCCCACATGACTAAGTCAGCCTATGCTCCAAAGTAGACGCTGATACAAGGTCAGGTGGCTGGGTGGGTGATGCTAATCTTGTCAGAAACCTCTGATCTGCATGTTTGTTCAGGGTTTATGTCTGAAAGTATTAAGACTAGAATACACGATGCAATTTTCCATCAGATTGACGGATGGATACGATAACTTCTGACTAATCAGATCCAGATTAATAACACAATCGATTCTAAGTAGTTAACAGGAAATCAATCGCATTATTGATTGGGGAGCAGTTTGGACGTCTATGTCGATCTGATGGAAAATCGTGAGTACTAAGCTTGAGAGGCAGTGAATCAGCAGGACAGCCAGGCAATTTGCATGGTTTAAAAGGAAAAAATATGGCAGCCTCCATATGTTTTTTACCTCGCGTTCCCTTGAAAGGACAACTGAAGCAAGAGGGATGTGGAAGCGGCCATATTTATTAACGTTTAAACAATACCAGTTGCCTGGTAGCCCTGCTGATGTATTTGGCTGCAGTAGTGTCTGAATAACACTAGAAATAAGCATGTAGTTAATCTTGTCAGATCTGACAATAATGTCAGAAGCACTTGATCTGCTGCATGCTTGTTCAGGGTCTATGGCTAAAAGTATTAGAGGCAGAGGATCAGCAGGATGCCAGGCAACTGGTATTGCTTAAAAGGAAATAAATATGGCAGTCTCCGTATCCCTCTCACTTCAGTTGTCCTTTAAGTCTTCATATCAAGTGCTATATACATTGTCTGTATACATTAGGCTGTACAACTAAACTGTTTTGCACTTCCAATGACAATCAATAACATACTTTTTAAAAAAAAAGTAATTTAACTTTAAATAAATGTATTTAATTCGTAACAGCAGAATTCTTAAAATGATTTCTGTGCAAAGAATTCTATGCAGAATAAAGCATCAGCAGGGGTGGCCTACCTTCTCCTCTATGTAGGAATTCGGACTGTCTGGAGGGGATGAATCCACATCCACAGGCTCCTCTTCTTTGATTTTAATGTCAGGGGTTGAAGGTAAAGACATATCCAGTGGTCCTGCACTCTACATACACATAACAGCACAGAATAATTCCACATTCAGGATTGCAACAACAAGGGCATTCATGCAAAATAAATCCAACATTGTATTTTTTCATCTCAGACCTCATAAGCACAACTCACATTTAGAAAGTTATTTTCATGAAGATAATATACAGTCGCGATTTACGGATGTGTCATTCATAAAATACCATTATACACACAAACATTACAATGCGGTGCATATTTACACAGCCTTCATAGTGCTTTGCTGTTAAAACATATTTCTGTGCCAATATTTCATCTCCCAACTTTCCTCCAACTTGCACTGCAGTCCAAAAATGAAAAAAAAACAAACAAAAAAAAAAAACTTGACTTTTACACACAGGGAAAAAGATGCCAGTTTTGTTTTGAAACCGTTTCATTGCTACCAGCTAACTATTTAAAGGAAGGATTGCTATTAGAATTTTCCTGGTCCATGCTAGGAAGCAATTTTGCCCCTTTAAAGAGGAGCTGTCAGCCATACTATCTCAGGGAAAAAAACAAATATATAAGTAGATAAATACTTGCTCTACTTACATAACATATGTATTGCACTGTCCACGTTATGATTCCTGTGAATTTAATAAAGGAAAGTAGAGAATCCTATTCTAGACAGTTTCCATATTTACTGTGGCCATTTTGAAGCCAGTCATGATATAATATCCGCCCTTAGTCTCCTCTGCCCGATTTGCCCGCCCTTCACTATAGAAAGTGCATTGTTTCAGCCTGAGAAATTTTGGCCAGAGAGGAACAGAGGTAACTTTTGGATTGCCTGATTAGCATCCTTATTACTTGTTTACCAGATAAAAATAAAGAATTGATTTTTGATTTTATGCCCGACAGTTACTCTTTAACATGTCTCAGTCTTCCGTGCGTTAGAGAGGGCACTTCCGCCGCAGCGTACGGCAACATAGGTACTATGAACTACCCCACAGCCTTACATTAGGCTGCGGTAAATTTACCGCACTGCACCACCTCAGTAAGAAAGGGCACTAAAGAGTCCGAGCTTTGAAGCTTATGCGCAACAAAAGCGGTTTAATCTAGTGTCTCAACAATGCAGACAATAGATGGTTATTTATTTTACTGTGACTGTCAATCAAAGCAGTCACTCCCATGCCCATGGCACAATTCACACTACAAAATGCTGCTAATACTTTGAAATGACCCTGCAGTAAGGGATATGGAAGCTTTGTAATTCATTTCCTTTGAAACAATCCCAGTTACCTGGTCTTATTTTCAGCGGTTTCTGCACCACAAAGCAGCATGTGGCCAGTGTAGTCACACTATAGGTGCAAGATCAGCATGACAGACAGGCAACATGTAGGGTCTAAAAGGAAATAAATATGGCAGCCTCTATATCTGACTATAGATATTGTCTCTGCAATGCTACTGTCAAAGTTAAATCCCTTCACCTCACTTGCTGATCCTTTAATAGGGCTTAGTGCGTTTTAGCACCCTAAGGCGCAGGGTGTTCTACACTTATTTTCTGTACACAGGATGGGTGGATTAAAGTAACACCAAGAAAAATGGATGAATTTTTTCATCAACCAAATACACCTATACTTTCCTTTAGAACAGTCAACTAAATCCACCTGCCAAAATCTGTAACCCTTTGCAGTATCGTATCACACCATAGTGGGAATTGCTAGACACAAGACAAATAACATTTATATTGCGCTTTTCTCCTGGCGGACTCAAAGCGCCAGAGCTTCAGCCACTAGGGCGCACTCTATAGGCAGTAGCAGTGTTAGAGCGTTTTTGCCCAGGTTCTCCTACTGAAGGTGCTGGCTTACTGAAGTTAAAGGGGCACTATGGTGAAAAATTGTAAAATTTATAATATGTGCAAATATAAACAAATAGGAAGTATGTTTTTTCCAGAGTAAAATGAGCCATAAATTACTTTTCTCCTATGTTGCGGTCACTTACGGCAGGTAGTAGAAATCAGAAGCGACAAGTTTTGGACTAGTCCATCTTTTCATGGGGGGATTCTCAGGGATTTATTTATTTTCAAAAGCACTTAGTGAATAGCAGTTGCTCTGTCCAATTGACAAACAACTGTGTAGTGAGCCAGGAAGCTGGACAGCATCATTGTTTAAATCATTTTTAGGGAATATCTTTATAAAGAATAAAAGCCTTGCTGAGAATCCCCTATGAAGAGATGGACTAGTCCAAAACCTGTCGCTTCTGTCAGATTTCTACTACCTACTGTAAGTAAAAGCAACATAGGAGAAAAGTAATTTATGGCTCATTTTACGCTGGGAAAAAAACGTACATCTTATTTGTCTATGTTTGCACATATTTTAAATTTTACAATTTTTCGCCATAGTGCCCCTTAAATGTGGACCGTTCTGAACAACAAACAGTGGCAGTCAGCTGTACCTGCTTCATGTATGTGATGTTCCTCTCAAGGCCAAGCTATGCTTGCCTCAATGCTGGTCAGATTCTACCAACAACAACTACTCTGCATCAAAATGACCCCACCAGACTTACCTGTGCAGCACATAATACACCACAGTCAGTGAGATGCAAACTAGCGAAGTGTCAAATTATGACTTAGCAAGGCACATGGAAAGCAAATCAATCTGACAGGCAGCTCACAATCCATACACGATTTACTAGTCACCATGCGGCCAAAGTATTTCTGGTGTTTTGTGAACACTGGCCTCAATTCACGGAGCATTATCAAACGTTTATCAAACACTTTATCAAACGTTTGATAATTTACCTCATGGGTAAAATCTCATTTTAAATTCACTAAGGTGTTATATATTTATCGAATGTTTTACCGATAAAATGTTCAACAAATATATAACACCTTAGTGAATTCAAAATGAGATTTTACCCATGAGGTAAATTAGCAAACGTTTGATAAAGTGTTTGATAAACGTTTGATAATGCTCCGTGAATTGAGGCCACTATAGCCTTTAATCCACTAGCCATATAGCCACTAGCCATACAATAATTCACTCATTGAGGAAACTTACTTACTCCCTCTATAACTATACAGTGAGTGTGCAATGGTATGAAAAGGTCTCCCGACAGGACAACATTTTTCCATGTCCACACTACTTCTCTGCTCATTTAGCCCCTGTACCAACTGTGTGGGTTGTCTAGCTTATAACACCGCTAAGAACCATCTGTGCACAGCTTCTGGCTGGTCTTATCATTAATGAATGGAGAGGGATATGGAGGCTGCCATATTGGTTTCCTTTCAAACCATACCAGTTGCATAGCAGTCTTGCTGATCCCTCTTTAGTAGCAGTAGTATCTGAATTACCTGAAACAAGCATGCAGCTTGCAACTGAAGTCTGACTAAATTAAGCCGGACTTCAGTCAGAAACCTCTGATCTGCACGCTTGTTCAGGGTCTAAAGGTGCGTACACACATGCGACTATAGTCGTTTGTAACGATCGTTCCCCGATCTTTACCAACGACGATCGTTACAAAAAACGAACCACCGACTATTAAGGCAAACGACGAACGAGCCAAATCGCTACAAAAGAAAGTTCTGTCTCGGCGGATTTAAACCAACGACGATCGTTTGCAAAAGTAGTACATCGTTGGAAACGATCGTTCGTACTAGGCTTGACATGCGCATTTCACTATTTCTCCATGGAACTTCTCATTTTTATGCGCAGGCGCAATAGTTGCTTTCTGTGATGTAACGTTCGTTCTAACGATCAGATCGTTACACACATTTTAAAACTACCTTTACTTAGGTCGTTCTTTCATCAATTAAAAGTTCGTTCGTCGTTCTTAACGAACGATCGTTGTCGCATGTGTGTACGTAGCATTAGGCAAAAAGTTTTAAAAGCACAGTATCAGCAGGGCAGCCAGGCAACTGGTAGTTGAAATAAATATGTCAGCCTCCATATCACTCTCAGTTCAAATGTCCTTTAAAGTGGTCTGAAACTGATAAAAATTCAATAAAAATGTGTTTTCCTACTTTGTATTACCTATACAATCACCATATTTGCTTTTGTGCACAAGTAATATTGCCAGTTTACAAATTATAAGTTCCCAAAGTACAGTTTAACTGCTCTGAAAGCTGCCATTGTCTTTTATTCATGCTGCTTTTTGTTATACATTAAAATCTTCTAGTGAGCTCATCTGAACCACAGAGAGCTCATTTTCAGTTGTTACACTCAATGTAACAACTGAGGAATGTAAACAAAAGATACTGTTATCTCCACACCACAATTTTTTGACAGATTTCTGTCAGATCGATTTCCAACAAGTCCGATCTGATTTGCGATCGATTTTCCGTTCTAATATGTAAAATCGATCAGAAATGAGATCGGACATATTGGAAATAATCGATCCGACATTAAATCTAACAGAAAATTGCATTGTGTGTACCTAGCATAACTGTTTGAATGCTGTTCTGCTACAATTTTTGTTTGTGCTAGTAGGTTTAAGGCTGTAAGAAATCTTTTAGAGCAAAGAAAAAATGCTGAGTTTCAGACCACTAAGTATTTTGTGGACATTCACACCCATGTGGTTGTGTGCAGCACACCAAGAGAAATGGTTTGGCCATCAGTATTTTGATGCATGTGTATGTGGCTCTATGTACTTAATGGGGTTGTGCTGAGAGGTGTGCATCACTTGGTACTGCTGCATATTATAACAATCCCTTATTTTCCAGTGAGTAACAGGGAAGTGAGGTAAGCCATTGCTATGTGACGGCTAGGTGAACTATCAGATTACAAGTGATGGGAATATGAACTGACTTATGACAGGTTATGGGAAGGCCAAGTACTAAAAACAGACCTAAATCCAGGATTTCCTCTCTACTCTAAAAGATAAGCAACAGCATAGTGACCTTTACAGAAAAACA
The DNA here is from genome assembly GCF_040937935.1 of Hyperolius riggenbachi. NCBI lineage: Eukaryota > Metazoa > Chordata > Amphibia > Anura > Hyperoliidae > Hyperolius > Hyperolius riggenbachi. The sequence continues at coordinate 109,234,359 of NC_090647.1, read as the reverse complement.
TTTCATTACAGCTTATAGAGATCTTCAGAGATGCTTCAGTGTAGTTATTCCTTAGTTTGCTGGGAGCACATACAGGTTTAAACTCCTGTGTTTACATATAGCCTGTCTAAACAGCACACCGCAGCACAGAGCTGACAGCTGAAATTACAGTGGCTCATTACTAGCAGATAAGGGAGAAGAAGACAGCCTGTTATCGCTAAATACAAACAGGGTGGGCTTCTCTGTGTTTTCCTTCTCTCCTGTGGAAGAGTTTAGGTCCTCTTTAATGTAGCAGCATTCTAAATGGAATGATCCCTCCTGCAGGATGCATGTAAGGGCTACGTCACCCAGATGACTGGCGATTCCCTACAGGCTACACATTACTAGTGAGGAATCACAGGGATCCACTTATATTTTAGCCATAAAGAGTGCTCCACTGGATCTGAAATATATCGGTTTGTGATGGAGCAAGAAAACATTGTATTCGCTAGTGATGGTGCAATACTGTTCTAGCTAAACTGTACACAGGATTCTGGTAATTCTAAGTAATCCAGAATATAGCTCATGAGTAATCAAAAAGGGACTTTTTTAATCACTATGATAATAGGTCACCTTTTTGTCATCTTCCTCTTCTGCCCCCTTCTTGAATTCATGTTCAAAAGAGCTGGCGAGTTCATTAAACAGACCGACTTCCTCACAGTTCTTGAGAAAACGAGTAGGCGTTGGGGTTTGATCTAGATAAAAAAGAGGAATAATGAGTTGAGATAAAAAACAAACAAAAAAGCCCCCCCAAGACAAAAAAATATAAAATGTAACTGTGACAAGAAAGATAAAAAGGACCCAGTGACACTAGTTTTTTTGCACATATTACTGCACAGGTAATGAATACACATCTTTCTATCAATCATGTTGATTCACTAAAACTGCTGCGATATTACCGCGGCTGTACTAGTGAAGTAGCGCGGTTGTGCTAACTGCACATTGCGTGGCAGTAGGAAGGATTGTGCGTAAGTTAAGCGTGCACGCTACGCTGGCAAGACCGCACATAGCGCGCGCTCGCTAATTTTAACCTGTGCTGCTTCTGTGCAGTAGCTTTAGTGAATCAACCTAAATGTTACCACAATAGGTTTCCAATTCAGTCTATAGAAAGGTATGATTCATCTTTTTTAAGATTTTTTATTTCAATAATTTTAAGAATATAACATACAAAAGTATCACATATATTAATATAGAGTAGTGTATCAAATAGCCTCAATAAAGTTAACCATCCGGAGTCACTGCTGCTCCCTCTTAGCAAATAGATACAATATACGATTTGAAAACCACACAGGTACATTCAACAACAAGATAACAAATACCGTATTTTTCGGACTATAAGACGCTCCTGACCATAAGACGCACCTAGGTTTAGAGGACACAAACCAGGGGGAAAAAACATATACTAAATCTGGTGCATCCATGCTGAAAGGGCATCTTATGGATTATGTCCCCTTTGTACCTCCTGTGTCCTCCTCTGTCCCCCATGTGTCCACCTCTGTCCTCCTCTATGCCCACTTTGTGTCTCCTTTGTGTCCTTATCTATGCCAGTTTGTTTCCCCCTGTGTCCTCCTCTACATGGCCACAGTACAGGGGGTCCCATAATACATTAGTTACAAACACATTTTTATTTAAAAAAATGACAAATAAACAAAAACAAACATCTGGAGAGTGATCAGACCCCACCAACAGAAAAGGGGGGGAGGGGGGAATCACTAGTGTGCTGTGTCATGTGGCCCTGCAGCTTGGTCTTAAAGCTGCAGTGGCCAATTTCTCAAAAAATGGCCTGGTCTTTAGGGGGGTTCAATACTGCAGTCCTCAAGAGGTTAAGTAAAAGTATAATGGCAAATGTCTGCTCACAGTCCAAGTGAAGCCACACCCCATCCATCCCTTGTCCGTGCACTAGAGCTACCAGCTAAGATACACAAGGCAAAGGGAAGATCCGAGCAGCACAGAAATGTTTTGTTCAAGATTTTGCAGACGTAGGTTCTGAAGGGAACTTTTTTTTTTTACCACAAAAGGGAGTTACCTTTTACAAACTTAGTGCTCTTTTGAACATTTATGAATGGACCAAATAAAGCATCTTTTTCTTTCAGACGTAAATTTTGCAAATACATCCCAATACTGTGTGTTAGTATAAAGCCAGCTAAGAAGCCAACATTTTCATATACAATAATAAAATTAGATAGCAAGGCATTAAAGAGATTCTGTATGGAAAAAAGTGCCCCGGGCAGTACTCTCATGAGGGAGAAGCCTCTGGATCCTATCGAGGTTTCCACTGTCCTCCTCCATCCCACGGAATGCACAGCAGACAATTTGTCAGGCCGTGTAATATTCACCTTTCCCTGTTCCAGCGGGGGTGCTGTTGCAGCTCTCCGCTTGGAAATTGCCGATCAGTAGAGTGGGTCCACTCTACCTGCACAGTAGAGTGGACCCGACCGGGTTATCGGCTATTTAAGCCTATTTTGGAGCCGAGAGCCGGTACGGCTTTACATCTCCGCCATTCTGGGAGTTCTATCGCTGCCGCCGTGGGACAGATCGAAAAAAAATGCCCCTGGAAGCTTCCCCCTCCTGAGGGGTGTACCCCCCATGGGCATTTTTTTTTTCTTCGATACAGATCCTCTACAACAAAGTGAAAAAAGGTTATTTTGCAGTGATCAGCAGAAGAGGACTTCAGAAGCCTGCACTGTATTACATTAGAAAAAACAAAGCTGAATCAAAAAATACAGAGATGCTACTACATTTGTCCCCTGAAATAACTTCACTATCATCTTGGTGATTATCTTGTGTCAGTACGGCTGCTCCACCACATCAATGACCATGATTTTTGCAGCAGGTCATGCTGGATTACTGATGCTGGGTATATACTAAGATTTTCTGGTCGATTTACTGTCAGATCAATTATTTCCAACATGTCCGATTTGCTTTCCGATCATTTTCCGTTCGATTTCTGTTCACTTTAACTACCTGGGGACCACCTAACGCCGATGGGGGCGTGGCGGCAGCCCCAGGACAACTTAACGCCGATTGGCGTCAAGTCCTGGGGCTGCAGTTTCCCAGGGAACGGCCGCTCGCATGCGCGATCGTTCGCTGACCGTCCCCTTTCGTTTACAAACATCCTGCTAGCCGCGATCGGCGGCTGGCAGGCTGTTTGTAAACGAAAGGGGAAAGAAATCCCCTTAGTTTACATCCGTACAGTGCTGCAGTCCCCGGCAGCGCTGTACGAGATCGGCGATCCCCGGCCTCTCATGGGCTGATGACTATGAGAGGTGGAACAGGACGGATCACCGTCCTGTTCAATTCTGTAGATAGAGGGGAGGGAGGGGGATGAGGAGAGAGAGCCTCGATGAGGCTGAAGAAAAAAAAAATATAAACAAACTGCGGCAGCGTTCGGACCCCTCCAGCGGCATGTCCCCTTAGGGAAAAAAAAAAAAAAAAAAGGAGTGGAGTCCGATCGCTGGCCTCCATAGCTGGGCTGTGCATGAGGCTGAAAAGCCTGCACAGCCCAGTGCTGCAAAAAACAGCCTGGTCGTTGGGGGGGGGGGGGGGGGGGGGGTTGGTAGCACTGTGGTCCTCAAGTGGTTAATAGGAAATCGATCAGAAAACAAATTGAACATGTTTGAAATAATCGATCTGACAGTAAATCGGCCAGAAAATCTCATAGTGTGCACCCAGCATAAGGACCATCAGTTACGATCTAGTTGTCACCCCCCTCCATAAGGCCTCCTTGTGTCTCCTACTACATAGAGACCAACAGGCTGTCAGCAGAGAGCTGAGCAACAGGTTTATACTGCAATAATTCCAAAACTATCACTAAAGGCTCATACACACACTTAACAAAAGTCTTTTAAATGCACGTTTATCAAAAAACTTGGAGAAGTTGGTCGATTTTTTTCAAATAAAAGACGTGCAAATGACAAAGTGTTATCACTGATAAGAGGAGTCCAACGATTGAGAAGATGCAGCTCAAGTCAATCCAAATGTTGGATTGACTTGACGTACGACTGAGAGAAGTTGTGTCCAACATGGCAATGTGTACAGAAGTCTGCTCCGACTTTTCAACGATTTCCATTACGAACTAGAACATATTAGTTGTTCACCAGTTGAGTAACGATATGTAAATTTGTAGTTGTTCACCTGTCAAGTCGTTCTGTGTGTATAATAGTCGTTTGCATGCCAAGACGTAGCTTTCCAAATTTTTTAATCATAGTCTTTTGTAAAGTTGTTTATAGTTAAAGACTTTTGTTGAGTGTGTGTATGTGGCTTAAGGATAACTTCAGGCAACAACTATTGGACATGTGAATGCAGCTTAGAGAAAGTATGACAATTATGCATAAACATGTAATCATAGGAACACAGCTATTACCTTGGATGATCACAGAGTCTGTCCTTGCAGGCCCAAACTTCAGCGTCATCTCATGCTTGTGTTTGTGTACAGACAAATGGTCTTCATTTGTGAAACGCTGTAAGAAACAGAACACTTTATTAAACCCAGGGCAATGTATTTATAATACAAACAACAATAACATGTTTAGAAGAAACAATAGCTCTCTGTTTCCCTATTAAATTTCTTTAGAACTTTTTTCATGCTTCTGTGATTTCTGGAAAACAGGCCCGTTTTCTGCTTGAATTGTAACACAGATACTCTAAGACAGAAGTGTGCAAAATGTTTATACGTTTTTGTTAAAGGTAACCTAAAGTGACAGTAAGGTGCGAAGTTTAACTTACCTGGGGCTTCTTCCAGCCCCCTGTAGTCGTTCTAATCACCGGTTTTTTATTTTTTTGCTACCGGCAAGTCATGGGCTACTGCGCATGCACGACCCTGGCCATGCATCTCTACCATCATGGTCCTGCGGCCAGGAGTGTTCAGCGCATGAGCAGTTGCAAATTTTACTCCGTGCACAAGCACAGAATGGTCCTGGGAACGGAAGCATGATCAAGGAGACGTACGGCCCAGAGCTGCACATACAACCTTCGGAGGACACAGCTGCTGAATGGATCAGAGTGGAAAAACAACATGGAACCAGGACGACTACAGGGGGCTGGAAGAAGCCCCAGGTAAGTTAAACTGTGCACCTTCGAGTCACTTTAGGTTTCCTTTAAGGGCCCATTTCCACTAGCGCGGAAACCAGGCAAAATCTGCAGAGTTTACCCGCAGGCAAATTGCGCAGGGAAACTCTGCCACAGGAAACAATGGCGCCGCCGGCCGAACCTCTCACCTTAGCGATTCGGCCGACATTGCCATCAGTTTCCGGGCGGGAGGCTGCGAATCCCATAGCTGTGCATGGCACAGCTTATGGGATTCGTCAGCGATCCCGCAGACCAGGATGTGCCGCGCGTCTTGCAGCCGCGAGTGGCACTAGTGGAAACGGGCCCTAAGGCTCAAACACATTCTCCACACTTTTTGTCACGTGCACTTTCCTATTCCGCTTTATGTGGTTATGCCCCCTTTATTACCAGCAGGTGTCAGTAATGTGCCCCCGTATAAGCAAATAAGCTTAACTCGAGAAATATCTCTAACATTCATTTGTGGTCTCTCGTTTACACAGAGGCACAGTATGACTCTTAACAGAGCAATTTCCCCAAGGGCCATGCCACATATTTGATTATCCAACTGGCCAATTTATTTGCAGGTGCAGTCTGGCTTTTTGAAAGGTGGATCTGCGCGTCACATGACTAGCATTCCCTCCCTGAGAAGCCTCAGAAGAAGGAGATTAAGCGAAATGGTCGACAGGCTGTGCACCCTGCGGCACCCACTGTCATCCCGCATCCCCACAACGCTGCTCACGATAAGTATCACTTTTTATACTATATGCTATGCACAAGATGGACTCTGTATTCATGCTTTGTGAAGTCAAGTGAATTAAGCAATAAATTGTCAGTAGTGCCAAGCATTTCCACTGTCTTGTTGTATTACTGTATACAGAAGTTATTTATGATGGCTATTATTTGAGAAATAGAACATTTTATCATATTTTCACTTTTAAATTAGTTTAAATTTTTAAGGAGTCGGAGCATTTTTTTCCCTGGCTCAGACTCCACAGCCCTGCTTATCACTAGCAATTTTTTTGGTGTGAAACCACCCTCAACAAATCCACACTGAATATGAATTTGAGTATGTAAAAAAAAAATTCTGCCCCAGCACATTAATGGGTGAGAGAGGAGCGTTAGTCCTGTGTAATGTGATCTCGCAACAGAAGGCTGTACAAAACTACTACTACTAGGTTTTGATGACTGCATGCAAGCGCCACCTGCTGCCTAGAAATCGTATAACCAAAATGTTCAAAATTTAAGAGAGATATTTGCTGGATTTAATAAACATTGTGGAGGGTAGAGGTGTGGAAAACGCTGGCACTGCAGGTAGTGGACTTCTATTAGAGTGGAAGGGGGGGAGAGGGGGAGAGGAGATGACTCAATCCAAGCAGTCAGGTACGGCTAGGTGCATCCCAGTGTGCTCAGGCAGCAGTTTGTCTATGTCGGTGAGGAGAGAAGAAAAGTGCCGGCACTACTGTCAATCACATTTATTTGTTCCACAATAAGCAGCGTGTGAATACATGCAAGCATAAAAACATTGTAGTGGAGACACATACCCTGAGGTGAATGGTTGTGGCGTGATGGTGGGTGCAGAGGGAGGAAGAGCCTGACAGCCGTTTCGCGCTATGCGCTTCTACGGAGGCAGCAAAGGAGGAAATGGGACAAGCGGCCTAAATACCCTTACTAGGTGGCGTGCGGCGCCCTGCCGCTCAAAGTCCCGCCCCTCTATCAACATAGGTCACTCCGTCTCGGTTGCGTAAACCACGGAAGCAGCCCGAGACGAGTGACGTCAGGTGTTTCCTGACGACTGAGGCCTGTAAGGGGAACGCTTGTATTAGGTTCCCCAAGCGGCTATTGCGGCTCAGGCTGTTCCGTCAATCTGGAAGGATATACTGCCATCTTGTGGCATATATAAATATGCAGCTAAGAAGAACGGCCATGCATGGAGGGAAAAAATGAAATTAAACAAATTGTAGGGGGCATGACATAATATATATATATATAACAGCATTTAGCATGTATATAATTTTATACTCAAAGTCAGCCCTAATAAAGTGCATTGAGTGATTTGTAATTCATTTTAGAAATTTTTAAGACATGGTGTGTTGGTTAATGGAGTCGTGGCATGAAAATGCCCAATGCATCTAAGTGTGTAACTACACCCTACACATGTGGCTATTAATGAACCTGAAGTGCTGATAAAAAAGGGGGGAAAATTTAAAACCAACTATACTGGACCGGCAATCTAAAGGGGGGGGGGGGGGGGAAGAAAAAGCCACATCCCCCACGAATTGGGGGTGCGAGCTGTGAGAGTCTTCCTCGATAGGACTGACAAGAGCAATGAATACAAGGACTTTTTATGTGAATGCCTCACCTTTGTATTGACCCACAACGCTTTTCTCTTCGACGGGAGTTGGTATTGGCAGGTGGCGGGGACCGCCATGGGAACGGCGGTCTCCTGCACCTATGCCAACATTTTTCTGGCATGGTTTGAGGAAATATACGTCCATATGGATGCCAATCCTTTTTGCGGCCAACTCAGGATGTGGTCCAGATATGTGGACGACATCCTTATCTTTTGGTCTTGGACTTGTGCAACTTTTTATGACTTTGTGGCGTACATCAGTAATAACCCCATGAACATGGCCTTTACTGCCACTATCAGTGAGAGCAGGGTGCCCTTTTTAGATTTGGAGCTGGTGATACAGGGTGACACCCTGGTCCCCAGGGGCTTTCGGAAACCCACTGCCTCTAATGCCCTCCTACACAAGTCAAGCTTTCATCCCCATCATGTAACCCAGTCAATACCATATAGCCAATTCCTCAGGCTGCGCAGGAATAATGCAGAGGATGACACCTTTGTTGCGCAGTCAGAGGACTTGGGATGCAGATTATTGAGCAGGGGATATAAACAGGAGACAATCCAAAAGGCTTTTAAAGCAGTAAATAGGATTGACAGGAAAGATCTCCTTAAAAGGCACGAGCAAAAGAGGAAATCCCTCAGTGAGGGCCAAGTCCCATTCACATTTCAGTATTCTCCTATGGCCATCAAATTGAAGGAAATCACGAAGAAGAACTGGGACAGTCTCCTTGGGGACCCCCTCTTGAGGACCCTAGTTAAAGATGGACCTCTTTTTTCGTATAGGAAGGCCCCAACCATTGGATCCAAAATTACTAGGAGCGAGTTTGTCTCGCAGAAGAACGGAAACTGGTTGAGTGACCATCTGCCACAGGGGAATCACCGGTGTGGTAGGTGCGTGTCGTGTGAATTTATGGCCACCGGCTCCCGGCACCAAGTGGGTCCCCTTTCGCGCTTTACGCGGGAATTCATCACATGCCAAACGTCGTTTGTAGTGTATGCGCTGTGGTGCCCCTGTGGCAGATTTTATATAGGAGAGACCACGAGACCACTTACAAGGAGATTTCGTGAACATTTCCATTCCATTGAGTCGGGTAAGGGCTCCACCCGGGTCATTACCCACATTAGGGAAGCCCATCAGGGGGACCCTACAAAACTGACCTTTGCAGGATTGATGCATGTGTTGCCCCCGAGACGTGGAGGCAACAGAGAGAGGATCCTAAAGAGAGAAGAGGCACGGATGATACTCAAATCCGACGCGATGGGCCCTCTTGGCATGAATGATCACACTGACCTTGCATGTTTCTTGGACCCACAGATTTGATATCTGTGGGTCATTTGCTTCTATGAACCATTACCTGCAGTACAATTCTTTCAATATATGAATGCATTATATACTTTCCCTGGGGGGGGTCTGGTATATGGTCGCCCACCCCTGATATGTACTGGCCACTCCCTGCCCTTAACATACAGCTTTTGGATGCAGGTCATCCTAGAGATAGTTTGTCCATATACTAATGGGATTTTTTTCTTCCCCACCTTTAGATTGCCGTTCCAGTATAGTTGGTTTTAAATTTCCCCCCTTTTTTATCAGCACTTCAGGTTCATTAATAGCCACATGTGTAGGGTGTAGTTACACACTTAGATGCATTGGGCATTTTCATGCCACGACTCCATTAACCAACACACCATGTCTTAAAAATTTCTAAAATTAATTACAAATCACTCAATGCACTTTATTAGGGCTGACTTTGAGTATAAAATTATATACATGCTAAATGCTGTTATATATATATATTATTATGTCATGCCCCCTACAATTTGTTTAATTTCATTTTTTCCCTCCATGCATGGCCGTTCTTCTTAGCTGCATATTTATATATGCCACAAGATGGCAGTATATCCTTCCAGATTGACGGAACAGCCTGAGCCGCAATAGCCGCTTGGGGAACCGAATACAAGCGTTCCCCTTACAGGCCTCCGTCGTCAGGAAACACCTGACGTCACTCGTCTCGGGCTGCTTCCGTGGTTTACGCAACCGAGACAGAGTGACCTATGTTGATAGAGGGGCGGGACTTTGAGCGGCAGGGCGCCGCACGCCGCCTAGTAAGGGTATTTAGGCCGCTTGTCCCATTTCCTCCTTTGCAGCCTCCATAGAAGCGCACAGCGCGAAACGGCCGTCAGGCTCTTCCTCCCTCTGCACCCACCATCACGCCACAACCATTCACCTCAGGGTATGTGTCTCCACTACAATGTTTTTATGCTTGCATGTATTCACACGCTGCTTATTGTGGAACAAATAAATGTGATTGACAGTAGTGCCGGCGCTTTTCTTCTCTCCTCACCGATTTAATAAACATTTAAATAAACATTTTAAAAAATAATAAATACAGTACATTTTGTATAGAGCGATTTTGTCCACATTCTTGGATCGCCAACGTTTCAAAAATGCTTTGGCAATGGAAGTGAAAGCTAGTTACCCTACTAGAGCAGGCCTGGGCAAAGTTTACGCGGCCAGGCCGCATGCTTCACATTCCACCCCTCTCTCCCTGTAAAATTGCAAGCGGGCAGCGGAGGAATTGAAACTCACCTCGCTCACAGGATGTCTTGTGTCGTGTCTCCATGGAAATATGACATCACATGATGTGACATCAGAATGTGCCAGCGTGTAATACACTGGCACTTCCTGGCGTTGTGTAATGGAGACGCAACATGGGACATCCGTGAGAGGCGAGTTTCAAATTCCCCGCTGCCCGCTCGCAATTTTACAGGGGAGGGAGGGGGGGGGGGGGGGGGGGGGATTCCGGAAGCCTGTTAGCGGGCCAGATGTGGCATACAGTTTGCCCAGCGCTGTACTAGAGTGATTGCCATTAGAGCTATCACAGGACATCCAGCATGGTGGGCAATGCAAATGATACTAGCACTTCAAAATCGCTTTTGAATCTTTTTTTTTTTTTTTTTTTGAAGCGATTTTGCAGCCATTTTTTTTTACTTAAATAAAGTTGAATAATATACTTACCGGTTGTCTCAATTCTGCCCATAGCCCCGCCACCTAGCAGAAGAGGTCTCAGGCGCTTGCTTCTCTGAATGGAGCTAAAGAAGCCCCTATGACCTCTTCTGCTAGGGTGCGGGGCTATGGGCAGAAGCCAGACATCAGGACACCTGATAAGTATAATAAACTTTATTTACACACACAAAAACAAAATGCTAAATCAGAAGCACTGCACAGTTTACAAAACGCTGGGAATCACACTCACAATTGCCCTAGGAATCGCTGCACAAAGCGCTTGCGTGTTTTCAAAGCGCTGCAGGCATTCCTAGTGGTTCCTTGCCCTTAATGACAGCTAGCGGAAACCAGCATATTATGTAACATCTCTCCATTCAGGAGAGCTGGACTATATGAAAGATGCAGAAGGAAACACAGGGCCATTTATTCGGCATGCACACAGCTCATTTTTGCAAGACATAAAAGCATGTCTTATGCTGGAAGACTTGAGGAAATATGAAAATGATTTAGTGAGCTGGCCCATAATGAATCAGTGAGCCTTCCACACTGGAGACTTACAGCACCATATACACGCACTCCCAACACATCAACCTCCAGGACCAACATAGAGGGATTATCCTGACAGCAAGGGATTGACTGGCTGACTAACCCTGCTATGTACATTATATGATTGATCACTTTAATATGTCACATTTTATTGATAGGCTTGATTTTGTAAAGTTTTCCTCCTACAAAATATCTTTACAGCACATGTATAGCAATATGGCTTAAATCCCATATTAAATTAACCAAATTCTAATAGCAAAAAGCTTGATAAGAAAACAAACCATCTACAAAAGCAAAGTATTCTGCAAAATACTTAATAGGTCACTGCAGCCAGCTTCCTGCTTTCTGTGGATTTAGCTGGCGAGTGTGACCAATCAGGAGTGACCGTGTCACTTCTAAAGAAGAACAAAATAGGCTTGACTACACAGGAGACCACAGTTTGAATCTTGGCTCTTCCTGTTCAGTAAGCCAGCACCTATTCGGTAGGGGCATCTTGGGTAAGACTCCCCAACACTGCTGCTGCCTACAGAGTGCGCTCTAGTGGCTGCAGCTCAAGCGCTTTGAGTCCGCCAGGAGAAAAGCGCAATAATCTTCTGCGTATTGACTACATTTTCCAGAACATGCACCGTTGAGGGTGGTAACAGAGCCACCAGGTACATGTGTGGAGCAAAGAAAGATTGTACAATTCTTTAAGGGCCCGCCGGGCAGAATCTGCAGAGTTTCCCCGCAGGCAAATAGTGCTGGGAAACTCTGCCATAGGAAATAATGGTGCCACAAGCCCAATTGCTTGCCCTAGCGATACGGCCGACATTGTCATCAGTTTTCATGCAGGATGCAACGATTCCCATAGTCGTGCATAGCACTGCTTCTGTGATTAGTCTGCGTACTCGCAGGCCAGAAAGTGCCGCCGCGCTTCTCGCAGTCTCTATAAAAATTCACCCACAGCACTAAATCACTAACGCCTAAAGGGAGTCTGAAGCCAAATATAAAAAAAAACAAAAACCAAACAAACAGATGCCTACTTGCCTAAGGAGAGAGAAGGCTCTTGGTTCTATATAGAGCCTTCCCTCTCCTCTCCTTGTCCTGCTGTTCCGGTGCTGGCTCGCCCGTTATCAATCCGGGTGGGCTTCGGAAGTCTTCAGAAGCACTCGGGCTCCTGAATATGGGCCGCTCCATACTGCGCAGTAGCGAGCGCCCTCTCTCGTGCAAAACCGAGCCGCACGTTTTCAGGAGCACTCTGGCTCACTAAGCCTGCCGAAGCCTCCCATGGCGGGAGATTTAAATGAAGGAGCCTACGGGGGAAAAAGGGGATGAGGAGAAGAACAGTAAGGCTCTATAGGACCCAAAGCCTTCCCTCTCAAGTATTTTTTTTTTTTTTTCCTTCAGACTTGCTTTAAACAGCTCTCGCGTCCTGAACCAGCCCTTAAACTGCCACCCAAAATGATCAGGAGCAATAATTTTGGATGCCACAATGTCAAACTGTGTGCTTTTTGTGTGTATTTTTTATTCTCTTCTATGAGAAAACATCCTTCAGTTTGTCTGTTGAATGTCCCCAGTACCCTTTTTCTTTTCACACACACTAGAAAAAGAGTGTCTGGAGTGCCTAATCTATTGTTATACCAATAGGCTGAATACTACATGAACTGCTGCCAAGATTAGCAGGGAATTCTAGGCCCAGTAGCCTGTTGTGCTGGGAAGTATTTGAAGAATGAGGCCATGACTAATCACTGTATGCTATGCTTATACTTGAGATGTCTACACAACAGATCTTGTTCCAGCTCACACTATTCTGTCATATTTGACATCTTGGATTTCTACACTCAACTGTGTGCTTCTAAATGAAGTAGAAATTTCACAATAAATTGTATTTCGTACAAACCTTTTAAAACCTAATTCTTGCATAATGACGTAACTGATAATAAGACATATTTAGTGATTTGAGGTGTACAGTTGATTACGCGCATGACCACAAATTTACATTGGAATTAAATAGTAAAGGGAAACCTTTGAAAAATGAAACGGATGATGCAAACACCATATTCACTTTTAGCTGCATCCAAAAGAGTATCCAATGTCAATGTTACTTGGTATGATCACATAAATTCCAAATATCCCACTTTTTCAATCCAAGGATTTGGGGATGGGTGGATACTTGTAGGCACCTAGCAGCATAACAGCATGAGGAAACACCCTCCAAGAAAACACTTGTGTGCAAGCCCAGATTTACATCACAGGAGCCTAAAGGCATAGATGTACTGGCATCAACTTCACCCTCCATGAACCTATACACCCCTGCTGAACCACACCACAAGTGTGCTGGTGGGTCCAGCTGCAACTTCTCCCTTACTTCTCCTGCCTGTCACAGGCAAGTGCCCCTTAGTATTAGGTAGCCAGAGGTACCTTCAGTATTAGGTAGCTAGATGTGCCTCTGACTGAAGGGAGATTTTGCAGTGAAATACCGAGAGCTGGATGAGTAACCTCCTATTTACCCACTGCTCAGGACTCTGCATAGGGAAGGAGGGAGGGGGGCACTAGGGGAGGGGAGTGAGCATCTTCTCCATGTTCAAGTGCCTGTAGACACATGCCTACAGTGCTTTATGGTAATTCCAGCCCTGCCTTTGAGCACAAGACAGAATAAGGGACTTTCAGACAGTAATCGAAATTTAAATAAGATAGCGCTGTCGCAGCAGAGGGGGGTTAACTTACCTAAGCTACTAAAAGGGTTAATACTCAACCTTCTACTTCACTCAAAAGCTAATTGAGAAGACTGCCATACTGACAAATTGTGTTGAGCGGTTATTGCAGTCTACATGTAGAAAAGCTTCTTCTGTAACCACTGTATAACCGTTAATTACAATGCAATCAAATCATTTGTCCCGCAAAGCTGCAAAGTTATCAATTACTGGTAGCTTATATGAACTGTAGATGAGGCTTCAAATGGTAGAGTTGACTATTTTAGAGAAAAAAATTGCTGAACAATTGAACTGTGCGGTGCGCCCGTGCAGAGGATCCCGACCCAACTGCGGGTCGCCATCTTCTGGAGAGGAGAGTGGAGGCCTGGCTCAGAGCGGAATTACGACGTGGGACCTAACAGACTTCTAGCGGCTGGAAGAAGCCACAGGTGAGTGAAACTATTTTGTTTGCCAGATGTATCCTTTAAGCCTTTTATAAAGACACTGTGCATCATGGTACCCCTTACTGCATCAGTTCGTCGTAGTGGCCATTAAAGTCTATGAGACCGGACATACTGCTCGCTATACAACGGAAGTGCACCGGAGTAATAAAAGGTAAAATTGTTTATGCGATTTTTGCACACACTTGTGCATTGCAAATGGATAAAGTTAACATAGTAACATGGTTGGTTTGGCTGAAAAAAAAAAAAAAGACATCCGTCCATAAAGTGGTAATATGTGCGTAAGGTTGGCGCTATACAAATCCAATACATGATAAAAATAAGTTCAACCAGAAAAAAAAAAAAAAGAAGAAAAGAAAACAAGGTCCCCCTAGAAAACACCCCCCCCCCCCCCCAAAAAAAAAAAAAAAAAAAACCACCATCTTGAACCCACACATATCCCCAGCTGATCCAGGGTAAGGGGATTTATTCCTCACAACTTGCATAAAAAAAAAAAAAAAAAAAAAAAAAAAAAAAAAAGCACAAGGCTAACCGAGGCCACGTTCACAGTGGGACGCTGCGCTGTGTTCCCTGTATAACAAGGAACGCAATGAAACTAAAAAGTCGTACCACGCACAGTCAATAAAAATTATGCTTCACTGCGGCGGTTAGTGCATTACCATACTGGAACTCGCTATACTGCAACTCTACCCCCGCATTGTGAACGTCGCATGGTATGTGCATTGCAGTGCGGTAAGCCGTATTACAAAACACTGAACATGACCTAAATAAATTTTGGGGTTTTCTCCGCTGCAAAATAAGAAGATATAGGAACAGATTATGTACATATTTCAGATTAGTGTCACATTTCTTCTACTCTATAAACTATGAGGTGGATTTAGGAATGAAAGTGATAGCAAATGCATATCGTTTAAAATACAGCACAATACTGCTCACATTGGTTGAAAAATAATCAAACTGACTGCCAGAACTACACTGCAGTATTCCAAAAATGTCTAATTATAACAGTTTACAGTTACCCGCATCCAGCTGGTATGCCAACATCCGAGAAATGTAGAAACCTCCATTTTCAATCTAGCCTCCAAAACAGATTTTGTGCACATATTGCTGCATGCAGCTGCAGGGAGTGGGGCAGTTATAATAGTCTGAGGAATTGGTAAATAGGAGAAGGGGGGATGAACAGAGTAAGAGGAGAGCTGCAAACAGCTGAGAGCTGCATTCCAGCAGACGGGAAAAGTGTATAAAGGGCACCGCACCCCCTCGTGTCCCAGGGTTTTTGTGCCAAAACAACCTCAGGAAAAATAGGCCCCTGGAAGCTGTGTCCGGGCCTGGCACGCACAGCCTGCGGAAACATGAGAGCAATGGGATTACTGCACACATACAATCACACAGCCATGCTCCTCCACTTCCTCTGAGCTGAAAAAGAGTGCAAGAGTGTGTGTGTATGTGTGTGTGTGTGGGGGGGGATGGGGGGGGCTGCAGGAGGCAGACTTCTATCATACATGCTGCAGAAAGGAAACAAACATGATATATGCCTGTAAAGATGCCCAGACACTCACTGATTTCCCCATGCAATTCCTTGTAGATTCAATTCATCTGCTGATGTGAAAAATCGATTGAAAGTATCGATCGGATAGGAAAATTTAGGTTGATCAGGGGCAGGGTAGTTCAATGGTCCATAGCGTTGCTTTACATAGGACAGTGCAACACTGCAGTTCAATCGATTTTCATGATTGCCTGCTGGAAATTGATGTGCACTGTATAGTAGGAATCGAATTAATTCTTCTCCGAAGGGGACCAATCGCTTTGGGATATTGGATGGAAATCTATAAGTGTATGGCTAGCTTTAAATACAAAGTAAATCGTTTTGATCCAAGTATGCTACTGGGATTAATAAAAAAAAAAAGAGAACAGCAACAATAAGAAACACAGAGTTTTTGTAAACTATAAGGGCCCGTTTCCACTGGCCGCATTGCCGCCATTCGACTGCCACACAGTACACCCCCGCCTGTACATCCGGTCACGCCGCAATGCGGCTCAATATAATCTCTATGGGACCCACATGCAAACTGCGCAAAACTGCAGCATGCTATCCAGGGCTGTGGAGTCGACACAAAAAACTTCGACTCCGACTCATCCGTTTATGAAACCTCCGACTCCAACTCCGGTTACCCAAAATGGCTCCGACTCAGACTCCTTAATCTAATACTTACCAGGGTTGTGGATTTTGTACAAAAATCATCCGACTCCGACTCCTAGGTTTATAAAATCAACAACTCCGACTTCGGGTACCCAAAATTGCTCCGACTCCAACTCTGACTCCACAGCCTTGATGCTATCCAGAAGTTTAACTGCACCACACCTTATGACGGAAATTGTTGTCAATGGAACCGGTTGAATGCAGTTTGCTTGCGGTGCAGCAATCACACCACATGTAGTGAAAACAGACCCTAAAGTATTCCATATTTAAGCCTTGAACACATGCTGGATAAACCTTGGCTACGGCGATCATTTTGGGCCATCTCTGCCCCGGAACTAGACTGTGCACACCTGCCCAAGGTGCCGTTTGGTGATTCGCCATGGTGGATTGCTAAATCCCAGACACTGTCTTATTTCCTATGGGGCTATCACAATGAACGTGGTACAATGGGTACAGTATCTGCTCATAATCTGCATTTCACTGGGAGGTGAGGCACACTTTAATTGGAAATTATGTCCCACTGTATGGTTGCCCGTACGGGTCCAGTGTGGTTGCAGAAGAATCGCACTGCAAGGGCAGTGGAAGGGGCCTTAACATTCCATTCCAGCTACAAATGACTTTCGTTTGTGTATGTGATCCAGAACATAGTATCTAACATAAAATCTGAAGCCATGATGAATAGGTTGCGTGTCCTCACACTGCACTGCTTACTTCCTGATATCGATCATCCCCTCACTGATTCCTGGAAGGCTTCTGAGTGCTCTTTGTGCTGCCAGTGCTGGGGAGGAGCCAGGATGCAGACATCACATGACTAGGAGTCTGAGCAATCTTATCTGATCATGAAAATATCACACCACTGAATTATTTTACACATTGCCCCTTTCCAAAGCTAGACTTTTTAAAGCAAACCCTTACTAAGTGCGTACGTCAAAAACAGTGACACCATGGTCCATATGCAATTAACTTTTTCTCCTGCGTTATCTCTTAGGAGACAATTTTCATATACTCTTGAAATAACTTTTAAGCATTTTACATTTGAAGAGTACCCAAAAGTTGGTAAAAAAAAAGTACCATCAAAACAATTTTTTTGTATTTCCTCGCTTGCTGGTGGTTTAAAGTGAACCAGAGCTGAAAATAAAAGATTTTATACATACCTGGAGCTTCCTCCAACCCCATACGCTTGGATCACTCCCACGCCGCTGCCCTCCGCTGGCCGCAGCTATGAAAACTGGGTCCCCGTACTTCCGTCAGTCGTAGCCAGTCTAGTGTAAGAGAAGTGCGCCGTTTACGTATATCTCTCCAGCAGCCGCTAGAGAGATACGTAGAGGGCGCACTTCTCGGGCGTAAGCTGGCGCCGATGACGTCAGTGACGGGTCCCGGTTCTCGTAGCTGCGGCCAGCGGAGGTCGGCAGCTTGGTAGCGATCCAGGCGTATATCACCTATGAGAAAACTCAGGAGAAAAATTGAATTGCATATGTGCCCTTGTGCTTTCTAAAAGGATAACATAACTACCACCATCCCCTTAGGTGAATTATGCTGAAATTTATTTTCAAACATCGGTGCTGCCATTTTGCTTCTGATGTCACCACTATGCACAGCAGCTTGGCAATATACTCTGGATTCTCTCTCTTTGCACAGTGCTGACAACTCTTTCACCTGCTAAGAGCCCTGAACGCATTATCTCGAGTTAAAAAAAGGCGTGCCAGGGCATCTTCTGATGGCATGTCGTTTTACTGCCTAACGCAGCTGTGCAGAGCAGCTTCTTTATATTTACTTGTTCTGGTTAGCTAGAGCTTCGCCTCTTCATTCACCCACAGCGCTGCACTCCCGCTGCTGCACTCCCAGCATCCTCATCTAAGTTTCAATCACATGATACGACATGTGATGGTAACACAGGGGATGGTGTCAGTGTTGCTGTGCCGCACTTGGTGGTGAGAGACTGTTCCATCGCACCTCTTTCACCACCGGGCAGCGCTGCAACACTGACACCACCCCTCTGGGTTACGATCACGTTCTATCAAGTGACCGGAAGGGGATGTTGGCATTGCAGTGCCGCAAGTTGAGAAGCTGATCCAGCCACCCGGAACAGGTAAATATGACAGCTCCCTGCGCCGCTCTGCATACTCTGCCAGGCTGGCGAAGGAACACTTCCCCAGCAGAAAGAAAAAAAATGGTCCCGCTAAAAAGTGTTAAAAGTCTGTACACACCTTACTTTTCTGTAGTTAAAATTGATTGTTCGTGATCATTTCAGGTGACTTCAGTATGTGCACAGTTGTCTCCAAAGTCAGCAGACTTGCTCACTGGCAATTGTACACGTGAGAAAACCATGGCTGACTGCTGCTGCTACTATTTCCAGCTGGTGTCGGCTCCTGCCTCCTCCCCCTTCGTAGGGCAGAAAAGGCTGCTTGGCAGAGAGCAGAGCAGCATTTGTACAGGAAGAACTCCAAACTGATAAATATGATCACAAAGGAAAAAAAAAAAAAAGTTTAGAAGGGGCACCAAACAGGAGATAAATTGGTGTGCCACAATCAGGCCTTGTTCACATCATACATGCTTCCGTGCGGATATGGAAGCGCGTATGATGTGCTGAAACGCAGGAACGGCAGAAGGGCACAGACTGCCCTTCTACCATTCACATCTACTGCACTGCGCAGCAGTACGATGCGCTGGGAAGCGCTTGCGTACTGCTGCCTGCATTTTACCCGGAAGCGCAGAGCTGATCCCATCACTGTCAATGGATGGGATCAGCAGGGCAGCGGCGCAGATGGCGTGCGATCGGATGCGCTGTGTTCGGATCCCACGGCCATCTGCGTCAGGTAGATGTGAACGAGGCCTCAGTGTCCACAGAGACTCACAACAATCAGATTCCAACGATGAATCGGCACCACATCAAATATTAAAGCTCTTTTATTGCATCAAAACAATGGCATAGGCAATGGCAGGTGCTGGTTCGGGCATAGCCCTTTCTCAAATTGCAAAAGGCTTTTGCAATTTGATAAAGGGCTATGGCCTCAATTCACTAAGCTTAACTCCGGTCTTTAATAACTCTTCGGAGCTGTTTTACAGTTATCACCATGGTGATATAATTGTGATAACTGTAAAACAGCTCTGAAGAGTTATTAAAGACAGGAGTTAAGTTTAGTGAATTGAGGCCTATGCCCGAACCAGCGCCTGTCATTGCCTATGCCATTGTTTTGATGCAATAAAAAAGCTTTAATACTTTACGTGATGTGGTGCCGATTCATCGTTGGAAACGGATAAATATGATGGGGTCAGGTGTTCAAATTTGGAGGTGAGCACCAGACTCCAGGTACCCTACGCATTTTACAGTCTTTTTGTATGGGATTGTCATATTTTGGTGAATCGATGCAGTAAAAGGACAAATTGACTAAATGCACTTTGAAAAATCGAGACGTTTCATCATAATAAAATGTATTTAGCAAGACTGGCTTGGACTGTACAATCAAAACTGTATGATGAATGACCACATTTAGTAAAATTTAATTCTACCTACATAATTTGTTTGGTTAACATGGTACAGAAACATTTTTACTACTATCAAATTTAGTCACGGTACACTTAAAAGGAGGAGAAAAGTTTTCAGAAAAGAAAAAAGAAAAAAAAGACAAACTAAACTGTAAACAGGTAGTGGCTGCATTCTCTGAACAGCAATGGTACTTCTGCATGTATGAACACAAACAAAATATAATCTTTTAAAAACAGGCTCACATGCAACTGTGCTCTTATATATTATTATTATCTCCCTCTTTTAATAATTCAAGCAAGGAGTTAATAGATGTGCTGCTCCTGTTCAGTAAGGTATTGTGTTATTGTGGAATATGCAGGCACAGGTGTACATGTACCCACAAATCATCTTGGCAGGCCGTTCAGGCTGCACGTGATTCCCTGCAAGTGTGGGAAGTGTTTGGCTCCCACTGTCTCTTCACCTGGGCTCTGTGGGCATGACTCATATTTCCTAATCTAGGCTGCAAAGTAGCTACACAGATTCAGTGACAGCCAGAGGCACTTCTTACAAACTAGGGACTAAAGCTCTCAGTAGGTATGAATCACCCAATTCCCGTAGTGACGAGGAATGTGCAAACCAACAGGACAGAAGTGACTCAGCACCGCATCAGCGGATAACCCATTACTCGCCAGCAAGGCTCATGAAGGCTCAAGAGCACATTAGGAACAGCCATAAGGGAAAAAAGTGTCAGCGCAGTTCAGCTGTCCATTTCCACGTTCTATGCCTGCCAGGCAGCAAGTTCAATACTATGTCCAGTAGGCAGCCTGCAGCTGCAATCAACAGTACAGAAAAGAAGATTAGCTTATGCTCACCTGTGTATCTCATACAGGGTTACTTATAGTAATCATTCCAAAAGTGCGCTATAGCAATCAAATTTGCTCAAGCATTCAGGCAAGTTCATGTTCTCTTTGCTCTAAAGTCAAGTGACAAGAGACTCTCGCCCACCTCTGGATATTTATGTGCCATCTTCTGGAAAACCGTATATAAGCACCACCATCCCCAAATCTTGGGAGCAGGGCCGGGCCGAGGCATAGGCTGGAGAGGCTCCAGCCTCAGGGCGCAGTGTAGTAGGGGCGCAGAATTCATTCAGCTGTCATTCCTAATTGTGTTTGAAGCAAAAAGAAATAAGAAAAGGGGATACATGGCAGTGACTGCAAGCCAGATAACTACATATTAAGTTGTTGGGGAGGTTGTGGACCCTGTGGCCCTCTTAGTCTAATAGCAATCAGTGTGTGACGGCTGGGGTGGCAGGGATGGAGGGGCGCACTTTGGTGTCTCAGCCTTGGGTGCTGGAGTACCTTGTCCCGGCTCTGCTTGGGAGGCTAAAAGTGATGCAAAGTCCCCCCACTGCTAAGTATTGGGACAAGGGAATTTGCACCTCCTTTTCCAATGTCAGAGGCTATATGTGAGCTGGTTGGCTTTGGGAACAGAAACCGCTTGCATGACATTTCTAGAGGTAAAGGATGAGGCACATCCACAGCGGTTTATTTCTTCTTCTTTTTTATATCGTCTAATAAAATTGGGGAGAAAATATTTTTACAAATTGTTATAAAATATATATATTTTTTTCCCATAAACTGTAGAATTCAAATTGTCGGCGTTGGAGTAGATTTGCATTTATTGTGGCTATTATAAATCATACACCTTAATATTGTGTCAGTTTTCGATGTGTCAAAATGCATATTGAAATACACGTAGGGTGCGAACTGGTCATGTGGAAATAAAGGAGTTCAACTCTATATGGCACCACTTACAGACCTCCGCCATTTGGAATTCGGCTGCATGATGCTGAACTCTGCACTGCCGCCGCTATTTAGAGTTCACCTACATAGTAGCCAAGCCTGTGCACCACCAGTGCTATCCATGCCACTGTCCGGAGTTCACCTACATAGTAGCCAAGCCTGCGCACCACCACTGCTATCTACTCCACTGTCCAGAGTTCACCTACATATAGTAGCCAAGCCTGTGCAACACCACTGCTATCTACTCCACTGTCCGGAGTTCACCTACATAGTAGCCAAGCCTGTGCACCACCACTGCTATCTACTCCACTGTCCGGAGTTCACCTAGATAGTAGCCAAGCCTGTGCACCACCACTGCTATCTACTCCACTGTCCGGAGTTCACCTACATAGTAGCCAAGCCTGTGCACCACCACTGCTATCTACTCCACTGTCCGGAGTTCGCCTACATATAGTAGCCAAGCCTGCGCACCACCACTGCTATCTACTCCACTGTCCGGAGTTCACCTACATATAGTAGCCAAGCCTGCGCACCACCACTGCTATCTACTCCACTGTCCGGAGTTCACCTACATAGTAGCCAAGCCTGTGCACCACCACTGCTATCTACTCCACTGTCCGGAGTTCACCTACATAGTAGCCAAGCCTGTGCACCACCACTGCTATCTACTCCACTGTCCGGAGTTCACCTACATAGTAGCCAAGCCTGTGCACCACCACTGCTATCTACTCCACTGTCCGGAGTTCACCTATATGGTAGCCAAGCCTGTGCACCACCACTGCTATCTACTCCACTGTCCGGAGTTCACCTATATGGTAGCCAAGCCTGTGCACCACCACTGCTATCTACTCCACTGTCCGGAGTTCACCTATATGGTAGCCAAGCCTGTGCACCACCACTGCTATCTACTCCACTGTCCGGAGTTCGCCTACATATAGTAGCCAAGCCTGCGCACCACCACTGCTATCTACTCCACTGTCCGGAGTTCACCTACATAGTAGCCAAGCCTGCGCACCACCACTGCTATCTACTCCACTGTCCGGAGTTCACCTACATAGTAGCCAAGCATGCGCACCACCACTGCTATCTACTCCACTGTCCGGAGTTCACCTACATAGTAGCCAAGCCTGTGCACCACCACTGCTATCTACTCCACTGTCCGGAGTTCACCTACATATAGTAGCCAAGCCTGCGCACCACCACTGCTATCTACTCCACTGTCCGGAGTTCGCCTACATATAGTAGCCAAGCCTGCGCACCACCACTGCTATCTACTCCACTGTCCGGAGTTCACCTACATAGTAGCCAAGCCTGCGCACCACCACTGCTATCTACTCCACTGTCCGGAGTTCACCTACATAGTAGCCAAGCCTGCGCACCACCACTGCTATCTACTCCACTGTCCGGAGTTCACCTACATAGTAGCCAAGCCTGCGCACCACCACTGCTATCTACTCCACTGTCCGGAGTTCACCTACATAGTAGCCAAGCCTGCGCACCACCACTGCTATCTACTCCACTGTCCGGAGTTCACCTACATATAGTAGCCAAGCCTGCGCACCACCACTGCTATCTACTCCACTGTCCGGAGTTTACCTACATAGTAGCCAAGCCTGTGCACCACCACTGCTATCTACTCCACTGTCCGGAGTTCACCTACATATAGTAGCCAAGCCTGCGCACCACCACTGCTATCTACTCCACTGTCCGGAGTTCACCTACATATAGTAGCCAAGCCTGCGCACCACCACTGCTATCTACTCCACTGTCCGGAGTTCGCCTACATATAGTAGCCAAGCCTGTGCACCACCACTGCTATCTACTCCACTGTCCGGAGTTCACCTACATAGTAGCCAAGCATGCGCACCACCACTGCTATCTACTCCACTGTCCGGAGTTCGCCTACATATAGTAGCCAAGCCTGTGCACCACCACTGCTATCTACTCCACTGTCCGGAGTTCACCTACATAGTAGCCAAGCATGCGCACCACCACTGCTATCTACTCCACTGTCCGGAGTTCACCTACATAGTAGCCAAGCCTGTGCACCACCACTGCTATCTACTCCACTGTCCGGAGTTCACCTACATAAAGTAGCCAAGCCTGCGCACCACCACTGCTATCTACTCCACTGTCCGGAGTTCACCTACATATAGTAGCCAAGCCTGTGCACCACCACTGCTATCTACTCCACTGTCCGGAGTTCACCTACATAGTAGCCAAGCCTGTGCACCACCACTGCTATCTACTCCACTGTCCGGAGTTCACCTACATAGTAGCCAAGCCTGTGCACCACCACTGCTATCTACTCCACTGTCCGGAGTTCACCTACATATAGTAGCCAAGCCTGTGCACCACCACTGCTATCTACTCCAATGTCCGGAGTTCACCTACATAGTAGCCAAGCCTGTGCACCACCACTGCTATCTACTCCACTGTCCGGAGTTCACCTACATATAGTAGCCAAGCCTGCGCACCACCACTGCTATCTACTCCACTGTCCGGAGTTCACCTACATATAGTAGCCAAGCCTGTGCACCACCACTGCTATCTACTCCACTGTCCGGAGTTCACCTACATAGTAGCCAAGCCTGTGCACCACCACTGCCATCTACTCCACTGTCCGGAGTTCACCTACATATAGTAGCCAAGCCTGCGCACCACCACTGCTATCTACTCCACTGTCCGGAGTTCACCTACATAGTAGCCAAGCCTGTGCACCACCACTGCTATCTACTCCACTGTCCGGAGTTCGCCTACATATAGTAGCCAAGCCTGTGCACCACCACTGCTATCTACTCCACTGTCCGGAGTTCACCTACATATAGTAGCCAAACCTGCGCACCACCACTGCTATCTACTCCACTGTCCGGAGTTCACCTACATTTAGTAGCCAAGCCTGTGCACCACCACTGCTATCTACTCCACTGTCCGGAGTTCACCTACATAGTAGCCAAGCATGCGCACCACCACTGCTATCTACTCCACTGTCCGGAGTTCACCTACATATAGTAGCCAAGCATGCGCACCACCACTGCTATCTACTCCACTGTCCGGAGTTCACCTACATAGTAGCCAAGCATGCGCACCACCACTGCTATCTACTCCACTGTCCGGAGTTCACCTACATAGTAGCCAAGCCTGTGCACCACCACTGCTATCTACTCCACTGTCCGGAGTTCACCTACATATAGTAGCCAAGCCTGTGCACCACCACTGCTATCTACTCCACTGTCCGGAGTTCACCTACATAGTAGCCAAGCCTGCGCACCACCACTGCTATCTACTCCACTGTCCGGAGTTCGCCTACATATAGTAGCCAAGCCTGTGCACCACCACTGCTATCTACTCCACTGTCCGGAGTTCACCTACATAGTAGCCAAGCCTGTGCACCACCACTGCTATCTACTCCTCACTGTCCGGAGTTCGCCTACATATAGTAGCCAAGCCTGCGCACCACCACTGCTATCTACTCCACTGTCCGGAGTTCACCTATATGGTAGCCAAGCCTGCGCACCACCACTGCTATCTACTCCACTGTCCGGAGTTCGCCTACATATAGTAGCCAAGCCTGTGCACCACCACTGCTATCTACTCCACTGTCCGGAGTTCACCTACATAGTAGCCAAGCCTGCGCACCACCACTGCTATCTACTCCACTGTCCGGAGTTCGCCTACATATAGTAGCCAAGCCTGTGCACCACCACTGCTATCTACTCCACTGTCCGGAGTTCACCTACATAGTAGCCAAGCCTGCGCACCACCACTGCTATCTACTCCACTGTCCGGAGTTCACCTACATAGTAGCCAAGCCTGCGCACCACCACTGCTATCTACTCCACTGTCCGGAGTTCACCTACATAGTAGCCAAGCCTGCGCACCACCACTGCTATCTACTCCACTGTCCGGAGTTCACCTACATATAGTAGCCAAGCCTGCGCACCACCACTGCTATCTACTCCACTGTCCGGAGTTCACCTATATGGTAGCCAAGCCTGCGCACCACCACTCCTATCTACTCCACTGTCCGGAAGTTCACCTACATAGTAGCTGAATTCCGCATGCAGCCACTTACTGACCTCAGGCGATAGCCGGAATTTTGGTTATGTAATAGCCAAACTTCATTTCCCAAGTTATACAGTCAGCGTCACAATTTACATTGCAGGCACACAAGTTACCATTCAGGCTACGCACCCAAATTACCTGCTTTGCCAGAAACATTTCCTGTTCCTCCATGAAAGACTGTAAAAACAGATTAAAAACACACCGGCCACATAACAAAAACAGACAGGTCCTTACTGTCACTGATAATATCAGTAAATGCATTCAAATTATGCTAATTGGTTTGCTTTACCTTAAAGGACAACTAAAGCGAGAGGTCTATGGAGGCTGACATTTTCTTTTAAAGCTGACCTGAACTCAGAACTTCCTCTCTGCTCTTAAAGATAAGCAACAGCATACTAGCCTTTACTAAAAGCATTTCTTTGTTAGAGCTGATACAAATCCTGCTATAAACCTGCAGTGTGTCTACTTCCTGCTTTCATAGAAACAGACATATTAACATCCTGTGTTCACAAATTAGCTGCTCTGCCGAGGGAGCCAGCTGACACAGATAAAATTACATTTGTGATTAGTCACAGATGAAGGGGAAGACAGGCTAAACTCTCAACAACTATTAACATTTGTAAAGCGCTTTTCTCCCATGGGACTCAAAGCGCATAAGCATGGCTCCGACCACCATCTAAACACATACAGTGTGTAATTCCCTGTGTTTTCCTTCTGATCTGTGCAAGAGTTCAGGTCCACTTTAAACAAAAAAAATCCTGGATCAGTCAGTCAGTCCTGCTGACCCTCTGCCTCTAATACTTTAAGCCATAGACCCTGATCAAGCATGCAGATCAGAGGATTCTGAAAGAACTAGCTGCATGCAGACACTACAGATGCATGAAAGATCAGTAGGATGCCTAGTAACTAGTATTGTTTAAAAATAAATAATAGAGATAGTTACACATCCTGCAATGTACAGAGGCAAAGTCAGTGAATAATTGCAGTACTGGAAACTAACAAGGTGTGGCAGGACTGTGCAGATCTTGCACGCAAAGGAAATAAACAGAGTATAAACATACAACTGCCTGATCCTACACAGGTTATACATATCTCCAAGGTCACACTATACACAGGGCTGTCAGTGAAAAAGTAAAAATAACACACACCCAGGACAAGAGTGCAATGCATGAGAATTATATTACATTAATGCGTCTCAGTCAGGAGGGGTCCTATAGCAACAGGCATTGTGTATTCGGTGTATCACTGACCACTAGTACTAATCACTAACCTTTTATTACTGCACTTCCTGCACTGAATAAAATTATCATACTACGTGCCCAAAAAGCTTACAAACACAGTATAAGCTACAGAGTCCTAAACGTAGAAAATGTAGTTTTGTTCATCAAATTGGATATCAAAGAACTTTCCTTAAAGGGGAACTTCAGCCTAAACAAACATACTGTCATCAAGTTACATTAGTTATGTTAATTAGAATAGATAGGTAATATAATCTCTTACCCACCCTGGTTTAAAAGAACAGGCAAATGTTTGTGATTCATGGGGGCTGCCATCTTTGTCATGGGGGCAGCCATCTTTTTGGTTGAAAGGAGGTGACAAGGAGCAGGAGACACAGTTCCAACTGTCCTGTGTCCTGATCACCCCTCCCAGCTGCGCACCCTAGGCTTCAAATGTCAAATTCAAATTGTCAAAAAAACAAATTTTGCACCAAAACAGCAGAAAGAGAACAACAACATCAGAAATCCCATCATGCTTTGCACAGCATTAGGGGAAAAATGCCCGGGCAGTTTTCTTCTGTGCAGCTAAAAATGAGGCTTGTATAAGAGAAACAAAGTTCTGATGCTGTGAAACTGTTAAAGAAACACCAAGCCTTTCCAGTGCTGCTGAGCAGATTTTTAGTCCGGAGGTTCACTTTAAAGAAAACCTGAACTGAACATTAAAAGTCAAAATAAACATACACAAGTCATACTTACCTCCTGTGTAGTCTACTCCTCAATCTATTTTTCCTCTCCTGTGTCCTGTTTTTCCACTGATCAATGGAATTCTCCATCCTCCATTTTGAAAATGGCTATTACCCCATAACAGCTTCCTGGTCAGCACACTGTTCAACTGTAATATCGCCCACTTGAGCCATAGGGAAACATGGACACATCAGTTCTCCTCTCAGCTGTAACTGACAGCAACTGATATATAACTGACAGCAACTGATATATTTCAGTTCTGACAAAATGTTGTCAGAACTGGAAAGGATTGTTGTCAGAAGAAAATGGTGAGCTTCTGAGAGGAACTGATGGCAAGGTAACTATGTCATGTTCATTTGAAGTTACCTCATGTGTTTATTTTAAATAATTTTACTCAGTACAGGTTCTCTTTAATGTACAAAAAAGACCAGACTGAAAAATGTATCTTTCTGTGTCAGACGGAAGCCTTCATGTACAGATCTGAAAAGGATTGGCTGCTGTTGGGCAATAAAAGACGGAGCTAATGAAAGCTGCTTTGATAAATGAGGCTAAGTGTGTGTTGATCTGACTGGCAAGACTGTTCCTGCAGCCTGCGATGAGTCACTGCTATGTGTGGGGCTGCTAAATACTGGTAATCAGTGTTAAAGAGGAACTCCAGTGAACATTTTACGGTTGGCAGGTGATGTAGCTGCTGCATGGTTTTTGGCAGTAGGAAACAGCTGTAAACGGCTATTTCACACAATACAGCAAGGTTCACAGACAGGAAACTGCTAGGAGTACGTACTTTTCTTGTGGGAGGGGTTTCTTGTGGGAGGGGTTTCACCACAATATCAGCCATACAGCACCCCCTGATGCTCTGTTCGTGAAAAGGAATAGATTTCTCATGTAAAAGGGGGCATCAGCTACTGATTGGGATAAAGTTCAATTCTTGGTCGGAGTTTCTCTTTAAAGGGAACCTAAACTGAAAGGGATATGGATGTTTCCTTTTAACCAGTTCACCCCCAAGGGTTTTTATCCTAACGGACCAGAGCAATTTTCAGTTGTCAGTTGTCTCGCTATTATGCTGGGAATACACGGTTCGTTCCGCCGCAGATAGATGGCTCGATAGATAATTTTTGACATGTCAGATTGTTTCTCTGCTCGATTTCTCATACAAATGAATAGAAAAAAAGAAAAAGGAGCAAAAGATAAGAGAATCGAATGGAGAACCGAGCAGAAAAGATTGATCAAGCAGAGAATCGAGTGGAAAAAACACATCGTGTATGCCCAGCATTAGCAAAACCTGGGTTACCCCAATTATGGCACAGCACCTCATGTCTCAAATCCCCTCTTTTCTTCATACTGCTGTATATTTCACTTTATTGTAGCCCCTTACACACTCCAATGAGTTCTGGTTCACCATGAGCTTGTTGGTTAGTCTGTACTTTCATTTAGCGAAGACTTTGTTGGTGATTTTTCAATTCAGTTGAAGCAGTATTATACTCGCAAAACTAAAATTTCAATAACTATTCAATTACATAAAAGAACATTTGAAAGCAATCCCACACATTTGCTGTGTGCAAAAACATATACTTAAAGGACAACTGAAGCGAGAGGGATATGAAAGCGGCCATATTTATTTCCTATTATGCAATAACAGTTGCCTGGCTGTCCTGCTGATCCTCTGCCTCTAATACATTTAGCCATAGCCCCTGAACAAGCATCAGGTGTTTCTGACATTGTCAGATCTGACAAGCTTAGCTGCATGCTTGTTTCTGGTGTGATTCAGACACCACTGCAGTCAAATAGATCAGCAGTGCTGCCAGGCAACTGGTATTGTTTAACCTCCCTGCCGGTTCAATTCCTCCGGCAAGGAGGCAGCGCAGGAGTTTTTTTTTTTTTTAAATCATGTAGCGAGCCGAGGGCTCGCTACATGATAGCCGCTGAGCGGCGGCATCCCCCCACCCACTCCGATCGCCTTCGGCGATCAGAGTATGCAGGAAATCCCGTTGAGAACGGGATTTCCTGCAAGGCTTCCCCGGTCGCCATGGTGACGGGGCAGGATGACGTCACTGGCGTCATGGGGAATCACGATCCGCCCCTCAACGCTGCCTGGCACTGATTGGCCAGGCAGCGCAGGGGTCTGGGGCGGGGGGGAGCGGCTCGGCGCGGCGGATTGCGGCAGATCGGCGGCGATCGGAAGTTACAAGCAGCTAGCACTTTTAACAAAAAAAAAATAAAAAATTATGCAAATCGGCCCAGCGGGGCCTGAGCAATCCTCCTGCGCAGGTTCCCCCGAACTGAGTTCGGGATAACCGGCAAGGAGGTTAAAAAGAAATAAATATGGCAGCCCCAATATACTTCTGTCTTCAGTTGTCCTTTAAGAGCAGTACAAGATAGCTTATCTCTGCTTCATTGGCAAAGGCAGAAGACACACTCTGACTTTTTTGATTTTACTCCCTATCTCTATTGCCCTGGCAACAGAGGAGTCATGTCAGGAGAAAGAGGAGGATGGCAGAGTGAAGGCACATGCCTAAGAACACTTCAGCCGGCAAAGATTACATTTGCCAATGAGACAGATATAAGTGCACTTGTACTACTCTCTGTAGTGATACTCTCTGTAGTGAAATACCTGTATTTGTTTTATAGAGAATGTATGGGAAGGATTTCAAACTGTTTAATGTAACTATGAGTAGATACCAGGGATGTGGAGTCGGAGTCGGGGCAATTTTGGGCACCCGGAGTCGGAGTTGGAGTCGTGGTTTCAGAAACTGAGGAGTCGGAGTCACATGATTTTTGTACAAAATCCACAGCCCTGTTAAAGAAAACCTGAACTGAAAATTAAATCAAAATAAGCATACACAAGTCATACTTACCTTCCATGTAGTCTACTCCTCAGTGTCTTTCTCCTTTCCCGCGTCCTGTTTGTTCACTGTGATCAAGGGAATTTTCCGTCCTCCATTTTGAAAAAGGCCATTACCCATAACAGCTTTCTGGTCAGCACACAGTTAAACTATAACATCGCCCACTTGAGCCATAGGGAAACATGGACATTACCTGGTACATCAGTTTTCCTCTCAGCTATAACTGACAGCAACTGATATTTTACTGACAGCAACTGATATATTTCAGATCTGACAAAATATTGTCAGAACTGGAAGGGATTATTGTCAGAAGAAAATGGTGAGCTTCTCAGAAGAACTGATAGCAAGGTAACTATGTAATGTTCATTTGAAGTTACCTCATGTGTTTATTTTAAATATTTTTACGCAGTACAGGTTCTCTTTAAGTATTAGACTAAGGAGTCGGAGAGTCGGAGTCTGAGCAATTTTGGGTACCCGGAGTCGGAGTTGTGGTTTCAGAAACTGAGGAGTCGGAGTTGGAAGGTCATGCTCTCGTTTTTTTTGGATTGTCGTGGGTTCATCCTCACAGATTACTTTGCAAAGGTAAAAACCATCACTGGCACATACTTCAGCAATCTTCTAGACGAGTTGCAAGATGCTCTGAAAAATAATATGCTTCCCAGAGGCGCGCATCTCCAGAGGCATTCTCCTAGCTAACAATGCACCAGCTCACTCATCTCAAAAGGGAACCACAATCACATATAGTAGAATGCAGTAAATTATTCAGGATACCCACGTATACATTAAATATCCTGGTTTCAGCATCAAAAACACTTCCTATAGCTATATATTGCTGTATATTGGTATGCAGCCCGCCCTCCACTGATGCTTGTGTCTATTATGCAGAATTCTCCTACCCAGAGCATTCTGGAAGACCAGAGACTGTTTTCTACTAACTTTAGAACTCGATAAACAGTTTGCAGAGATCACCTACTCGTACTAAAGATGTTGCCTCTTGTGATAAATTTAAGAAAGTAAATCAAGATTTACGAATTAAAGATTTTATAATGGGAAAACACACTGACTAAATAATTTATAGACAACACTGTAGAAAAAAAACAACAAAAAAATAACTTGTTATTTTGACTACAGTTCTGCAACTAATAATTGTGATGTTTTGTCACCGAGTGAGTCACCCAGGTAACGGGCAGTATGGAGCTAGTGGATGCCCCTTAGATGCGATCTGGCCCCCACAGTCTGGACTTGGCTGCTCCCGATAAAACCACTGTAGTAAAAGAAGAAGAGAGAGGGGCGCTCTAAGTCCGTTGCACTGCTGGACTGTGCTCTAATAGGACAGGTCTCACCTGTTTGTGGTGGGGCTTGCACAGCGTACACAGCCCAGATCAGCCTTGTCCCTCTTAGCCGAGCCGGGGACTGAGCTCCAACGCGGGGCGGAAGTGACGTCACTCGCTCCAGGAAGTAGTAGGTTAGTTGCCGGGTAACGCCAGACAGCTCAATACGGAGCTTCTGGCCCTGTGCAATGTATATTGCTAAACAGGAAACTTCACGAAAGTGAAGGTAGATAGACTTGGATATGGTAAGAACATAAAATTTTATTAAAACAACGCGTTTCGCGGAGATACAGTCTCCGCTTTTTCAAGTTAATGCTTATGAAGCTAGACATCCCTCAGAGATAAATACCCTCCCCTCCATACAAAAGCCCGACTTGACCAATCCGCACTGCAGTGGGTGGGGTCCAGGAATTCTTATTACTTCTAAGAAAGGAGCAGGTGCCGTAAAGCACCTAGTAAAGGGATGGTGTATAGGAAAATTGTTATAGAAGAACATGGTGGCCTAAAGGAATTATAAAGGGGGAAATATAAAGGGGATTATAAAAAGGACTCTACATGTATGCAGTGCCCACTGATCTCACATAAACATAATCTAAAAATACCAAAAGAAGTCTATGTATATGTGCATGCACTCTCCCATACATAGCCACAGTTGTAGAATAACCAATGGGGTCCCCTCCACACAGATATCTCATTGAACAATGGGTTGGAGGTGGCTCATCTCCTCCAAACACTTGTTTAGTCCCCCTGGTTCCAAAGTACCCAATTTCAGAATCCAGAAGGATTCC
The DNA here is from genome assembly GCF_040937935.1 of Hyperolius riggenbachi. Lineage (NCBI taxonomy): Eukaryota > Metazoa > Chordata > Amphibia > Anura > Hyperoliidae > Hyperolius > Hyperolius riggenbachi. The sequence continues at coordinate 109,201,809 of NC_090647.1, read as the reverse complement.
CGCCTACACAGGGTATGATATCTCTCATATTTATTGGGGTGGATTATCTGTTCAATTATGATTGCCCTGAGTAATTCAAAGTTCTTATCATGGGTAAGAGAAAAATGTTTGGACACCCCATGTTTCTGCTCCCCTTTGTTTATATTGGACCTATGTTTGTTCAACCTGGTCTGAAATTTTTGTGTGGTGCGTCCCACATAAAAAAGTCCACATGGGCAACTGAGTAAGTAGATCACGTATGAACTCTGGCAAGTGACATGACTTTTTATAGAATATACAGTGGGTGAGTTGGTTTGAAATGTAGATACGCCTTTCTTTAGAGTCTTACAGGAGAGACATCTTATGGACCCACAGGGGAAGCATCCCTGCTTCCCACTGGTGGTCCTTTGGCTCCGAGATGTTGTCTCACATCTCACTGTAGGCAGTCTACTGGGTGCAATATGTCCCCTAATCGTTTTACCCCGTCTGAAGACCACACGGGGTCTCTGGGGTAGGGATTGTTTCAAAATGGGATCACTTAATAGGACCGGCCAGTATTTCGAGAAAATGTCTCTGCATTCCTCGGCCTGTCCAGAGTAGTTAATTACCACAGGTGTCTGTTTCTCAAGGGGTTTCTCTTTCTTGGAAAGAGTTCTAGAGGACTCTAGACACTCCTGTTGAGACAGGAGGGCAGCTCGATTTCGTGCTGCTTCTACTAAGGGGACAGGATAATGTTTCTCTATGAATCTGGATACAAGTATTTCCGATTGGCGTGTATAGTCTACTATATTGGTACAATTACGGCGTAATCTCTTAAACTGGCCAAAGGGGACATTCCTTAACCAAGGCTTATAGTGGGCACTATAATAGTCTAGATAGCCATTCCTATCTGTTGGTTTGAAGTAGTTAGTAGTTTTAATAGAGGCATCAAGAGGATCTACCTCCAGATCAAGATCTAAAAAGTGTGTCCTGTGCAGGGATGTCTCCATGGTGAAAGACAAGCCTAGTTCGTTCCTATTCAAATAGTTCACATAATCCTGTAGTTCTTCCACAGATCCCCTCCACACACACAAAATATCATCAATGAAACGGCGATGGAGGACGAGGCTCGCCCGATACGGGTTGGCGTCAGACCAGACGAGTTGCTCTTCAAACCAACCCATATACAAATTAGCGAATGCTGGGGCGAACCTCGTCCCCATCGCCGTCCCCCGCAGCTGCAGGTAGAAGACATCCTGAAAGGTGAAATAGTTGGTTTGCAGTATAAGCTTGATGGAGTCCAAAATAAATTGTTTCTGGGCCTCCGGCATCAATGGGTCGCCCCTCAGATAATACCCAATGGATTGTAGGCCCAGATCATGTGGTATATTTGTATAGAGGGCACTTACATCTAGAGTTGCCCATCTATACACTTCGGGTAGCCACTCAATACCATTCAGTGTCTGTAGTGTGTGGGTTGTATCTTTGAGGTATGCGGGTAGTTGGCAGACAAATTTCTGGAGGTGTAGGTCCACATAGTGGGAGAGGGCACTCGTAATTGACCCAATTCCCGCGATGATGGGTCGGCCAGGGGGATCCGTCATACATTTATGTACTTTAGGAAGGTGATAGAAAAAGGGTGTTTTGGGAGCCTCGATGTTCAAATAATTGAACTCCTCCACCTTCAAAACTCCATTTCTATGTGCCTGTCCAATTAGGTCTCTATATTGCTTCAAAAATAGATGGGTGGGGTCATGTGGGAGGATTCTATAATAAGTAGGGTCTCTTAACTGTCTCAAGGCTTCACATATATAGATATCCCGATCTTGCACTACAACCCCTCCCCCCTTGTCAGTTTCTCTAATGACAATCATGTCATTATTTTTGAGCGATATGAGTGCTTCTTTCTCCATTCGGGTAAGATTGTCCCTACGGACGGGCTTATTGGGTAGCTTAAGAAGCTCCTCGGTGACTAGTTGGCAAAAGGTTTCTACTTGTGGACCTTTATATTGGGTGGGGTTGAATTTGGATTTTTTCTTAAGGTCGGTGGGTATGGATCGCGTTAACACCGCGTCGACAAGATTGTCAGACGACGTGTCGGCTAGATCCAATGTGCCCATCGTTTCCACTAGTTCATTATTTGTAGCAGATTTCCTTTCATTCTTTAGGGCAAAATATCTATGCAGTGAAAGCTTGCGAACAAATGCATGCACATCGGTTAAAATCTGAAACGTATTAATTTTGTCACTAGGACAGAAGGAGAGGCCTTTAGCGAGAACCGAAGTTTCGCTCAAACTAAGGGTATAAGAGGACAGATTGAAAATGGGAACTATTGTGGCAGTATCAGTTGTATATTCAAAACTTGGAATAGAGCTACCTCGTGCCTTACATGAACTGGGCTTCCTCCAATCAATCAGCTCTGCTACTCACAGGAAAGGCCACACTCTGGACCTTATATTCCATACTGGGCTGTCAATAGCCAATGTGGAAATTAATCCTGTTGCCTGGTCAGACCATCACACTATCCACTTCTCCCTCTCAATACCAGCTGTCAAACACCAGGTCAAGAATCAAATAAAATATCGCCGCTTAAAAGGACTAACACCTCAACATATCCGAGATAACCTTAGCTTTGATGAATTGACTGACTCCAGCTTGGACCCTGATACTCTGGTGTTTAAATACAACATATGTGTGTCCTCCACCTTTGAGACCATTGCTCCTCTGCGCACCAAATATCTTACTCCACACCATCATGCACAGTGGTTTGATAACGCTATAAAAGAGCTGAAAAGACAAGGCCGAAAACTTGAGAGACTGTGGCGCAAATCTCAGTCCCCAGAAGACAAACATGCCTTAATCCTCCACTTGAAGAGCTACCAAAAGGTAATCACGGGAAAAAAATCATCCTTTCTATCACAAGAGATTGCAAATGCAGTTAACAAACCAGCCCAACTGTTCCGCACAGTGGAAAAACTCTGCAACCCGGCATGTCAAAAACTTAACATCGAGTCTTCAAAGGACCTCTGTGACCAATTTGCCCATTTCTTCACAGACAAAGTCTCCGCTATAAGGTCCGCCATCCAACTTACAGCATCTGAGCCTAATATAGCGCCGAAGACCATTAGCAGAGACAATGTAACACCTTGGTCAAACTTCAAAGAAATTGATGAAGAAGTCACATCAAGCATCCTCCTTCACGTCCGCCTAACTACCTGTGACCTAGATCCTGGCCCAACACAGTTCATGTTGAACTGCCCCGACCTGTTCGTACCGGTATTCCTAAAAATTGTTAACTGTTCCTTAAAATCAGGGATATTTCCTGCTTTACTGAAGGAAGCAATCATCAGGCCTCTCCTCAAAAAACCCTCCCTGGACCCAGATGCAATGACCAGCTACAGACCTGTCTCTAACCTTCCCTTTCTGGGCAAGCTAATTGAAAAAGCTGTTTACCTCCAGCTAGAAGCCAAAATCCTACAAAACAACAGTTATGACCCATTCCAGTCTGGCTTCAGGAAACACCACAGCACTGAAACGGCCCTCATCCAAATATGCAACCACCTGCTCATGGCAAGAGACAGAGGAGAGTGCTCCATCCTCATACTGCTAGACCTTTCTGCAGCCTTTGATACAGTTGACCATGACATCTTGATAAACAGGCTACAGGAATACTGCGGCATTGATGGCATAGTTCTTCAGTGGTTCCAATCCTTCTTGAGTGGCAGAACCCACAAAGTGTCTATGGGGCCCTTCCTGTCCACCCCTGTATCACTTAGGTATGGGGTGCCCCAGGGCTCAATCCTCTCTCCCCTGCTTTTCACGATTTACATGTTACCGCTGGGAAAACTAATCAAAAAACATGGCCTGACATACCACTGCTATGCAGACGACACTCAACTATATCTTTCCTTCAAGCCTGGTGTGACAGACCCAACTCTAACTATAAACGCCTGCTTACGTGAACTACAGCAATGGATGAATGACAACTGGCTGAAACTAAATGCAGACAAAACTGAAGTCCTTCTGATAGGAGGGCAGAGCATGATAACAAAACAACTTAACTTGCAGTCTTCACCACTGGGAATAGGAGGCACGGATCTGCGCAGCTCTGATCATGTGCGTAGCCTGGGAGTTCTAATTGATTGGGATTTAAACTTTAGAACTCAAATCTCTGCTGTGGTGAAATCATCCTATTTTCACCTGAAGAACATTGCAAAAATCAAGCACCTCATACCCCCAGAAGATCTGCCAACCTTAGTCCACGCCTTCATCACATCTCGACTGGACTACTGCAATGCTCTCTACACTGGCCTTCCAAAAAAGGTCTTGTACCGACTACAGCTGATACAGAATACTGCTGCCAGACTGCTAACCAACCAACCCCGTCACTGCCACATAACGCCAGTCCTGCACTCCCTTCACTGGCTACCTATAGAATGGAGGGTCCTATTCAAGATCGGCCTACTGACATTTAAATCCCTGAATAATTTAGGCCCTGGATACATGAAAGATATGTTGCAGCTGCGTAGCAATCCCCGCATTCTCAGATCAACAGGTTCTAATAATCTAGTCATACCCAGAGTCCACTTGGAAACTTTTGGTCCCAGAGCCTTCTGTCATGCTGCCCCTACGTTTTGGAACTCCTTACCTCAACAGATCAGGACAGCTCCATCCCTGGATGTGTTTAAATCCAGACTGAAAACCCACCTGTTCAGTTTGGCATTTGCAGAAATATAACTTTTGTTGTGTGAATACTTCATCCTACTAATTACTGAATCTGAGAGAGCCTAAGCGCTTTGAGTCCTATGGGAGAAAAGCGCTATAGAAATGTTATTGTATTGTATTGTATTGTATTATATTCTTTGGTGTTGTGTGTTTTATTTCTATTGCCCCTTCTACCCCTTCTGTGGGGTCTAGTTCTAGGGGTGTTTTTTTGGGACTCTCTTTTCTGAAAAATTCTGTTATTTGGGGATATATAGGAAGGGTTAGGGTGTTCCTCAATGCCCGTCGGGGGAGAGAGGCAGCACCCACCCCTAAAAAAGCCTTGCGGGGGAAGCTTGGTACCCTCAAAGGACAGAGAGCACCATTCCTAGCTATCAATGGCTTCGATATCTCAGAATTGGATGCCTGATTGGTTGGAATCTCGGTGATATATGGGTCTACGCTCTCTATCCTGTCAAGTGAGGGATTAGCTGAGTTCTCTGGCTCGTCGTCTCCCAATGGATCCACAACTGGATTGGGGGCGTGGATGAGAGCCTCCGTGGCCACCAATCGTTTAGTAGTCAGTGGATTCACAGGGGACAAGGACAAAGGGTTAGAATGGACAGAGAGCAGGCTCAATGCATTGGCCATGGGGCTGCAGATATGAGACGTGGGTAATTCCGTGTATGAGCCCTCAAATAATGTTTCAATGCTGTCTTCAGCCTTGGTCTTATCACAGGAATGGTTGCCAGTACTGGCATTCTCACGTGAGGCACTGTCTGAGTTATCCAGTGGACCCCTATGTGTCTGTCCCGGGGTGGACATATGGGGCTTGGCCACAGGGACCTGGTCTACCGGAATTCTGTTCCATACCCTTTTGGAATTGTAGAAGGTTCTTGCATTATCCAGTGCACGACAGTTCATAGGGGTATCTTTCCTCCTAGAGAGTGCATTTCTCTCCCTATAGTTAGGGTATTTGGTTCTGGGGGGACGGGCCTTTGGAAACCCCCCTCCCCCTACTGGCCTGGGGTGTAATTGTTGCCCCATGCGTGGGCCATCTCTAGGGGGTCGTGCACCTGTGTCGGGTACCACTCCACCCATCCCACTGGGAGGAGGAATAGCATTTATGGACAGCAATGATGGTATGGTGGGATTTGGGCCAGGTGGTTTGGTACGATGGCGGGTTCTAGGGGGCGGTGAAGGCCGAGTACCCCCCCGGGTCCCCCCACTGCTTTTCCAACTCCTATTCTGGCCCCTAGCATAGTCTTCCTTGTCTCTAACAAACTTAGCCATCTTTTTATCATACAGACCCTTTTCCAGTCGCCACAATCTATCGGTGACCTTAAGGTCCCAAGTGCGGAAAAAAGGATCCTTGTCATAACTGGCAAGGGCATCTAGACAATTATCGATATCCACCTGCACCAGGGAAATGAGTGATTCCCTTTTGCTAATGATGAGATCCATAGCTTCAATGGATTTGTCATCCCAATAGTTGTCCCATACATCTGTATATTCTATGTCTGATAGAAAGGCAGATTGGATGGGTACTCTAAGGCCTCTCTGTACAATCCTAGCTTTCTTGTACATTTCCATAAAAACCACATCTAAAGAGTGTTTCATCTCCCTTACTAGTGCATCCTCCAAATTTCTCATTAGGGTAACAATTCTCTTTTCTTTAATTTCATCACCAGACCTAGATTGGTCTATAATTGTACCTGGCAGTAAACCCAGCGACAATCTATACTGTTGTCTATGGATATAATAATCCATCTCAGAGTGTTGTCGCAAAAATGAGCTGTGCAAGGTGGTAAATGGTAAGTCACAACAACATATACAAATAAATGTCACCAATCCTTGAGGCGGGGGAGGGGGCCTCCGCGTTTCGTATCACTGAATGATAAAGTCCAAAAGGCAGTATGGAGCTAGTGGATGCCCCTTAGATGCGATCTGGCCCCCACAGTCTGGACTTGGCTGCTCCCGATAAAACCACTGTAGTAAAAGAAGAAGAGAGAGGGGCGCTCTAAGTCCGTTGCACTGCTGGACTGTGCTCTAATAGGACAGGTCTCACCTGTTTGTGGTGGGGCTTGCACAGCGTACACAGCCCAGATCAGCCTTGTCCCTCTTAGCCGAGCCGGGGACTGAGCTCCAACGCGGGGCGGAAGTGACGTCATTTGCTCCAGGAAGCAGTAGGTTAGTTGCCGGGTAACGCCAGACAGCTCAATACGGAGCTTCTGGCCCTGTGCAATGTATATTGCTAAACAGGAAACTTCACGAAAGTGAAGGTAGATAGACTTGGATATGGTAAGAACATAAAATTTTATTAAAACAACGCGTTTCGCGGAGATACAGTCTCCGCTTTTTCAAGTTAATGCTTATGAAGCTAGACATCCCTCAGAGATAAATACCCTCCCCTCCATACAAAAGCCCGACTTGACCAATCCGCACTGCAGTGGGTGGGGTCCAGGAATTCTTATTACTTCTAAGAAAGGAGCAGGTGCCGTAAAGCACCTAGTAAAGGGATGGTGTATAGGAAAATTGTTATAGAAGAACATGGTGGCCTGTGGGTCCATAAGATGTCTCTCCTGTAAGACTCTAAAGAAAGGCGTATCTACATTTCAAACCAACTCACCCACTGTATATTCTATAAAAAGTCATGTCACTTGCCAGAGTTCATACGTGATCTACTTACTCAGTTGCCCATGTGGACTTTTTTATGTGGGACGCACCACACAAAAATTTCAGACCAGGTTGAACAAACATAGGTCCAATATAAACAAAGGGGAGCAGAAACATGGGGTGTCCAAACATTTTTCTCTTACCCATGATAAGAACTTTGAATTACTCAGGGCAATCATAATTGAACAGATAATCCACCCCAATAAATATGAGAGATATCATACCCTGTGTAGGCGGGAATCCTTCTGGATTCTGAAATTGGGTACTTTGGAACCAGGGGGACTAAACAAGTGTTTGGAGGAGATGAGCCACCTCCAACCCATTGTTCAATGAGATATCTGTGTGGAGGGGACCCCATTGGTTATTCTACAACTGTGGCTATGTATGGGAGAGTGCATGCACATATACATAGACTTCTTTTGGTATTTTTAGATTATGTTTATGTGAGATCAGTGGGCACTGCATACATGTAGAGTCCTTTTTATAATCCCCTTTATATTTCCCCCTTTATAATTCCTTTAGGCCACCATGTTCTTCTATAACAATTTTCCTATACACCATCCCTTTACTAGGTGCTTTACGGCACCTGCTCCTTTCTTAGAAGTAATAAGAATTCCTGGACCCCACCCACTGCAGTGCGGATTGGTCAAGTCGGGCTTTTGTATGGAGGGGAGGGTATTTATCTCTGAGGGATGTCTAGCTTCATAAGCATTAACTTGAAAAAGCGGAGACTGTATCTCCGCGAAACGCGTTGTTTTAATAAAATTTTATGTTCTTACCATATCCAAGTCTATCTACCTTCACTTTCGTGAAGTTTCCTGTTTAGCAATATACATTGCACAGGGCCAGAAGCTCCGTATTGAGCTGTCTGGCGTTACCCGGCAACTAACCTACTACTTCCTGGAGCGAGTGACGTCACTTCCGCCCCGCGTTGGAGCTCAGTCCCCGGCTCGGCTAAGAGGGACAAGGCTGATCTGGGCTGTGTACGCTGTGCAAGCCCCACCACAAACAGGTGAGACCTGTCCTATTAGAGCACAGTCCAGCAGTGCAACGGACTTAGAGCGCCCCTCTCTCTTCTTCTTTTACTACCCAGGTAACAGGGCACTGAGTAACTTTTGTTTTCATTCATAAATTAAATTGGTCACTAGCATGAACATTTTCAGCTGATAAATTATAACAGATTTCTCAAACTATGAAACAAATAGTCTCCAAGCTCAGAAAATGTCTTATTACTACCCTTGGGGGGTAAGAAAAAAGGATTGCTGCAGTCTCTGGCTTCTTGCTTGCCACATTTGTGTCTATGCCTCTGAACTAAGGCTGGTGGAGAGAGTGAGTGAAGATAGAATGCCCACAAGCATATAAAGCATTAGCAATGGCATGACAACAGCAGAGTGTCTACAGATGTGAACACCTCCATTCTGCAGCCAGCCTCTCTGTGAGCTAGTGTGGCTCAGTTCCTCTATACCTATGAGATGTAATCACAAGTGATTGCCAACAACCCCCTGCGGCTCATCACCTTGAGTTGCATTCACCAGGAAGAATCATTTGCTTATACTGTTTCCAAATGCCAGATGTCCAAAATAGCATCTGCTGTGTTGATGGAAAAAGTGCTTTCCACATAGTGACAGATCACAGATGTAACAGCAGGACACAAATGTATGCAAAGACATGCTGCAGAACTGTAGCTATAAGATCTATCAGGTATAGTAAGTGGAAGGAACGGTTGCAGCGGCTGCAGCTAAGAGCTTGTATAAAAAAAGCTTCAGCTCTTCTGAAATGCAGAACTGAGCACAGTGACTATTACATTTGATATTATGAATCTGCAATAACTAATTTTCTTTGCAGTGTTGTTACTGCAAGCACAACGTGCCCTAAACCTGCAGACTCAATTGCATTCCTTTTTCTACTGCCTACAATTGTAGTACAGGTAGTCCCCGGTCATCAAACAAGATAGGGGCTGTAAGTTCGTTCTTAACCTGAATCCGTTCTGAAGAAGGAACACTGTTCCACCCGTCACCTGTGCCTCCTCTATACCCCTCCCCCCCCCCCCCTCGGGCCTCCTCTGTGTCTTCAGCGCCCCCCCTCTGTCTCACTGTTCCCTCAGTGTCCCCCTCTGCCTTCAATGTGTCCCTCTGTACCACCTCTGCCTCCCTTCCTGCCGCCTCCTGTTCTAGTGATAACCGTAATGTGCTAATTTGGCAATTACAATTCTACATAATTTGATATTGAATCGATTTTATGTAATCCACATCAACTTCCAGAGGGCTCCAAGCGCTGGTTCACAGGTTTGCTTTAAAATGTATAAAATGTGTGTGCAGAACTCAGAACTTGCTATATAGTACAGTGTACCGCAGCAACAGGTCATTTTACTAGGTTTAAAAAACATTTTTTTCTCTCTCAAAAACTACAAGGGCTATTTGAAAAAAAAAAAATATATATTTTGACTTGTTCTCAAAGAGTCACAAAATTCAGACTGTTCGTATCGGCGGGTCGTTTGTAAACTGGGCGTATGCAAGTCGGGGACTACCCGTACTGGACAATTCAAAACTAAAATGTATTCCCCACTAGAGATAGCCGGGGAGATGCCAACGATTCTGGCTGGGAAACAAACCTACAGTATGAGCTTAGAATTAGGCCAATCAAAACATACAGGAAGTGTGTTTCATTGGTTCAATTCCAAGCTGCACACAACCTGCATTAAATCTGTACGCAGGTCAGAATTATTAGCATCTTATTGACCAGCTTATTCAGCAATGTCACTAGACATTGTTCTAACATGTAATACACAATACAGAGAGCGTTAGCATCTTGGGGTGCCAAGATTACAGCAAGTCCTACAATATGCATCTGTGGGCAAAGAAAATGTGCTGTGCTGATATTCTTCACATCTGTAGAGGATTTTGGTTTAGGCTCCATCTACAGCATACATGTCAAACTCCAGACCGCAGGCCAAATCTGGCCCTTGGAGCCATTACATTTGGCCCCCAAGTGGCTTACCTACTTTGCATTATGTTTGGCCAGCTCTAGAGCACCAGGGAAGCTATATTGGGCTGAAGCCCTAGAACACCAGGGAAGCCATATGAAGAAAGGTAGGGGGAAAGAACTAATCACTAGGGAACTGTATGGGAAGGGGGGCACCAGACACCAGGGAACTGTATAGGAGAGTTAGGAGGACCACTAGAAACCAGAGAACTGTATAGGGGTTGGAGGGGGGCCATTAGATACCAGAGAACTGTATAGGGGAGGGTGGGGGCCACTGAACACCAGGGAACTGTATAGGGGAGGATGGGGGCCACTAGAAGCCAAGGAACTGCATAGGGAGGGAGGACCACTAGACCCCAAGGAACTGTATAGGGGTTGGAGGGGGGAGGCATTAGACACCAGGGAACTTTATTAGGGAGGAAGGTGGCTAGTAGACATTGAGATTGGGTGGTGGCTAAGTCCCAGTGCTCAATTTTGGCCCACTTTGTATTGGAGTTTGACACCCCTGATCAGCAAGCATGCAGCAGTAGGTTTATAAAACACACTGCATCGCCATGCATTGGTGAGAATACAATATTGCAACCTCTATGGTGAAACACACACGTAAATTGCAAAGCATGCGTTTCAAAAAGCACACAGAACAGCGCCTAGTGAGTACGATGCTGAAGACCTGACAAGAGACTGAAATCTATACAATTATTCAGAAGTTGTGCAGATCATCTGTGCAAGACAGGATTCAATTTTTTATGTAATGTTTAAGAGGATATTGGTTTATGGATTATATTCCCCCTGCATTGGATGAGTACTACTGTGTATGGTTTGATTTTTCCTCTTCATTTCCTGTATTTTGTTTTGTGATTATGGTTGAAAGGAAACGGTTAAATAAACCACATGCACAAATCTTAGAGTAGTGAGGCTGTGAGCTGCTGCTGGGAAGGACAGTGCACTGACTGTACACGAGGGGATGTGCAACTGCAGTGAGGCGTTTATGCCTCAGGGATCTGACCAGGCTTGTCACAGAAGCACGTCAGGCAGCAGCTGCTGGTGTTACAACAAGCAGCCATTCCTGCATTCAGGATACACTGAGTCACAGGAGCAACACAGAATCCTGATATAACCCCCAATTACTTGTAAAGCCATATGCTCCATTGCCTGCCTTATCTTCAACTGAAAATCTTTTTTTGGGCAAGTACAGATACAAGGGGTGAAGTGTTTGGAACATGGAATGAGCCAGTCTTCTTAGCCAGACACAGGCAGTCATAAAACACAAGTTCTACCACTTTTCCATGTTACCATCCCTGTCTACGTTGATTTATTGCTGATGCGCTTGCATTCAATTCTTATCAAAAAAGTTCATCTTGAGTAACACAAACAACATTCAAGTTGATACCTATGTGCAAAATGGAGAGGGTGTGGGGTGAGCAATGGGTGCCGTCTGTTGCACGACCTGACGACCGTTTCGCTTCAATATTATCCCCTCCACTTTGCACACGATACGTATCAACTTGAAGGTTATTTGTATTACACAAGATGAACTTTTTTGATAAGAATTGAATGCAAGTGCATCAGCAATTTCAACGTTGGCATAGCCGAGCCTTTCACTGTGTCTTGTTGCAATATACTGCCTTGGTTCATAGCACGCTAACAGTCTGTCTACCTCTTCCTGTGTGTTTGCTTCCGTGTGCCAACCCGTTACTCTTTGTTGTTACCATCCCTGTCACTTGAAAAAGGAACTGAAGGTAAATATCTGCAAAAATTAGATACTAATAAAAACCTGAAAAATTAATTACACATATATTATAAAAGCAAGAACAATTGGTGCAGGAGCCACGTTTGCGATTGGATAGAAAGTTCATCGCTCATGTGAGTACACTTGCATAAAGCAAAATTACACAAGCGCTTTTAAAGCGTTTTTAAAAATTGTCACCGCTTAAAAAAACAAAAAAAAAGTGTGAACAAGCCCTCAGAAAATGGGCCGTGCTTTGAAAAAAAATGTTTAGCAAACTTGACTTGGAGACCTAGGTGTTTAGGTTTAACCTCCTTGGCGGTAAGCCCGACTACAGGTCGGGCTACGCGTGCAGGAGGATTTCTCAGGCCCTGCTGGGCCGATTTGCATAATTTTTTTTGTACACGCAGCTAGCACTTTGCTAGCTGCGTGTACTTCCCGATCGCTGCCGCTCCGCACCGATTCGCCGCTATCCGCCGCGCCCCCCCCCCCCCCCCAGACCCCTTGCGCAGCCTGGCCTATCAGCGCCAGGCAGCGCTGAGGGGTGGATCGGGACTCCCGATGACGTCACGACATCCATGACGTTGATGACGACCGTCGCGATGACGACCGTCGCCATGGCGACCGGGGAAGTCCAGCAGGCAATTCCGTTCTGAACGGGATTTCCTGCTTCCACTGATCGCCGGAGGCGATCGGAGTGGGTGGGGGGATGCCGCTGCTCAGCGGCTATCATGTAGCTAACGCTAGGCTAGCTACATGATTTAAAAAAAAATTGTGCTGCGCTGCCCCCTGGCGGTTCTAATTGACCGCCAGGGAGGTTAAAGCCTATATCAGCTAAGGCCCATACCCACTAAGCAATTTTTCTAAACTATTTTGCACGTTGAACTATTTCTTTGCACTTTCGCACAACATCGTTTAATGAAAATTCATAAAACGATGTTTCACGATGCACGCCACCGGCAGTGATCACTTTTGAGCCGTCACCATTGTTCCGATCATCATCGACTTTAGCAGGTTTTGCCATGATCCTGTAAACAATAGTTTACACTATCATTTATTTTTGACGCCAGAAAGACACTTGCAGATTCAGGGAACGATCCATTCGTTGGCGGAGATCCCCAATCCCTCCCATGATCTGGTGGTGGGTACTCCGCTTTAGCCTTTCTTTAAAGTGGGACTGTCAGTTTGTACTTAAGATTAAGGTTACTTATAACAGGTTATTATTTATGTATAAAGTATTCATTTGTCAAGTGTAATAATATGTCTTTGATATATATGTTTAATTTTTTTTGGGAAAATTTCAATAAAAAATATTGAAATGTAAAGTGGGACTGTCACCATAAAAATCACATTTCAACAGCAACAGGTCTGAGTGTATTAAGTGGTAAAGATGCTAATCCTGCATTCAAAACTTACAAAACTTTTTCTGCTGTCATGGTTTGGAGTTATCACATACCTCAGGAGCACTGGCCCTTTAATAGCCATTGCCATTCAGTTGCATGCTGGGGGTTCTTTTTATCTATAATATATTCCTCCTCTTCCCTTTATTTCCCTGCCTAGCTCACTTCCCTGATCCTCTGCTCACTTGTGTTTACAAGCAAGGCTGAGGTGACCTAGCGATTAAGAGAAAAATGACATCAGTATTTAGCCTCAAACTGTGGGCAAAAGACATGGTTCCCGCTAGGAACAGAATTCTCGTCATTTACTATATAACATTCACTGAAATCAAAACATGGACAGTACACTACCTGTGTTATGTAAGTAGATCAAGTATTTATCTACTTACATACGTTTTTTTTTCCCCTGGCATAGTATGGCTAATGCTGGGTACACACTGAGATTTTCTGGTCGATTTACTGTCAGATCGATTATTTCCAACACGTCCGATTTGCTTTCCGATCGATTTCCGAGCATTTTCAGATCGATTTCCAATCACTTTAATAGGAAATTGATCGGAAAATACTCGGAAATCAATTGGAAAGCAAATCGAACATGTTGGAAATAATCGATCTGACAGTAAATCGACCAGAAAATCTCATAGTGTGTACCCAGCATTATCCTTCTGCTTTAAAAGCTAACTGATATCAGAATTGAGAAAGCAAAAAGGAAGCTGACAAGGTCAAGTCTTTTCAATACCAAGGAAGTAAAGCAAAAAGTACAACAGTCACAAATTTACATAGATGAACACTGCCTATAAAAACATTGGTTTTGACTATAAGAGAAGAGAGAAGAACGTGCATTGCTGGCAATTAGTTGTAAGGTCTAGAGATTTATTACAGCAGCCAATCTCATCATCTAGAAACCAATCACAAAGACTTGTTGCCAGAAGTAGATTTGGAGAAAGTTAGGCGAAACATGTTGAACAGAGACCACCAAGTCAAGTTAAAAAAAACCCATCACAAGGTTACCCAAGATTAATGTTTTAGACCAGAGAAGGTTCTGCTTCCTCACCTGAATGAAAGCCAAGAATTGTCTCATAGAAACCATCAGCTGAAACTGCTCGTCAGATTGACCGCTGACAAACTCAAAGCTTTGTGGAATTCAGAAGCATTCTGAGGCAGTATTCCATTGACTGTATTCAGGTAACTTCCTTCAGCCTCAGGGTTTTCAGTAAAAAAGTTGTAGAACATGACTACGTGAAGGCAGTAATATGACAAAAGTAATAGAATGGTGAAGACATAGTTTGGTTTAGCGAAGGAATGTAGGCTATGTGAAACATCCTCATTATATGAATCTTGTGGTTATGCATACTTGACTTGTGAACAGGACCCCACTGGCAAAAATGCAGTCACGACATATTTCTGTTGGGAAGGTGAATACTATTTTTGGCACAAATTCGATTTACCTGCACTTCTCGAATGCTTTACCTTCACCTGCATTAATATGAGGTTTGTGCAAAACGAGCACAAAAGTGTTCCTACGTTCACATTTAAAGGACACCTAAAGTGAAAGGCATATAGAGGCTGCCATATTTATTTCCTTTTAAACAATACCTGTTGCCTGGCTGTTTTGCTGACCATCTACCTCTCCTGCTTTTAAGCCATAAATCCTAAACAAGCATGCCAATCAGATGTTTCTGACAACGATCTGACTAGATTAGCTGCATGCTTGTTTCAGATGTAGGATTCAGACACTACTGCAGTCAAAGAGATCCAAAGAATGCCAGACAACTGGTATTGTTCAAAAGGATAAAAATATGGCAAGCTCTATGTCCCTCTCACTCAAAGTGTCCTTAAAAGCAAACATGGGAGGTATGCAAAGCAAGAGCAATTCAGCTCTAGGACCCCTGAAGGACGGCCGCACTGTGCATGCGCAGTAGCATGGACCTAATCAGGCTCGACTATTTCCTATGGAGCCAGAGCAGGTCCGTGAAAACACGCATGCACAAGCTGTTGATAAGACATTTTTCAGGGGTCCCATCACTGGAACGGGCTGGTGGAAGACAATGGGGGAGGACTCTCCAGGATCCAGAATCTTCCTCCTCCTGAGGAGAGTACCCGGTAGGTTCTCAAAAGTGCACCAAGGCCCAGAGCCCTGCACACATCATCTCAAGTTAGATAATGCGTGTGAGGGCATCTAACAGCAGTTTTTCTACCTAACGCTGCTGTGCAGAGAACTTCTTTATATTTACCTGTTCCAGGCTGCTGGATCGGCTTCTCCTTTTCAACCACCCGCGACGCTGCCCTCCCATGATCCTCTTCTGAGTTCCGATCACGATATGACATGTGATCATAACCCAGGGGGTGGTGTCAGTGTTGCAGTGCTGCCCAGTGGTGGAAGAGGGGTGATGAAAGATTCTCCCATCACCGGGCGGCGCTGCACCACTAACACCATCCCCTGGGTTACGATCAAGTCATATCATGCGACTGTAACCCAGGAGAGGATGTCGGCATTGCAGCAATGTGAGTGGAGGAGAGGAGAAACCAATCTAACCACCTGGAACATGTAAATATAACAGCTGCCTGTGCCATTCTGCATACCCTGCCAGGATAGGGAAAACACACTTCTCCAGTGGCTATATGTGGCTGCTAAAGGGTTAAAAGGTTTTCCTTAAAGGACAAGTGTAGTGAGAAGTATATGGAGGCTGCCATATTTATTTCCTTTTAAAGTGGATCCGAGATAAACTTTTACTCATTGCATAATTGTGCTCCTTTCATATAGTTTATAGGGCATTCCTTACGACCACAGTGAATCCAGTGCAGGAGACTTGGGCACACAGGGAGTAACTTCAGCGCCGTCAGAAGACGGAGCTGAAGTTACTTTCAAACCACAATAATTCGGCTTCCAGCAATTAATGGAAGCCAAATTATTTCATTCCCCACCATCCATGGCGGCCTGAAGAGGGAATAGTATTTAACACGGCCGGGGACTTGTGCAGCAGCAGGATCAGTCATATATCAGCTGTATCCTGCGCCCAAGTCTCCCACGCTGATTCCCCTTCTATGCTATTCCTAAGGCCAAATACTTTTTTTGTTTTGCTTTAATACTCTAATTTCCTATAAACTAAACAAGCCTTGCCCACAGCTTTCCAGAGTGCCTTGGCACTGTAGCAAGGGCTTATGGGAGTGCAGTCTGGGCAGGAGGAGGTTACTAACCATTGATTTCAGAGGCAGAGGTGAGGAGGGAGGAGGAGAGGGGACTGAATTTACACACAGGAAAGCCGATAGCATCTCCAGCCCTCAGCCTGTGACAAACAGAACATGGCTGCTGTCATTGTATCACAGGAATAAATAATCAAACTTTGTAAGCGGTTTGCAGCTAGATATGCTGTGTACACTATCTAAACTTTAGATAAGATATATAGACAAGTTACTAGTTATAGTTAGTGTTTCATCTCAGATTCGCTTTAAGCAATACCAGTTGCCTGGCAGCCATGCCGGTCTATTTGACTGCAGTAGTGTCTGAATCACACCAGAAACAAAGCATGCAGCTAATCTTGTCAGATCTGACAACGTCAGAAACGCCTGATCTGCTGCATGCTTGTTCAAGGTTCTAGGGCTAAGGCTAAAAGCAATTGAGGCAGAGGATCAGCAGGATAGCCAGGCAACTGGTATTGCTTAAAAGGAGCAAAAAAAATATGGCAGCCTTCATAGCCTTCTCACTACAGTTATCCTTTAAACTGCACCAAAGCCCTTTATTAATTCTCCCAAGTTTTCTCCTACAAGATTATTTTTCATCTTCTGTTAAAAATGTTCAGCACTTAGCTTTTTTAGCCCTCCATCACAACGATGGGCCAAAGGTTTAGGTATAACATGACATTTGTATTTGTTGGCACACATGGCTGTATGCCAAGTAATAAAAAAGTCACAGTGAGGGCAAAAACAATACTTAGAATTATTATAGAATTCAAGGTAATATACTAGCTTGTGCCACCCAGACACCTCATGTGACCACTGATATGGCAAAATTGGATATTCCCCTGCCTGTGCATTGGCTAGGAGGCCTCACAAGAGTTTTGAAATCCGAAACATTATGTGAACCCAACTATCTAACAAAGAACAAAACAACTTACATTCTGTCCACAGCCCACACAGCAACTGACTAGAACACTCTGCTGTAAATGCAGTTTATAAATAGGTCAAAGTGGTTGATCGCACAACACAACCCCCTTATTTCTTTTCAATAACAGGAAATGTTTTATAAAACACAAAACATTTGTTGTTACAGAGGTCATAGCTAAGGTGTAACAATATCTTCAGGCTGATGTCCCTAGGCAGAAGTTGTTCCCAATCATGTGACACATGGAGACAGCCTCAGAGTAGAATGAATGGATCCTGAAACGGTTGACCTGAGAACACTGTGGTATCCACCAGGGACATCTGACAGGAAAGTGCATGCAGACTGTGTGTGTACCACACTGACCATGGACCACAGACGAGCATGATAAAGGCAGATGTCATTAGATTACCACCAAGCAGCCAATGTTCCTAAGACAACGGATGCAATTATAAAGAGGTTGTTTGTAGGCATGTGACAGTAGGCAACCTCCATGGACATGACCACAAAGGAGAACAAACTATAGAGAAAATGGCAAACAAAAAGCTAAGGCCGCTTCCAAGAGACACAAAATGGACTGCAAGGTCAAGGCTCATCAGTCTCTGATCAAAGTATTCTTTGCATTCAAAGTGACAGTGGGCTCAATGGAAGAAAATCCACTCAAAATAAAAAGAATAATATGGGAAAGCCGGACTGAAAAGTTGTTAAAGTGCATACTGTATTTTTTGGACTATAAGACCAACTTTTTCTCCCTCAAATGCAGGGGAAAAAAAAAAAAAAAAAAGAGAGACACTGCGTCTTTTAGTCCAAATGCAGGGAGTTCCTGACTTGTCAACACCTGCCAATACGAACCTCCAACCCACCGCAATGTTGGGGACTCCCTGTACTGTGCCCATGCAGAGGAGGAGACAGGGGGACAAACAAAGGGGCATAGAGGAGGACACAAGGAAGACAGAGGCAGACACATGGGAGACACAGGAGGACAAAAGGGAGAAACAGGAGGTACAAGGGGGCATGAGGCACAAAGGGGGCATCATCTACAAGATGCCCCTTTACCATGGATGCACCAGGTTTAGTATATATTTTTCCCCTGGTTTTTAGTTGGGTTGTAATGTGGAGCTTAACTTTCCAAATCAATGTATTTCCCAGGTAAGCCATGCTCCATTCCATTACAAGAATACTTACAATTGCACCAGCTCTAGTTCCTGGATCTCAGTAAAAGTCTACTGAACAACTTATAATTTAGCCTGGATCCTTGGTTCGTTCCTTTCTCTAGCTAGGATTGGTCGGGCTGTGTGGTCTCCCTGCCTCATATCTCTCTCTGCTCCTGTCCTGGACTTCTTCTATTTCTTATTCCTTCCTTTCTATTGACTAAACTCCCTCTTCCCTTTTCTTTTCTTTATTCTCCCTGTCTTTTCTTCCCCTTGGCTCCATGCATTTCCATTGCAAGATTACGCCAACATTGGCATCCCTGCACCTATAGCATGCCTACACTACACTGATCAGAAAATCCTGCCTGCCCCCACTGGGGGGCGGTCGCCAGTAATGCTATCCTAAGCAAGGGGTGGGCCCTTGTCCAGCCACTTTGTGGTTTGTGAATGGACGGGGGTGTCATCCCGAGAAATTTCTCACGTCAATCGCGCCAGCTTATAACAACAATAAAGAAAAGTGTTAACTGTAAGCTCATTATCATATAAGAATATTGCAATTAGATGCACCCTAGCTTTAATTTCTTTTATAAGTTATGAGTGGTTTTGTTATGGCATTGCACTTAAATATTTCCAGTTCATTGTCAAGTTACCTTCATTAATGTTAATGTAGGTTATGATTATATCTCAATTGTTTTACAAAACTCAATAAAAATTTTATTGGAAAGAAAAAAAGTCTACTGACCAAGCCCAGCAAGGAGAGCTCCATGGGCAGGGAACATTGGCTCCAGTAGACAAACTCACCCATATTTTTATGGACAAAATCCATCTAACGATGTCATTAGCAGCCAGACTTCACTCTTCATTAGACCAAAGTTCTGCTTCAGAGGTCTCAGCAGAAGACTGATGAGAAATTTCAAGAGATCAGTCTGGATCATTCCTAAACAGCTTGACGCCGAGTAACACATTTACACTTTCAACTTTCATTACAAAGAGGTCTCACAAATCACTCACTGGCTGAAGCCTTAAAGGCAGCGAGAAGGTTGAGTATCCTTCGTTTCCACTGATTAGATTCTGCCAGACAGGGCAGCGGAGCATCAATACCAAGTCTGTATTAACGCAAGGCGCACAGGACAAGGAAAAGGCAAGGGTGTTTTTTTTTTTTTTTTATATAAACTTTTGACAATTTCTTAAAAGCTAAACCTTCAGCTGCCTCCTTTAATGGGCAGACTCCAGAGTATTTATGTGTCTGCAAAGGCATTACATGCTGAGTGATTGCATTTCCTCAAGGTAACTTCAGAAAAGGCAACAGCAAGTTTGAGCATAAGATCTCAACCAGTGAAGAAAGAACCCCAAGGGGTGCTTCAGATAAGGTCAAGGTAGTAATTTTGCTTGTCAATCTTAATTAATCATATGTTATAAAATACACTTAATCCTCTTTTTCTTTTCTTTTTTTTTTTTTTTCCAACAGACCAAGTTAAGTTTTTTCTCTACTGAAAGCTATCCTAAAGCCCACCTCCAAGCATAATTTTAAATATATCATTTGACAGCTTAGTAAGGAGAGTGTCCAAATATCTAAAAAAATATATGAAATTATGCTTCTGCAAATGGGAATGGCTCGATGAGGAATTTCTATTCAGTTCCAGTTAATTTGCCAAACTAGTGGTATTACTTGTGAGGGGGGCAGATTGGAGAGCTCTTTGTAGGCTAGAGGGGGAAGCCTTAACATCCTTTTATGGGCTACTAACAGAGTGGAGCAACATCCGAGTAGCTAGGGGAGTAGAAGAGTCTAGCAGCAGAGTTTTAGGTGAACTGAAATGGTACCATCTGGCACACAACATTTCTGCAGATCCTCAAATCTTATTTCCACAACCTTTTCAACTTTGACATGCTGAAGAGAAAGTATAACTGATATCTGAACTTTCCTTTGGTTACCATTTTTACACGTCATGCACGTGACCTGTGAAGCGTTGTGCTGCCTTGGGTTGTCAGCACCGCATAAAGCATGGACGGTGGGGGTTTGCCTCTTCCTTTCACACTGGCAAGTTACACATACAAGTGGACACAAGGGGGTCATAAGGCACAAGGGAGACATATGAATTGGGGTGGATTGCGGGGAAAATATCAGCAAGAATTGTTTTTCTAAACCTAGGTGCATATTATGGGCCGAAAAATACAGGTACCTAAAGATGCATTCATAGGCTATAGTAAACTCAGCAGGGGTGGCTGGTAGGGGCTTTGTGTAAAATTCTGCATCAAAAAATTATCAGAACCTCTAGCTGGCACTTTTATTGTCACTACATGGTGCCCTTAAAGAGACTCTGTAACAAAAATTGCATCCTGTTTTTTATCATCCTACACGTTCCAAAAGCTATTCTAATGTGTTCTGGCTTACTGCAGCACTTTCTACTATCACAGTCTCTGTAATAAATCAATGTATACCACTTAGAGGAAAAATGAGAGAACACAGTCGGCACTACTTGGAGAAATTGCCCTTTTAGATGTGCTGGGGATGACTCGGATGGCACCTATGTATCATATGCGTGCTCAGGATGGCATATTGCTGCAGTATATCATGGTCACAAGAAAGATTTGGGAAACATCCGGCACTGCATAGAAAAATTGCACGTTTATTGTGGACTTGTGCTCAGAAAAGTTCTTTAGAATGCATACAGCAAACAATTCAACATGAAGAACGTGGTTGAGCCTTAGAAGAAGCACCGCCGTGCGAAACGGCCGTCAGGCTGCCCGTATCACACCCAGCACCCACTGCCATCCAAGCACCTATGGTAGGACTGTATTGTTCTTCATGTTGAATTGTTTGCTGTATGCATTCTAAAGAACTTTTCTGAGCACAAGTCCACAATAAACGTGCAATTTTTCTATGCAGTGCCGGATGTTTCCCAAATCTTTCTTGTGACCATAAATCAATGTATCATTCCCCTGTCAGACTTGTCAGCCAGTGTCTGGAAGGCTGCCAAGTTCTTCAGTGTTGTGGTTCTGCTATGAACTCCCCCTTCCAGGCCACTCTATGCACACTGCCTGTGTGATATTTAGATTAGTGCAGCTTCTCTCTTCTCTCTTATCTTTTACAAGCTGGATAAATCGTCCTCTGTCCTGGCTGGGCTTTCACATACTGAGGAATTATAGACAAGGGCAAAGCTGTTTGCAGGAAGAAAAGAGCAGCCTGAAACTTCAGTGCATGAGAACTGCAGGGGGAAAGAAACACACAAATGATCTCTTGAGATTCAAAAGGAAGGGGGCATACAGCCTGCTTGTGTATGGATGTATTTTCTATGTGTGGACATACTGTACATAAACCTACTTCCTGTTTAGGTGGCCATTTTGTTTGTTTACAAACAAACTTTTTAAAACTGTTTTTAACCACTTTTAATGTGGCGAGGAGCGGCGAAATTGTGACAGAGGGTAATAGGAGATGTCCCCTAACGCACTGGTATGTTTACTTTTGTGCGATTTTAACAATACAGATTCTCTTTAAGGATATAAAATGCTAATATACTGGCTACAATATGCTTATAAACTCCCTAAGTGTTTGGAAATCTGTGTATCGCTATAATAATAATCTGATATTTATGACACATACATGTACAGTACTGGGAACAGAACCTAGTGCTACAACTTTGAGCCCAGTCAAGTCAGAAAACACATTTGAAAAAGCTAAAAATTTGTTGCAAAATTATTTGAGGTCACCTCCCCACCAGAGCCATGGCATCACAAATGTGCACTCCCCAAACATGTACACAACTGCAAATGGTCCATTATTTGCGGTTTTTACAATGAATGCAGCTCAAAAGAAAAGATTTTATGTAGACATCTTACTTCCAAAATTTCCACTACAGCTATAAATACAGTTCTACTGCGCTGCATAACCAACACGTCCTTCAAACTAACACTTGTTGCAAGAGGAGCAGTGGACGTTCAAGAATTGTCCCAACCAGTGCAGGCCATTCTAATAAGTGGGGTTGACTGAGGTAGGAGAGCTTTTAAGATCTCTGCTGCGAGTTAGCTGATGATCAGCGAGCCAAGTCCAAAAATAGCCGCAAGAGGAGACTTAGCAACCATAAGATGTTTATATCTCCATTCAACACTCCTCTCCTCTAGAGAAAAGTGATCTGAATGTTCTGGGATAAACCAGGCTGTGGATGCCACACTGTCAAATTCCTTAATTTCAACTCCTTTGTAAAGAAACGTCTGGTGGGTCAAACATCCTCTAACAGGTTTAGTTTTGCAGGCCCTATCCAATTAGAAAAAGAGTCAGTAAGGCTTCTATATACTAAAAGAAAATCATTTCAGTTACAACAAGTAAGTAAAAGACAGCTGGAAGATAAATCCCAGACACACGTGACGTCTGGTCAAACCTAAACATTCACTGATAAATATGTGGAATTACTCCATCCAGCAGCTCGCTCAGAGAGAGCAGGCTCTACAAGAACCTGCTCAGCTAATTAAATCTGTGTTTTTACCAAGGCCATCCCTTGCCCCACAAATCAAAGACAATCTCTGTTTACCAGACAATACAGAGGTAGGAAACTAAAGGGGGAAAAGGAGCTTTTAAAATGGCATGAAGAACAAAACCCTTTCACATATCTTGATGGTTCATGCTGGTCTTGCTACATCCTAAGAGGATAAACAAAAAAGTTTTTAGCTACCAAGGATCAATTTTCCACATCAGTGACACTAACGCCATCAACAGTATTCTGCAAAGCTATTCATTAAAGCTTAATTCAAGGGATTGTTTTTCTTTTGGATACTGTGGGAAGGGGGTGTGAAAATCTTTATGGATTTGGTTACCATCTAGATACGAGGGAGGTTTCATGATTTTATGCTTGGAGGGGAAATTAGTAACTATCTCTAAAGGGGCCCATACACTGGTCGATTTCAGCCATGGATTGATCAATCGATTCTATGGAATCGATCGGAAATCGATTCTATCAAATCGGCCGATTAATCAATTTGAGGCAGATTTCGATCGATTTGATCTGACAGGATGGAAAATCTAGATCGATCTGCTGCTAGCAGCAGATCGATGGCCCACAGAGTTGCATTGGATCTAATGGTCCAATAATGCATTAGATAGATTTCCAATAGATTTCATTGTGAAATCTATTGGAAATCTGTTCCTAGTGTGTGGCACACATCAGATAGATTCCTGTCAGATTCGACTTGACAGGCATCTGATCTGATGGTCGAATCTGCTGCAAATCTATAAGTGTATGGCCTCCTTAAAGAGGAACTCCAGCCTAAACAAACATACTGTCATTAAGTTACATTAGTTATGTTAATTAAAATAGATAGGTAATATAATCTCTTACCCACACTGTTTTAAAAGAACAGGCAAATGTTTGATTTCACGATGGCAGCCATCTTTTTGGTTGAAAGGAGGTGACAGGGAGCATGAGACACAGTTCCAACTGTCCTGTGTCCTGAGCACCTCTCCCAGTTGCTAGGTAACATGAACAACAACATAGGAAATCCCATCATGCTCTGCACAGCATCAGGAAAAAAAAAAGCCCAGGCTTTTTTTCTTTGATGGAGGGAGCTTAGCTAAAAATGCAGCTTAACCACTTCCGGATTCCGGGTGGTTTGGCTGATCTGTGCTGCGGGGGCTCTTCAGCCCGCAGCACAGATCAGAAATCAGGCAGGGCGATCAGACCTCCCCCCTTTTTTCCCCACTAGGGGGTGTCCTGCTGAGGGGGTCTGATCGCCGCCGCGCTGCTGTGCCTAGCGGGGGGGCTCCTCAAAGCCCCCCTCCGCAGCACTAGTCCTCCCTCTGCCTCCTTCCCTCCCTCTCCCGTCCCCTGTGTGCGGCGCAGGACGGAAAGCCGTCCTGCGCCGGATAGGATAGGCTTTAGCCTATCAGATGCCGGCGATCCCCGGCCAATCAGAGGCCGGGGATCGTCGATCTCCTCTACGGCGCTGCTGCGCAGCAGCGCCGTATATATGTAAACACCGGGGAAGATCTTCCCCACGTGTTTACATTTACCCTGCGAGCCGCGATCGGCGGCTCGCAGGGTGTTCACGGAGACACCCTCCGTGAACTGACATGGAACGGCCGCTCATACGAGCGGCCGTTTCTATGGAAACCACTTCAGGATTCAGGGGCGTAGTTAAGCGTACGCAGAATCCTGAAGTGGTTAAAATGATGCTTTGGTAAGGAAAACAAAGTTCTGATGCTGTGAAACTGTAAAAGAAACAGCAAGCCCTTTCAGTTCTGCTGAGTAGATTTTTAGTCTGGAGGTTCACTTTAAGGCTAGGTTCACAGTGGTCAGTTGCATAACGCACATCTTATGACTGGGAACTGCAATGGAGACTGGATATAGAGAATACAAAGCCTGCAAGCAGCAAGTTAGATTAATGCAATGTTACAACACAATACTGTGAACAGGCCCATAGGATTATATGAGCAGTGAGTTGATATTATTCATTTATAAAGCGCCAACATATTCCATGGCGCTGTACAAAAGTATGCAATGCAATTGAGCGTTGTGCTGGCTTCTGCCAAGTCGATAGCTGTATTGCCACTTTAAAGAGGAACTCCAGTGAAAATAATGTAATAAAAAAAAGTGCTTCATTTTTACCATAATTATGTATAAATGATTTAGTCAGTGTTTGCTCATTGTAAAATCTTTCCTCTCCCAGATTCACATTCTGACATGTATTACATGGTGACATTGTTACTGTGGGCAGGTTATGTAGCTGTTTCTAGCTGTTCTGGCTGTTACAGACAGCTGCAAACAGCCATTTCCTGTCTGTGAACATTGTTACATTGTGGCAGTTTGCCCAGGGTACCGCGGTCCCAGAGCTTCTTGTGGGAGGGGTTTCACCACAATATCAGTCATACAGCGCCCCCTGATGGTCTGTTAGTGAAATGCAATAGATTTGTCATGTAAAAGGGGGTATCAGCTACTGATTGGGATAAAGTTTAATTCTTGGTCGGAGTTTCTCTTTAAGTGAACATGAGGAACAGATACAAGGATCCCACTTGGCTGCTGAGTGCTCACCTTCTAGAGTGACAGCGGGGAACTTGCATGGATTAATCCTCCTGGCTGTACTGAGCAACACAAACCTGCCAAGTACCTAGGCATTGGGATACAGGTGAACACAAGGACAGAAAGTCATACCCACTCCATTAACTGGTTTCCTTTACCACCCTATACCCACAGGGTCTTCTTACCGTCATCTACCTACCTTTCTATAAATTAACTTATTAGCAAATACACATATATTGTACTTAAATCGGATCCAAACTCTTGCACAGCACACAATGAAAAGTCTTCATTCCACATATAGTTGCTGAAGAAATTCACTCCTCTGTGTTGTGTGTTTGTGCAGGCAGATCTCAGTGTCTAATTAGCTGTCATCAGAAACAGTGAATAGACTGCAGGAGCTCTGCCTAGGCAGCTCTCCATGCAGTAAACACTGAGGCTTAAAGTGGATCCGACATGATCTTTTACTCATTGCATAATTGTGTTCCTTTCCTATTGTTTATGGGGCATTCCTCAAGCTAAATACTTTTTTGTTTTTGTTTTAATACTCTAATTCCCTATAAACTAAACAAGTCTCGCCCACAGCTTTTCAGAGAGCCAAGGCATTTTCAGACAGTAGCAAGGGCTCATGGGAGCTCAGTCTGGGCAGGAGGAGGGGGAGGTATTACTAGCCAGAGATTTCAAAAACAGAGGGGAGGAGGGAGGATTTGGGTTTTTTTTCACAGGCTGAGTGCTCAATATGCAGATAAGCCTGTCTCTGTGTAATGTTTACAAACAACATGGCTGCTGTCATTGTATCACAAGAAGAAATAATCATATTCTATTAAAGCTGTTTGCAGCTAGATTTGCTGTGTAAACTATCTAAAACTTTACATAAGATATATGGACATTCAGAATGTTGGAGTTGCAGTGTTCTCCCCAGAATTTTTTTCCAGCTGGGTGGCATTAAAAAGTAGCCAATTGGGGCGAGATGAGAAAATGCAGGGCCGATGCTTTTCTGCACAACTCTGTTTACAGCAGAGGAGGTAAACTGATGACAGCCGGGTGCTCACCACAACTAGCTGGGTGGAGCACCCGGCTAAAAGAGCCTGGGGTGCACACAGGAGTTGAGTCAGTGCTGCAACAGAAAGGACAAGGACTGTTATATAAACATAGGACAAGGACTCAAGAGGAAAGCGCATCAACAATAGTACTATGTAGAGCAGGGATGTCAAACTGAAATATAAAGTGGGCCGAAATTGTACATTGGGACCTAGTCGAGGGCCAACTTCAATGTCTACTGGCCATCTTCCTTCCTTTTAAAGTTCCCAGGTGTCTATTGCCTCCCCCCAAACCCATATACAGTTCCCTGGTGTCTAGTGGTCCTCCCTCCCCTTTATAGCTCCCTGGTGTCTAGAGGCCCCCATCCTCCCCTATACAGTTCTCTGGTGTCTAGTGCTTTGCCCCTCCCCCATATGGCGTCCCAGGTGTTTTAAGGCTTCACCTCCAATATTCCTTTCTTGATGGTCTAGGGTGGGCCAAACATAATGCAAAGTGGGGGAAACCACTTGAGTGCCAAATGTAATGGCTCTGAGGGCCAGATTTGGCCCATGGGCCGGAGTTTAACATGTATGTTGAAGAATAAAAAAATGAAATAAATATCACTGCATATCTGTTTACAATAAATCATACTCTGATGCAAAACTCGTTGATCTGGAGGAACTGTAGTTAGCATCCTCACCTTGCAGAGCTAAATTCGGGGGTTTGATTCCCAGTTTGGACTACATGATATATGCATTTTTTCCATTTGCATGGTTTTACTCCAGGCCCTCTGCAAATAAAACATCTCAAACACACAGCATGTCCTATGGAAAGCAATTAATAAAAGCCCCAGCCATATACAGTGGGTTGCAAAAGTATTTGGCCCCCTTGAAGTTTTCCACTTTTTGTCACATTACTGCCACAAACATGAATCAATTTTATTGGAATTCCACATGAAAGACCAATACAAAGTGGTGTACATGTGAGAAGTGGAACGAAAATCATACATGATTCCAAACATTTTTTTTTTACAAATAAATAACTGCAAAGTGGGGTGTGCATAATTATTCAGCCCCCTTTGGTCTGAGTGCAGTCAGTTGCCCATAGACATTGCCTGATGAGTGCTAATGACTAAATAGAGTGCACCTGTGTGTAATCTAATGTCAGTACAAATAAAGCTGCTCTGTGATGACCTCAGATGTTGTCTAAGAGAATATTCGGAGCAACAACACCATGAGGTCCAAAGAACACACCAGACAGGTCAGGGATAAAGTTATTGAGAAATTTAAAGCAGGCATAGGCTACAAAAAGATTTCCAAAGCCTTGAACATCCCACGGAGCACTGTTCAAGCGATCATTCAGAAATGGAAGGAGTATGGCACAACTGTACACCTACCAAGACAAGGCCGTCCACCTAAACTCACAGGCCGAACAAGGAGAGCGCTGATCAGAAATGCAGTCAAGAGGCCCATGGTGACTCTGGATGAGCTGCAGAGATCTACAGCTCAGGTGGGGGAATCTGTCAATAGGACAACTATTAGTTGTGCACTGCACAAAATTGGCCTTTATGGAAGAGTGGCAAGAAGAAAGTTATTGTTAAACAGAAAAGCATAAGAAGTCCCATTTGCAGTTTGCCACAAGCCATGTGGGGACACAGCAAACATGTGGAAGAAGGTGCTCTGGTCAGATAAAACCAAAACGGAACTTTTTGGCCAAAATGCAGAACGCTATGTGTGGCGGAAAACTAACACTGCACATCACTCTGAACACACCATCCCCACTGTCAAATATGGTGGTGGCAGTATCATGCTCTGGGGGTGCTTCTCTTCAGCAGGGACAGGGATGCTGGTCAGAGTTGATGGGAAGATGGATGGAGCCAAATACAGGGCAATCTTGGAAGAAAACCTCTTGGAGTTTGCAAAAGACTTGAGACTGGGGCGGAGGTTCACCTTCCAGCAGGACAACAACACTAAACATAAAGCCAGGGCAACAATGGAATGGTTTAAAACAAAACATATGCATGTGCATTCTTCGCACCGCTCTGCATCATCATCTCCCCTTTGTGAATCCCTGCCCTGGCTCCCTATCCTTCTATGCCTGGCGTATAAATCTGTGCACAAAACCTGCCCTACCTACATCTCGAAGCTTGTTCACAGGTATACACCAGGTCGCCCCCTCCGTTCCTCCAACGACCTTCGCCTCACCACCCCACGCATTTCACACTCCCATGCCCGCCTGCAGGATTTCTCAAGAGCTGCCCCCACCCTCTGGAATGCCCTTCCACCACCCATCAGACTTGGTCCCTCTTTCAACACATTCAAGCCCTCAAAACCCACCTCTTTATGATGGCCTACCCACCTCCTACCACACAGTAACTCTTTAAGGAATATTTAACAGCCCCACCTAGTGTTTCCACCCCTCCCTTTAGATTGTAAGCCTCTGGCATGGTCCTCCACTCCCTAGTGTAATCTACAGGATCATCTGCTCCTGTCCTATGACAGCCTGTACTTGTATTACTGGTCCTACCTAAACAGCCCATATTGCATGATCGTGTATTTTGTACAATTTGCATGTATAACTTTGTTCTATGTGTATAACCTTATGTCTGTCATCCTTGTATCATTGTATATATTTATTGTCCAGCGCTGCGTAATATGTTGGCGCTTTATAAATACAATAAATAATAATAATAATAATAATAATAATAATAATAATAATGTGTTAGAATGGCCCAGTCAAAGTCCAGATCTAAATCCAATCGAAAATCTGTGGCAAGATCTGTAAACTGCTGTTTACAAACGCTGTCCATCTAATCTGACTGAGCTGGAGCTGTTTTGCAAAGAAGAATGGGCAAGGATTTCAGTCTGTAGATGTGCAAAGCTGGTAGAGACATACCCTAAAAGACTGGCAGCTGTAATTGCAGCAAAAGGTGGTTCTACAAAGTATTGACTCAGGAGGGGGGGGGGCTGAATAATTACGCACACCCCACTTTGCAGTTATTTATTTGTAAAAAATGTTTGGAATCATGTATGATTTTCGTTCCACTTCTCACATGTACACCACTTTGTATTGGTCTTTCACGTGGAATTCCAATAAAATTGATTCATGTTTGTGGCAGTAATGTGACAAAATGTGGAAAACATCAAGGGGGCCGAATACTTTTGCAAGCCACTGTACATTCAAGAGGAATGGGGGTATATAGTACATGGTCACCTAAAATGATCATGAACAATCCCCTTCAAGCAACAAAAGTGTATTATGTGTAGAAAGAACGTGCATCTCCATAACAGAGAAAAGAGAAAAAACAGAAGAGCGATTACATAAGTACTAGCCCTGCCCCTCACTCTTACTCACTGTTGGCTGTGTTGTCACAGGGAAGATTCAAATCCCAAGCATACAGGGAAACAAAAGTGGATTTCAGTGTCCCTATTGCATGTTTATTCTGTGTGCTGGTATGTTTAACTAAGGGATACATTGATGGTTATTCGTTCACAAAGTTATTATGGGGTCCAAAGAATCACAAAGCATTTGGAAACCTGTCACGTACAATCTTGTTATGTAAAACACAAGGGTCTGTCCTCTGGTGCAGTCATCTGTACACACCCCCAATCCAGTTTACTTGTAATGTTTACTTTATTCACTATTCAGCCATTTGCTGCACTACACCACAACTTTTCCTGTGAATTACTTCTGCTTGTCAGCCCAAGAGCCCCATGCCTAAGGGCTCGTTTCCACTAGTGCGGCGTGCGTCTCGCAGACGCACGCCGGCACTGAGCGGGATCGCAGGCGAATCCCATGAGCCGTGTCATGCACTGCTATGGGATTCGCAGCCTCCGCCGTGAATTCTGCGGGGGGGGGGGGGGGGGGTGTGTTCGGCCGAATCGCTCCCGCAAGCGATTCGGCCGCGGCGCCGGTATCCCCTATATGGCAGAGTTTCTCCGTGCGATTCATGTGCGGGGAAACTGCGAAATCGCGGCGGAAACCGCCTAAATGAGAATACCCGCTCAGGCAGCATTTCAAGGAAAATGTCACGTCTGTGTATAGTTTCAGAACTCGCTCTAATACACCGATTAGGGAAATGCATAAAAGCGGAAAAAATGCACTGCAGAGCATGAATGGTACGAAGTCTGGCATGCGACATGGGGAAAGCAGCCAGGATAGTGCGCAGGAACCAAATGTGGCTTCTCAAATTAGTGGGCATGGTGGTAAAAATGCTAAACCTTCTAGGATCTAGTTTGTCTCTCTAAAGTATAAATATCCCCTTCATGTCCTGTCTCTTCCAGATTTTTGAACGTGTATTTGAGGTGATCCTTGGTTAAAAAAAACCCACATACTTACCTAAGAAGCTGTCCTCTGGACCACCGTTGCCGCACGCAGAATGCTCAAAGAAAGACAAGAACTTGTGGGATATCAGATTTGGGCCATGCTCTCCATTATGAGCCAGCATTCTGCACCTACAGTGGGTTGCAAAAGTATTCGGCCCCCTTGAAGTTTTCCACATTTTGTTACATTACTGCCACAAACATGCATCAATTTTATTAGAATTCCACGTGAAAGACCAATACAAAGTTTTGTACATTTGAGAAGTGGATCGAAAAATCATACATCATTCCAAACATTTTTTACAAATCAATAACTGCAAAGTGGAGTGTGTGTAATTATTCGGCCCCCTGAGTCAATATTTTGTAGAACCACCTTTTGCTGCAATTACAGCTGCCAGTCTTTTAGGATATGTCTCTACCAGCTTTGCACATCTAGAGACTGAAATCCTTGCCCATTCTTCTTTGCAAAACAGCTCCAGCTCAGTCAGATTAGATGGACAGCGTTTGTGAACAGCAGTTTTCAGATCTTGCTACAGATTCTCGATTGGATTTAGATCTGGACTTTGACTGGGCCATTCTAAACACATAGATATGTTTTGTTTTAAACCATTCCATTGTTGCCCTGGCTTTATGTTTGGCTTCATTGTCCTGCTGGAAGGCGAACTTCCGCCCCAGTCTCAAGTCTTTTGCAGTCTCCAAGAGGTTTTCTTCCAAGTTTGCCCTGTATTTGGCTCTATCCATCTTCCCATCAACTCTGACCAGCTTCCCTGTCCCTGCTGAAGAGATGCACCTCCCGAGCATGATGCTGCCACCACCATATTTGACAGTGGGGATGGTGTGTTCAGAGTGATGTGCAGTGTTAGTTTTCCGCCACACATAGGCCTCAATTCACTAAGCTTATCTCCTGTCTTTAATAACTCTTTTAGAGTTGTTACCATGGTGATAAGGCATGTAGTATTCAGGAAACATTTTACCTCAGGCAAGCCTAAAGTTAATTCTTCTGTCTTTAAATTAACTCTCCAATCCTTAAAATAACTCCAGAGTTAAAGACAGGCTGTTAATTAACTGCATGTGAAAATAACTACAGAGGAGGTAAATTAACTACAGAGGAGGTAAATTAACTACAGGAGAGGTAACTTAAGGAATGAAGAGGTAAGATAACTCTCTCACGTGTGGAGGTAAGTTTTCTCTTGCTTTATTATCTCTAGTATGATCTTAGTGAATTGAGGCCATAGGGTTTTGCATTTTGGCCAAAAAGTTCCATTTTGGTCTCATCTGACCAGAGCACCTTCTTCCACATGGTTGCTGTGTCCCCACATGGCTTGTGGCAAACTGAAAATGGGACTTCTTATGCTTTCTGTTAACAATGGCTTTCTTCTTGCCACTTTTCCATAAAGGCCAACTTTGTACTGTGCATGACTAATAGTTGTCCTATGGACAAAGTCTCCCACCTGAGCTGTAGATCTCTGCAGCTCGTCCAGAATCACCATGGGCCTCTTGACTGCATTTCTGATCAGCGCTCTCCTTGTTCGGCCTGTGAGTTTAGGTGGATGGCCTTGTCTTGGTAGGTTTACAGTTGTGCCATACGCCTTCCATTTCTGAATGATCGGTTGAACACTGCTCCGTGGGATGTTCAAGGCTTTGGAAATATTTTTGTAGCCTAAGGCTGCTTTAAATTTCTCAATAACTTGATCCCTGACCTGTCTTGTGTGTTCTTTGGACTTCACGGTGTTGTTGCTCCCAATATTCTCTTAGACAACATCTGAGGCCCTCACAGAGCAGCTGTATTTGTACTGAGATTAGATTACACACAGGTGCACTCTATTTAGTCATTAGCACTCATCAGGCAATGTCTATAGGCAACTGACTGCACTCAGATCAAAGGGGGGCGAATAATTATGCACACACCACTTTGCAGTTATTTATTTGTAAAAAAAAAATTTTTTGGAATCATGTATAATTTTAGTTCCACTTCTCATGTGTACACCACTTTGTGTTGGTCTTTCATGTGGAATTCCAATAAAATGGATTCATGTTTGTGGCAGTAATGTGACAAAATGTGGTAAACTACAAGGGGGCCGAATACTATTGCAACCCACTGTACACCAGTAGAGTTGCGCTTATGCAGTAACCCAGACCTGCTCTTGCACTGCACAGGTGAAGCACAGCCGTCCTAGTCTAAGAAGAGGAGCGCAGCCTGGATTTTCCAGTGTGTCCCGGCAAGTGGCAGGAGGGGGAGGTTTCTCCCTTTTTTGGCAAGTATCTTAATTTTGACCTAACGTTTGCCTTGGGGTCACTTTAAAATAAAGAACTTGGCAGGGGCTCCATCTCTTCCCTAATCTTTCACTGTATGAAAGAAAGGTTTTATTTACCGATGACGACTGCTTGAAAAAAAAATGTATCCATTTCCTGCTAGGACAGGAACTAGGGGAAAATAATATTCCAGATGGTTACAAAAACAGCAAAACAACAACAACAAAAAGTTTATTTTCACTATATTTGCTCCCCCCACCCCTGGAGCTGGCCTGTAAGCGGGATGCTGTGTCAGAGAAAGAAAGCTGCAAGTCATTGCATGGACTGCCATTACAACACTAAAAATGAAGTTTCCTATGAGTAAGACAATAATATACCTAACAGCACTGATTATTTGACAAATCCAATCTGTTCCTGTGAGACTGTGTACATGGAGATTACTGATGCAACAAGAAGAAACGACAAGCACTGCCACAGTGCACAAGTTTCTCAGGTACCTGGAACCAATGCACGCACTTCTACACATCCAGCAGCATATAATCCCCATTTACAAAACATCATCAAAACTGTTCACGCTATAAAAGGTCTCTGTTTTTTTCAAAGTATAGCAAGCAACCCAGATGAGTGCAAGTATAGGAATTATGCAGTCAATCTGTTGCAGTGACAGTGTTCGAAACACCCCCCAATCCCCCGCACCCTCCCAAATTCTTTGATTCAACAGGTGGTGCTATTTGTGAATGGAGATTGTGGGTCTCAGTTCTCACAGACTGGGAGATAACAGTAGATGGGGCAGTTTTTGTTTTTATAACAAGACAATTAGATGGACGTTAGCTATGGTGGCGCAAGTGACAAACTTAAGGTGGCCATACACAGAGATTTTCAGCAGATTCGGCCATCAGATTTCTGTCAGATGCCTGTCACTTAAAATCTGACAGGAATCTGATGTGTGCAACATACTAGGAACAGATTTCCAAAAGATTTCAGGATGAAATCTATTGGAAATCGATCTAAAGGCATTATTGCACCATTACATCCAATGCAACTCTATGGGCCATCGATCTGCTACTAGCAGCAAATCGACCTAGATCTTCCATCCTGTCAGATAGATCAAATCTATCCAAATCGATCAAAATCGGCCGCAAATCGATCGAATGGGGAATCTGATAGAATCGATTTCTGATCGATGACTGAAATCGACCAGTGTATGGGCCCCTTTACAGGCAAATAAAACTCCACTCCTCTTTCAGGACCTCAACAGGGCAAGGGTGGGTGCTAATGGGATGTGGCCAAATTACATACCAGTATTAACCCTCTACACTTAAAAATACAAACATGGCAATCTGTAACACAGGTCGCAATAAAACCATGTGCAAACTATAAACACAGGTAATTAACCCTGCCTAAGGCCAGAAACCCACTAGGAGCGATTTCTAATTGCTAGTGATTTGAAAAAGCTCTTGCTAATGCAATTCTACGGGGGATTTTTATAAAATCACATCGCTCAAGTGGGATCACACCCATAGCATTATATTAGCAAGAGCTTTTCAAATCGCAAAGTGCCCAGAAAATCGATCTGAGGCCTGTAACCCGCTACAAAACGCTATCGCAATCGCTAGCGTTTTGTATGAGCAGTTTGTAAGCGATTTCATGAGTGTTTTAGGGAGCACTTTTAAAAAGTGTATCAAGTTGCCAGCGGTTGTGTAGCGATTAGCGTTTTAAAGTCTGATTGGTCCTTTCAATTAATTTTAATTTTGTTACAGTGTGCAGTAACTTCAAAATGCTTGCAAAACCGCTCAGTGCAGGTTTTGCTGAGCGATTACGCCAGCAATCACTCCAGTGGAAGTTGCCCCATCCATTTACATTAGCTGAGCGTTTTCCAGGGCTGTGGAGTCGGTCCAAAAATCCACCGACTCCGACTCCTCAGTTTAGGATTCCACCGACTCCGACTCCTCGACTCCGACTCCTCTAATTTGCATATTACAATTTTGTTGATTAAAAGTATGTAACATGAAATTCGTCTCTTAACTGCCAACGCTTAGGAATTTTACAAGACAGCTGAAGTGAGAAGGATATGTAGACTACTATATTTATTCCCTTTAGACTAAAACTAGTCCTTGGTAAGAGTACTTATAAAAGGTACAAACCGGAACAAAGAACATCTATCAGGCCCCAGGCAATGTAAGTGTGGGTACATGTAAGATTGATGTGCAGGTACTCTGCAGGGGAATAAGGAGATTGTAAACAGACAACACCTCTGTGTTCAATGTGCACAGCATTCTCAGTGGATTCCCTGCAGCTCTGTGGGGAGTGCATATGTAGAGTATAGTACTACTGTGTAACAAAGTAAACCTGAGACAGATGAAATTAAAGTTTTATACATACCTGGGGCTTCCTCCAGCCTCCTTCAGGATAATCAGTCCCTCGTTGTCCTCCTCCACCACCTGGATCTTCTGCTATGCGTCCAGGTACTTGAGCCCGTCGGGCGTAGTGCGCATAAACACACTCCGCCGCCAGGAGCATACTACACCTGTGCAGCACTATTGCGCAGGTGCAGAATGTTGCTGGCTGTGGGAGCGGCATGCGGCCGGACAGCGCTGACTGGCTGAATTACCAGGACTCATAGCAGAAGATCCGGGTGGTGGAGGACAGCGAGGGACCGATTAACCTGAAGGGGGCTGGAGGAAGCCCCAGGTATGTATAAAACTTTACTTTTCATCCATCTCAGGTACCCTTTAATTTGTAGTCACCAAACCAAATTTTAACAACATATCAAATTATTTGATTTCATCAGCAAAGGGAGTGCATACATTTGCATAAATCAGCATCGATGCAGAATTATTTCCATCTCGTTGACCATCTCTATTAGTGACACAGCTACACATCAGGCTTTATTCTTACAGCATAGATGTTATTTCGTATATATAAGAGATTCCTGTGTACACATCATATATACAGTCACAATCAGATATGTATATCTGACCTTAAAAATACGGGGACTGCTTTATTGAAGCAGCACAAGTAACTAATTTTGATTGGTTTATTTCATTTTTGTGGACTAAGCACAGCTATTACTGTATATATACTGTATATATACATTATTTTTAATGACTTTTATCTGAGAAATAGAACATTTTATCATATTTTCTATTTTAATTACAGTTACAAATTCATTAGGAGTCGGAGTCGGTGCATTTTTTCCCGACTCCGACTCCAGGCACCCAAAATTGCCCGACTCCACGACTCCGACTCCACAGCCCTGGTTTTTACAAAACGCTAGAGTTTTCAACCGCTCCCTAAACAATAATAAAAATAAATAAATAAATAAATAAAATAAAAAAAAGCATGTCAGATCGATTGAAATCGATCAAAATCGGTCACAAATTGATCGGGCAAGCGATTTGCAATCGATCGATATCGATCGGCCGCTAATCGGCTGAGTGTATGAGCCCCTTTAGGCAGGTGACACACTTGTCTGTTTCCTGCGTGCATTTTACTGCATGCATTTTTTGCTCAGCATGTGTGTTCGTGTACAGAAAAGCGCAAGTGTTTTTTCCCAGCAGCTAATGTAATGGACAGAGAAAACTGACAAAATGTGCAAAATTATTCTGCAGGATGTCTTTTTCTGTGTGCGAAAAAAATGCATTAAAGAAATCCTGTATCGAAAAAAAGGGCCCCTGGGGGGTACTTACCTCGGGAGGGGGAAGCTTCTGGATCCAATTAAAGCTTCACCCGTCCTCCTCAGTCCCACGGTGATCTCGCAGGGCTGCTCTGAACGGCGGCCATGTAAATATTTAACTTCCCCTGCTCCAGCGCAGGTGCATTAGCGGCTCTTGGCTCAGAATCAGGCGGAAATAGCCGATCCCAGCGGACCCGACTGGGATCGGCTACTTCCGCCTGATCAGAGCCGAGAGCTGCTACTGCACCTGCGATGGAGCCGGGGAATGTAAATATTGCAGGTGCTACTGTGCCATAGCCTGACAAATTGACGGCTGTGGCTTTGGAGGGGCCCAGCAAGACCACAGTGGGATGGAGGAGGACGGGGGAAGTCTCAATCGGATCCAGAGGCTTCCCCCTCCCGAGGTAAGTACCCCCCAGAGTCTCTTTAAGTGTGAACTAGCCCATTGATTAACTTGAGTTCTCAGTTTTTCTGTGCAGCAAATGCGCACAAAAACAGTTAAAGGGGAACTTCAGCCTAAACAAACATACTGTCATTACGTTACATTAGTTATGTTAATTAGAATAGATAGGAAATATAATTTTTTTACCCACTCTGTTTTAAAAGAACAGGCAAATGTTTGTGACTCATGGGGGCTGCCCTCTTTGTCATGGGGGCAGCCATCTTTTTGGTTGAAAGGAGGTGACAAGGAGCATAAGACACAGTTCCAACTGTCCTGTGTCCTGATTACCCCTCCCAGCTGCATGCGCTAGGCTTCAAATGTCAAATTCAAAATGTAAAAAAAAAAAAAAAATTTGCACCAAAACAGCAGAATGAGAGCAACAACATCAGAAATCCCATCATGCTTTGCACAGCATCAGGGGGAAAAAGCCCGGGCAGTTTTCTTCTGTGCAGCTAAAAATGAGGCTTGGATAAGAGAAACAAAGTTCTGATGCTGTAAAACTGTTAAAGAAACACCAGGCCTTTTCAGTGCTGCTGAGTCGATTTTTAGTCCGGAGGTTCACTTTAAGTGTGTCCCCTGCCTCAGGAAGATAAGACCACACGGATAGCTGCAGCACAAAGTCTGCTGTAGATCCACCTGAATTTCTAAAACTGACCCAACAGGTTATGAGACCAGCCTTATCCGGTCCTCGACTGAAATACTAATGTACCAGCACAGTGATTTACTCAGTAGTGAGGAAACGGGATAAGCAGGACAGCCAGGAGAGTTAGAAGATAAAAATAAATAAATAAAAAAAAGCTAGGATGAAACCCAATAGCCTATTATTAGATATTGTTTTTATAATAGTCTGAATTCTGATACACAAGTTGATGTGAATGTCCTCTGGTCTCCTGCCTGATCCTTCCTGCTTCCATAGCCTCTGAATGAAGGTCAGAGCAATGCACTACTAGATTAACCTCCAAGTCTTCTTGTCTAAGTGATTCATTATGCTCCTTTTTGTCAGTAACTCCGATACATTTTCTAGGATTCTTTTATATGCCTGGTACACATCACGCAATTTCCCATTACATCCACAGGTCGAATCAATTTCTGACAGGTCCGATCCGATTTCGGATTGCTTTTGTGATTTATTTTAACAAGGCTTTGGAGTTGGAGCAAGTCGTGGTTTCATAAAACTGACGAGTTGGATAATTTTTGTACCAACTCCACAGCCCTGGTATGTATTAATTAGACTAAGGAGTCGGAGCAATCTTGGGTACCCGGAGCTGGTGGTTTCATAAAAATGAGGAGTCCGAGTCGGAGGATTTTGGTACTGACTCCACAGCCCTGGATTTTGAACAGAAGTAATCAGAAAATTGATCGGAAATCAGATGGGACATGTTGGTAATTATCGATTCGACCAGTCGATCTGAGAGGAAAGTGCATAGTGTGTACCAGGCATAATATGCTGGTCTGAAAACAAAGCCCAATTTATCAGTTAAAGAGAACCCGAGGTGGGTTTGAAGAATATTATCTGCATACAGAGGATGGATCTGCCTATACAGCCCAGCCTCTGTTGCTATCCCAAACCCACCTAAGGTCCCCCTGCACTCTGCAATCCCTCATAAATCACAGCCACTCTGCTGACAAACAGCTTGTCAGAGCTGGCTGTGTTTATCTCTATAGTGTCAGTCTGCTGCTCTCCCCGCCTCCTGCAGAACTCCAGTCCCCGCCTGCATCCCTTCCCTCCCTGCTGATTGGAGGGAAGGGACGGGGGCAGGGACCGGAGCTAAGCAGGAGGCGGGGAGCAGCTGAGACTGACACTACAGATGTAAACACAGCCTCACAGCACGGCTGTGATTTATGAGGGATTGCAGAGTGCAGGGGGACCTTAGTGGGGTTTGGGATAGCAACAGAGGCTGGGCTGTATAGGCAGATCCAGCCTCTGTATGCAGATAACATTCTTTAAACACACCTCGGGTTCTCTTTAATGAAAGGTGAGGTTGAAAAAAGTTGTGAAGTGCAATAGATTCCCGACACTCCCAAACATGTATTTGGTGAGATAATAATTTGCAGACAAACATGCTTTGTTTACGTTAGTTTCACACTGGGGCATTGCACATCCTGCAAAAGCAGGATTGCAACTGAGGGGACAAGTCGCACCATGCATTACGCATGTGCGATGTGACCTTACAGTGAAGTATACAGCAAATGAAAAAAAAGTATTTTTTACAGCAAATGTAAATGTCCACATTGTCTGATAATGCAAAGCATGCTTCTCGCTATTCCGACAGATTCCATCGCACAGATGTAAACATACCAATATAATGACATCTCATTTATCATGCGAAATTGTCTACCGCAATGTGCTAGTGTGAAAACAGCTCAAAGGAAAGGTCTGAGCAAATATATTATATTTTTTTTTTACATGGGGTTTCCTCCAGCCAATATGCCCTTTGCAGCAGCTCTGCTCCCAGCCAGTGGTCCGGGGTCCCCTCCGTGGCAGAAGCCGACCTCACCAGGTCGGCATCTTCTACACCTGCGTGATTGCGCTCACTCGGTCTGCAGTGTTCTGCGCAGATGCAGTAGTGTTGTGCAGAATGCTCCAGGCTTACGACGTCGCACAGAAATTGAGGGGACTCCGGGTTACTGGCTGGAAGCGGAGCTGCTGCAATGGACATTTCAGCTGCCAGGGGATAGAGGAAGTCCCAGGTAAGTAGATCTCGTTTTTTATGTTGCCCACATCAGTCTTTTAAGGCAAAACTGCAGAGAACTTTTCAGTTTTTGTTTTTCAAAACACACTCCCACTGACTTGCATTAAAATCACGGTACAATTTACAGCAATTTTGCTACAAATCAATGGTAGCGTGGAAACGGAACAAAAACCATTCTGCAGAGTGTCTCTGCCCTAACTTTCTTTTGTGCTGTTTGTGGGGGAGAAGGTGCGATAAATGGGGGTCAAGAGGCAGTTAAAAACAGACAAACTAGGAGGTTGTGATTTCACCAAGTTTAAGCATAAAAGGAATGTTACACCTTACCTGTCCACAGCCAAGGGCACTGCACACAAATGGACGATCGTCTCCCATCACTCCCACTGTTGAGAACAGAACAGAAGGCAGAAAAAAAATCAATACAACATCAATCCTGCAATTATGACAGTGCAACAAAATATGTCCAATGAGAAAAACAAGAAATATTAAGATATAATATTAAAAAAGTATGTGCTCTACAGAACACAGACTTGTAAAAAACAAAAAACCAGGCCCTAATTAAAATGGTGCAGATGCTTTATTGACACTGTAGCAGCCTGGTGTTGGATATCACAAAGGTCATATGGGTTTATACTTCTGCCAGACAGCTCCAAGGCCTGGCAGTGATAAGCACATCAGCTTACACTATCTGCATCGGCCCAGACAGGTGCAAGGGCTGAAGCCAGTCAGCAGACTCCAAGAAATCATGATCTATTCACTGCTGTCACACATGCCTGTAACCACATCCAAAGCGGCACAAGTACATCTATTTGCTTGTCATTATTAGCACATTCCTTCTCATGTGCTCAGGTTAGACCTTACAAGTTCGCCTGGTCAGAGCCATTACTCATACCTGCTGTGCTGAGGGAGACTGCGAAAAGTACAGAATGACTGTACAGGAAAAGTATAGTGCGGTGAGTAACGAATGGCCGGGGACACACATTCTGTAACACACAGTTGTTTACTAATAACAATATGTGTCATCAGATCACTAGAAAATCATCATGTGTGAATCACTGATCCAACAGTAGAACCAAGTAAATGCAAAAACTTAATTGTTTTCCCCTTTTCCCCCCTCTTTGCATTCAGGCCTGTCATCAGGATTCCTCCTTCGTCAACTTGTGTTTGGTTGGAAGAACAGCTCTTGTGCAATACTTTGCTGGCTGCCTGGGCCCACATGGGGTTAGTGAATAGGCTGGACTTTCCTATCGTATGAAATATTATGGCTTCTTTCCATAGATGGTGGAAACTCACTTAGATCCTTAGTTCGGACATTTTAAAATATGCAGCTAACAGAACATTATATGAGCTTAACTCATAAAAATGTTTTTTTGGGGGGTGGTTACCACTGTATTAGGGCTGTTTCAGACAGGCTTTTACAGGGCAGATGGCAGCGGCTTGTTTAGGTGATGCCAAACCATTTTCTGCTACCGAGCGCCGGTGCGTTTGAGCCACCAAACGCAGCCGGGATCTACTGTGGAATTTATATGTATGCAAACTGCCATTTCCATTTTTTTAAAAACAGTTTCCATTCATTTGAATGTAACAGCAGTTAATCCCTTTCAAATGGCACGTTTGTCACCCACCGACCCCCTGCTGCATTTACGAACCAGCATTTCCAAAAAGAAGACAAACTGTCTGCTTCACTAGTTCAGAGAATCTCCTCAACTGAAACCTGCCAGCTCACACTCTTACATGCTCTGCCGGTTCAGATGGGCACTTGGGAATGTCTCGTTTACTCAATGCCCAGCACTTACCTGCAAGTGAGCAGAAAAGTGTTTGGCATCAGTAACCATTATCTGGTCATCGCATTTTGTCCCCCATAGGGAGGACACAGAAGCACTGTAGTTAGCCGATCTTGAAAGGAGACGGGAGACGACGGGATCGAGAGAGGCATTTGCATGGATGAAAAAACTAGTACCATTTAAAAGGTGATGTCCATTTGAATGGACAGAACTTGTGCGTTTAACCTCCGTGTAAATCGGGCCTTACTCACACACACATGAATGGGAAAGAGCGACTACTCTGACAGCTGAAGCCACTGTCGAACTTCCAATCACTAGTGTCACTGCCTGCAATGCCGCCCCCAGAAGTATAGAGGCCGGCATTGCCGGCAGTGACACGTAGTGATGGGAAGTTCGGCTCTTTTCAATGAATCGATTCATTCAAATTAATTCATTAAAAAGAACCAGATCATGAACCGAAGCAGAGGAAATGGGAGTAGGTAAGCTCCCTGCTCACTCCCATTATACATT
The DNA here is from genome assembly GCF_040937935.1 of Hyperolius riggenbachi. Taxonomy (NCBI): domain Eukaryota; kingdom Metazoa; phylum Chordata; class Amphibia; order Anura; family Hyperoliidae; genus Hyperolius; species Hyperolius riggenbachi. Next base: position 109,159,418 of record NC_090647.1, on the reverse strand, counting down.
TTAACAAGTTTTGGAAATGAGCTGGAGGGGTAGCGGGGACGGGTGACCCAAGTGAGGGAGGCAAGGGGGGGGGACACACCGACCGCTGCCAACCCCATCCTGCCTGCTATACCCGCTCCAGCATGGCAGCTGCCTCTTTCCCCATGACTGGGCATACGTTTCCATGGACTGGAAAGGTATGCTGCAACAACAACAACAACAACAACAACAACAAAAACGCATTTTAGGAAAAATGGGGAAAAAAAAAAAAAAAAGTTTAGAAACACGGATCCAATCTGCAACCGCCGTAGTGTGGACCTAGCCTTAAAGGAAATATCCAAGGAATAAAAATGAATAAATAAAATCCACTTTCCTGAGGCTTCCTCCAGCCTGTGGCAGCCCTCCTGTGCCCTCGCCGCAGCTCTGGAGGCTCCCGGTCTTCTCTGCTGTAGAAATCTACCTCGTCAGGTTGGGTTCCAGGTCGGAGTCTTCTGCGCTCCACCGCGCGGGTCACGTGGTCCGGCCGACTTCATCAGGACGGTATTGCGCAGGCGCAGTTCTGTGCCTGCACAGTACAGTCCTGATGACATCAGCCGGACCACGTGACCCGCGCGGTGGAGCGCAGAAGATGCCGACCCGGAACCCGACCTGGAGAGGTCGGGTTCTGCAGCGGAAAAGATCGGGAGCCTCCGGAGCTGCGGCGAGGGCACAGGAGGGCTGCCACAGGCTGGAGGAAGCCCCAGGTAAGTGGATTTTTTTTTCCTTGGACACTTACTATAAAGGAAGTCTTAAGTGAAGATTGGGGAAAAGTTTGTTATTTTAAAATGAACCCGCGGTGAACTTTGGGGTCAAAAACCAGATCAGATTAATGAAATTGATCCGATGTATGTACACCAGAGATGCATTTTAAATAAACTTAGGATATTGCTGTAGAGTAGCTGTTAAATAGAAATCAAAACTATTCCTTGGTAAGAGTACTTTTAAAGGGGTGTAGACAGGAACAAAGAATATCAGGTCCTAGGCAATCTACATCTATGGCCCAGTGCACACCGAGCGGTTTTTGGAGCGATCCGCCGGCCGCATCCGCCTCTAAAAACGCTTGTCTAATGTATTGCAATGGGATGGTGCACACCGGCGGTTTGCGGTTTTTGCCAAGCCGCAAACGCGCCTCCTGCTGCGCGTTTGCGGTTTTCGGAAGAGTTTCGTCCTCAATGTAAAGTATAGGAAAAACGCAAACCGCTCTGAAAAACGCTAGTTCAGAGCGGTTTGCCAGGCATTTTTGTTACAGTAGCTGTTCAGTAACAGCTTTTACTGTAACAATATGTGTAATCTGCTACACAAAAACGCACGCAAAACCGCTAGGTATGTTTAGAAAACCTCTCTAAACATACCTAGAATCGCTCTGAAATCAGCTCCTAAAACCGCTAGCGTATTGCGGATCTGCTAGCGGTTTTGGTGTGCACTGGGCCTAAGAGTGATGAGCAGGTACCCTGCAGGATGAGGGGATTCTTCCTCTATTACACATTCTTCATGCAAGATCTGAACCACGTTTAGATGCATAAGACAACATCTCTGCGATCAGTGTGTACAACATTCTCAGTGGATACAGTTCAACTCTGCACGGAGTACATACAGTATGTACTGCTGTGTAACCTAATGAGAGAGAGAGAGAGAGAGAGAGAGAGAGAGAGAGAGAGAGAGAGAGAGAGAGAGAGAGAGAGAGAGAGAGAGAGAGAGAGAGAGAGAGAGAGAGGAGAGAGAGAGAGAGAGAGAGAGAGAGAGGTAGAGGAGAGAGAGAGAGAGAGCGAGAGAGAGAGAGAGAGAGAGAGAGAGAGAGAGAGAGAAGAGGAGGAGAGAGAGGAGAGAGAGAGAGAGGAGAGAGAGAGAGAGAGGAGAGAGAGAGAGAGAGAGAGAGAGAGAGGAGAGAGAGAGGAGAGAGAGATATGAAATTTTTTCTCTTGGCTAGCCCGACCGTTCGACTATTTTTTTTCGTTTATCACAATGATACATACTGTGGCTGCTTCCTCATGCAATGTAGGACAGTTGGAGGCAACAGCCCAAAGTAACATATCAAATTCATTGAGGTCATGAGCAAAGGGTGTGCATATATTTGCATACAAAATGTGCATAAAATTGCATCAAGGCAGATTTACATCTCATTGCCAACCCATTAGTGACAACTACACCTCTGGCTTTATTCTTGCAGCAGATATACAGTCACAATCAGATATGTACAGCTAGCAGTTAACTAAACGAGATAGGGACTGTAGGGTTTGTTCTTAACTGGATCTGTTTTTAACGTCGGAACACTGTGCCATATCTGTCCCCTGTGCCTGCAATGTCCCCCTCTGCACCTGCTTATACAAGTTTTAAAAGCCATTTTTCTTTGAATTTTTTTTTATTGATTTTCTCAAAAACTACAAGTCCAATTTGGGGAAAAAAAAAAATTTGACTTGTTCCCATGGAAACACAGAATCCATACCATTCATATCAGCGGGTCGTTCGTAGAGAGGTCTCGAAACGGTTTAGCCGGCGAACGGTTCCAGGCGAACGTCGGGTGGTTCGCATTCGCCTGCGAAGGCGAACTTTCGCGTAAGTTCGATTCGCCCCATAATGCTCTATTGAGCAGATATTTGACCCTCTACATCACAGTCAGCAGGCACATTGTTGCCAATCAGACTGCACTCACTCCTGGAGCCCCACCCCCCCCTTATAAAAGGCAAGGTCCTTGTGCCATTTTACTCACTAGTCTGCCTGCACTAATTAGTTAAGGGACAGCTGCTGACAGACTCTGCTAGGGAGAGTTTAGTTAGGCTCCTATAGCCTGTTCCTAGCTAATTGTTATTACTTCCCTCCCTCCTCCCTCACTCCCTCCTCCCGGAGGGAGGAGGGTCTCGTCTTCCAGGGAATTGTAGAATTTCAAAAGCCAGCTTATATACCTTGGCCGGGAATTGAACCCAGGTCTGAGTGCTTGGTAGATAGCTCGCTTAACCGCTATACTACCACCAACACTACATTCTGAATCCAGCCTAGCATGTACCATTATGATATATCCTAGAGAAAAAATGAGCTTGCTTAAGGATGTGTAGTATGTCAAAAGCCAACTCACATTGGCCAGGAATAGAACACAGTCTCTGTGGCACAATTGGTTACAGTGTTACAGTGTTTGGCTGGTAACTAAAGAGGTTGGTGGTTCAACCCCACCCAGGCATGGCCTTGCCTTTTGTGTTCAACAGTTGTCCGAAGAGAAGCCCAGATAGCCATGTAGATTCATCTCTCCCTCTCTCTAGTAGGGATGGTCACCGCTTTCCGCGGAATTGTATTTTCCCGCAATTTTGGGCGGAAATTGGTCATTCCATTCCGTTTGGTCGGAACGGAATTGCTTTTTCGAGAGAGAGAGAGAGAGAGAGAGAGAGAGAGGAGAGAGAGAGAGAGAGAGAGAGAGAGAGAGAGAGAGAGAGAGAGAGAGAGAGAGAGAGAGAGAGAGAGAGAGAGAGAGAGAGAGAGAGAGAGAGAGAGAGAGAGAGAGAGAGAGAGAGAGAGAGAGAGAGAGATCATTTTTCTCTTGGGTATATCACAATGATACATGCTAGGCTGGCTTCAGCATGTAGTGTTGGTGGTGGTATAGCGGTTAAGAGAGCTATCTACCATGCACTCAGACCTGGGTTCAATTCCCGGCCAAGGTATGTGTATAAGCTGGCTTTTGAAAGCCTACAAATCTTTAACCACTTGAGGACCACAGTCTTTTCGCCCCTTAAGGACCAGAGCCTTTTCTCCATTCATCAGACCACTGCAGCTTTCACGGTTTATTGCTCGGTCATACAACCTACCACCTAAAGGAATTTTACCTCCTTTTCTTGTCACTAATACAGCTTTCTTTTGCTGCTATTTGATTGCTGCTGCGAGTTTTAGTTTTTATTATATTCATCAAAAAAGACATGAATGTTGCAAAAAAATGACTTTTAACTTTCTGTGCTGACATTTTTCAAATAAAGTAAAATTTCCTATACATTTGAGCGCGGAAGTTATTCTGCTACATGTCTGATAAAAAAAAACAAAAAACCATTGAGTGTATATTTATTGGATTGGGTAAAAGTTATAGCGTTTACAAACTATGGTGCCAAAAGTGAATTTTCCCATTTTCAAGCATCTCTGACTTTTCTGCGCACCTGTCAGGTTTCATGAGGGGCTAAAATTCCAGGATAGTACAAATACCCCCCAAATGACCCCATTTTGGAAAGAAGACATCCCAAAGTATTCAGTGAGAGGCATGGTGAGTTCATAGAATATTTTATTTTTTGTCACAAGTTAGCGGAAAATGACACTTTGTGACAAAAAAAAAAAAAAAAAAAAGGTTTCCATTTCTTCTAACTTGCGACAAAAAAAAATTAAATCTGCCACGGACTCACTAATGCTCCTCTCTGAATACCTTGAAGTGTCTACTTTCCAAAATGGGGGTCATTTGTGGGGTGTGTTCACTGTCCTGGCATTTTGGGGGGGTGCCTAATTGTAAGCACCCCCTGTATAGCCTAAAGATGCTCATTGGACTTTGGGCCCCCCTTAGCGCAGTTAGGCTGCAAATAAAGTGCCACACATGTGGTATTGCTGTACTCAGGAGGAGAAGTAGTATAATGTGTTTTGGGGTGTATTTTTTACACACATACCCATGCTGGGTGGGAGAGAAATATCTCCGTAAATGACAATGGTTTTATTTTTTACACACAATTGTCTATTTTATAGAGATATTTCTCCCAGCTCAGCATGGGTATGTGGAAAAAATACACCCCAAAAACACATTATACTACTTCTCCTGGAGTACGGCGATACCACGTGTGGCACTTTTTTGCACCCTAACTGCGCTAAGGGGCCCAAAGTTCAATGAGTACCTTTAGGATTTCACAGGTCATTTTGAGAAATTTCGTTTTCAAGACTACTCCTCAACGGTTTAGGGCCCCCTAAAATGCCAGGACAGTATAGGAACCCCACAAATTACCCCATTTTAGAAAGAATACACCCCAAGGTATTCCGTTAGGAGGATGGTGAGTTCATAGAAGATTTTTTTTTTTTGTCACAAGTTAGCGGAAATTGATTTTAATTGGTTTTTTTTTTTTTCACAAAGTGTCATTTTCCGCTAACTTGTGACAAAGGAGGAGGGAGGGAGTGAGGGGAGGGGAGGAGGGGAGAGAGGGATACACTGCCTGATGTTATAAAGCAGTGTAGGCCTGTAATTGAACATTGAATGAGATTTGTGACCTTAAAAATAGGGGTTTATGTGAAATCTAGATTTTTGCCTGGGACTTTCGATGTGTATTTCACTCAATCATGTCTTCTTTCAGGTATTAGATCCCTTGAAACATGTTTTCTATCATTTTTCCAGCCGGTAGAAATTTTTCAAAAATTTTAAGTTCGCCCCCCCCCATTGAAGACTATTGCGGTTCGCAAACTTTTCCGCGAACCGAACCTTTCGCGGAAGTTCGCGAACCGAAAATCGGAGGTTCGCGACATCTGTAGTCTTTCGTAAGTCGGGGACTACCTGTATATCTTATTTTAAAAATATGGTGACTGCTTTATTGCTGCAATAACTTGTTTTTTGATTGGTTTATTTCATTTTTTGTGGACTAGGCATTGATTATATATATATATATATATATATATATATATATATATATATATATATATATATATATATATATATAACATTACATTACATTACAGTTTACATTTTTTAGGAGTCTAAGCATTTTTTTCCTGGTTCTGACTCCAGGTACTCCACAGACCTGATTAACCACACATCCAGTTTTGATTGGCCAGCTTTATCACTGCCAAGTAGTATGTGGGTCAACAGATTTTGAATACAGTGACCATATTGTATAGGTAAGCTCTCATACTACATGGAAGAGGTAAATGTGGTCAATAAAAAAAAATGGATGTGTGTACAAACCCTACAACACAAAAAGGGAGTAAGAGGGTACCCAAAGGTGTATAAAATGAAGTTTAAAAACAACTAAAATGAAAAAGAGAAGGTGGCTTACCTCAAAAATAACAACTTCATATAACAATGAAATTTATTATGCACTGGCTTACAACAGTTTAGGTTAGATATGATGAGCGCATTATTATCTTATTTGAATCCAGTCAAATCAGGTCCCATAAGTCAGATATACAGCAAAGCAAAACACCCTTCGCTCATTTTAATGACCAGGTTAAATAATCTTGTCTGACAAGTTTTAAGCCTCAAGCATTTCCTGGGAAGGAGCTTTTAGACAGTGAATGAATTTCAAATCCACATGCCCTTTAGGAGAATTTTATTATAATTTATAAATGAAGCATGCAAAGAAAGCCATTCCTCCCGCTAGTAGCTTGATGCCTGGGCCTACATCCAAGTTAGCAGCACTCTGAGCAGCAGTTCTGTTTGGAAGCAGTGGTGGTGGCGGACTATGAAAACATTCTGGGTCAGCAAAAGGGGTGTCACGCATTGGCTTTGCCATCTTCAGTCAAATTAATGTCTTTCCATGCTGTGGGCCGGGCATGCCAAGGAACACTTATTACCTGGTTAGCATTACAGGGTCTCAACGGCTCACAGCAGAGCCACACTATATGACATTAGGGGATTAGTACTACCAAGCAATCTAGCCTGCTAACAATTCCAGTGGACAGCTAAAAGGCATGGATCACTCTCAGAGTATCCCAGTGCAGTCACATGCTGCAGATCGCTTTCATATTGCCACAATGCATTACAGCCTTGCTGAACATACTGTATCTTCATGCTGACTCCGTTAAATCCTATGTGTAGTCTGAGTTCTCACAGCATTTAGCAGATTTCTGTGCAAAGCCCTCCTTTTTTGACCATTACATAGGAGGACTTGCTCACAACATGCAGTGGCACAGACACGGTTCCCACATTCAGTGGAAAGATTGGGTGACAGTGTCATAATGACCACCGCAGTAGCCATGGAGAAGTAATGATCAGGCAAATTTTACTACCATATATACTCGAGTATAAGCCGACCCGAGTATAGGCCGACCCCCAACTTTTACCTTAAAAAAAAAAAAAAAAAAAAAAAAAACATGAAAAATTGATTTTCCTGAGTATAAGCCGGGTGGGAAATGCCATAACCACACCACTCACAACCACGACTGGCCATAACCATACACGGGAAAAGCAGCATAAAATCATTAGATAGCAATAATACCAGCCGGCTGCTGGTGCCCAAATTCTCTATTTAGCACATTATTTCTTAAACCTGTTTAATATCACCACCATCTCTGAGTCTGACAGTGACTGGCTGAATGCAATTAGTATATTAGTGGAGCTAATCTTCTCTGCCCCCCCCCCCCCCCCCCCCCCACACACACACACACGAGTTTCTTACCCCCTCCAGATCTCAGTGATCACTCAAACCTAAGTGCCTCCTAGTCTCCCACCACAAGCATGTGGATTAATGTAACAGCTACAATGTATGAAAGGACTGCTGATCTCTGCTGCAGTGCATATCAACTATGTCCCTTTAGTGCCCCGAGTGCCTCCTTGTCCCCCACCATGTGTTTTCCGGCTGATTCTGATACAATTTGTGAGCGCTGTGCCACGTGCATCTTTCTCACCCCCAACCCCCAATTCTCTCCCTTGAGTGTCTCCCCAAGCCAGAGCGGACCAATATGCTCTTTACCGGTGCAGAGTCCGATCGTTATGCATAGAGGTCCCACACAGCGTTCACTCACCAGACCATGCTGGATGTAAGCATCTCCTGTCTATGACGTCCTGCAGCAGCGCAAGTAATTAAAGGTGCCACTAGGGGGCATCATATACAGGAGACTCCTACATCCAGCGTGGCCCTGGACCTCTATGCATAACGATCGGACTCTTTACCGGTAAGAGCGCATATCGATCAGCTTTGGCTTAGGGGAGAGACTTAGAGAGATTAGCGTGATGACAAAGATGCACACGGCTCAGGGCTCACATAAATTGTATCGGAATCAGCCAAAACACATGGCGGGGGACAGGGAGGCACTCGGGGCACTAAGACATGAATGATATGTACTTGAGGGGTGGGGACTAGAGTATAAGCCACGGCCCCCACTTTTGTTCCACTTTTTTGGACTCAAAATCTCGGCTTATACTCGAGGATATACGGTACATTTATTTAGTATGTAAGCAGTTAGCTAAGCAATCTGTTCACCCTTATAATACACAACTTATACTGTGCAAATGAGATTGAAAATAACTGAAAAAAAAAATGATTTAATGTCATGTATCCATGCACATCCCATAAGGAACTCAACCCTCAGCGGATTCTTATCCATTCTTATCCAACGATACACAGAAATTTACAAAAATAAAAAACTGAATTGGGGCAGCACGGTGGCGTAGTGGTTAGCGCTCTCGCCTTGCAACGTTGGGTCCCTGATTCAAATCCCAGCCAGGTCAACATCTACAAGGAGTTTGTATGTACTCCCCGTGTCTGTGTGGGTTTTCTCCAGGCACTCCGGTTTGCTTCCACATCCCAAAAACATACTGATAAGCTAATTGGCTTCCCCCTAAATTGGCCCTAGACTATTATACATACACTACACGATACATACATAGACATATGACTATGGTAGGGACTAGATTGTTAGCCCCTCTGAGGGACAGTTGGTGACAAGACAAACTCTGTACAGCGCTGCGTAATGTGTCAGCGCTATATAAATACTTGAATAATAATAAATAATGCCACCACACCCATTCAGTGTTTCTATACATTTTTGATATACATTTTCGAATTCCTATGATGAAAACCAAGCACTTGAAAAAGGACAATTCGCCCGAAACATTGTGCTGGTCATGTTGTGCTTTAACAGCCGCTATATGATATAAATAATTGTGTATCGAATCTGCTGAGGGTGGAGTTCCTTATGGAATGTGGGCAGATTTGACTGGAGTGGAGGTTCTTTGCCATAGGAAGTCCCCGCACTATACTCATCGCCTGAAGCATGCAGACATCTGTGTGTTGTGAATGTCATGCATCTTCATATTATGCAGCAGGTGGTCAAAACAGACTGAATATTAGGATTCTGTACGAGTGCCCTGATATCACACAAATGGCAAGCCATCCCAGGTATGATTCCATAAGGTTACTTTTTGTATTGCCTCCATCTATAGCCAATAGCCAAGCACTCACTTTAAACTCAGCCGATGCCACTGTTGAGGACGGTCTATGCAGAGCCCCCCCCCCCCCCCCCCATCCCGCCTACCCCGGAAGAAGCTAGCCACTAGGTCGATCCTATTGTTTTCCTCATTATACCGCCCCCCCCCCCCCCCAAAAGAAAAAAACCAAACAAAAAAAGAAGAAAAAAACATTGTGCATCATCTATTTCTCCATCCATAGCAACCTCAATCCCTGCCAAAATGTCCCCCTTGTACTTCTTGTGCCCCCCCCCCCCCCCTGTGTACTCCTGAGTCTGCATTGTGTCTCCCTGATCTACGGTTGATTACTCCGCACGGGAATGGGGGGGGTTGGGAGTATGGAATAGAGAGTCCCCGATAGGACGATGGGTCGGCAGACATTCGTATCGGTGGGTGTTTGGAAGTTGGGGGCTCCCTGTATTCAGTCCATTATTATTGATTTCTAAAGTGCCTACATATTCCGTGGCGCTGGTCCATAAAACACACTGACTTTCTCCCCACTTTTGATGGAGAATGTTCGTCTTTAGGGATTCAAAAATACAGCAATTTGATTTCTTACCATGAAAATAGTTTATCCCGGATCAACAGGAATTTCTAATTCAAAACTGTCTATAGATCTCATATTGGTGAAACAACAGCAGCAGTAAGCAGAACATTTAAGAAGCAGTACCTGAACATACTACCACCAAACAAAGGCATCTTCATTTAATTATTCAAAAACTAGGCCCAGAACCACACACAAAAAAAGAGTAGTAAAGATTTACTTTAAAATAAATCACATGTAAACTGAAAGTGTTAAAAAAAAAAATTCCCAAAATGTCCAGATTATTTAGCTGTATCAAGCATGCAAGAATACCTTGTCTAAACAGCAGTATGTCAAGTTACTGAAACATTCATGGAAACAAGGAAAAGCCCATCAATGACAGTTACGGTAATTTTAGCCATCCTCTAACTTTTACAATAGATGAAAAGACAGAAAGTGAATGCTATGCTTAAGTGAAAACATTTCAGATGTCTGGCTGTGAAGAGTGACATGTTCCATTGCACACATAACAAACTTCCTCACTGCAGGCTTATAAAAACAGCCCGAATATAATTTAGTTACCCGGAGGGCTGGCTGCAGACCAGATACTTGTGCCTGCAGATGGGTAGGCTGGCAATCACCGACAGAGAGTCTACTCTCAGCAGGCTGGCCTCCAGGAAGAAACAGTGCAGTAACTGCTGTAATGGAACCTATGGGCTCGCTTTCAGCCAACAAACCTTGAAGTAGTGTGCCGGTGAACTTTCTCCATTCACTGATGGGTGCCGTTACTTCAATTTATCTAACACTCAAAACTCAGCAAAAAAAAAAAAAATTAAAAAAAAGAAAAGAATTTTTTTAAATATATATATATATATATATATATATATATATATATATATATATATATATATATATATATATATATATATATATATATATATATATATATATATATATTACAGGGCTGTGGAGTCGGTCCAAAAATCCACCGACTCCGACTCCTCAGTTTAGGATTCCACCGACTCAGACTCCACGACTCCGACTCCTCTAATTTGCATATTACAATTTTGTTGATTAAAAGTATGTAACATGAAATTCTTCTCTTAACTGCCAACGCTTAGGAATTTTACAAGACAACTGAAGTGAGAAGGATATGTAGACTACTATATTTATTCCCTTTAGACTAAAACTAGTCCTTGGTAAGAGTACTTGTAAAAGGTACAAACCGGAACAAAGAACATCTATCAGGCCCTAGGCAATGTAAGTGTGGGTACATGTAAGAATGATGTGCAGGTACTCTGCAGGGGAATGAGGAGATTGTAAACAGACAACACCTCTGTGTTCAATGTGCACAGCATTCTCAGTGGATTCCTGCAGCTCTGTGGGGAGTGCATATGTAGAGTATAGTACTATACATACCTGGGGCTTCCTCCAGCCACCTTCAGGATAATCAGTCCCTGTGTGTCCTCCTCCACCACCTGGATCTTCTGCTATGAGTCCAGGTACTTGAGCCAGTCAGGCGTAGTGCGCATGCACACACTCCGCCGCCAGGAGCATACTACACCTGTGCAGCACTATTATGCAGGTGCAGAATGCTCCTGGCTGTGGGAGCGGCATGCGGCCGGACAGCGCTGACTGGCTGAATTACGAGGACTCATAGCAGAAGATCCGGGTGGTGGAGGACAGCGAGGGACTGATTAGCCTGAAGGGGGCTGGAGGAAGCCCCAGGTATGTATAAAACTTTACTTTTCATCCGTTTCAGTTACCCTTTAATTTGTAGTCACCAAACCAAATTTTAATAACATATCACATTATTTGATTTCATCAGCAAAGGGAGTGCATACATTTGCATAAATCAGCATCAATGCAGAATTATTTCCATCTCGTTGACCATCTCTATTAGTGACACAGCTACACATCAGGCTTTATTCTTACAGCATAGATGTTATTTAGTATATATAAGAGATTCCTGTGTACACATCATATATACAGTCACAATCAGATATGTATATCTGACCTTAAAAATACGGGGACTGCTTTATTGAAGCAGCACAAGTAACTAATTTTGACTGGTTTATTTCATTTTTGTGGACTAAGCACAGCTATTACTGTATATATACTGTATATATACATTATTTTTAATGACTATTATCTGGGAAATAGAACATTTTATCACATTTTCTATTTTACAGTTACAAATTCATTAGGAGTCGGAGTCGGTGCATTTTTTCCCGACTCCGACTCCAGGCACCCAAAATTGCCCGACTCCGACTCCACAGCCCTGTACATATATATATATATACATATATATATACATATATACATATATATACATATACATATATATATATATATATATATATTACATGGAATTGTAACAACCTTAACCACTTCAGCCTTCAGTCATTTTCACTTTATGCATCTGAGCAATGTTCACCTCCCATTCATTAGCCTATAACCTTATCACTACTTATCACAATGAACTGATCTATATCTTGTTTTTCCGCCACCAATTAGGCTTTCTTTGGGTTTACTATCACATTTTGCTAAGAGCCACTTTACTGCAAATGCATTTTAACAGGAAGAATAAGAAAAAAAAACCGCATTATTTCTCAGTTTTCAGCCATTATAGTTTTAAAATAATACATGCCTTCATAATTAAAACTCACGTATTGTATTTGCACATTTGTCCCGGTTTTTACACTGTTTAAATTATGTCCCTATCACAATGTATGGCGACAATATTTTATTTGGAAATAAAGGTGCATTTTTTCCGGTTTGCATCCACCACTATTTACAAGCCGTTTTTTTTTTTATTAAACATTTTGTTTGGGTATTTTTGGGAGGGTGGGATTTAAATAGTATTTTTTTTTGGGGGGGGGGGGGGGAGCGGTTAAATACCGGTATGTGTTGATTTTTATTTTTTTACATTTAGATGTAGTTTTACTTTTTGGCCACAAGATGGCAGCCATGAGTTTGTTTACATGACGTCACTCTAAGGGTGCCCATATATGGTACAATTATTCATTTTTTTCGATTAGATAATTTAGTTCGATTATTCCATTAGATCAAATATAAAGATTTTTTCCAGCATGTCAGATATGATTTTTCTCGAAAAAACTGGATAATCGTTCGAATGAAAGTTGAAAAATATTTTTTTTTTTCGATCAAGAAATTCAATTATTTAGATCGAATAAACGGGATAATCAAACGTTTTTATTGTACCATGTATGGCCACCATAAGCGTAACATATACGCTTAGAGGGACGTAGGGGACGCAAGAGATAGAACAAAAGCGAGGCTTCCGAGAGAAGCAGTCACTTTTTCTGCAGGGGAGAGGAATCAATAATCGGGCACAACGGCCTGATTGATTGCTGGGCTAACGATCCACGGCCAGGAGCGCGCGCGCACGCTTGCGAATCGGCCGCGGGAGCGCACATGGCCCCCTGGACGTAGCTGCTACGTCCAGGAAGCTTAAAGAGAACCCGAGGCGGGGTTCTAACAATGCAATCCACATACAGAGGCTAGGTCTGCCTATACAGCCCAGCCTCTGTTGCTATTTCAATCCCCCCTAACTTCCCCCTGCGCTCTGCAATCAGCCATAAATCACAGCCGCGCTGTGCGGGCTTTGTTTACATCTGTCCTGTCAGTCTTCTGCTCCCCCGCCTCCTGCAGAGCTCTGGTCCCCGCCCGCATCCCTTCCCTCCAATCAGCGGCGAGGGAAGGGACGTGGGTGGGGACCAGAGCTCTGCAGGAGGAGCGGCAGGCAGACTGACAGGACAGATGTATACACACACGCTGTGTGTCAGCAGCGCGGCTATTATTTATGGCTGATTACAGAGTGCAGGGGGAAGTTAGGAGGGATTGAAATAGCAACAGAGGCTGGGCTGTATATGCAGACCCAGCCTCTGTATATGGATTGCATTGTTAGAACCCCGCCTCAGGTTCTCTTTAAATGGTTAAAGAGAAACTCCAACCAAGAATTGAACTTTTTCCCAATCAGTAGCTGATACCCCATTTTACATGAGAAAGACAATGATTTTCACAAACAGACCATCAGGGGGCGCTGTGTGACTGATTTTGTGCTGAAACCCCTCCCACAAGAGGCTCTGAATACCGCGGTACTGCTGGCAAACTGCCACAATGTAACAATGTTCAGAGACAGGAAATAGCTGTTATTAGCTGTCTGTAACAGACAGAGCAGCTAGAAACAGCTAAATAACCTGCCCACAGTAACAATGTCACCATGTAATAAATGTCAGAATGTTAATCTGGGAGAGGAAAGATTTTACAATGAGCAAACACTGACTAAATCATTTATACATAATTATGGTAAAAAATGAAGCACTTTTTTTACTACATTATTTTCACTGGAGTTCCTCTTTAAGAAATACAAAAATTACAGTACTAGTAAAAAGAGTAAAATAGACTTGCAGTTGCCAAACTTGCTATAAAGTGCAAGAAGCTAAGCCTTAAAGACGTCAGTGAGCCATACACCAGCACCTAACAGCTGGGGAATGAGACCGTATCCTGGAGCTGCATGACTTATATTTGTTGATGCTAACACAACACAAGTACCATCCAGCGATGTGACAAGATGAACATAAGAGGAGAACATGCTGGAGAGGGAGTGGGTCAAACAGGCACATGACAGGGCGCAGATCGGCAAATTCACCGAAAGGCCCATCAAGACCCATTGACAAGGAGAAGTGACATCAGAAACAGCCTTCCACCATCAACAGTTGCATCTACGTGCAACCAAACCATTTACTACAGTCTGGATAAAAGTACAGCTGCGAATGCGGTGGCCAGCCACTGAGGTGCCATTAAACTCTCAGTGTCTGGCGATGTGTTGACATCACAATTGGACCAATGAATGGCATTGGGTATGGTTTATGGATGAAAGGCTCCTTACGATCTGTGCATGATCATTAACGCAACAAACATTGGCCGATACAAGGAGTGAGAAGAGCTAACAGCAGCCATACACACACACACACACACACACACACACACACACACACACACACACACACACACACACACACACACGTCTATTGTAAAGAAAACTAATTTGAAGCCAGACATGAAGCACACTTAAAGGGGCAATCCTTAGGTTTTCACAGGTTTGCTTTGCAAGAACTTTTAGACACAGGGTCACTTTAAGGTTCTCAATGGCTGTATGCAGTGTCCAGGCCATTAATGTATTGTGTTTTTCTCCTTTTAGACTCAAAAGTGCATGAGAGCTGCAGTCTTCCAGTGCGGGCTCAGCTGGCCACTCTGGCTCAGCAGTATTTTTTGGCGCATAAGGAGTCTGTCGTGTCTCAGCAATTCCTAAACTGTAATATAACTTTGCTGCTATGGGGAGCCAGGGAAACAGATTTTGGCGCTCATTTTTCACGTAGCAATTTTAAATTTGGCTGTCAGGGCTCAGCTAGAATACAGCCAAATGTTTCCAGCATCAGTACAATTGGTGGGGATATCAGCAGTAGGCTTGTTTATCATGTAGCCCAATGCAGTCGATCTGAAATCTGGTGCCAGCACTTGGCCATAATTCAGCCGTGAATTACAGTGCTGGGGATGCTGCTTTTTGGGGGAGGATTAACTGTTACAGCAAGAGGAGGAAGGTTAGTGCGAGGAGAGGTGGAAGGTTCATGGTAGGAGGGGAGGATGGTGAGAAGGAAGGTCAGTGCTAGGACTAGGAGGGAAAAGGTCAGTGCTAGGAGAGCGGAGGTTAGTAATAGGCTATAAAAGTGGGGTAAATTAGCGTGAGAATAGGGTACAGAGAGAGAATAAAGATGGGCTGTTGGCGTAAAGTAATTTCGGCAATATCCTTCACCAAAACTATAAAAATGAATGTACGCCACCCTGGACCATTAGGGAGTCTAGCCCAATGACTCCTTACCGGTAAGACATTGGCTCCAGGCATGATTTGAACCCAGTTTCCTACATAAAAAGGTGATGTCCTTAGCCAGCGCACTATCCAGCCACTCATAGTACTGCAGGAACTGTTTGTATTGAAAGCCAAGAACGTAAAAGCCCAGCCATTTTATATATGAAGGCTACAATGACAAGATAGAGACGGAGTCCATGGACAGCTGTGTCCCCTCCTAACGTGATGACAGAGCAGGAATTGTTTGGTAGAGTAGGGGCACTTCAGTGTACAGCGATACTGAAAATATACCGTCTTTCCACACACACGCTGCGGTGTAACACACATCCATGAAGAGTGCAGTGTTCATGCCGTGAAGCTGAAATGTACAGTGCTTCCTGAAATAGAACACAAGCATTTGGACACCATTACATAAAATAAACATTTAAACCTGTTCCAGCTTGTATGGCAGCCAGGATTCCACCCCAGAGGTGACGGCACAGACCCTGCTAAAAAGACACAAAGGTGATGCCTGCGGATTCCTACAGAAAGCAGGAGTGCTGGCACCAACAGATCATTCTTTTTCACGTTTCCTATTCTGAGGCTGCTGTTAAAACAACAGAGTCCCACCGGCTTGGCTTGATGCCAGTCTGGGAGAGGCAAAGTCAACTGTGGAATGCAAGAGGGGGAAAAAAAAAAAACCACCACAGATTTCTGGGGCCAAGTTTGGATTTCCTTGATTTAGAATTGTAGAAGCTAAACCTTGCTAGAGAGTAGAGATTCCAGCACACAGATCTAGTTTTACCTCTCCTGCAGTTTTTACATCTGAACAAGAGACAGCAAAACTAAGAGATGAAAGTGAAGAAATTGTTCACATTATCTAATACAGTATAATCTCATTATGATAAACTCTTAAAATAGTAAATATTTGGGTATAGTAAACTACCTCTTCAGGTCCCGCCCAATCTCCATTATAAGTCTATGGGAGCCACACCTGGTATAGTAAACTGATATACTAAAACTTCTGTTATAGAAAACATGTTTTTTGGCCCCTACGTGATGCTGACTCTGGATATAGTAAACAGTGGGTGGCACATGCGTCATATGTCAGTGTGAAACCCATGGTCAGCTGCTCTCTTCAGGCTGGTTGCAAGTGAGTTTATGCCTGATGACATTTGTAAAACAAGAAGAATGGCATCGGCGCTGGATATACAGTACTGTACAAATAAGCAGTCTGGAGAAATTGAGGAATAACGTGAATGTAAACAAAAGAGGATGCAGTGTCCCCATTTTGCAATCACCGATAAAAGTATCATAAGTCCTCTCACAGGATTTTATGCACTCCGGGTATCTCTTCCCTTGTTATCGATGATGCTCCTGGTAGCGTGTGGAGTGCAGTACAGGCTACTTTCACTTGTAGTGCAGATAAGAGCGGGCCTACTCGATGCAAAACCAAGGAGAGTGGACAGTAGGGTGCCAAGTCCCGTCTGCGGAGGTATTGGAGCCATACGCATTACAGATGAGAGTGGCTTATTACGATTGTGCTTTAAAGGGAACCAGAGACGAAGCAACCTCATGTATTTTACCATATATATTAGTGGGAACATTCGAGAAAACACCTACCTTGCTTTCAGTTTCATTCTGCACTGCACAGCTTGCTTCTAATCAGCCCTGATAAAATCCCCGACTGAGCATTCAGTCTGCCTTTGCTCAGGAATATTTATAGCTCAGTCTGTGTTCTCTCATGTCTTTTCAAGTCCAAGCCTGCCCCCTTGTCCTGGCAAGTATTAGACTAAGGAGTCAGAGCCATTTTGGGTATCCGGAGTCAGTGGTTTCATAAACTGAGGAGTCGAAATTGGAGTTGGGAGATTTTTATACGACTCCACAGCCCTGGGTTTAAGTTAATTTTTAGGACAATATCTTATATAGTAAACAAATGTTCCAGTTCCCTTGGTTTACTATAATGAGATTATACTGTAATACTATAGTGAGCAATGGTGGTCAGTAACAGTGAGCTATTACAGAAAGGCATTATAAGCTTAACTAAACTAGTACGATAAAAGCTTACCAGCTCCACTCACCAGCGCTCTTTGAACAAACATGCACTATGAGGGAGAAATAACACAACTTTCAATGCAACACAACAAATATTAGGCCAGAAACCCACTAGGAGCGGTTTTTCTGAGTGCTTTGTGATTTGAAAACTCTTGCGAATGTAACGCTATGGGTGTGATCCCACTTGAGTGATGCGATTTTATAAAAATCCCCCATAGCATTGCATTTGCAAGAGCTTTTTCAAATCACTAGTGCTTAGAAATCGCTCCTAGTGGGTTTCCGGCCTTACAGTTTGTGATGATCAGGCTTGCTTTTTCAGGCCCCTTTCACACTAGGGCGGTTTCATTGTGTTGCGTTACCCTTTTTTACTGCAGGGTAACACTAAAGCAATGAAAACCTATGGGACATTTCATACCTGCCGCGGTGTGATGAGCTGGAAGCGTCGCATTTTACACAAAAGCATCAGCAAGTTACTGCTAAACATCCGCAGCGACCGGAAGTCATGTAAGTGAATGGCAGCGCAGATTTTTTAAACTGCTCCGCGTTGCAGTGCGCATGAGCAGAAGTGTATTTTTCAATACACTTCCGTGCAATTTGTTTTTCGGACACAGGAAGTGAGCACTTGAGAGCATCACTTGTAGCTTGGCTTGCAGCCAGATCTTCAAAGCCTATTTTTGACATAGTGCTGGTTTCTGGTGGACATACGTCCATCGAGTTCAACCAGAGAACAAAGTACAACACCAGCCTGCTCCCTCACATATCACTGTAGATCCAGAGAAGGCGAAAAACCCTTACAAGGCATGGTCCAATTAGCCCCAAAAGGGATGCAAATACCAGTGTTCTCCCCAGGCCTAATTAGGTGGGCGGGCCGCCCGGGTGGTTTAAAATCCCGCCCGGCTGCCAAAACTCAGGCAGGACTTTTTTTTTTTTTATTAATACAAGCCGGCGCCGTTAGAGGGCTGCGTGACACACACGCGCTCTGGCCATTCTATCCCCTTTCCTTCCCACAGCACCATCTCCTTTTCACGGGATGGAGGCGGGGAAGTATCCAGGGATGCGGCGCTGGGCTTACTGGACATCCAGGGCGCACTGTGTATCTGCGCTGCAGGAGCCGGCTACGGGACGCCACATGGACTTAGTCGGCTGCAGCACCGGATCAGCTGAGCCCTGGGATAGCTACTGGCACATGGAGGGACCAGAAGACAGCCCCCGGCAGCACCTCGGCATCAAGGGGAGCCGCCGAGCCGACCACCAGCTGCACCGGGCTCCCAGCTTCAAGCGCGGGACGCCAGAGCACCGCTCATTGCCACCATGCGGTCGCACCACGTGGCTGCCAGGATGCAAGCTGGGGAAGTCGGAAGCTCGCTTGGGAAACAACACTGAGCCTCAGCAGCTGAGTGGCCGCCACCCACGTGGTTGCGACCGTGGGCCCAGGAACCTCACTGCCTCACTCTGGCCACCCACGTGCCCGGCCCTCCGCATCGGAAATCCATTGCTACTGTTGCCAGGTATGAAAGACCCCACCTGACGCCATTCAGCGTGTGAGAGTGGGAACGGACCGTACCATTAGCACCTGCTCCCCCTGTCTGCTGCGTAGAAGAAGAATCCTCTGGCTAGTAATAAGGTGCAGTTATTAGGAATATCTAGAATAATTGATTGTGCTGACAGCGGGGATCAGAGGCGCGCCGGGGCCCAGGGGGAGCATGTCTGTGGCCTTTGCTTCAGCCAGACCCAGGGGGAAGGGAGAGGTCACCCAGCAAAACATCCAAAAGGTAAATCACCTTATTCTAAGGGGGAGGGGACACCTGCAGCCTCATCTTACAGCCCCCATGTATCATCATGCAACCCCCATTTGTCACCATGCAGTCCCTCATCATACAGCCCCCCAGTGTCACCATCATCCATGTGTCACCAACTCACCATGTAACCCTCATCTGTCACAATGCAGCCCCTTATGCAGCCTCCATGTGTCATCGTGCAATCCCCATGTCACACCGAGCAGCCCCCATGTGTCATCATGCAGCTGTCACTGTGCAGCCCCTCCTGAGTCATCATGCATGACAAATCATGTGCATGATGGATGGGGCATATATGAGAGCATGCTGCATCATTAGGTTATTATCTGTCCATATGTAGCAGGACGTATATCTGTCATCAGGTGTATATTTATATCAGTATATACATTCCCATCCCATATATAAATTTATAATAATGTACTCGCACACCTATCCATTGCCGGGCACTGAGCTCTGCACAGGTGCCATGGTTGAAGCTAGGCCCTTCACTGTTGAACTTTCTGGGGCCCTTCTGGCCCCTCGGCTGCTGGGCCCTGCTCCACCTGCATCTCATGCTAGCGCCCTGGTCCTACTTACTAAGATGTCGAACAGCTGCAAGCCAGCCAAACTGACCACAACCACAATGCCATGGGGGTCAAACACTCACTTTTGCTGTCTTTCACCTTCTCTCTCTTCTTGCTCTCCCTTTCCTCTACTCTTGCTCTGCTCTTTCCTCTCTTCTCTAAAAGTGCCCCAATATACTACACTGCTCTGTGCTCAGTACTGTGCCCCAGTATACTACACTCTCTGTGCTCAGTACTGTTCCCCAGTATACTACACTGCTCTGTGCTCAGTACTGTGCCCCAGTATACTACACTGCTCTGTGCTCAGTACTGTGCCCCAGTATACTACACTGCTCTGTGCTCAGTACTGTTCGCCAGTATACTACACTGCTCTGTGCTCAGTACTGTGCCCCAGTATACTACACTGCTCTGTGCTCAGTACTGTTCCCCAGTATACTACACTGCTCTGTGCTCAGTAATGTGCCCCAGTATACTACACTGCTCTGTGCTCAGTACTGTGCCCCAGTATACTACACTGCTCTGTGCTCAGTACTGTGTCCCAGTATACTACACTGCTCTGTGCTCAGTACTGTTCCCCAGTATACTACACTGCTCTGTGCTCAGTACTGTGCCCCAGTATACTACACTGCTCTGTGCTCAGTACTGTTCCCCAGTATACTACACTGCTCTGTGCTCAGTAATGTGCCCCAGTATGTTACACTGCTCTGTGCTCAGTAATGTGCCCCAGTATACTACACTGCTCTGTGCTCAGTACTGTTCCCCAGTATACTACACTGCTCTGTGCTCAGTACTGTGCCCCAGTATACTACAGTGCTCTATGCTCAGTAATGTGCCCCAGTATACTACACTGCTCTGTGCTCAGTACTGTTCCCCAGTATACTACACTGCTCTGTGCTCAGTACTGTGCCCCAGTATACTACACTGCTCTGTGCTCAGTACTGTTCCCCAGTATACTACACTGCTCTGTGCTCAGTACTGTGCCCCAGTATACTACACTGCTCTGTGCTCAGTAATGTGCCCCAGTATACTACACTGCTCTGTGCTCAGTAATGTGCCCCAGTATGTTACAATGCACTATATTGACCTTAGGGCCCTTTTCCACTAGCTGCGATCTGCTTCAGTTTTTTTCTGAATCGCAATTGGTGGGCGATCATGCTCCGTTCCCGGTAGCTAAACGTTGCAATCACGGGTAGTGGAAATTGTAGGTTGCGCGGTTGCATTTCCTAGTGTAAAAGGGACCTTACTTCCCCACCCGGCTACTTTTTCATGCCACCCGGCTGAAAAAAAATTCTGGGGAGAACACTGAAATACATACAAATAAGGAGATTTCTTTCAGAGCAAAATAAGCCATACATTACTTTTCTCCTATTTTGCGGTCACTTACAATAGGTAGTAGAAATCTGACAGAACTGACAGGTTTTAGACTTGTTTTGGTAGTTTCTGGATGACAGGTGTTGGTGCATACATTTGAAATCGGCGCCGGTAGACTTGGGAGCAGGATACAGCTGGTATATGGCTGATCCTGCTTCTGCACAAGTCTGGGCCGTGTTAATTACCATTTCCCCTCCAGGCCGCCATGGATAGTGGGGGAATGATATAATTCGGCTTCCAGCAATCATTACTCACTGAGCGTCGCTGTAGATGTGATTCCCTTTTTAATCTGTGAACCAAGCCTAAGAGCTGGGACCCACCAGAGCATTTAGGGATCGCTTTCAATTGCTATCGTTTTCCCTAAACCCTCTGCCAATGTACATGGATGGGACAGATTCCACTAGAGCAATTGCGATTAGGCAAATCACAATCGCAGCATTTTGGGAGCATTTCCATTCTAATGTATTGTATAGGAGCAGGGAAATCGCTCCCAAAGCACTACCGATTGTGATAGCGCTTTGTAGCGGGTCCCAGGGCTAAGGATCTATTGACCCTATGCATTGAAAAATGTTCACAGTTTAGTTTAACAAGTGTCTTATGTTTCTAGGCTTTTTGGTACACACAAATAGAGCCTATAAGTCACCATGGATATGTTAAGTATCTGCTGCATGTGTATTGCTGGCAAAAATGCATTGGCATTACACACTGTTCTAAAATGCAGAGATGTGAACAGTCCCATAGAATGGAAACTCAGAACAAAGTGTTACGCAACACACAGATTCAATGGACGCTTGTGATTTCTGAATACTAGACAGTTTTCTGAGTATTCAAATGGTGGGGGGGCGGGGAGTTACATATTTTGTTGAAACATATTTATAGTTGTAAGACCCATTCACATTTGTGTTAACTTATGTGACTATTAAACTTAACACTCACTTTATCATGGACTTGTATGATGGTAGAGGTATAATAAAATACATATGCAAAAACCATTTTAGGTCAGTTGCTTACATATGCAGTCATGCAAGGTCTGCTAGCACTCGCTGAATATGCAAAACTGCCCTCCTTGCTCCCCTTGGTACGAGAAGAATTTAGGCAGGTTGTATTAGGGCAAGTTCACACTAGGCAATTTTTCAGCGATTTGCTGATCACTGGCGATCAGCAAAATGCTGCCGCTAATGCAAGTCAATAGTAGTGTTCGCACTGTAGTGATCGCCAGTGATTAGCGATTTGCTGATGGTGTATGCAGCATTTTTGGAGTGATTGCATTTCAATGTTCTAGAACCACAAAATGCAATCACTCCTAAATCGCTTTCCTGTACAGTGAAAAAACAGCTTTTTGCTGATCGCTGGCGGTCAGCAAAATGCTACCAATGCACCCAGTGTGAACTAGCCCTTAGCCTGCAGTCAGAGCTGCAGACCCTCAACATGTTTCTACAACTGTATCCCGGGTAAAGCCGGTCAGTCACCATACAATCTTGATTGTACAATCTTTTTCAGTTGTATACTTTTCGCAGACTGAATGTACATGAATGAGATTGATTAGATAGACCCTCACGCTACAGAAATGCAATTAAAGTTTGGTACACACAATGCAATTTTCCATCAGATCAATTATTTCCGACAGGTCTGATCTGATTTCTGATTGATTTTCTGATCAGATGTAGACAAAATATATCAGGAAAACGATCGGAAATCAGATCAGGCCTGTCAGAAATAATCAATTTGACTGTCAATCTGATGGAAAATTGCATCGTGTGTACTAAGCATAAAGAGTAACTGCATCTGTTGTGAAACTTATCATGCAAGCTGCCACACTTCTCTGGCAACAGGTGTCACCATAGAGATGTGCCCGTCAATGCTGCCATGAACGCTGAACACAACACGTGCACAACATTATGTAGTAATGCAATGCATTAGTGCATGCACTGCCCAAGTTCTTTAATTGGTAAATTCACACATTTATGTATCACATTCCATTTTTCTTCATACAGTGTTGCGCATTTCTGGACAACGCTCAAAGAAACATACCACAGAAAGTGAATGCAAAAAAATATTAAAAAAAAAAAATGTGCACAGGATGTATTGCGATACAGTTGGGGTTTAACCACTTGAAGACTGTAAGCTTACAACGTTGACCAGGCTATTTTTTACAATTCAGGCCACTGCAGGTTTAAGGGCTCGCTGCAGGGCCGTACAACTCAGCACACAAGTGATTTCCCTCCTTCTGCCCACCAGAGCTTTCTGTTGGTGGGCTCTGATCGCTGCTGCAGTGTTTATTTTTTTTTTTTAATCTTTTTTTTTTTTTTTATCAAATTCCCTATTTTTTCCTCTCGTCCTCCCTCCCTTCCCCCGCCAGCCAATAACAGCGATCGACTGTCATAGGCATCAGCCTATGAGAGCTGATCGCTCCCGAGCCTCTCTAGGGGACAGCCGAGTGACACGGCTGTGGCCAGTACAGTGCTGCAGTAGATCGTAGCGCTGTATAATGTAAATAGACGGCGTTGGGTGACTGAGGACAGAGTGGAGCATCGTTGCGTGCGATCCCCTGCAATCTCCGCCCCCCCCCCCAGGACTTAACGCCAATTGGCGCTTCGCGGTCCTGGAGGAGACGCCGCATTCACGCCTGTCGGCATGACACGGTCGTTAAGTAGTTAAAGTATGTGCAAGATAGAGTGAATGAGAAATGAGAACGTATGCTAGGTACACATGAAGCAATTTCCGACATGTCCGATTTGCTCCTGATTGATGACGGGATCAATTTTGAGATCACTACGGCCCAAAGTTGATCAATCGGGAGCAGATCAAACAATTCAAAGATTATCGATTCGACCTATTGATCTGACAGAAAATTGCATGGTGTGTGCCAGGCATAGCATGCAGCAGTTAGGCGGGGCTGTGTATCTGGACAGCTTGATTACACACCTGTTGGCAGTCTCATGCCTTCAGATTTCAATCATAGGACAACTACATCTCAGCAGTGCCATTACCCTGATTCCCTTGGCACACACAGACTTTCTGGCTGCAACTGGTAGATATGGAATTTCTGCTTTTAATGTTTAAAGTATTAAAAATAAATCCCTTTAATGAAAAACATGTTATATAAAAGGAGAAAACAAATGTCAGGCTAGTGGAATAAGCCTGAGGTGCATGTTATCTGCACATGTGGTAAGCAGCATGCTCAGCATGTGAGGTGCAGGCTGCACAGCCTTCTGCTTTTACACCTGCATGGCTTCCCTTCTCTGAAGTGCTGGGAACAATCCATAATGAAGTAAGACAGACGTCTTTGCACAGATCAAAGGCACATTTCTGCCCGACATGAACAAGTTTCCTGGAAACAGTCAATTCTATGTAGGCTTACAAAGAGCTGCTACAAGAGAGGGAACGGTATTACTACAAACCCAAGGGCTAGCTAACACTTTGATTAACAAAACAAAAGGTCAGTTATATTCAAAACTCTATCCCGGATGCAATGTACAGCTTACTACAATGCACATTGTATTTCTCCCTGTAATTTTCAGTTTGTTATGTCTGTGGCATTTCTTTTCCTGTGCAGGTGTTTAAAAGTTTGTTAATCTGTGAATGTTGAACTTCATATTCAGCCTCCCTGGCGGTGTGATTACTTCCGGATTTTAGGGTCTAAAAGTGGTGCATTTTTTTCACAAGCTTTTAGACCCTAAAGCCAGGAAAAAAAAAATAATCATACTGCAGAGAGACCTGCAGCAGCCCAGCACATTACTCACCTCCCTGGATCTAGCAATGCAATTATCCCTCCATCCACCGGTTGGCGCTGTACCCCATAGTGAGATCGCCTGCTGTCGTCATGATGACAGATGGCTATCTCAACATAGGGATCCAGAGCTCCCAAGGACCAGTATAATAATGGCTGCTGGCATCTGGATCCCATGGGAGGCGAGATAAAGACGCCCACTATGCCACTGTAGGTTCGAAGACAACCAAGCAAATGTACCCCAAGACCAGGTGCCACCTGCCGAGACCTCCCCTGTTCACACTAGCCCAGGCCCCCCTGCCACGCTGAGTGTGGCAGAGACCGAGGTACTGAGACAACTCAAGTTACTCAACCGCAGGAAAGCATCGGGCCCGGACGGCGTGTCCAACCTCTGCCTAAAAACCTGTGCGGACCAACTGGCCCCAGTCCTTTCCTCCCTGTTCTCACAATCTCTAAAAGAACACAGGGTTCCCTCCTGCCTAAAGACCTCCACGATCATCCCCATCCCAAAGAAACCAGGTGCCACTGACCTAAACAACTTCAGACCTGTCGCACTAACATCAAATATCATGAAGGTCTTCGAGAGGCTGGTTCTTTCCCACCTGAAAAAGACCACAAGGGATTTGATGGACCCATACCAGTTTGCCTACAGGGCCAACAGGTCTGTGGAGGATGCCATCAACATCAGCCTGGAGCACATTCTGAGCCATCTAGACAGACCAAACACCTATGTCAGGATCCTCCTCTTGGACTTCAGCTCTGCCTTCAATACCATTAGCCCTGACATCCTCTGTGACAGGCTAGCCCTCCTCAATGTGCATCCCAGCCTCTGTGGCTGGCTGAAGGACTTTCTAAAAAACAGGACTCAGGCAGTCAAACTTGGCACCTTCTCCTCGCAGATACGAGTCACTAATACGGGTGCCCCCCAGGGTTGTGTCCTGTCCCCTATGCTATTCTCGCTGTACACGAACTTCTGCACCTCAACAAACAACTCGGTCCAGGTCATCAAGTTTGCGGACGACACCACCATCCTTGGCCTTATAGACGGGAGTGACGAACGAGCCTATCGCCAACAGATTGAGAATATCTGCAACTGGTGCAAGGCAAACAAGCTGGTTCTGAACACAGCTAAAACCGCAGAACTGATCATCGACTTCAGAAAAGGCCACCCCGCACTCCCTCCAGTCCTCATCGAAGGCATGGAGGTTGCCAGGGTCCTGCACGCACGTTTCCTAGGCACCACCATATCCAGTGACCTAAGGTGGGAGGAAAATGCCACAATTATCCAGAAGAAGGCCCAGCAAAGACTGTTTTTCCTACGTCAGCTGAAAAAGTTTGGAATGTCGCAAGATCTTATGAGCTGCTTCTACTCTGCTGCCATTGAGTCAATACTTTGCTCTTCCATCATCGTATGGTATGCAGGGGCCTCTGCGAACGTCAGGTACAGATTACAAAGGGTTATTAAGTCTGCGGAAAGGATCATCGGTACTCCCCTCCCACCACTCAACCTCCTCTACTGCTCTAGACTGCGCTCAAGGGCCGCTAGGATAGCAAGAGACCCCACTCACCCTGGCAACTGCTACTTCAATCTCCTCCCCTTAGGTCGCCGCTACAGGTCCTTACCCACCAGGACAACAAGACACAGGAACACTTTCTTCCCCCAAGCAATTGATCTCCTCAACCGTCCCTCCCAACCACACTCCCTTGCTCCAGCGCTCACACCTGGGTAGTCACTCGCCGACGTTACATCTCCTTACGTGGTCTTGACCTACTAAGTACTCTATTGTCTTCCGGTACTACTATTGCCTATCTGTTAGCCTACATTACTGTATATCTTGTCTTGTGTACTACTTGAGCTTGTATGTGCTAAAAATAATTCCAGGTACAAACCCCTGTACTTGGCCATTAAACTTGATTCTGATTCTGATTCCAATGCTCTGCCTATACCTCCCGGCAGCTACCACAAGTCTAGCTCAGGGTTACCGCTCTGAGCTGAGGATTTCTGACCCGAGCTTGACCGTTGAGGCGGTTAACCACCTGAGCGTTATGGACGAGCTCAGCTCGTCCAGTAACGCCGCGGTGGATTGCTCAGGCCCTGGTGGGCCAATTTGCATAATTTTTTTTTCAAACACGCAGCAAGCACCTTGCTAGCTGCGTGTTTGTTCCTATCGCCGCCGATCCGCCTCTACCCACCACGAAAGAGCCCCCCCCTCCCACAGACCCCTTGCACAGCCTGACCAAATCACCGGCAGGCTACGCTATGGGGTGGATTGGGACTCCCGACGTCAATGACATCATTCCGATCGTCACCATGGCGACGGGGAAGCCCATACAGGAAATCCCGTTCAGAACGGGATTTCCTGTTGGGTGTGATCGCCGGCGGTGATCGGAGGGGTGGGAGGGATGCCGCAGGGAGGGGGGAATCATGTAGCTAGCGCTAGGCTAGCTACATGATACAAAAAAAAAAAATAATAATAATAGGTAGAAAAAAACCCTCCCGCGGCCGTGCGCCGCAAATAATCAGAACGCTAGGGAGGTTTTAAAGACCTTCAACACCTACTTATCTTTGGAGAGCTGAAAGTACAGTTATCCTTTAGAAGGAAAAAAAACACCACAGTATTACACTAAGTACACACCCATTACTATTGTAGGTACACCAGCTTCTATTATTATTATTTTTGATCTATACAACCTCAGCATCTTTCGTGGTGGTGTACAATAACATACGAGGTATAACAATACAAAGCATACAATACAACACTTGATACAAGACAAAAGGGTATAACAGCTAATACAGTGAACAAGTTAACTACATGTTTTATAAGAGGTGGGGGGTATGTACACCCATTACACAGAATTGTGAGACTAAAGGGGAAGAGAGCCCTGGCCAAAAGGCCTACAGTCTAAACATTTAAGGTATAGGATAGTAGGTAAGGGAAGCGGTGTGTGGAGTGGTAGAATGGTGGTTAGTGGGCAGGGTCCTAGGTAGGAGAGTATGCTTGTCTGAAGAGGTGAGTTTTCAGATTGTGCCTAAAAATAGTAAGTGTGGGTGAGTGGCGGATGTGTTGAGGGAGAGGGTTTCAGAGGAGGATAGAGGATCGAGAGAAATCTTGCAAGCGGGCGTGGGAAGAGGTGATCAGGGAAGAAGACAGAAGAATATTGTTAGCAGAGCGGAGATTGCGTGTAGGATGGTATCTGGAAAGAAGTTTATTTAGATAGGAAGGTGCTATGTTGTTGAGAGCTTTGTAGGCGAGAGTAAGAATTTTAAATTGTATCCTTTGTGTAACTGGCAGCCAGTGGAGGGACTGACAGAGGGGGATTGGGCTGGAGAATCGGGAGGAGAGGTGGATGAGTCGTGCTGCAGAGTTCATGATAGACTCTAGCGGGGCTAAACGGTTGGCAGGGAGGCCGCAGAGCAGTTTCTAGCCTTCCTTTCACCCTTGTAAACTCCCCACATCTATCTGTGACAGGGTATCTCACATCTTTGGCCTTTAATGAGCACATCATGTGTAATCACTATGTTTTGTCAACCATTACTTTCCTGCCTATATTTGTACTGCCGATTGGACCGGATGCACTGCTTACATATCTAATTCTGTTTTAGGCTCAGTTCTCACTTGAAGCAGATGCAAAATGGCACTGGTACAAGCGCACCCGCTCAGGATTCCCTGCTTTTACTTTGCATGTCCATATCGTCTGTTTTGGCTCGGTTTGCCGCCACCCAAATACTCACATGTCCCCTGCTGATGCCTCCACTCGGCCCTGAAGCGAATATACAGACCAGAGGCCGGAGGGACATGGTTCTTCCAGATTATAAAAGATCAATTCTCCCTAGCAACAGGGAGGATTTTCAATGGTCCACCATGAAGCAATGAGAATACTCCCTGTTGCTGAGGATTCCCACTGGTCTTTTGCAATCCAATGGGGAGCCCTATGCTTCTGTTTACCAGCTTTGGGACTGAGCGGAGGAGCCAGCCACGGCTGAAAGGGGACACGTGAGTATTTGCGTGGCGGCTTGTGAAGAGGATAAGCGCATGTAACGAAGAGCCTAGTGGGAATGGACACAATTTGTTCTTATAGGCTTTCAGATCATCGGTGCACCCGGCATTTTGCAGTCCTTTAGGGTTTTTTTTGTTTGTTTGTTTTTTTTAAACAAATGGAAGCGGGATCCTATTGTTAACAATAGGATCCACTTCCTGCATTGAGTGGAGGTGCAGAAAAAGGGCCTGTTTCCACTACATGCAGATTGAATGCAGAAAAACTGACTCCAATTAATGTCTATAGGCCTGTTCCCACTAAACGCGATTTTTCTGATGCAGATTTTCCCATAGGCATTCATTGGAGTCAGTTTCTCTGCATCCAATCTGCGTGTAGTGGAACCAGGCCCTTAAAGTGAACCGAGCATCATTTTTTACACCCAGGACAGCTCTATAGCAAATAAAAAAATGCATTCTAAAAATGTGGTTTATTATTATATAAAAAAAAATAAAAAAAAAAAAAAAAAAAAAAAATAACCCTTTCATTTTACCTCATTTTTTTTTACATCTAAGGGTTAAAATAGCCACTTTGTCCGTCTGTAAAGGACCTGAGGTCACTGAGCAGGAGATGTTGGAAAGCAGATAAATCACCTCATTAGACCTAATTGACCACAAACAAACCCCCATTGTACTTCAAACAGAAAACATCAGTTACAGTTGAAGAATTTCACACCTAGCCTGGATAATGCCAGTAGTAAAATAGCAGGGGTTGTACTTCTGAACAATGGCAGCCCTTGCAACTATTTGAAGCCAGGAGCTGCTTGGATCCCTTTAATGTGTACATTTTCTGCACAAGTGGGAACCGAGCATAACAGTGTCACGGGGTGGGAACTGAGCATAACACAGTCACCAATAGCAGTAAGGGAAATCGGTCAAACGGCAGGCAGCCCCACAGCAATTTCAAAATTTCCTACAGCAATCCTTTGTGTAAATGTTTAGACTGTGGTTAAGTTTTTTTTTTTTTTTGTAAACATTCAGCCTTTTTAGATCTCTATGGGAGGGCAAATTCGTCAGGAAGATATAACTTCATTATTGATCACAGGGCAAATTGATTTTCATCAGGCATAATTTCTCACTATACTTATCTGTAATTTTTTTTTTTTTTAACTACTTGACCACTGAGGGGTTTTACCCCTTTAGGACCAGAGCAATTTTCACCTGTCAGTGTTCCTCCTATTCTTTCGCCAATAACTTAATCACAACGACTTGATCTATATCTTATTTTTTTCACAACCAAATAGGCTTTCTTTGGGAGGTACATTATGCTAAGAATTATTTTATTCTAAAACACATTTTAATTGGAATAATAAGAAAGAAAAAAAAAAAAAAGAAAAAAAAACAACAACTCAGTTTTCAGCCATTATAGTGTTAAAATAAAACCCACACATTGTATTTGCCTATTTGTCCCGGTTATTGCAACGGTTAAATTTTTTTCCTAGTACAATGTATGGCGCCAATATTTTATTTGGAAATAAAGGTGTATTTTTTTTTTTCTTATGAATGGGAACTGCACTCCCATTCGTGCCTCCGCTATCCGGCGGTAACGCGTGGTCGCTCGCGCGGGAGGCAGCTGCCCACTCCTATTGACGAATTTTCGCGTCCCTGGGACTTCAAATGAAGTTTCCCAGGTAGTGATTATACTGCACCTGGTGGAGTACTAAATGTACCGTTAATTTTTAGTACTAACAATACTCAAGGTGTTCACTACCTTGCTAACATAATACAGTTTTAAGTCTCAGGGGCAAAGAAAAAAAAAAAAAAGGGGGGGGGGGGGGGACACAGCTTGTTTTCCAGTCATTCTATAATCTCTGTATTGCCTGGTGGGGGAAAAAAAAATAAAAATAAAAATAAAAGTATGATTAGAGGTCAAAGGTGCCTTACAAGAAAATGAATGGGCCCATTCACATTGCTGCTGCTTTACTTGTTCACTTCAGCGTTTTAAAAAAGTCTTTATTATGAATCCAAACAATGCACATAAAGGCCTGTGCAAGTCACTACACAAAAAAAATGTCACAGTCTATCAAAAGCTTAGCCTAGCCTAGAAAAGTGCTCTTAGTGTGAACCAGCCCTTAGGCCAGGAGCCCCCTTTAAAATCATGAATCACATTTGCAGAGTGCTTTAAGGCCTTGTTTACATTATAAATCACCAGCGCTATCTCGCAAGCGCTGAGCGATTTATTGAGCGAATTTGAAAGCACTTTTCGCTAAGAAAAGCACCTTTCTCTTTCCCTCAAAATGAATAAATAAAATGTATTTATTCATTAAAAGCACTCGGAAAATAGCTTCTCAAAGTGCTTTTTCAAGTGCTTAGTGATTTCCCCATCCTTTCTATTGAATTGCAAACGCTCTGAAAATGGTGCAGGAGCCGCGTTTGCGATTGGATAGATAGCTCATCGCTTATGTGAGAACACTCACATACAGCAATATCACACAAGGGCTTTAAAAAAAAAAAAAAAAAAAAAAAAACAACCACCAGCACTTAACGACTAGGGCTTTTTGCAGTGATCGGTGCTGCGTAGGCTCTCCAGCCCGCAGCACCGATCAGGATTGAGCCTTGGCGATCAGATTCCCCCCCCTTTTTTCCCCACTAGGGGGATGTCCTGCTGGGGGGGTCTGATTGCCGCCGGCTGATTGTGATCTGCGGGGGGGCTGCTCAAAGCCCCCCTTAGCAGTGTTTTCCGCCCTCCCTCCACTTCTGTCCCTCTACCTTATCCCGTGAGCGGAGCATGGGATAGGCTTCAGCCTATCATATGCCGGCGATCCCCGGCCAATCAGAGGCCGGGGATCACTGATCTACGTCATGGCGCTGCTGCGCAGCAGCGCCGTATGATGTAAACAGCGGGGATTTCTTCCCCGCGTGTTTACATTTCGCCGGCGAGCCGCGATCGTCCATGCTATACCACTAACGACCCGCCGACGCCTATCGGCGTTAGGCGGTCGTTAAGTGGTTAGAAACGAAAAACGCTCTAAGGCCCCCTGCACACTGCAAATCAGATTTGCCATTTTCCCTGGATGCTATCAAAAGAAAAATGCAGAAAAACGCAGCATGCAGTAAAAATTAAATCGCAAATCGGAATTGCATTTTTAAAATCGATTAAAAACCCACAAATCGGAATCGCATGTAGTGTGCAAGAAGCCTTATGGTGGCCATACATGGTATAATTTTTTCATCCAATCTTACCATTTCTATGTAATATAAGGGAACTGCCTAAATTATCATCTTTTCAGTATATTCACTTAATTTACCCTTACACTACATAGAAATGGTAAGATTGGATAAAAAAAAAAATTGTACCATGTATGGCCACCATAAGTGTGAAAAAGCCCTCAGTATAATTTTTCGGATTTCTGCCACTTTTGAAGCGGATTCTATTTTAATAGTAGAAATTTGTACAGCGATTGCAATTCAAATTTTTTTTTTTTTTTTTTTTTCCCTTCTAGGTAATAAGATTGCTTTGTATAAGTGATTAAAAAGCATTTTTGCAGCGATCCAACACTCTGTATTGAAACACAATTGCTCCACAAATGCTGCAGGACCCACTGCGATATGGGGACAATCGCTCCTGTGGAATCACCGCCATTGACTTCCATAAGCCTAGCATTTTATGTAATAACCAACGTTAGGCACCAAAGTGCGGCTGTGGGACTGCCCGAGTCTGCGGATCCCCTTATATACACCTTGTTGTGGAAGACTACATAAGACCTACTGGAAGTAGAGTGCTACTAGAAGGAAAAACTTTTTTTAATTCTAGAAAAGTAATAGAAGAGTAATTTAGAGCTCTGGTGTTGGTTGCATTTGTATGTTACAGTGACTGAGGTCCTGCGGGGGTGTGTAGGCGGACAGCAAGCTGCTGTGCACAGAACTCCCTGCAGTGTCCCATGTATACAAGTGTGGCACAAAGTGTGAGCATGACAAGAAATGGGAAAGCACAAAGAAAGGCAGCACAGAATGAGAGGCACACAAAATCCACAGTAGATTGCCACCCAATATTCCAAATGAGCAATTCCTTTCTGAAAGGTATAGATTCACAAGGGATCAATTCCTACCACACACTGCACATCAATTGTAGTGTTGCACTGATCGATACAGTGCAATGCTATGAGACATCAATCTGCCAGTGCTCTCCTCCGATCGATACTTTTGATCAATGTTTTTATTGAAATCAATGGATCTGACATTTTGGGGAATCGGTTCCCAGCAAATGATTCAAATCTACAGGGAATTAAGTGGGAAAATCGAGGAGTATATAGGCACCTTAACTGTCCTGAATCCAAGAACATCTTTGCTGGTTTCATTTTTTATTAGCACTCTTCTTAAAGTGAACCCGAGGTGACAGTTTTATGGAGGCTGACAGTTATTTCCATTCAAGCAATACCAGTTGTTTGGCTGTCCTGTTGATCCTCTGCCTCTAAGGGCTCGTTTCCACTTGTGCGGCGCGCGCGCCTCGCAGACGCGCGCCGGCACTGAGCGGGTGGGCGGGATCGCAAGCGAATTCCATCAGCCGTGCCATGCACGACTATGGGAATGCGCTGCCTCCCGAGCGAATTTTGCGGTGGGGTTCGGCCGAATCGCTACCGCAAGCGATTCGGCCGACGGCACCCTAGTCAGATGGCAGTTTCCCCGCGCGATTTGCCTGCAGGGAAACTGCGGAATCGCGGCGGTTTCTGCATAAGTGGAAACGGGCCCTTATACGTTCAGCCATATGAACATGCATGCAGCAGGTCTGCTGTTTCTGACAATATTGTCAGAACTGACAAGATTAGTTTCATGCTTGTTTCTGGTGTACTTCAGACACTACTGCAGTAAAATAGATCAAGCAGGGCTGCCAGGCAACTGGTATCGTCTAAAACAGGGATGTCAAACCGGTCCTTTGACGGCCGAGATCCTCACACATTTTTTATACAGCTCAAATTAATTGATGGGTCTGAATCAGGAAAGGTGTGGTCCATCAGGTAGAACACATTCCTCTCTTTCTCAGTCCATCCTAAACACTGGCCTGGATCTGGCCCTCCAGGCCTGGAGTTCAATACCTGTGGTCTAAAAGGAAATAAATATGGCAACCTCCATATTACTCTCACCTCGGGTTTACTTTAACATCTACCTGATATATGAGAACCTGAATTAATTTCTGCTACAGCTTCACACTGTTGATTTTGTGCCATTAGATCTGTTTGTTATTTTTTGTATTTACTTGCTTAAAACGTTATTGCAATTGCAAGTTTGCTAAAATGTGGCAATGATGAGTGTGATTCATCCTGGGCTTTTTCTAGAACTGGATGAACTGGAAAAGTGCTTCATGGCCCCGAGGCCACCAAAAAGCTAGATGGGTGTTGTGCTCTCCACCTCCCATAGTTACCTGCTTGGCAGATCTCCGAACCATCAGCAACTACATCTTCACCTTTATTAAGGAGCCCATTAATGATACAATCGTGATTGTACAATTCTACTACTTCTATGTATCATGAAGGGACAACCTAAAGTATTCATGCAAAGTAAATTCTTTCAGTTTCCCCTTCTACTATATAGATTATGTAAAACTGTACCATTAAAATTGTGTGCTCACCTTTATTCTCAGAAAATATGGCCATGTACCATGTGACACAACAGTCACATGACTATAGTGCTGGTGAATAGAGGAGGTGGCAATGTGGCAGTGCAGCAGCAGAAGAGGAGTCTCAGAGCTGCAGGGCAGGTATGATATTCACTCCATGGTACACATGCTTAATTTTAGTGGGGGATGGATTAGAGCAGAGGTGCTCACACTTTTTCACCTTGTGAGCTACTATAAAAATTATAAATTAAAAATGATGTATCTACAGATGCAAGCCACAACTGCAGCACAGCAACGGTCTATCAGCGATTACAGCTGCCGCCATTAAATTGAGACACATATCAAAGAGTCCTTCTCAGTAAGCCAAATAGAACAGTGCTTAACCAAATAGAGTCACAATATCTCATATGCTCATTGTCCGGCACAATTGCAATCAGCTGTAGCACAGAATGCTTCTAAATGTACGGCTCCCCAACCTGCAACATCATTAATGCTCTACACTACTCCAGAACAGCATATAGCACTAAGCTTATGTCAAAGGGACAGAGTAAGGGCTGGTGCACACCAGAGCAGTTCTAGATCGTTTTTTTCAAAACGCTTGCAGGGGGAAAACCGCTTGGCTAATGAAAGTGAATGTGATGGTGCACACCAGAGTGGGTGGCTTTTTCCACAAACGCAAACTCGAGGGCTGCAGCATTTTTTAGATTTCTGAGGCGTTTCTGCCTCAATGTCAAAGTATAGGAAAGTGGAAAACCGCTTTTCCAGACGTTTTTGTTACACAATTATGCAATGAGTAAAAGTTTATCTCGGATCCACTTTAAGGGCCCATTCACACTTAGAAGCACAAAACGTCGGCGATTTTTGCGGGAGTGATTTTTACACGATTTCCCGCAGAATAAAAAAAAAAAAATCACTGGACAGTGCAGCGATTTCTCCCCAATCGCGTTTAGTGCTTTTATAGCACGGAAACGCGATCGCCGGGAAATCGCCTGAAAATGGTTCAGGCTATGCGTTTCGCGTTTTTGGCCTACTTGCGGCGATTAGCACAAATCGCCCAATTAAGAATGGGCCCATACGGTTTAATTACACTAGCGCTTTTAAAAGCGCTAGCGTTTTGCCGAAATCCCTGGAAAAACGCTCAAGTGTGAATGGGCCGTAAGTCCTGTCACAGCTGACTGCTACACTGTACAGAGTGCTAACTGCACTGATCAAGGATGACTGGCAGAAGACAAATGCCTGGACAGGGCTTTATAGACCACCAAAGTAGTTTCAGAGAAGTGGCCTCACTCACAGTGACAGCATTCATTACACTATCCGGTCATTACTTTATCAGAGGAACTGATGATTCAATCACAAACAGGCACTAACAGAGTCCATTAGGTATAGTAGAGGTTGTGAATTCACTACAGTAGACAGCTGCCATACAGCACTGCAGATGGCTTTCACACAGGATATGCCAAGCTGCATACTTATCCAGCACACAACTTCATGCTGCTTCTACTGTCAGGATTTACCGCGCAGCAAAAGATTGAAAGCACAGCATTCCAATCTGTGCAGAGGAATAAAAAGTTTCCCTGATACAATCTACAAAGTCTTGATAAGTCAGACCAGGTCTTTTAAGTGGTTCTTACCTGCTGTCAATGTGAAGCTTTCTATAGCTCATATTATTCTTGTGATGGTTTCTGCTGTTCCACCCACGTCTGTGGAGGAGAGATTTGTATGACTGCTGCCCACTCAGTTATGCGCTGCTTTGGCTAGACTAAGCATGTGTAGGAGGGAGGGGATGCTAACCGTTCCAGATCAGACTCCAGAGGAATACAATGTCTCTCTTACAAACTTAATTTAACACACACAAAAAGCCTGTATACATGAAAATCAAACCACCATCTGCCACTCTTTTGCTGAGCAAACACTAAAAGTCAAAAACAACTAAAGTCAAACATTTCTGGTGTAATAATGGATGTATTGGCTTAAAGGGAACCAGAGGGGACAGCGATATGGAGGCTGACATGTTTATATTCTTCTAAATAATCCCCTGCAGAGTACCTGCACATCACTCTTACATGTACCCACAGTTACATTGCCTAGGGCCTGATAGATGTTCTTTGTTCCGGTCTGTACCTTTTACAAGTACTTACCAAGGACTAGTTTTAGTCTAGCCACACCCCCTTCAGCACCTCCCTTTCCTTAACTTATTTAATGTCCTAACTAGATGCGATGTGCCTGGATATATGTATTTAGTTTTAGTCTATGACTAAAGGGAATAAATATGGCAGTCTCCATATCCTTCTCACTTCAGTTGTCTTTTAAAATTCCTATGCGTTGGCAGTTAAGAGACGAATTTCATGTTACATACTTTAAAATCAACAGGATTGTAATATGCAAATTAGAGGAGTCGGTGGAATCCTAAACGGAGGAGTCGAGTCGGTGGATTTTAGTACCGACTCCACAGCCCTGCTTTTTACTGTAGAAAAATCACTAAAATCAAAACATGGACAGTACAATACATATGTTATGTAAGTAGAGCAAGTATTTATCTACTTATGTTGTTTTTTTTCTGAGATAGTATAACTGACAGCTGCTGTTTAAGCCACAGACCCTGAACAAGCATGCAGATCATATCTATGATAAATCTGGCAAGATTTGCTGCATGCTTGTTGCAGGTGTGCAATTTAGATCATAATGACCAGAAA
Source organism: Hyperolius riggenbachi (assembly GCF_040937935.1). NCBI lineage: Eukaryota > Metazoa > Chordata > Amphibia > Anura > Hyperoliidae > Hyperolius > Hyperolius riggenbachi. The sequence goes on along the minus strand of NC_090647.1, from coordinate 109,122,085 downwards.
GATGAGCAGGACAGCCAGGCAACTGGTATTGTTTAAAGAGAATCTGTATTGTTAAAATCGCACAAAAGTAAACATACCAGTGCGTTAGAGGATATCTCCTATTACCCTCTGTCACAATTTCGCCGCTCCTCGCCGCATTAAAAGTGGTTAAAAACCGTTTTAAAAAGTTTGTTTATAAACAAACAAAATGGCCACCAAAACAGGAAGTAGGTTGATGTACAGTATGTCCACACATAGAAAATACATTCATACACAAGCAGGCTGTATACAGCCTTCCTTTTGTATCTCAAGAGATCATTATACACAGGCAGTGTGCATAGAGGGGCCAGGAGGGGGGGAGATGCATCACAGAACCACAACACTGAAGAACTTGGCAGCCTTCCAGACACAGGCTGACAAGTTTGACAAGAGAGAGAGAAGTTGATTTATTACAGAGATGGTGATAGTAGAACGTGCTGCAGTAAGCCAGAACACATTAGAATAGCTTTTGGAACTTGTAGGATGATAAAAAACAGGATGTAATTTTTGTTACGGAGTCTCTTTAAAGGAAAATAAATATGGCAGCTTCCATAGGTCTCACAGCTCTGGTTCCTTTTAACTTGAAAGTGTAATGCCTTTTACACATGCTAGATAGTTCTCGGTAGGGGCCACCTATGCTGAGAATCTAGCATGTGTACAGCAGCCCCGATCCCCCTCAGTGCCACGGGCAGCGATATGACTGGTGGATCGCTGGCCCAGGGCATTGTTCTCTTACTCCCCCTGCCCTCTGTCAAGCACTGAACCATCAGCCCCTCCCTTCCTTCCATAGCAACAGCCTCAGCCGCACACTGTTGCTCAAGTGATAAAGTCTCAATCCCTGCAGGACAACAGTTCTCATACATGCTATTCTGTTGAAATACAAAAAGGTAGTACTTGGGGTACAACTAAATGAATCAATAGGTAATTCATGGTACAAATGCCATTAAGAAACAGGAAGAAGATGTGGTCTGTACAGCCACAAGGCTAGCGACATGCCTGTACTGCCTCTGCCCTGCACTGTAGCTAAAGCGATTGAGTCCTGGTCCCTGGCTGGCGACAGTGGAGGGCAAAGGCTGAACAGACATGTCGCTAGCCTTGAGGCTAGTGATGCACTCTGTTGCTACAAAAGGGGGGATGAGCGTTGACAGAGGCAAAGAGTGGGAACAATGCTCCCGGCCAGAACTTTGCAAGAGAAAATCTGCCAGCCTGATCGCCAGCTGAGATGCTGTGGATGGAAGGGGACTGCTGTATACAGGGCTCTGGAGTCTGTACAGAAATCTTTCGACTCCAACTCCTCAGTTTATGAAGCCACCGACTCCAACTCCGGGTACCCAAAATGGCTCTGACTCCTCGACTCTGACTCCTTAGTCTAAAGCTGGCCACTAACGGTCCAATTTCTAGTGAAAAATCGTTCGAGCGATCAGAAATTCTGATCGGATTGGTTGTAAATAATCTCCATTGGTGGACACAATCGATTATCAACGAAAATTTGGATTTTCTTGGTGGTCGTGATAGATAGGAAGTAAAGATTGGTTAGTTGATGGTGTAGTGAACGATTTTTCATCCGATCAGAATTTCTGATCGCTCGAACAATTTTTCGCTAGAAATTGGACCGTTAGTGGCCACCTTAATACTTGCCAGGGCTGTGGATTTTGTACAAAAATCATCCAACTCCTCAGTTTATGAAGCCACCGACTCCAACTCCGACTCCGGGTGCCCAAAATTGCTCTGACTGACTCCACAGCCCTGGCTGTATACACGCTAGATTCTCAGCAGAGGCAACCTGTCTGACAATCAGTCTAGTATGTGTACAAGGCATTACTTGGGTTGAAAAATTCAGCAATGGTCAAATACTGAACATTTACTTTGTACAGGGATTATGAAATGGCTAACAGTAATGTGGCTTTACTGGATGTTAGATAACATACCATGCTGAGTATACAGTTATGTAATCTGCACTGGTGTTACTGCTTTGTTCTTACACTCGTGTTAAGTCAATAAATAGATTTTTTTTTCATTTTTTAAACAAGAAGTTAGGCTGACCGCCACATCTGATCCAATTCTTTGGTAAATAATTGAACATAAAAATACAGAGGTATGAAGCCAGGGACTCCATTCACAAAGAATGTGTTTATAGGTATTCTTTATTTCCTCACTGGTGAAACTGTACCAACAGCCAAACACCACTATGTCAATTAGGAAAACTTGTTTTGCATAACATTTTAGTAAGAGGGCTTTATGATCCTTTGAAGTCCCTTACACACTCCTAGGAGTTCTGGTTCACCATGAGATCACTGGGTAATCTGTAACTGTATCAGCTGTAGTATGAATGATAAAATGAAGGTCTATGGACTTTCACGTTCCTATGTAAAATGCACACTATGTGCAGGGAGTCAAAACTCACTGCAACTCACGTAGTGCGTATGAGCCCTTTAAGCGGTATAGTCACCATAAAAATCAAATTTCAACAGCAACTGGTCTGAGTGTATTAAGTGATAAAGATGCTAATCCTGCATTCAAAACTTGCAAAACTTTTTCTGCTGTTATGGTTTGTAGTTATCACATACTTTCGGAGCACTGGCCCTAGCGCCAAACAGTGCCAAAGAGTTGAATGCTGGGAGTTCTTTTTATCTAGAATATATTCCTCCTCTTCCTTTTATTTCCCTACCTAGCTGCTTATCAGAAACACCCTCTGATTACTTGTGTTTACAAGCAAGGCTGAGGTGACTCAGTGATTGGATGTGTAAATAAAAAAAAAGAAAAAGAAAAAAAAAAAAAAAAAAAAAAAGAAAAAGACAGTGCACTTGTTAGTATACGCCTCAGTGGGAGTGTCTGAAGACTCAGAGGAGGGCAGCTAATAAATACACAATGAGCAAGAGAAGGGAGGGGGGAAAGACAAGAGATAGGCCTGGTGCACACCAGAGGAGTTTTTATGAGCGTTTTGAGTTTTTAAATCTGCTGCTAATGTTATCCTATGTGTCTGTGCACACTGGAGCAATGAGGTTTTGTAAAAAAAAAAAAAAAAAAAACAACCCATAGCATTACATTGGGAAGAGCTTTTGAAACCTCTAGCGCCCAAACGCTAGAGGTTTCAAAAGCTCTTCCCAATGTAATGCTATGGTTTTTTTTTTTTTCTTTTTTTTTTTTTTACATAACCTCATTGCTCCAGTGTGCACAGACACATAGGATAACATTAGCAGCAGATTTAAAAACTCAAAACGCTCAGAAAAACTCCTTTGGTGTGCACCAGGCCTCAGGGAGGATATGACGTCAGCATTAGCTTGGCAAGATGGCCACTGCCTAGAATAGGATTTTCTGTTTTTCCTTTATAAAATTCACAGGAATTATTACGTGGATAGCACAATACATCTGTTATGTAAGTAGAAGTAGTATTTATCTACTTATATATGTGTTTTTTATTTCTAGGTTAGCATGGGTGTCACTTGTTCTTTAAGGCCTGGACCCCACTGAAATCAGCAAACGCAAAACGCAACCGCTAGCGTTTTGTCTGAGCGGTTTGCAAGTGGATTCATGCGCGTTTTTGGTCGTGTTATGCAACGTATTTTTTTGCCCAGCGGGTGCGTAGCGTTTTGCGTTTTGATCCTGATTGGTCCTGTGAATTATTTTTCATTTTGTTACAGTGTGCTGAACCGCAAAACGCTAGCAAAACCGCTCAGTTTAGGTTTTGCTGAGCGTTTCCGCTAGCGGTTCAATACTTTACATTGAAGCGCTAACGCTCCCAAAATGCTGCACGTCCTGCGTTTGCGTTTCTGAGAAACGCAAACGCTCCTGTGGAAGTTGCCCCATCCATTAACATTAGCCCAGCATTTTGGCAAACTGCTAGTGTATCGCAGTGCTGCCAAAACGCTGCCAAAAGCGCTCCTGTGGGTTCCAGCCCTTACTGCTACTACAGACACCTGCAGTAACTTTTGATGCATACTTTCTACCATCAGGTTTACATCCCACTAGGAAGTCTATAACTTTAGATACTAGTGTGTTTACGCCAGAATTTCACAACATTTAAACCCATGTTTATGATTTATTGAGTGGTACTTTACACCTATGAATACAGTCTACAACCATAGTTCCATAGCATGACTTGTTTCTGCTTAGGACAAAAGCGTACTTAGTACCAAAGGATCCCCCGTAACCAACTGTATAAAACCTGGGAAGCTCCGATACACATTGATCCGAGCAGAGCAAATTCACAATATTACAAATATCTTTCCATTACTGGATTTTTTTCCTTTTAATACTATCACCAAGTGTGTGAAGAACTTACCTAGCTGTCTTGCTCCTTTACTAATAAACCTTTTAAAAGAACAAACCACACATTGCTATAAATTAGAAATAAATGCTGGCTAAAGAAGTGTGGAGTATAAATTTTGCGCTTGTATAACATGACAGCAGTTAGCACCTCCAGGTACATCAGACTACTTCTCAGAGTGTTTTGCAGACCTGTAGTCAGTGTGCCCTGTAGATGACTCACATTCTTCTGTGACAGACACACCTTCACACCTACTTTCCACAATTTTGTGAAATTACCCTTTAGGGTTCAAACCCACTAGCAGCTTTTTGTAAGCGCTAGTGCTTTGAAAAAGCTCTTGCTAATGCAATGCTATGGGGGATTTTTTTTATAAAATCACATTGCTCAAGTGGGATAACAGCTATAGCATTGCATTAGCAAGAGCTTTTCAAATCACAAAGCACTCAAGAGCACTCCTAGTGGGTTCCAGTCCTTATATATTGGATTATGAATAGATGTATGGTCATTCCAAAATGAGTAGTATCTCCCTATAGCTTTAGTATTGGGTTGGAATGGTATGTAACTGCATACTGCACATGCATCACCATAGAAGCCAGGCATTTATACTGTCAGAAACATTGCACTTTCCTTTGCCTTAGGTGACCTATAGTGGAGGAGCAGAAAAGTGTTGCATTCATCTCTGAAATACACATACATTTCATTATACCAAACCAGTAATTCCATCCTAGCCCATACCTTGGGACCACTGGATGCTGGAGCACATACTCCTCAACATGTTCCCCCCGAAACCTTCAAAGTGAACCTGTATGCCTGTTTATAGAGTGAGCCTAAAACCCGAGTTGTAAATTATGCCGGCTCTTCATAACTCGTACACATGCTAAACGAAAGTAGTTTGAAACATCCGGCAAACAATAGATTTCCCTGTGTTGGACAACAATCATGTGCAAAAATATGTCCAAATGACAACGATGAGTGACAGACATTGGGCATTTTGCCAGTTCCACCCAGCAGGATCAACTCAGATGACTGTCGGGCAGATATCGTGCAGTCAGCCACGCGTGACCAATGTCGTTTGAACGACCTTGCTCTTCTGAATGCGGACATGTCATGCATAATCTTGCTATTGCTTGAGAGCACAGTATTTAAATGAGTTGGTTCGTTTTCAATAACTGTGTGCAAGGCTTTTCAATGTCGTCACCGGTAAAGTCCTTATCGCGATCTTGGAGGTCCGTATGCCACAACTTTTGTTGGCAGTGTGTAAAGACCTTATGCCACTCCCGCTGGCCAATTTTCCCCGTTATCTAGTCATGTAATATTAGTGGCAGGTGACTAACAGGAGCGGCTAGTGAGTAAGGGGTAGGGACAATTTACGACTCAGGCCCGATTCTGACTCCATATGGACAGAGGTTACTTTAAAATAGACATGTAATCCCTTCTTGTGTAAACTTTGCACTACAGTCACAGCAAACAACACCCTTTACAATAATCTATTAAATCTTTATTGCTCACCAGTTATTGTAACAATAGAGCAAAACAGGAGTTAGGGCATGCTGCATCCTTTTTAAAATTGAATTCAAACAAATCCCCATATTCTTGTTTCCTTGGATGAGACCTTCAGAGTACACATTGATGTTGTTGGACAAATGTTAAATCCCATCAGCTTTGTTCCCTCCTCCACACGTTTATATCCAGATCGGTGCTCTCAAAATAGAATTCCCACAACTGTTCCTCCAGCTCAGCTATTTTCTGTCAGCATTAAATACATCCTCAGGAAAACCTCTTTCATAGCTAGAACACAATATAACACAGGCCTGTGCCAACTTTAAACCTGATAAAATTCCTCTGAAATGCTGTGTGCAGATGGGAAACCAACAGATCTGTATAGCAGGCTTTTGGAATACATTAAAATGATCAAAAGCAACTACCCGGTATTCTAAACAGTGTTCTAACTTTTCACCGGGCAGAAGTCCAGCCACATCCCACACTCTGGCCAACACTAAGCTGAACTCAAAACCTGGCTTCAAGGTGTTCATACACAGGATATGCTCCATGATCTGCAGTGATGTGGTCATGAACAATTACATTGGAAGCAATATAGCATTTGCTTGGAAGCTGAGTCCCACTAAATTCAACTTGGATGAGCGTAAGCTATGCAGGCACAAGCCATTCCTCCTTAAAGTACCACTATAGTATAAAAAAAAAAGTAAGCAGTTAAAATCTGACAGAACAGACAGATTTTGGACTAGTCCATCTCCTCATGGGGGATTTTCAAGGTTTTCTTTGTTTTCAAAAGAATTTCCTGAATGGCAGTTGCTGACTGTTGCCACAAGCAATTGTGAGAACAGGGAGAAGGAAAATCACCATCTATCATACATAAACCAAGCCTAAGGGTGCGTACAAATTTTGATTGGCCAGCGTTCTGGATAATGTAATCGTTGGAGCCCTGGGATCAAATCTTGGCTCTTCCTGTTCAGTAAGCCAGCACCTATTCAGTACAGAGACCTTGGGCAAGACTCCCTACCACTACTACTGCCTATAGAGTGCACCCTAGTGGCTGCAGCTCAAGAATTTTGAGTCAGAGGAGAAAAGTGCAATATAAAAGGTTGTCTTGTCAATGAATGGCCAATTTTTCCTCTTCCATGCAATATGAAAGCTTACCTATAAAATCTGTCCATGTAGTGTAAGGGCCAACAGATTCTGAATACTATGGAGGTGGTAAAATTGGGCAATACAAATGTGGTGTGTACGCATCCAGCAAATTTTGGCACACGGGAGCAAATCTTCACATCAGGGAGACTTTTCTCCATTTCTGCCGTCCCCCCTCATCCCCACTGGAGCACAAAAAGCAATAAAGATTGTTCTAGGATGAGGAAGGATTAGAACCCAAATTAGATTTAATTGCTACGTGAAAGCCTTTTCTGGGGAAATCCCTCCCTTTCTGTCCTTTTAACAGGTGTCACAAAAGACAGGATGTGAAAAGAAATCTCCCAGAGACAAAAAAAAAAAAATGCACATGTACAGTCCGTACCTTCCGTGTACAGCATTTGCTGCATTGGAAACACCTGGCAGAAGAAGGAGATGTAAAGCTGCAAGGACCATACTGTGCATACAAGAGAAGACTTTAACCACTTGAGGACCTAGGGCTTTCTACCCCTTAAGGACCGGCCACTTTTTTTCCATTCAGACCACTGCAGCTTTCACGGTTTATTGCTCGCTCATACAACCTACCACCTAAATGAATTTTGGCTCCTTTTCTTGTCACTAATACAGCTTTCTTTTGGGGCTATTTGATTGCTCCTGCGATTTTTACTTTTTATTATATTCATCAAAAAAGACATGAATTTTGGCAAAAAAATGATTTTTTTAACTTTCTGTGCTGACATTTTTCAAATAAAGTAAAATTTCTGTATACATGCAGCGCGAAAAATGTGGACAAACATGTTTTTGATAAAAAAAAAAACCATTCAGTGTATATTTATTGGTTTGGGTAAAAGTTATAGCGTTTACAAACTATGGTGCCAAAAGTGAATTTTCCCATTTTCAAGCATCTCTGACTTTTCTGACCCCCTGTCATGTTTCATGAGGGGCTAGAATTCCAGGATAGTATAAATACCCCCCAAATGACCCCATTTTGGAAAGAAGACATCCCAAAGTATTCACTGAGAGGCATAGTGAGTTCATAGAAGATATTATTTTTTGTCACAAGTAAGCGGAAAATGACACTTTGTGAGAAAAAAAAAAAAAAAAAAAGTTTCCATTTCTTCTAACTTGCGACAAAAAAAAAAAATGAAATCTGCCACGGACTCACCATGCCCCTCTCTGAATACCTTGAAGGGTCTACTTTCCAAAATGGGATCATTTGTGGGGTGTGTTTACTGTCCTGACATTTTGGGGGGTGCTAAATTGTAAGCACCCCTGTAAAGCCTAAAGGTGCTCATTGGACTTTGGACCCCTTAGCGCAGTTAGGCTGCAAAAAAGTGCCACACATGTGGTATTGCCGTACTCAGGAGAAGTAGTATAATGTGTTTTGGGGTGTATTTTTACACATACCCATGCTGGGTGGGAGAAATATCTCTGTAAATGACAATTTGTTAATTTTTTTTTACACACAATTGTCCATTTACAGAGATATTTCTCCCACTCAGCATGGGTATGTGTAAAAATACACCACAAAACACATTCTACTACTTCTCCTGAGTACGGCGATACCACATGTGTGGCACTTTTTTGCACCCTAACTGCGCTAAAGGGCCCAAAGTCCAATGAGTACCTTTAGGATTTCACAGGTCATTTTGAGAAATTTCGTTTCAAGACTACTCCTCACGGTTTAGGGCCCCTAAAATGCCAGGGCAGTACAGGAACCCCACAAATGACCCCATTTTAGAAAGAAGACACCCCAAGGTATTCCGTTAGTAGTATGGCGAGTTCATAGAAGATTTTATTTTTTGTCACAAGTTAGCGGAAAATGACACTTTGTGAAAAAACACAATTAAAATCAATTTCCGCTAACTTTTGACAAAAAATAAAATCTTCTATGAACTCACCATACTCCTAACGGAATACCTTGGGGTGTCTTCTTTCTAAAATGGGGTCATTTGTGGGGTTCCTATACTGCCCTGGCATTTTAGGGGCCCTAAACCGTGAGGAGTAGTCTTGAAACGAAATTTCTCAAAATGACCTGTGAAATCCTAAAGGTACTCATTGGACTTTGGGCCCTTTAGCGCAGTTAGGGTGCAAAAAAGTGCCACACATGTGGTATCGCCATACTCGGGAGAAGTAGTACAATGTGTTTTGAGGTGTATTTTTACACATACCCATGCTGGGTGGGAGAAATACCTCTGTAAATGGACAATTGTGTGTAAAAAAATCAAAAGATTGTCATTTACAGAGGTATTTCTCCCACCCAGCATGGGTATGTGTAAAAATACACACCAAAACACATTGTACTACTTCTCCCGAGTACGGCGATACCACATGTGTGGCACTTTTTTGCACCCTAACTGCACTAAGGGGCATAAAGTCCAATGAGTACCTTTAGGATTTCACAGGTCATTTTTGTTTCAAGACTACTCCTCACGGTTTAGGGCCCCTAAAATGCCAGGGCAGTATAGGAACCCCACTAATGACCCCATTTTAGAAAGAAGACACCCCAAGGTATTCCGTTAGGAGTATGGTGAGTTCATAGAAGTTTTTATTTTTTTGTCACAAGTTAGCGGAAATTGATTTTAATAGTTTTTTTTCACAAAGTGTCATTTTCCGCTAACTTGTGACAAAAAATAAAATCTTCTATGAACTCACCATACTCCGTACGGAATACCTTTGGGTGTCTTCTTTCTAGAATGGGGTCATTTGTGGGGTTCCTATACTGCCCTGGCATTTTAGGGGCCCTAAACCGTGAGGAGTAGTCTTGAAACCAAATGTCGCAAAATGACCTGTGAAATCCTAAAGGTACTCATTGGACTTTGGGCCCCTTAGCGTACTTAGGGTGTAAAAAAGTGCCACACATGTGGTACCGCTGTACTCAGGAGAAGTAGTATAATGCGTTTTGGGGTGTATTTTTACACATACCCATGCTAAGTGGGAGAAATATCTCTGTAAATGACAATTGTTTGATTTTTTTACACAAAATTGTCCATTTACATAGAAATTTCTCCCACCCAGCATGGGTATGTGTAAAAATACACCCCAAAACACATTATACTACTTTTCCTGAGTACGGCGGTACCACATGTGTGACACTTTTTTGCAGCCTAGGTGCGCTAAGGGGCCCAACGTCCTATTCACAGGTCATTTTGAAGCATTTGTTTTCTAGACTACTCCTCGCGGTTTAGGGCCCTTAAAATGCCAGGGCAGTATAGGAACCCCACAAGTGACCCCATTTTAGAAAGAAGACACCCCAAGGTATTCCGTTAGGTGTATGGCGAGTTCATAGAAGATTTTATTTTTTGTCACAAGTTAGTGAAAAATGACACTTTGTGAAAAAAAACCAATAAAAATTAATTTAAAAATTTAATTTTTTGACAAAAAATAAAATCTTCTATGAACTCGTCATACACCTAACAGAATACCTTGGGGTGTCTTTTTTTCTAAAATGGGGTCACTTGTGGGGTTCCTATACCGCCCTGGCATTTTACAGGCCCAAAACCGTGAGTAGTCTGGAAACCAAATGTCTCAAAATGACTGTTCAGGGGTATAAGCATCTGCAAATTTTGATGACAGGTGGTCTATGAGGGGGCGAATTTTGTGGAACCGGTCATAAGCAGGGTGGCCTTTTAGATGACAGGTTGTATTGGGCCTGATCTGATGGATAGGAGTGCTAGGGGGGTGACAGGAGGTGATTGATGGGTGTCTCAGGGGGTGGTTAGAGGGGAAAATAGATGCAATCAATGCACTGGGGAGGTAATCGGAAGGGGGTCTGAGGGTTTGGCCGAGTGATCAGGAGCCCACACGGGGCAAATTGGGGCCTGATCTGATGGGTAGGTGTGCTAGGGGATGACAGGAGGTGATTGATGGGTCTCAAGGTGTGATTAGAGGGGGGAATAGATGCAAGCAATGCACTGGCGAGGTGATCAGGGCTGGGGTCTGAGGGCATTCTGAGGGTGTGGGCGGGTGATTGAGTGCCCTAGGGGCAGATAGGGGTCTAATCTGATAGGTAGCAGTGACAGGGGGTGATTGATGGGTAATTAGTGGGTGTTTAGGGTAGAGAATAGATGGAAACACTGCGCTTGGGTGGTGATCTGATGTCGGATCTGCGGGCGATCTATTGGTGTGGGTGGGTGATCAGTTTGCCCGCAAGGGGCAGGTTAGGGGCTGATTGATGGGTGGCAGTGACAGCGGGTAAATGATGGGTGGCAGTGACAGGGGGTGATTGATGGGTGGCAGTGACAGGGGGTGATTGATGGGTGATTGATAGGTGATTGACAGGTAATCAGTGGGTTATTACAGGGGAGAACAGATGTAAATATTGCACTGGCGAATTGATAAGGGGGGGGGTCTGAGGGCAATCTGAGCGTGTAGGCGGGCGATTGGGTGCCCGCAAGGGGCAGATTAGGGTCTGATCTGATGGGTAACAGTGACAGGTGGTGATAGGGGGTGATTGATGGGTAATTAGTGGGTGTTTAGAGGAGAGAATAGATGGAAACACTGCGCTTGGGTGGTGATCTGATGTCGGATCTGCGGGCGATCTATTGGTGTGGGTGGGTGATCAGTTTGCCCGCAAGGGGCAGGTTAGGGGCTGATTGTTGGGTGGCAGTGACAGGGGGTGATTGATGGGTGATAGGTGATTGGCAGGTGATTGACAGGTGATCAGTGGGTTATTACAGGGAAGGACAGATGTAAATATTGCACTGGCGAATTGATAAGGGGGGGTCTGAGGGCAATCTGAGCGTGTAGGCGGGCGATTGGGTGCCCGCAAGGGGCAGATTAGGGTCTGATCTGATGGGTAACAGTGACAGGTGGTGATAGGGGGTGATTGATGGGTAATTAGTGGGTGTTTAGAGGAGAGAATAGATGGAAACACTGCGCTTGGGTGGTGATCTGATGTCGGATCTGCGGGCGATCTATTGGTGTGGGTGGGTGATCAGATTGCCCGCAAGGGGCAGGTTAGGGGCTGATTGTTGGGTGGCAGTGACAGGGGGTGATTGATGGGTGATAGGTGATTGGCAGGTGATTGACAGGTGATCAGTGGGTTATTACAGGGAAGGACAGATGTAATTAATGCACTGGCGAATTGATAAGGGGGGGGGGGGGTCAGAGGGCAATCTGAGCGTGTGGGCGGGTGATTGGGTGCCCGCAAGGGGCAGATTAGGGTCTGATCTGATAAGTAAAAGTGACAGGTGGTGATAGGGGGTGATTGATGGGTGATTGATGGGTAATTAGTGGGTGTTTAGAGAAGATAACAGATGTAAACGATACATTTGGGAGGTAATCTGACGGCGGGTTTGCGGGCGATCTAATGGTGTGGGTGGGTGATCAGATTGCCCGCAAGGGGCAGGTTAGGGGCTGATTGATGGGTGGCAGTGACAGGGGGTGACAGGGGGTGATTGATGGGTGATAGGTGATTGGCAGGTGATTGACAGGTGATCAGTGGGTTATTACAGGGAAGAACAGATGTAATTAATGCACTGGCGAATTGATAAGGGGGGGTCTGAGGGCAATCTGAGCGTGTAGGCGGGTGATTGGGTGCCCGCAAGGGGCAGATTAGGGTCTGATCTGATAGGTAACAGTGACAGGTGGTGATAGGGGGTGATTGATGGGTGATTGATGGGTAATTAGTGGGTGTTTAGAGGAGAGAATAGATGTAAACAATGGATTTGGGAGGTGATCTGATGTCGGATCTGTGGGCGATCTATTGGTGTGGGGGGTGATCAGATTGCCCGCAAGGGGCAGGTTAGGGGCTGATTGATGGGTGGCAGTGACAGGGGGTGATTGACAGGTGATCAGGGGGATAGATGCATACAGTAAACAGGGGGGGGGGGGTGGACTGGGGGGGGGGGTCTGGGGAGAATCTGAGGGGTGGGGGGTGATCAGGAGGGGGCAGGGAGCAGGGGGGGGGGGGGGATAAAAAAAAAATTGCGTTGACAGATAGTGACAGGGAGTGATTGATGGGTGATTAGGGGGGTGATTGGGTGCAAACAGGGGTCTGGGGGGTGGGCAGGGGGGGGGGTCTGATGGGTGCTGTGGGCGATCTGGGGCAGGGGGGGGAGAAATCAGTGTGCTTGGGTGCAGACTAGGGTGGCTGCAGCCTGCCCTGGTGGTCCCTCGGACACTGGGATCACCAGGGCAGGAGGCAGCCTGTATAATACACTTTGTAAACATTACAAAGTGTATTATACACTTTGTATGCGGCGATCGCGGGGTTAACATCCCGCCGGCGCTTCCGTATAGCCGGCGGGATGTTGCGGCGAGCGAGCGGTGACAGGCGCCGGTGGAGGATCGCGTCACGGATGACGCGATCGCTCCGCCCATGCCCTTAAATGGACCACCGCCTCTGTGGGTGAGCCGGTCCTTAAGGGCTCCACTTCCCGGCCGCCTCTGTGCGTTAGGCGGTCGGGAAGTGGTTAATAAGCTCAGTATGAAAATGATGCAACAAAATTGTCTTTCTTCAATTAGCATCGAGGGCCATCTGTGCACGTGGTGGTATCTACAGCTTTTCAAATAACAGACTCTAGATGTGATTCTCGTGGTGTTAACCTAAAGCAATGTTCTTTCATCTCAAATGTCTCAGGTTACCTCATTGAAAAAGAAACCTGTTTTACTACTATCAGGTGTAGTTCCAGGTTCCTAGATCAGCCCCTGTGAATCCAAACATATTTCTTGTTATCTACTTTGAATATATTGCATACAACAAAACCTCTCTTTTTGCCTTGATCAAAGCCTTAAAGGGAACCTGAAGTGAGTAAAATTATTTAAAGGGATACTGTAGGGGGGTCAGGGGAAAATGAGTTGAACTTACCCGGGGCTTCTAACGGTCCCCCGCAGACATCCTGCGTTGGCGCAGCCACTCACAGATGCTCCGGCCCCGCCTCCGGTTCACTTCTGGAATTTCAAATTTTAAAGTCTGAAGACCACTGCGCCAGCGTTGCCGTGTCCTCGATCCCGCTGATGTCATCAAGAGCGCACAGCGCAGGGCCAGTATGGTCTGTGTCTGCGCAGTACACTCCTGGTGACATCAGCGGGAGCGAGGACATGGCAATGCAGGCGCAGTGGTTTTCTGACTTTAAAGTCAGAAATTCCAGAAGTGAACTGGAGGCGGGGCCGGAGCATCGGTGAGTGGCTGCGCCAACACAGGATGTCTGCGGGGGACCATTAGAAGCCCCGGGTAAGTTCAGCTCATTTTCCCCCGACCCCCCTACAGTATCCTTTTAAAATAAACATGTGAGGTAACTTCAAATGAACATTACATAGTTACCTTGCCATCAGTTCCTCTCAGACGCTCACCATTTTCTTCTGACAATGATCCCTCCCAGTTCAGACAACATTTTGTCAGAACTGAAATATATCAGTTATATATCAGTTTAGGTCCGTTATAGCTGAGAGGACAACAGATGTGTCAGGTAATGTATGTTTCCCTATGGCTTAAAAAGTTCATGCTACAAATCGCAAGTGCAATTGGAAAGGGCTGGTTCACACTGAGGCGCTTTGCTGATCACCGGTGATCAGCAAAGCGCCGTTGCTAACATATTGTCACTGCACTGTTTGTAATTTGTGCAAACTGCGAACGTGCTGAATGCAGCGGTCGCAATGCGATTCTTGTCTGTTGGAACAGGAATCACAACGCAAATCGCAGCAAAATTGTGATGTGTTATCACAACCGTGATTTGCGTTTGGAGTGTGAACTTCCGTTAAAAGCGATTCCTGGCATTTTAGAGCAATGTGTGGGGGTTTTCTTGCAAGCTATTTTTTATCCTTTTGTTGTTTTTTGATTGTGGGCACAAACAGGTAGTGCACTCTGACCCAGCACTGAAGGTCTTTTAAAGTAAGTTAGCTTGAAAAGCGCTCACAAAATCACTGTTTAAAGAGACTCAGAAGCGAGTCTAAATTGTCTTTAACCTGTATTCATGTTAAGCCCTATAAGCCCAGCTAAACCTCCGCTATCCCGCGGCAAAACGAGGGGTTAATACCCCCCAAATCCCCTCCGTGGTGCCCGGGGAGCGCTTCCTGGTTGAGGCAGAGCTACAGCCATAAGCTCTGACTCAAGCGCGTCAATACCCGCTGATCGCCGCCTCTCCCCCTCCCTTCTCAATCTGCCTTCACAGAGAGGGGCGGGGAGAGGCGGAGAGTTCCGTGCGGCGATTGATGCGCATGGAGGCAGAGCTGCAGCTCATAGCTCTGCCTCCATGAGCAGCAAAATCCACGACCAAGAAAGTCGTGGATTTTGCAAAGGGGGGGGGGAGGTGGGGGGATATTAACCCCTTGTTTTCCGGCGGTTTAGCTGGGCATATGAATACAGGTTAAAAAAGACAATTTAGACTCGCTTCAGAGTCTCTTTAAAAGCACTTTTAAAGCAACGTTTTCCTATACCCTTCATTGAAGCGCAATCACCAAGAAAATTGTTCAGGACCTGCATTTGCGATTGGAAAGCAAGCTCATTGCTCATGTGAGAGCACTAAGGCCCAGTGCACACCAAAAACCTCTAGCAGATCCGCAAAACGCTAGACGTTTTTGAAGCAGATTTCAGAGCGATTCTAGGCATGTTTTCTACACATGCCTAGTGTTTTTCGGAGCGTTTGTGTAGCAGATTACAAATATTGTTACAGTAAAGCTGTTCCTGAACAGTTTCTGTAACAAAAACGCCTGGAAAACCGCTCTGATCTAGCGTTTTTCAGAGCCGTTTTCCACTTTCCTATACTTTAACATTGAGACAGAAACGCCTCCGAAATCTATAAAATGCTGCAGGACAGGAGTTTGCGTTTGTGGAAAAAAACCACCCGCTCTGGTGTGCACCATCCCATTCACTTTCATTAGCCAAGCGGTTTTCCCCCTGCAAGAGTTTTAAAAAACGCTCCGGAACCGCCCTGGTGTGCACAAGCCCTAACATAGGATTTCATTACACAAGCGCTTTTACAATCTTTAACAGTTTAAAAAAAAAAACACCTCAAAACGCTTATGGGGTGAACAAGCCCTTGCAGCCACATCAACTCAACAGCCGATTGTTGATTTATGAAAGCTGGAGCCACGATTTCTCATCAGCTTGGACCACCAAAAGATGCAAAGCGTCAGGCTGCTGTCAGCAACACATCTCTGTATGCCCCCCCTTTTTTTAATCTCGTAATCCTAAAAGGAGCGTTGCCATCAGTCATGACGCACCGCACATGGCCAGTAACATGAAAGTCTATGGACTTACATGTTACCATGCGGATCGCACACCATCCATGTGCAGTACGGATTAACTGACAGCATTGCAGAAGCTCTCACACCTTGGATAGAGGCACAATAACACAGAAAGAATAAGGAAATTTGTCTATTTATACGTTTTAGAAATGGATGAATCATTCCGAGCACCTCAGTTAGTACAGTCAGGTAATCTGATTTTACAGTAAGCAGTAAATTGGCGGTCAAAGGGCTACATTCACCAATCAGCCACTGAATGCACACCTGTGACTGGTTTATGTACTTACACTAGTGAAAGGGCTGAGTGAGGTACAAAGTGGCGTACATGCTTTTTGGGCGAATGTCATTTTGGCGCAGAGTGAGCCGAATGACCGCACAATCCTTCTGCCGCAGAAATTTCAGGCAGCACTAATTACTTAATCCCCCATCAGAGTCATAGCTACATGGAGGGAGAAGTATTTTGGGGTTCGGCAATCGCAATTGGACTATAGCAACTCAGGCACTACGCTGAGCGCCGAGGAGCCCTGCATAGACAAAGCGGCCTGCTCAGGCACCAATTACACCCTAATCCTTACCCAGCGAGAATGGGGAGAAGATGAGGGAATGGGGGGGAAACATTGCAGCAGCATACATTTGAATTCGGCGCTGGTAGACTTGGGCGCAGGATCCAGCTGTTATATGGCTGGTCCTGCTTCTGCACAAGTCCGGTCCGAATAATTACTATTCCCCCTCCAGGCCGCCATGGATAGTGGGGGAATTAAATAATTCGGCTTCCAGCTATTGCTGGAAGCCGAATTATTATGATTTTTAAGCAACCTCGGCTCCGTCTTCTGACGGCACAGACGTTACTCACTGAGCGCCGCTATAGACTGAATCCCTTTATAGTCTATGGCGGCGCTGGCTGCGCCCAAATCTAGCAGCGCTGAAAAGCACTGCTCCGTTGCAGCAAGCCTGCCTCTTCCTGTCTGAAAATTTCACTTTAGCCTGCGTTTTGCTGATCGCAAGGGCAGCATGATCAACATGCTAATCGCGGTGCCCCTTTTCCATCGGTGTGCTTCGTTTCACCGAGATGCAGGAAAGCACTGAAAGCTGCATTTTACATGTGTTTGTGATTGACTGCTTTAGCAGCCAATTGCAAGTGCTGATAAATCACAGGGGTGGAAAAAAACAAAACACAGAAGCGAGCCCATAAGGCACAGAGGTATGTGGGCGTACATCAGAAAAGGGCACCGAGTAAAGCAGGTAGAAGAATCGGCTGATATTTTACTATTGCTTCACAAAACCTACCTTTCAAACTAAACCTGCGCGCATCTTAGGTAACTTTACCTTGGGTCAAATATACTTGAATATCTTGTTTTTCAGGTTCACTTTATAAATAAAGACATATGTGCAACTTCAGATTTTTGTTATAACTTCACTGCCTGGCAATCTTTTCCAGAAGTCACAGCATTAAAACAGATTTGACTTATTAGGTTGTTTTCCAGAAACAGGCCCAATTAAGCCTCTAGAAGCAGGACCAGACATATATCAGCTGGATCCTGCGCCCAAGTCTACCGGCGCCGAATTCAAATGTACTCTGCTGCAAGGTTTCCTCCCATTCCCTCAAACTAAGGCCCGCGGGCCTAATGCGGCCTCCTGACCCTTTTTGTACCGGCCCCCCACACGCAAAATGTATTAATTATAGATACGGTCAGCTAAATATTTAAATATTGGTGGTCCACAAATACAATAGCCGTGCTGGCACCACCGATCCACATGGAAGCCAGAAAGCAGTAATTTTGCTGGTTTTCAATCAAATGCCTCATCAGGTGACACTGTTGTCCAACTGGACTTCAGTTTCTCACCTGGGTATGCTTCACTGTCTGGCTCGCAAAGACATCATTTTATGTATACTCCGGCCCCCCAGCAGTCTGAAGTATGTTGACCTGGCCCTCGACCCAAAACGTTTGGGGACCCCTGCTCTACAGTGATGTATGGGGAAGCATACACAGCACCATGAAATAGTAAAACTGAAGATCTGTTTGCAAGATAATTTTAGATACACATCAAACAGGCTTTGGGGAAATTCGCTTAACCACTTCAGATCCACCATGATGTAAATCAAGTGTATGTTTTTTGTTTTTTATAAACAGCTCTAGGTCTAAAGATCGATTTAAAGGACAACTGTAGCAAGAGGGCTATGGAGGCTGCCATATTTCCTTCTAAGCAATACCAGTTGCCTGGCAGTCCTGCTGATCCTCTGCCTCAAATACTTTTGACCATAGACCCTGAACAAGCATGCAACAGATCAGATGTTTGACAATATTGTCAGACCTGACAAGATTAGCTGCATGCTTGTTTCTGGTGTGATTTAGACACTACTGCTGCCTCATAGAGCAGCTGGGCTGCCAGGCAACTGGTATTGTTTAAAAGAAAATAAATATGGCAGGCTCCATATCCTTACCACCTCAGTTGTCCTTTAAAGTGCACTGGAGAGGTCGGAATAAAAAGATTTGATGCTTACCTGGGGCTTACTCCGGCCCCATGAGCACCATGGGTAAGTATCACATATTTTTATTCCAACAACCTAAGTTTCCTTTAAAGTGGGCCTGATCTCTTGCACATGACAGAAGAGAAATGGAGAGAAATGCACCCTGAAAGTATTTAGAGAGTTTATCCTGTCTTATTCCCCCTCATCTGTAACTAATCACAAGTAGTGATGTGATCACTCCGCTGTGTCACCTGGCTGCCTCGGCAGAGCTGCAAATTGGTAAACACAGGATGTTATCCCTATGTCTGCTTCCATGAATGCAGGAAGTAGACACTGCATATTTATTGCTGATTCTCTGCCTCTAATACTTTTAGCCATTGCCCCTGAGCAAGCATGCAGCAGATCAGGCGTTTCTGACAATATTGCCAGATCTGCCACGATTAGCTACATGCTTGTTTCTGGTGCAATTCAGACACTACTGCAGTCAGACAGATCAGCCAGGCATCTGATATTGTTTAAAAGGAAATGTATATGGCAGCCTCCATATTCTTCTCACTACAGTAGTCCTTTAATACCCAAGCATGTGGCCAGTAGGTATGATCAACAAGATGCAAATCTCAAGTTGATGCAGGATAACGCAAACGGTATGAAATTTTATGGAGCTGGAAAACCAAAACGGACAAACACCACCTGAGTAGCATTCAACTGGTCAATTTTTCAAGATATAGAGATAGAGATAGATATATATATATATATATATAGATAGAGATATATATATAGATAGAGATAGAGATAGAGATAGAGATAGAGAGAGAGAGAGAGATAGAGAGAGATAGAGAGATAGAGAGATAGAGAGATAGAGAGATAGAGAGATAGAGAGATAGAGAGATAGAGAGATAGAGAGAGATAGAGAGAGATAGAGAGATAGAGAGATAGAGAGAGATAGAGAGAGAGAGAGAGAGAGAGAGAGAGAGAGAGAGAGATAGAGAGATAGAGAGATAGAGAGAGAGAGAGAGAGAGAGAGAGAGAGAGAGAGAGAGAGAGATAGAGATAGAGATAGAGATAGAGATAGAGATAGAGATAGAGATAGAGATAGAGATAGAGATAGAGATAGAGATAGAGATAGAGATAGAGATAGAGATAGAGATAGAGATAGAGATAGAGATAGAGATAGAGAGAGAGAGAGAGATAGAGATAGAGAGAGATAGAGATATATACAGTGGAGGAAATTATTATTTGACCCCTCACTGATTTTGTAAGTTTGTCCAATGACAAAGAAATGAAAAGTCTCAGAACAGTATCATTTCAATGGTAGGTTTATTTTAACAGTGGCAGATAGCACATCAAAAGGAAAATCGAAAAAATAACCTTAAATAAAAGATAGCAACTGATTTGCATTTCATTGAGTGAAATAAGTTTTTGAACCCCTACCAACCATTAAGAGTTCTGGCTCCCACAGAGTGGTTAGACACTTCTACTCAATTAGTCACCCTCATTAACCTCCCTGGCGTTCTATTAAAATCGCCAGGGAGGCTGCGGGAGGGTTTTTTTTAAATTAAAAAAAAACTATTTCATGCAGCCAACTGAAAGTTGGCTGCATGAAAGCCCACTAGAGGGCGCTCCGGAAGCGTACTTTCGATCGCCTCCGGCAATCGAAAGTAACAAGATAGGCCGCAATGAGCGGCCTATCTTGTTTCGCTTTCCTCGTCGCCATGGCGACGAGCGGAGTGACGTCATGGACGTCAGTCGACGTCCTGACGTCAGAGCCGCCCGATCCAGCCCCTAGCGCCGGCCGGAACTGTTTGTTCCGGCTGCACTGGGCTCGGGCGGCTGGGGGGACCCTCTTTCGCCGCTGCACGCGGCGGATCGCCGCGGAGCGGCGGCGATCGGGCAGCACACGCGGCTGGCAAAGTGCCGGCTGCGTGTGCTGCTTTTTTCAGATTGAAAATCGGCCCAGCAGGGCCTGAGCGGCGACCTCCGGCGGCATACCCCGAGCTCAGCTCGGGATTACCGCCAAGGGGGTTAAGGACACCTTTCTTAACTAGTCACCTGTATAAAAGAAACCTGTCCACAGAATAAATCAATCAAGCAGACTCCAAACTCTCCAACTTGGGAAAGACCAAAGAGCTGTCCAAGGATGTCAGAGACAAAATTGTAGACCTGCACAAGGCTGGAATGGGCTACAAAACCATTAGCAAGAAGCTGGGAGAGAAGGTGACAACTGTTGGTGCGATTGTTCGAAAACGGAAGGAGCACAAAATGACCATCAATCGACCTCGCTCTGGGGCTCCACGCAAGATCTCACCTCGTGGGGTGTCAATGGTTCTGAGAAAGGAGAAAAAGCATCCTAGAACTACACGGGAGGAGTTAGTGAATGACCTCAAATTAGCAGGGACCACAGTCACCAAGAAAACCATTGAAACACATTACACCGCAATGGATTAAAATCCTGCAGGGCTCGCAAGGTCCCCCTGCTCAAGAAGGCACATGTGCAGGCCCGTCTGAAGTATGCCAATGAACACCTGAATGATTCTGTGAGTGACTGGGAGAAGGTGCTGTGGTCTGATGAGACCAAAATAGAGCTCTTTGGCATTAACTCAACTCGCTGTGTTTGGAGGAAGAAAAATGCTGCCTATGACCCCCAAAACACCGTCCCCACCGTCAAGCATGGGGTGGAAACATTTTGCTTTGGGGGTGTTTTTCTGCTAAGGGCACAGGACAACTTAATCGCATTAACGGGAAAATGGACGGAGCCATGTATCGTGAAATCCTGAACGACAACCTCCTTCCCTCTGCCAGGAAACTGAAAATGGGTCGTGGATGGTGTTCCAGCACGACAATGACCCAAAACATACAGCAAAGGCAACAAAGGAGTGGCTCAAGAAGAAGCACATTAAGGTCATGGAGTGGCCTAGTCAGTCGCCGGACCTTAATCCAATAGAAAACCTATGGAGGGAGCTCAAGCTCAGAGTTGCACAGAGACAGCCTCGAAACCTTAGGGATTTAAGCTAAGTACTCACGGGGGGACAATTGTAGCTGTCGCTGCACACGGGAGCGGTGTGCGCGACAGTTCGGAGACAGTTCGGCGACAGCTCGTCGCCAAGTCCCTCTGCATACACACGGCAGCAGAGGGATTAGCGATGCGGCGGAAGCTGTCGCCGAGGTTCCTCCCCCCCGCCGGATGCTCCGTGTACTGTGTGTGGGTAGCTGGTACACATGCGGGGCGATGTTGCGGCGACGGCTGTAGCCGGCGATTGAACATGTCAATCGCCTGGCGACAGCTCCGACGGGCGACGGTTCGGGGCGCGCGCGTCATACACACGGACGAACCGTCGCCGCAACACGCGCGTGCCACGTGGTTGCGGCGACGGCCGTACCCCGTGTGTATGAGCCTTTAGAGATGATCTGCAAAGAGGAGTGGACCAACATTCCTCCTAAAATATGTGTGCAAACTTGGTCATCAATTACAAGAAATGTTTGACCTCTGTGCTTGCAAACAAGGGTTTTTCCGCTAAGTATTAAGTCTTTTATTGTTAGAGGGTTCAAAAACTTATTTCACTCAATGAAATGCAAATCAGTTGCTATCTTTTATTTAAGGTTATTTTTTCGATTTTCCTTTTGATGTGCTATCTGCCACTGTTAAAATAAACCTACCATTGAAATGATACTGTTCTGAGACTTTTCATTTCTTTGTCATTGGACAAACTTACAAAATCAGTGAGGGGTCAAATAATTATTTCCTCCACTGTATGTATATATATATATATATATATATATATATATATATATATATATATATATATATATATATATATATATATATATATATATATATATATATATATATATATATATATATATATATATATATATATATATATATATATATATATTTATTTATTTATATATATATATATATATATATATATATATATATATATATATATACATACAGATAGATATAGATAGATATATCTATCTATCTCTCTATCTCTCTATATCTCTATATACAGAATTTGCATAATTGTGCACCCCTCAAATTAATAAGATGAATAGGGAGCGCTGGATAAAATATTTTAGGTTATCTATATTTTGAGTGGCAAATATATTACAATACAGTAAATTTACTTAAAGGAATCATCAGGCAGAATAATGTAAATCTGATTTACTTACCTGGGACTTTCTCTAGCCCCTCGCAGCTGTCTGTCCCACACTGACAGCACCGTTCACACCCGCCAGCCCGGGGTGCAGAGGACGACCTTACTGCGCCTGCATGAAGCGCCGCTGTCAATCAAGCCCACTTTGTTCGCGGCGTACTGCGCAGGTGCAGAACTACTGTGTCAGTGCAGTAAGCCGTGGACAACGTGGCTGTGATTGACAGCGGCGCTTGATGCAGGCACAGTAAGGGTGACCTCGAGGTCGTCCACTGCACCATGTGGCGAGAGCGAGACAGCGGCAGGGAGCGGAGGTGACAGTCGGCTGCAAGGGGCTGGAGAAAGCCCCAGGTGAGTAAAGCAGATTTTTCCCTATTCGCCTGATGACTCCTTTAAACTGATAAAGTGCTTTAAACTGATAAAGTGCTTGTCATCCTAAAAATCAGATTTCAACAGCAACTGGTCCGAGTGTATTAAGTGATAAAGATGTTAATCCTGCATTCAAAACTTTTTCTGCTGTTATGATTTGGAGTTATCAGCCCTTTAGTAGTCAGTGCCAAACAGTTGCATGCTGGGGGTTCTTTTTATAATATATTTATCCTCTTCCATTTATTTCCCTGCCTAGCTGCTTATCTGAAACATGATCCCCTGCTCACTTGTGTTTACACGCAAGGCCAAGGTGACTCAGTGATTGGAGAAGAAAAAAAAAAAAGTAAAGGGCAGAAATGACATCAGGATTTTGCCTAAACTGTGGGCAAAAGACATGGTTCCCAGCAAGAACAGAATTCTCTTCATTCACTGAAATCAAAACGTGGACAGTACAATACATGCGTTATATAAGTAGATCAAGTATTTATCTACTTATATATGTGTTTTTTCCCTGGCATAGTATGGCTAATCCTCCTGCTTTAAATTCTAAACTTGCTCTGAGATAAAGGTCTGCTGCAACATAAAGATATAATAATAGTTCACTGAATGTTAGCAGCAGTTGGCCCCCCCTAACATACTAGCAAATATCCTCTGAGCAAATTGTATTCATATTTTCTCAAGCCCCATCTAAACCGTATAATTTTTTTTCCGATTCGATCAGACATGTCCGATCGGGATTCAATTCAATGGCAAATTGAATCGAATCCCGATCGCACATCTCGGATAGAATCGAACAATAAAAATTGTATGGTGTAGATGGGGCTTTACATTTAAATGCTTCTATATTAATAGAGCAAAGAATACTGGATCGCTGGTTTCACTATAGAGGTTATACGTTACGCGCTAAGAGGATATTTCCGATGCAGATCATCAAAAACACAGCAGGAGGCCGGCTTGTGATTTAGTAGTGAAAACCGGGAACTGAGTTTTGTTAACTATGCAAAATTAAACAAAAATATGTCTGATTGAAATGTTTTTCTCCCAATAATGCAGAGCTCAAGGGGGCAATTAAAGAGCAGGAATGCTATGGAGCCATGTGCTAATGTAAACTGTGTTGGGATTGGTGGGCAACCAATCAGATTTCAGCTGAAGTACAAAAGTACAGTCTTTCAACAAAGTTACTAACAAGGGAAATAGCAATTCCTTTTCAAAATAAATGCTATGACTGTGCTAAAAAGGATGGGGTGGGGGGGGGGGGGGGGGGGGGGGTTGAGAGAGAGACACACATATTGGAAACATTTGCGATAGTTAAATGGTTATTACTGTATAGTGCAGTTCTGTAAACAACTACCACAATGCACAAAATGCCTTAACTGATTAAATTAGATACACCCCAAAACCTCGCTGAGCATCAATCCAACAAACCTGGTGGTGGACGCCAATGTGAGGGATATTTGCAACTAGGGTTGCCGCGATTTACCGGTATTACGGTATACCACGGTTTTACAATGCACGGTAATCGCGGTAAGCACTTTTAGGAAATACCGGTTTTTGCTGTATTTCCGTATCCCTCGCCACCGCTCCGGCATTGTCCTGCTCTCCGTCTTCCTCGTTACGAAGGCAAGCTCCCAAAGCTAGTTCCTGATTGCGGGAGGCTTGCGACATGAGTGCAGGAGCTGGGTGGTGATGATACGCGTCCTGTGATGACGCAGCCACGGCTGGAGCGCACACAGAGATCTATTTCCCGGCATATCTGCTTGTATTTTTTTTTTAATTGCGGACTGTACTACAAAGGCAGAGGGGGAGTCACCAGGTCATTCCTGCCAAAATAAATAGGCAAATGAGAAAAGGCTACAGCCCGTTCTCCCTCCTGCTAGATGCATGCAGCCCCCTGCCTCCCCCGACTGCAGAGCTGACATAAACACTGATACAGATCAGTGTTCAAAGGAATGTCCAGCTCTCCTCCCCCCATGAAAATGATGAGCACGCCGCCCGCCCGGGAGAAGGAGCGAGAGACGCACTGCACATGGGGAGCTGAAGCTTAATGACACCAGATGAGCAGTGTTGCTGTGGGAGAGGTGCTGTATTTGAATGCAGCCAGTGTGTATATGTATGGCTTGTGTGTGTGAGATGTGTCTGCCTGATGTATGTGTGTGGGATGTCTGCCTGATGGATGTGTGGATGTCTGCCTGATGGATGGATGGATGTCTGCCTGATGGATGTGAATGTGTGTGTGTGTGTTACTGTATATACTGTACATACAAGTGATGTCTCCCTGATGCATGTCTCTGTGTGATGTCATGTGTCCTCATGCCCACTGCCCCCCCCCCCCCCTGTTCTACTCTGTCCCCCTACTTTTTAAAGAAATCGTCTGCAGTGGCTTAGCACAGGACTTCGCCTAACTCATGTCCGCTCCACCCATTTGCATTTTATTTTTCAGCTCTGGTATCCTTTAAAGGAAACCAGAGACGCAGCATAGTGAAAGTTTTATACATAACTGCGGCTTCCTCCAACCCATCATGCACACAGATCCCTCCCACGCCGCATCCTCAGCCTTTTCTATCGCTGTTACTGAGTCCCGTAACTTTGGCCAGTCACGGCCAGTTTTATGCATGTGCAGTGCGCTCCCTCCATCTCTTGCAGAAAATAGTACTACGCCTACGTAGTATTATTCTCCGCTGCAGAGAACGCACTGCGCATGCTCAGACTGGCCGCGACTGGCTCAAGTTACCGGACTCAATACCAGCGATAGAAAAGGCTGAGGATGGCGGCGTGGGAGGGATCTGTGCGCATGATGGGTTGGAGGAAGCCGCAGTTATGTATAAAACTTTCACTATGCTTTATCTCTGGTAAACTTTAAGGTGTATAGTAAAGTGTACCACCAGCATTTTTGAAGTGGACCTGAACTCAAATGTCCTCCCCTCTGCTCAAAGATATGCAACAGCAATTTCTTTCTTTGTTACAGCTGATACAATCCTAAAATAAATCTGCACAGTCTCTACTTCCTGATTCATGGAAGCAGACATATTAACCTACTGTGCTTTCCAATGGCCTTATTATCTGCCCTCTCTGCCATAGGCAGTCATGTGACACGGGGAGAATGAGATTTACTTTTGGTATTGTTGTTTTTTTTTACATTTAGAAGAGTAAATATTTCAAGTATGACAGGAGGACCCTAACCATTAAGGGTCTAATAAAGAAGAGTTTGTTCAACTTTGACCTTTTCTTATTTTTATAAGGGTAATTGTAATGCGAATAATTGCGTAATACCGTATACCGTCATACCGTGATATTTTTTTTGACGGTTATCATACCGTGAATTTTCATACCGTTGCAACCCTATTTGCAACCACTGGAAACATTAAAGTGGACCTGAGCTCTTGCACTGGACAAAAGGAAAACAGAGAAATGCACCCTGTATGTATTTAGAGAGTTTAGCCTGTGTAATTCCCCCTCATTTTTGTCTAATCCCAAATTGTAATCTGATCCTTCCCCTGTGCCACGACTGCCTATGGCAGATAAACCCATTTGAAAGCACAGGCTGTAAACAATATGTCTGCTTCCATTATTCAGGAAGTAGAAACTGTGCAGATTTATTTTAAGATCTGTATCAGCTGTAACAAAGAAATGTTCTTTATTTAAAAGGTTATTATGCTGTTGTGTATCTTTTAGAGCAGAGAGGGCATTCTGAGTTCAGGTCCACTTTAAAGGACAACTGAAGTGAGATATAGATGGGGCATCCGCATTTCTTTCCATTTAAACAATACCAGTTGCTGGTAGTCTTGCTGCTCTTCATGCATCAGTGTCTAAATCACACACCTGAAACAAGCATGCGGCAAATATAGTCAAACATCTGATCTGCCTAAAAGTAATAAGAGGCAGCGTATCGACAGGACAGCCAGGCCATGCACTGTTCCAGGCTGCGTTCACAGTGGGGCGTTGTGGAGCTGTGTTATAAAGTCTTATAACACTGCTTACCGCACTGCAATGCTAATCCTATGGGACGTTCATATCACACTAATGTGTAGTGTTATGGTAATGCACTGCTGCGTTACCTCTAAACGCACACATTACCAGGTACAGTAAAGCATACTTTTCATTGCCTGTATGCTTTACTGTATGCGACGGTAACAGCATTAATGAGCGTTAACTTTTTTTTGCATTGCGTTGTAATGCTACGTTGCGACTTTAATGTCGCATCACAATGCAACATACCACTGTGAACGTAGCCTCAAAGGAAATAAATATGGCAGCCTCTATATCCCCTTCCACGTCAGTTGTCCTTTGAGGAAAGCAAGAGCTGATTAAAGAATGATCTCAAGGATTGACATAAAACATGTACCAATATCTGGGCACTGACTGCTGATTTTAAAGGTAAACATCTACAGTATGTAGTAAGGATGTGTGCACTCATCCAAATTTTATTGGCCAATGTGTATGAGGGACAACAGTTTTTAAATACTTTAAACAAATTGTTTAGGTACAATTTTGAACGAGTTGTACAATTGGCCAAAAATGCATGCGTGTGCGTATACACACACACACACACACACACACAAAAACGCTGTTACTTGCAAGGACCAGGACTTGATCCCAGGGGTGACTTAGGCTTAATTCTGCAACAGACCCAGCTAGTCTACATGCTAATGAGGCACTCTGTTGCTATTGAGGGGGCGGAGAGACAACAGCGCACAATGGAGAAGGAGGGGTTCAGAGGGGAACATTAACAAAAAAACAAAAGAATACAGTTATAATATCCATAAAGGTTTAAAAAAGAAAGCCTCATCTGTCCTGAAACAAGCACCCGTATTTGGACAGACTAAAAAAAATGAATGAGATTTTTACTCTAATACACCACAGAACTGTAAAAACTGGTCTGATAAACAAGGAGGGTTTAGAATGTCAGCATTGAAGTGGTTAAAATGACCTATTTTTTTAAACAATGCTGCAGTAAGAATATTTCAGGACATGGCCTGTTTAAAAATATTTTACATATGTAGTGTTTTCTATCAGGATGAAACACAATCTGTGCTGTAACCTAGCAATAAAAACAGTTCAGATGGCAGAAGAGACACCTGGCTGTCTGCCACTTGTGATTCTCAATGTATATTCCTGCAAGCCTGACACAAAATGTATTCTTTCCAGAAAGCATTCTTCAGCTGTTCAGTGTCTTACAAACAATGAACAGGAGGATAAACCAGAAGGCTGGTATAGAATACAAGCATGGAATGCTTTCTTACTTTTTTAGTTTTAAAAAGCAAACCTGAACTAAAAATTAAAAAAGTGAAAATAAACACTACGGTCATACTTGCCTCCTGTGTAGACTACTCAATCGCTTTCTCCTCTCCTGCATCCTGTTTGTCCACTGATCAATGGAATTCTCCGTCCTCCATTTTAAAAATGGCGATTACCCCATTACAGCTTCCTGGTCAGCACACTGTTAAACTGTAACAGCACCCACTTGAGACATAGGGAAACATGGACATTACCGGGCACATCATCAGTTGTCCTTTCAGTTATAACTGACAGCAACTGATATATTTTAGTTCCGACAAAATCTCGTCAGAAATGGAAGGAAACTTTTTTACAAGAAAATGATGAGCTTCTGAGAGGAACTGACTAATAACTATGTAATATGCATTTGCAGGTACATCACGTGTTTAATTTAAATAATTTTACTTGGTTCAGGTTCCCTTTAAAAGTAGCCCTTGACCCAACTAAGTACACTGCATTACTGATTTTTTTTTCTAAAAGAGAATGAGAAGGCAGGAGAAGCCTGCTTTTCTGAGACAACTGCTGCATAAATTGTTATCTGGAAGCTGTACTGATCTCATGTTTAGATACTGGGGTGGGGATGAGAGTTTACATAAAAGGAATGCATACTTACCAGGTATATTTTTCTTCTAGGCTCCACATCTTTTATCTTCATTTTTTGGTGTAAAAGGAAGTAACCAATCCTGGGGTCTTCCAGGGGAACGCACTCCACTTAACCCCCTCACATGATCACATTCTCAGCACACCCACTTTCCCTAGCTGTCATCCTGCTCAGCAGAAGTGGGAACAGCTTGCCAGATCTAGCCATTCCCCCATGTGGATCCAGGCTTCCTTATCAGAGCCACCCAAAGACAGCTCCTTTGCCCTCAGCACTGGAACAGAGGACAAGGCAGATATTGCCCAGAAGCTAGGCAGTCCACCACTTTCCATGAGTGTGCAAGGTGATGTCATTATGCATTTGCATGCCCTGTATGGAGGCAGAGATGCAGAGAAAATGGGGGCAATGCTACCCACAGAAAACATTTCAAGCAGGTGGTGCATAAACAGAAAACCAGGGCTGTGCGCCATATGATTTAATATGATATGATTTTAATTTTATTAAGTTATTGCACTAACGACCATATAGTATGATCGCCTTGTACTCACTGATTCCAAAGCTAGCCTAGAAGAGGTCTACCTGGTCCCTCATACTAATTCTAAGCCTATATGAAGTTAATGTTCAGTTAGAACTGGAAAGCAGTAGCACAGCTTCCAGGCTGGTTTGGGATTAGCAAGAAAACTCATTAATTTAGAATGAATGCAGAGTTAATTGTTAGCAAGGGAAGAATTTGAGGAAAATGACAAGTTTCATTAAGCAGTTATTTGCGATTCTTCCGTCCAAGCTAGCTCAATAAAATGGCAGCAAAAGTGGAGCAACTGTCCACAGACATATTTTCATCCTGGTTTTCAATAAAGCACCACTGAGGTAACATGTGACATGAGGAGATGGGCGTGTATGTACAGTGCCAAGCACACACATGACTATGCTGTGCTCCTTTTTTATTTTCTATGCGTGAAAAAGTTAAAAATCAGATATGCAAGTCCGTTGACGGCTATCTACCTCACCTTTCAAAGCGGAGTGACGACCGCGGAGCATGTGGGCTATGTCCTGATGGGATACTTCCGTCTTTCCAAGCCAGTCTGCCTGCCTCTCTTTTCATACCCGGCTATGTATCTTTTACCTATTCACTTCTTTGCAGATCCTAATAGGCTGCTTCCACTTGGTCATTAGTGACTCTGACAGTATTTAAACTGCACTTTTAGTCTGATAGGTTGCACAGTTATTGCATATGCTGAATGATTGTTTGTGTAGCACTATATGCACTTTCATGGTTTCAAATTTTTTTGCACTTTATAATTCTTACTGAACCCGGGTTCATCCACGAGGGGGCTCATTCTCTGAGCCCCCAGTGGTTACAGGTTGTACATCCACTGAGACTGAACATAATAGATTATTATATCTAGCAGGCCCATTATATTAAATATGGCTGGAAATACAATATTATGCTGTGTTTAGATGTTTTTAAATTTTTGTGTATCATTGATATGTGTTTGCAAAGCTTGTAATAAAAATATTTTTTTGATTGATATATATGGTCTGCAGTGGTGCTGTGTATAGGGGTATCTTTTCTCTTTAGTACTATATAACTCTCACTGATAAGTAATTACAGCCATAAAACACTTTCCTGTCACAAAATGGCTTCTGTGAGCAAGAAAAATATAAAAATGGTCAATAGTTCATAGATTTGAGCTCTGGCATACTTCAATGCAGATATCATAGAGCAGAGACAACGAAACAGTAAAAACTTAAACTATATTTAAATATAAAATACAACTAGCGGACATCTAAAAAAGTTATTTTTAGGAGGAGGGTGATAGACACTATTGTTTTTTTTCACCTCGGGTGTCCTTTAACTCATTTCGTACTAATAGGCTCTGGGCCCTGGACCAGGGACTTTTTTTTTCATTTTACACTTCCTGATCCCTGAGATTGGCTCACAGTGATCAGAGGGTCAGGAGCAACCAAGCAGGTATGAGTTTTGCAGCGGTGGGAACGCACTATCGCATCCTGTGCAAAGGAGCAGGCAGCATTAAAGTTAAGCAGCATCAGGTGTAAAGGATAGGTGCGCGGAGAAAAAAAACCAAAACAAAATAAGATCTACTTACTTGGGGCTTCCTCCAGCCCCTGGCAGCCCATCTGTCCCTCGTTGCAGCTTCGGTGTCTAAGGATCCTCTCCGTTGCAGATGCTGACATGCAACAGAGAATGCTCCACGTGGCCTGGAGTGCTCCCTGTTGCAGAACGCTCTAGACCACGTGAGCAGAAGATGCCAATTTGGCAAAGGTCGGCATCTGCAACGGAGGTGATCCCGGAACACCGACGAGGGACAGATTGGCTGCCAGGTGTTTGAGGAAGCCCTAGGTAAATAGATTTTTTTTATTTTTTTTTAAATAAAGGACAACTGAACCGGAAGTGATATGGAGACACGCACCTATAATTAAAGGGAACCTAGACCGAGAAAAAAAACAATATTTGGTGACTGGGCCAGTCGATGGCCACTGCACCTGTGTGGCCCTGGCAATGCACGTACTCTATCACGCTCTCATCGCCGGGAGCGTCCTGGGCATGCGCACTAAGACAAATCTCATACTGCGCATGCGAAGGATGCTCCCATGACAGGAGCGCAATCGAGGATGTGCGCAACCAGGACCATCGACTGGCCCAGGCTCCAAAATCAAAACTCGGCTGCTGTGGGGGATGGGAGGATCGTTATATGACGGTGAGGGCACAGGGAAGCTGCAAGGGGCTGGTAGGAGCCCCAGGTAAGTTAAACTTTAAACAATCAGTTTGGGATCTCTTTAAGCCACCAGGAAATTTGGTTGCAGGGTGAAGCCAAAAAATGGCTTACCCTACTCCTGCACAAGTCCCAGCAACATTACTACTCTCCCTCCAAGCCACCATGGACCCAAGAGGAAAGACATCTGCCAGCTATAGTTAGCGGCTGAATTACGCTGTTTTTATAGTCATTTGGGCTCTGTCTTTTGACAGCACCCAAATTACTGTCTGAGTGCCACTTTAGCCATAATTCCTATTATTCTGCTGATCATTATGATTATTATTATTATCCTGCCACATAGCCGCATCGCACCACGGGTGTCCTGAAACACATGCACGGCAATGGAAGAGTTTCCACCGCGTGCATGTTGTGCGAAGCAGTGTGGAGTGATCCGAGAATCTGCAGCATGCTGCAGATTCTAGCACGGCCGCATCCGCGCGCAGTCGCGTCCCATCTCTTCAATTCACTTCCACATGGGGAGATGCGGAAGTGATGCGGCCGGCGGCGGAAGTGATGCAATGCGATACTTAGTAGTGGAAAAACGAGCCCTAACCGCATTTGTGAGGCACAGCATCGATCTATACCCCCGCTCACCTGTCCCGCCGCTGGTTGGTTGGTTTCTTCAACAGCCCGGAGGCCAGCAGAAGCATGCGACTCTCCATAGGCTGCAGCAGGCCAATTCTCCCTAGCAACAGAGAGACTTTTCATTGGTGCAACCTGAACCAATACGAATTCTCGCTGTTGAGGACACCCATGGGTCTTTTGCAGCCCAATGGAGATTCCCCAGCCACCGGGCTATTTTGAAGGGACCGAGCGGTGGCAATGGGCCGTGTAAGTATAACGTCACAGACGCGATAGGATGCAGGCGAGACGTGCACCGCGGATGCGGCAGCTAACCTAGCAAGAACGGACAGTGTCTGTTCTCAAAGGCTTTCCCTGGACACATTTTCCCGTCCAGGAAAATGTGCCAAGTTGGGACTCTGCGTTCAGTCTTGCGTTCCGCGGCACACGGATCTGTGTACGAGCCGTGTTTTGTAACAAGTGGAAGCAGATCCCATTTTTAACATAGAATACGCTTCATGTGTTGAAGTGGATCTTTAAAAACCTATTTCACAAATATATTTTTAAAGCAAGCGTGAACCAGCCCTAAGCCAGCACCAGTTCAGTAAGGAGTCCTTGGGCTAGACCCCCCGACACCGCTACTGCCTACTGTGCGCACCCTAGTGGCTGCAGCTTAAGCGCTTTGAGTCCGCTAGGAGAAAAGCGCAATATAAATGTTGCAAGTGCATCCTGAATAGCAGAAAAGATAACAACTCCAAACTGTATCTGACAGTCTCAGAGCCAAGAAGCAGATAAAGACTTTCAGCTGCCTCGATTCACCAGACAGAGTAACACAATACAGTGATTGCCCGCCATGTAACACCACTGCGTGTCAAATGCCACATACACATACGGTGTTACCAAACGTTACCATTCAGCAGTTCAGCCGCCCAGGGAAAAGAGGCCTTATTCAGATATGCTGCCTGGATACACTCAAGGAGTGTGTTCAGTTCTACTGAGAGATGACGCCAATAGCACTTGATCATGTCGGTCGTTTAGAGATCCAGGATTCTGGATCATTAAATTACATCATAGGAATAACTGTACTGAAGCTAGATTGTTCATAATCTACTTGGGGACAAAAATCTAGCCTATACTCCAGTGATACATGGTCAAGCATGCCTGTACTCCTGCATAAGGAAGTACAGGAAGAGTAGACAGGGCTAGAACAAATCACTATTCCCTTCTTTTTTATAGCAAAGCACTGTAGATAACAGTTTACAATGCAACCCTACCCTTAGCAAAGACTGGGACATGGATTTGCTTTAGGGCCTATTTCCACTAGCATATTGCATTTCTGTATGTGGATTTACTTATTTTTCCATGAATGTAAACTAAAACTTTTCGTATGCAGCTATGAATACATGGGAAACTGAAGTCTGCACCATACAATTCAATTTTCTGCATCGCACCAAAAAAATGTGCATGCATTGGTTTCAGCTTTGATCTGGAAAATACCAATACGAATTTGGATGTAGAGCAAATTGAGCACCTGGCTGCTCCCAAGTTCAACAAAGCAGATTATTTCCAAAGATGCAGCTTACTGTATTTTTTGGACTATTAGGCGCTCCTGACCATAAGACGCACCTAGGTTTAGAGGACAAAAACCAGGGGAAAAAAATATATTCTAAACCTGGTGCATCCATGGTGAAGGGGCATCTTGTGGATTATGCCCACTTTGTACCTCTTGTGTCCTCCTGTGTATCCCCCATGTGTCCACCTCTGTCCTCCTCTATGCCTCTTTTGTCCCCGTGTCCTCTGCATGGGCACAGTACAGGGAGTCCCCAACATTGCGGGGGGTTGGAGGTTTGTATTGGCAGGCTTTCACAAGTCAGGAACTCCCTTGTATTTGGACTATAAGACGCAGTGACCTTTTCCCCCCCACTTTTGGGGAAGAAAAAGTGAGTCTTATAGTCAAAAAAAAATACAGTAACTCCTGCTGCAGAAGTCAGGATTAGCCAGTGCCAAGCCTCAATAGGAGAAAAGCCTGCACACCACATTTTACTGCCCGTTAACCCATTAGAACCACAAGGATATCCTTCTTGATGTCACCGCTGGTGCTGGGAGCCTCTTATTTGTGGCCGAGCTCCGGCCCATGAATGAGCACAGCCACACTTCACAGGTGCGCTGACATCCCACATCTGCAGTAGCACAAAACCACTCATGCACAGGGGCTCCTGCTACTGCTCAGGCCATCTGGTGCCAGTGCAGTGTGGCCACACTCGTGCACAAACGGGAGCGAGGCGGTGCGAGCCTATTTGACAAGCTTCTGTTGAACAGGTCCAGGGGGTCACGGTGCTGGAACAGCAATCTTGGGGGGGGGGGGGGGCATATTACATGGGTGGGGGATGAAGGAGGAGCTGGATAATCCAGAGGCGTCTAACTTTTTTGTTTTAATCCAAATTGGCCTTCAGGTACACTTTAAAGGCCACTGCAGTTCATTCACTTCTGCATGATGCTGGCATTATGTCCCATGAACTCAAGCACTGACTACTTATCACAGCAAATGTGACACATTTTTGGAGGCTGGTCAAGCTTTCAGTGGATGTTGGGGTCAATGTTGTAGTCATACAGAGATATTAGGCTATGACTGGATAGACAAACCGTTAAGTTCACACACAGTTGTTAAAAGGGCCAAGTAAATGTGCATACACACTACCCTAAACTCTGCTAAGGTGGGCATTTGGGGACTCCTCATCTGACAAACGTGTTTTCGGAGCTGGATTAAAGATCTGGCTCACCAGATCTTTAAACAAAAGCACCAAGAAGGGTAAAGGTGGCCATTGCCATCAGTTTCGACCAACAGATCGATCCCTCTCTGATCAAATCTGATCAGAGAGGGATCGTATGGCTGCCTTTACTGCACAGATTGTAAATTGATTTCAGCATGAAACCGATCACAATCTGCGGAGGTGGTGCGGAGGTGGTGCTCCCCCCCACGCATACATTACCTGCTCCGCCGGCACGTG
This sequence comes from Hyperolius riggenbachi, assembly GCF_040937935.1. Classification (NCBI taxonomy): domain Eukaryota; kingdom Metazoa; phylum Chordata; class Amphibia; order Anura; family Hyperoliidae; genus Hyperolius; species Hyperolius riggenbachi. Next base: position 109,086,757 of record NC_090647.1, on the reverse strand, counting down.
TCCCCGCTGTCTTCTTCTCAGCTGGGCTCCAGGTTCCAGCTGGCTTCACTTCTTTCTGTCCGGGGAAGTTTAAACAGTAGAGGAGGGTGCTCTACTGTTTAAACTTCCTGCTGGGACAGGAAGAAGTGAAGCCTGCTGGACTCGGACCCCAGCACGGAGACGGAGCAGCGGTGACAGTGGGGATACGCGCCGGCCGGATGAGGTAATGGATTGCCAGTGTATTGCGTCGGTCGTTGGGCATTCGAACTCCCGACCCGCCAGCAATCGATAAAAATCTTCCACACAGACGGCTCGACGGGAACGATTGATTTCGGATTGAAATCAATCATTTGTGTTTGCGCAACGTTTTCACTGCAGATTCGATCACAGTGATTGAATCTGCTGTATATCAGTGGGAAAATCGTTAGGTGTATGGGCCCCTTAAGAAGAAAAATGAGCATTGTTCCTTACCCTTTTCATTGGAAGCCACTCTATTGTGTGCTATGGGATCGTCCCTCCTCCCTTCCCCATAAATACAGTAAGTGGCGCTCTGCCATAACAGAGCAAGACATCTGTACAGCGCTCAGTCTCTCCAATGTCATCTAAGAGCGACAGTAATTGTGCAAGTCTATGCACCCTTAGGCTCAAATTAAAAGCTGGAATAAAATATAAAAAAAAATACTAGATGAGATGCAGGGCATATGAAGGCCAGGTTGCACTAGCAGAAAAAAAAAATACAAAACCTAAGGCAATACTAAACAGGAAAATACTACATTTGTGGACTGGAGAAATACAATATGAACCAGCAGCTAATAAAGGGGCCCATACACTCAGCCGATTTTCTGGCCGACCGATCGATAGATCGATTGCAAATCGGTTGGCCAATCGACCGATTGACGGATTTCCATCGAACTGGCAGGGTGGAAAATTTAGGTCGATCTGATGAGATTGCTTATCAGTTTGCATTGGCCTTAATGGAAATCTGATGGCAAAAAAATGCCATCAGATCGAATTTCAATAGATTTCAAACTGAAATCTTTTGGAATTCTATCCTGGTAAAAAAATGTTCTAAAAACGCATCAGATAGATCATCAGATGCATTTCTTATCTATCTGCTGCCAATCTGACGAGTGTATGGGCACCTTAAGGATAGAAGCTGCCATAGCAAGAAACACAAAGTAACCAGACACAATAAGTAACCATGTAAATAAAACACTGTATCCAAATGATCACTCTAATCTTTGAAGGCACTAGGTGCTGGATCCAATAATCAGTTCAAAAGAAGAAGATCAGCAACACTAAAATCAAGAAACACTAGCTTTATTGTGCCCACACATGCACATTCAGCCTCTGACCGTACATGGAAGATCGTTTCGGGCCCATACAGGGTTCCCTTTGTCAAGGCATAAGGACAGAAGACAATACCAAAGATGAGGGGAAAAAAAGAAGTACATTTAAAAGTAGAGTACAGGAAGGAGTTCATCCAGTGACAGGCAGCAGAATTTAAAAACCATAGTTCAGGAACAGTATTTACATATTATGTACAATCAATAAAACATTGTTTTATATGACCCATGCATAAAGAAGAGGTTTTGTAAACAAAGATCTCCTACTTTGTATTCATAACCCCCTCCTCTTGCAGCCAGGCTTCAGTGGACAGCGCAATAGCTCTTTCAATTTGTGTATTTAGCCCTGTGACCGGCCGATTTACAGCATGTCCGATCTAAGGATCGATTATATGACCGACTTCCATAGAAACGAATGGAAATTGCTAATAAAAATCAATCCTCAGATTGGACATGCAGGAAATAATCGATCGGGCAGGTAAATCGGCCGAAAAATTGTATGGTGTGGACCCAGCATAAGGGCCTATTTCCACGTTGGCCAAAACTGAGTTTCCTCGATTGTGATCTGCACAGAGAAACTACCTATCTTTCTACTGACTTGCTGTTGAGATTAAGCCCTTTGAGAAGGATATGGATTTTTCCTTTTAAAATAATACCAGTTTCCTGACTCTCCTACTGATCCTGTGTCTCTAACGCTTTCAGCCACAGCCCCTGAACAAGCATTCAGATCGGGTGCTCTGACTGAAATCAGACTGGATTAGCTGCATGCTTGTTTCAAGTCTTTGATTTAGCCACTACTGCAGGCAAAGAGGTCAGCAGGACTGCCAGGCAACTGGTATTGTTTAAAAAGAAACATCCACAACCCTCTCAGTTTAGGTTCCCTTTAAGGGGAGAGCTTTTTCAGACTGGCTGAACATGAGCAGGCAGCTGTAAGTCCATAATAATCTATAAACAACTAAAGCAGGCAACTTCACACTGCAAAAAAATATATTTTGTCCAAACCATTTTTGCATGCATTCATATCAAATAAAATAAATGTTGTATAAAATCTACATAGAGTACTTTATTAGAGCTTGAGCTTAAAGTACCCCTGAACTGGGCACATAAAAATAAAAAGTAAACATATATCCCTTACCATGGCGCTGTATTATAACAGCACCTTCCAAATCTCTTAGCACCCCCTGAGTCCCCCCAATCTTTCTTTTTAATTGTTTGACTAGAAAGCTCATTGAATACAGTGAGGGCTCGTTTCCACTATTGAGGTGCGGAATCACCTGGATTCCACCGCTGATGAAATCGCATGCGGATGCGATTTCCCGTGCGTTATTTGCTGCGAATTAGCATGTGAATTCGCATACGTGAGAGTATATGCGATTTTAACCATGTCACTGCCTGTGTGAATTTACATTGGTACCTATGCGAATTCGCGGCAAAAACGCATGGGGAAATCGCATACGATTTCCCTATTAAATACATTGCATGCGATTCGCATGCATTCCACTCGCAGGCGAATTCTGCAGCTCTTTTGTGCGTTTTGTCACCGTTGAAAAAAAAAACGCACCTCAACAACGCTACAGTGGAAACAGGCCCATCCACTTGCATTACATGTGCGAATCCTGCGTTGGACGCATGCGGATTCACGATAGTGAAAAGGAGCCCTAGGATAGTGGAAACGGGCAAGGAGGAAGAGGCAGTCCTCCTTGCCCAGTTCTGCCCAGTCTCCACCCATCCATCCATGCTCTTTGTAGCAGTGCATCCAAGCTCTCAGTGCACAGAGAGAGCTGAGATGTGTGGAAACGCTGACCCTGAAAGCATTTACGAGGTCCACGCCACCTGCCAAAATGGAGGACTAATTTTTCATCCGTGGCCAGCAGAGACCATGAAGGAACAAGACAGGACTTTGCAGAAGGTAAGTATTTGGAAAATACTGGGGGATTTTGGTGCTAGTCTACTTTAGGAGACCCAAAAAGAAACATAGGAAAATTCTACTAACAAGATTGGGGGGACAGCTTCCTCTCGAACTGTTAGGTTTCCAATAGGTTGTAGTAAACTATGCCCACACTATTTGTTCATCACAACACTTTGTGCTGTAATGCTGGGCATTACTGTATGCGCCGGAATCGAGCCGCTGGCTTGATGCCGACGTGGCCCCGCAGGCACTTCCTTATCAGCCGCTCGTTTCTTCCATTGTCTGCCCGCGGGGATCAAGCGCAGAATCGATCCGGAGCGGTGATCGGACAGGTTGGATATTATCAATCGAGCCATCAGCGGCTCGATTGATAAGAACAATCTAGCCGTGTATGCCCAGCATAAAGGCCCATACACACGTCGGACTTTTGCGAACGATGGGTCGTTTGAATGTCCTGTCGTTCAGTCGTCCGCACGCGAAATCGGCGGATCGCTTAAACTCAGTCTTATCACCCGAACGACAGTCTGTACACACGCCCAATTTTGCGTGCGGACGACAGAACGACGGGACGTTCAAACGACCCGTCGTTCGCAAAAGTCCAACGTGTGTATGGGCCTTTATGCTGGGCTAGATTGTTCTTATCAATCGAGCCGCTGATGGCCTTAAGAGGTACTGTCATTATTGAACACATCCCTTAGGTTACCTGCCAGATCCTCTAAAGCAGTGTTCCTCAACCCTGTCCTCCCGGCCCACCAACAGTGCATGGTTTGTGTAAATCAACAGAGGTAATTTATCAGCTCTGCTGCAACACTAATTACCCCACCTGTGTATGTGTGTGGTTGGTTTCCTGCAAAACATGTACTGTCGGTGGGCCTTCAGGACAGGGTTGGAGAACTCTGCTCTAAAGAAGACTAGCATTATTTGTTTTACTACAAGTTTTCTGTACAGTTCAGGAAAAAGTGTAGGATATTTGTCTGCCTACCAACGACAACAAGGCTGAAATTCACACTGAGACACCGCGCTGCAATGCAATACAAGAAACGATATCATTACATTGCTAACATGATGCAAATATACTGTAATGGTCCTTTCACATTGGCGCTTTAGTAGTGGAATCCATTGACATAGCACAGTGCACTACAGTGTAATTGATTAGTTACTTGGCTATCAGCGGTGTGCTAAGATCCAGTTCCTGAAAGTTGCATTATTATTTGCACAACTAACCAGAATCCCCACTTCGTTGAACAGCTGAAACCCAACTAGGGTCACTGGAAATCTGCTCCACTTTGTTTTGCCTTGACAAACGTGTCTCACAGCCCCAATCCCTGCGCAGGCTGCCCACAAGCCACACATCTCAGCACAGGAGAGGGGACACTGCAGCTGACATCCGCCTGAGCAGGAACACAGGCTGATGAGACACCACACAGAACAGGATGGAGGTTGGATAGGGTGGAGCAGACCCATAAGCCAGGCAGCAGACACACAGACAGCCCAGGCTGGGGGGACAGGGCAGCAGAGTGTGCTGGAATGACACTGGGTGGAGGAGCACAGGGCCAGACAAAGCAGACACACAGCCAGCACTGCTGGGTGGGAACAGACAGTCTGGGCTACAAGTATAGACAGCAAATCTGTAAAGAAACCCGACAGTCTGTCCCAGGCCTGTTTCAAACCCCTCCTCCTAGCAAGTTTTTATTGGCTCAACTCCGCGCCACTCTGCGAACTAGTGCCTCCTATTGGCTGTCATCCTCATCTCTTCAGGAGGGGGCGGAGCCCGGCTCTGGCCCTCTCTGAATCTCTGGGGTATTTGGGACGGAATGCAGCTGATGCGCTAGTTGGCACATATGGCATGTAACGGAAGAGAATCGTTGCCCGGCAACCGGAGCTCTTACCGCTTCGAATTCCCTCTTTCACCGAGTCGCCGAGCTTCTCTCTTCAGCCAGCGACCGACAACAGCGCGCGGGCGCCCCGACAGACGACTCTCGCGAGAACACCATGGGCGGGGCACGCGCTGGCCTCGTGACGTACGCAGCCGCCAGCTGACTGTCAGCGGATTCAGGCGGGCCTAACAAATGACAATTCCAAAGGCGGGGCTTATGCTGCATGGCTGAGAGTGAATGGGCGGTGCTACGAGACGTGACTGACATGCGGGGGAGGAGAGGTAGATGATTGTCAGGCTGGTGGAAGGCTTGGTATGAGTAGGTGCAGGGCGAACCCTGCTGGTCAAATTACACAAGTGCAGCCAGACTGCTATACAGTATGTTACTTCTGGCAACTCTTTGGGTAGTTTGTATTCAGTGGTGGAAACGTAATGGACCAAATGCTATTAACTTATTATACTGAGTTTTCTCCTAGGAGATCATTTTTGGTCTTCAACCCTAGCAGAAGCTTGGTTTCAAGATCTAATGCTGGGAATACGCGGTACGTTTTTGCCACTTGATTTCGTGCCCTATCGTTTTCCGCACTCGATTTCACACCCGATTCTCTTATCTTCCATTTGTTTTCCTTATCTTTTCCCATTGTTCCCTATGCGAAATAGAGCGCGGAATCGATCCAGCGGGAGATCGGACATGTCGGAAATTATCAATCGAGCCCTCTTAATGGCTCAAAAATGTACCGTGTATTCCCAGCATAACACATAGGACTAGAGAGTGAAACCTAATGCCTAGTACACACCATACAATTTTCTGTAAGATATTCTGTAATTAGATTATTTTCTGTAAAGTACTGGTAGAGACTGGTCATTATCTCTGGTGCATGCAACATGTTGGAAATTATCTGGCAGGTAAATCTAATAGAAAATCTTACAGAAAATTGTATGGTGTGTACTAGGCATAAAGCTGGCCACTAACGATACAATCTTTTTCATCCAATCTTACCATTTCTATATAATATAAGGTAATTGCCTAAATTATCCATTCAATATATTTACTCAGTTTACCCTAAAGGTAGCCATACACTGGTCGATTTGCCATCAGATTCGACCAACAGATAGATCCCTCTCTGATCGAATCTGATCAGAGAGGGATCGTATGGCTACCTTTACTGCAAACAGATTGTGAACTGATTTCAGCCTGAAACCGTTCACAACCTGTTGTGATGGTGCAGCCACCGCCGCTGCCCGCCCGCATACATTACCTGCTCCGCTGGAGCGACTGCCCCCGGTCACCGCTGGTTCGTCTCCACTCTGGTCTCCAGGTCCGGCAAGCTTTACTTCTTCCTGCCCAGCAGGAAGTTTAAACAGTAGAGCGCCCTCTACTGTTTAAACTTCCTGTCGGGCAGGAAGAAGTAAAGCATGCCGGAGACCAGAGCGGAGACGAAGCAGCGGTGACCGGGGGTAGTCGCGCCGGCGGAGCAGGTAATGTATGCGGGCTCTATTGCGTCGGTCGTCGAGCACTCGAACGCCGCTAGCGACGCGCTCCCTACCCGCGGGCGATCGACGGTAATTTTCCGCACGGAGCGATCAACGGGATCAGACGAAATGGATCGAAATTCGGCGTGTAGCGGGAACGATGTGACAGCAGATTCGATCCCAGTGATCGAATCTGCTGTCGATCTGGCGGGAATCGGCCTAGTGTATGGCCAGCTTTATACTACATAGATTTGGTAAAATTAGATGAAAAAGATTGTATCATTAGTGGCCACCTTAAAGGGAACCTGTACTGATTAAAATTATTTAAAATAAACACATGAGGTAACTTCAAATGAACATTAAATAGTTACCTTGCCATCAGTTCCTCTCAGAAGCTCACCATTTTCTTCTGACAATGATCCCTTCCAGCTCTGACAACATTTTGTCAGAACTGAAATATATCAGTTGCTGTCAGTTATACATCAGTTGCTGTCAGTTATAGCTTAGTGGACAACTGATGTGCCCGGTAATGTCCATGTTTCCCTATGGCTCAAGTGGACGATGTTACAGTTTAACAGTGTGCTGACCAGGAAGCTGTCATGGGGTAATGGCCATTTTCAAAATGGAGGACGGAGAATTCCATTGACCACAGTGGACAAACAGGATGCCGTAGAGGAGAAAGAGATTGAGGAGTAGACTACACAGGAGGTAAGTATGGCTTGTGTATGCTTATTTTGACTTTTAATTTTCAGTTCAGGTTTTCTTTAAGGATCCTAATGAGGCTTACCTCAGTTGTTTCAAGTCCCCCTTTGCTGAGCGCAGCCCCTCCCATTGTTGTGCACAATGGCCATGTATGCGCAGTAGCACAGAGCCTGCAGCTCTGTGCTACTGCTCCATGCTACTGCGCATGCGCGTCTTGGGCTCAGTCAGCCATTATGTGCACTTAAACCAGGAAGAGAAGCTGCACAGCCCCAATGGGCCTCGCTCATCGACGGGACCACGGAGTAGCGAGGGAAGCCTCATTAGGATCCTGTGGCTTCCCTCTCTTACAGGGAATATCCAAGCAACCAAAAAAAAAAAAAAAATCTATAGTACTTCCTCGGGGCTTCCTCCAGCCCCTTGCAGCCAACGTGTCCCACGCCCCGCAGCTTTGTTCTCAGCCGCCGGGCCGGGGAACCTGCCGGCTGCCGGTGCAGAGGCCGTCCTCTACTGCGCCTGTGTGTGTGCCGCTGCCAAACAAGTCCACTTTGTCCGGGGTGTATTGCACAGGTGCGCCTGCGCAGTACACTTCGGACAACATGGACTTGACAGCGACACCCACACAGGCGGACATTCCCTTTAACCACTTCAGGACCTGTAGACTGTTCAACTGTCATCCTCTACTGTCAGTTGTACACTGAAACTGATGCTTTTTAACTGATCAGTTGTTTCATAGCAGTGCATTGTGAAAAAGCTTTCAGTTAAAACACATATATATGAACTGACCCATGGGGAAACAGACATTTACCTTCAAGAAAACCTGAACTGAAAATTAAGTCAAAATAAACATACACAGGTCATACTTACCTCTAGTGTAGTCTACTCATCAATCTCTTTCTCCTCTCCTGTGTCCCGTTTGTCCACTGTGATCAATGGAATTCTCCGTCCTCCATTTTGAAAATGGCCATTACCCTAGAGCAGCTTCCTGGTCAGCACACAGTTAAACTGTAACATCGCCCACTTGAGCCATAGGGAAACATGGACATTACCTGGCACATCCGTTTTCCTCTCAGCTATAACTGACAGCAACTGATATATTTCAGTTCTGACAAAATGTTGTCAGAACTGGAAGGGATTGTTCTCAGAAGAAAATGGTGAGCTTCTGAGAGGAACTGAGGGGCAAGGTAACTATGTAATGTTCATTTGAAGTTACCTCGTGTTTATTTTAAATAATTTTACTCAGTTCAGGTTCCCTTTCACTTGGGCTCCACATCAGTTGTCCGTTCAGTTATAACTGACAGCAACTTATTGAAACCTCTTTCACACTGTATGCTGAAAATCAGATGATTTAACTATCAGTTTTTTCAGTTAAAATGAATTGTGAAAAAGCTTTCAGTCAAAATGCATAGATGTGAACTGAGCCTTGAAAAAAACCTGTAACGACAAAATGTTCCCCTGGGGGTACTCACCTCGGTAGGGGGAAGCCTCTGAATCCTTTTGAGGCTTCCCCCATCCTCCTGTGTCTCACGGCGGTCTCACTCTGGCCCTCCGAACGGCGGGGATGTAAAGATTTACCTTCCCGGCTCCAGCGCAGGCGCAGTATCGGCTCTCCGCTCGGAGAAAGGTGGAAATAGCCAATCGCTGTCGGGCCGCTCTACTGCGCAGGTGCAAGTCTCCTGCGCCTGTGTAGTAGAGCTGACCCGACGGTCTGATTCCGTGCTGAGAGCTGCAACAGCGCCACCCGCTGGAGCCAGGGAAGGTAAATCAATTTAGCTTGTCGAGCCTGGATTACCGGATACTTCGGGGGAACCAGCGCCGGATTGCCTGCAGCGGAGGGGGAAGCCTCATTGGGACCTTGAGGCTTCCCCCTACCGAGGTGAGTACCCCCCCTAGGGGAACCTTTTTTTTCATTACAGGTTCTCTTTAAAGAGAAACCATAACAAGGAATTGAACTTCATCCCAATCGGTAGCGGATACCCCCTTTCCCATGAGAAATCTTTTCCTTTTCACAAACAGATCATCCTGTATGGCTGATATTGTGGTGAAATTCCTCCCACAGTGTGATGTTAGGACCATGGTTCTGACATCACACTGTGGGAGCCTTGTTGCTTTGTGGGAAATAACAGCTATTTACAGCTGTTTCCAACTGCCAAAAAAAGCAAGCAGCATCACCTTCCAATGACATCACCTGCCAGCAGTAAAAATGTCATCATGTGATAAATGTCAGAATGTAAATCAGGGAGAGGAAAGATTTTACAATGGGCAAACACTGACTAAATCATTTATACATAATTATTGTAGACATGAAGCTCTGTTTTTATGACATTTTCACTGGAGTTCCTCTTTAAAGTGACTCTGAGCACCTCTCATGGGCATGCCTTTAAGACTCCGATCAGTACTGCAAAGTACTTAGACACATAGCTTTCTGTAGCTTGTGCTCTCCTCTTTCATTTGATGCATGAATCGCCGTTGTACACCAAATAGTTTTCGTTCGATTTCAATTTAAAGAGAACCCGAGGTGGGTTTGAAGAATATTATCTGCATACAGAGGCTGGATCTGCCTATACAGCCCAGCCTCTGTTGCTATCCCAAACCCCCCTAAGGTCCACCTGCACTCTGCAATCCCTCATACATCACAGCCACTCTGCTGACAAACAGCTTGTCAGAGCTGGCTGTGTTTATCTCTATAGTGTCAGTCTGCTGCTCTCCCCGCCTCCTGCAGAACTCCAGTCCCCACCTGCATCCCTTCCCTAACTGCTGATTGGAGGGAAGGGACAGGGGCAGGGACCGGAGCTATGCAGGAGGCGGGGGAGCAGCTGAGACTGACACTACAGATGTAAACACAGCCTCACAGCACGGCTGTGATTTATGAGGGATTGCAGAGTGCAGGGGGACCTTAGTGGGGTTTGGGATAGCAACAGAGGCTGGGCTGTATAGGCAGATCCAGCCTCTGTATGCAGATAAAATTCTTTAAACACACCTCGGGTTCTCTTTAAAAATCGCGGCTGCCATCTTGGCTGTGTTATAACTTACAGGTTACCCCTGTCTTCTCTGTTAGAGAAGTGCATCATTGAATGAAGCAGGAAGAGAAAGTGGCACGCATGGCCATTGCAAGAGGCTCCTCCAGAGGGGTCATAGCATGACTTTGTTGGAAGTTGTCTGGCTTAAATGCATGCCCATGAGAGGTGCTAGGAGTCCCTTTAAGGTGTCCATTAACAGTACAATTTTTTCACCAAATGTGATCTTTTGATGCAATTTTAATGATCAAATTGGATAAAAAAAAAAAAGTTGCCATTTAGGAAGCCAATCGATAGTGAACAATTCTTTGGTCGATTGCTAAATGGGATAAAATTGATTTGAAAGTTGGATTTTATGATCGAATTTGAAGAAAGAATCATTCAGTAAATATGAACAATCAATTACCTTCTGATTATTTCCGATCATAGAAATAGCATCGAAAGAACGCATTTGGTGATAAAATTGTATTGTTAATGGGCACCTATAAGGCAATATGGACACCTGGTATGCACATCAGTTGTCCATTCGGTTATAACTGACAGCAACTGATTTAGTGTGAAAGGACTCTAGGGTCTTTTTACACTGAATCAGTTGCTTTCAGTTAAAACCAACTACTACTGATGTGCAAGGTAATGTCCATGTTTCCCTATGGCCTCTTTCACACAGTATGCCGAAAAACTTAGAGGGGCACTATTGGCGAAAAATTGTAAAATTTAAAATATGTGTAAACATAGACAAATAAGAAGTAAATTTTTTTCCAGTGTAAAATGAGCCATAAATTACTTTTCTCCTATGTTGCTGTCACTTACAGTAGGTAGTAGAAATCCGACAGATTTTAAAATTTTGCGACATAGTGCCCCTTTAAGCTTTTTCACAATACACTGCAGTGGAACAATTGATCAGTTAAACCGCATGCGTTTTTCAGAGTGCAGTGTAAAGAGGCTGGGTACTTTGTGATTACGCAGTAACGGGCACTGTTTTTGCATACTGTAACAGGTCACACCTCATCGGCTGTGATGCAGTGCACAATGTTAGTCAGTGAAGGTGCAGGTTGATCAGCTGCTTTGTGTAGATTACATTGCATGCCACCACAAATGGTTTTTGTTACACTACATGTATGTTATAACGCAACACTCCAGTGTGTGAAACTAGCCTTAACGTGGCCATACATAAGGCTACTTGGTGGCCGATGGACCATCTGATTCGATAATTATAATTGAATGAAAATCGATGCCGCCAAGTGTATGCATCGGCCGAAATTGGTAGCATGAATCAGTCGGACAAGCTGCAAGATGACTTGCTTGATCGGGTGTAACGTAGAGCGATATCGGGACGAGCGGCGAAACCCTCGATACTGTCCCCCATAATGTGTAATATGCCCCGTGCACTATACATTACCTGGACGTGGACGCAGCTTCTCCTCTTCTGGCTCCAGGCTCTTTCCTTCATCCATACTTGCACCCCATGTGGTTGCCGGAGTAACAGGGGCATGAGTGTGAAGTGACACGTGGGGGCTTGTATGGAACAAGGAGTGCACTCAAAGACAGCAGTGGACAGATAATATATAGTGCATTGGGCACCGGGGGGGGGGGGGGGGGGGGGGGTCACATTACACATTAGGGGGGTGGCGAGGCAGTCGGATTTGGTGTCACAAGGACAATTCCATATCGATTTCCACATTAAATTGTTCAGGAACCAGCATGGGGTCTATGGGCAGCCAACAGATCTCTCTGTAATCAGATTCAATTATAGAGAGATCGATCTCTTGGTCAAATCTGCCCATCATTGCTAGATGTATGGCTGCCACAAGTATTCCAGCTAGAGACTATGGGCTTTATGTTCAGGTGTTTCATGCCTATGCTAGCCACAGCAACCAGATGCCTCCTGTATATTCTCTGAACTACAGATAATATGAAAGTTAGAATGTGACTAGATGCTATGGACAGCAAGATTCCTTCAGGCAATTTCCTAAGAACGGGTGCACTTTTGTGTTTTCCATTAGGCTGTTTGTGGTCCGCTTCAGACATTTGTAGCTCACACCTTTGCCCTCATTTCAACTACTGTAACGTCCAGTCTGTTTAGAGCGTACACTGCAGGATTATGTTTGAAAAGGAATGGTGCCAAAAATATCCCATCGTCCGAGAAACCGAACTCCCACGTGTCTGCTTTGCCTCATGGAGTATGCAGTGTTTCCAAAACACAAACAACTGTAATAAACAGTGCAGCTGCCAATATCCCAGTAACCGCAGCAGTTGCTAGAGAAGATAAGCAGGTGTTCAAGATCCTCTACAAGCTCTGACTGAAGGTGGCCACACACAAAACAATAAAATGATCCAATTTTATGGCAAATTTAAAAAATGTAAACTTTTTTTTCCAAGCAAGAAATCCAATTGGATTTCCTGTTTTTATTTGATACAAGTCGATCCATAGTGTTAGATTTTTCTGATCAACTTATGAAAATTGAATGGTGTAGGGTAAATATTTTCTCTGCGTTTTTTAAAAAAAAAAATTTTCCCAGAATTGTGGAAAAACTGAACACTTGTGTGATATATTGGTCCGATTTTTTTTAAAATGTTACAATCAGTCAGAAAAATTGATTGTAAACCTTGAATTGAAAATTTATAAAAATTGTATTGTGTGTGGCAACCTTTAGATTCACACATAAAAAGGTCTTCTGTCAGTTGGCATCAGTTTTGTAGGGTTCTATGGTTGTGTTCACACAATTCTGTACATTAACAGTCGAGTCAGTTTTGTATGCATTTTTATGGCTTCGTTCACACATGAAAGGTGTACATCTTCAGTCCAATCCTGTCAGTTGTGTATGTGATTCTATGGGGCGTTCACACATAAAAGGTGTACATTTCCAGTCCTGTTTTCTATGCGTTTCTATGGGTGGGTTCACACATAAATCTGTACATTTCTGGCCCAGTCTTGTCAGTTTTGTGTTTCTATGGGTGTGTTCACACATAAAAGATGTACATTTACAGTCCAGTTGGGTAAAGCGGATAGAAAATTGATGCAAAACTGACAGGACTGGACCAGAAATGTACAGATTTATGTATGATCCAGGTCTGACACCTGTTACACACTGCTTCTAAGCTGCCCATTGCTGTATGAATGCATTCTTTGCATCATAGCTGTACATATTTTCCTAGAAAGAGGAAATGCCTGGGAACTGGCTGCCTAATAACTTGGGCTCCATGCCAAGTTCCACAAGTGAGTATGTGTGTGCTGCGTGTACAATAAAACATTATAGACTTCATGCAAAGGGTTTCAAGTCAACAGTTCAGATCATTTTGGTGTTGGATACCGGGAAAACTGCATAGGAAAGCCCAACAGTTTTCTTTTCACAACCATCCACAGCACATATTACATGGATCAGGCACTTGAGGGGGTTAACACCTGCATCATTCAGAGTTCTCCAACATCTAGTAAGTGCTAGGAATGGTCAATGAGATGGGGAAAAAAAATACAAGTGTTTCAAAGCACTGGAGAGATTCTAATGTGCCACATGTCTATAACATTGAACATCTAACAGCGGTTCTCCAGGATAAGGTGCATATTTTTTATAAAGTTTGGGAGTCTGTATCTTTTTGATGATATTTCATAGGTTTAGTCTCTTATTAAATAATTTGTTGGCTGGCAGTTCTTCTAGCGTTCCTACTCTTTTTTCCTTTCATTCTTTTCTCTTACCTTATTTCCTTATGAGATGGGCAATATTTCACTTTTCATGAGACTTTTATTAGCATATGTTGCTGTAGTTGCTCTTTTTGAATAGTTCTCCCTCTGGGATGATAGACTTCCCATTTGAACGTTGCTGATAGTTGCTATTAGACCTTTGTAGTTAATTATTATGCTTCCCAGATCCTTTTGTAATTATACAGATTTATAATGTTGATACTATCTGTATTTTGGTTTCTATGGAAAAGAAAAATTTTAAATCCCCCCCAAAAATCCAAGTGGATGCTAATTTTAAGCAGCTTAATAATGAACCAATCAAATGCACTATTTACAAAAAAATGATTATAAGATTAGCATCAACTCAGAATTATTAGCATCTCAATAACCACCCCCTAGTAAGTGCTCACTCACCATAAAAAAAATATTTTGCCGCCCCTTTCCTTTGTGAAATACCAGCCTAAGAACAACTCTCAGCTAACCCGGTTGTATTACAGCCGGTTCACACTTGAGCGGATGCAGAACGGAAACAGTACGCATATCCACAAGGCGGATGCATTCCGTCTGTTTTGCATCCACATGCAACATTCTCACCTGTCCATTCAGTGTCCGCTCCTATGCAACCTGGAGGCCAGCAGAAGCATGGGTCTCTCTCCGTATAGGCAGATGCAGGCCAATTCTTCCTAGCAACAGGGAGAATTTTCATTGGTCCAACATGAACCAATGAGCATTCACTGTTGCTGAGGATTCCCATTGGTCTTTTGCAGCCCAATGGAGATCCTCATGCTAATACCATCCACTGGGACCGAGCGGCAGGACACGCGAGTATCGCATCACGGCGCAATCAAAACGGTCGATGCGGATGCGGTGACTAGCCTAGTGAGAACGGATAGTGTCCTGTCCGGGAAAATGTGCCAAGATCTGACAAGATTAGCTGCATGCATTGTTCCTGGTGTGATTTAGACACTACTGCAGCCAAATAAACCAAGCATGGCTATCAGGCAAGTGGTATTGCGTAAAAGGAAATAAAGATGGCAGCCTCCATATACCTCTCACTTCAGTTGTCCTTTAAGAGCAACTCCCTTCCTTTCCTCACTCACTCACTGAATCTGCCCCTGAGGAGTACAGAAATTTCACCTAAGAGACCTAACATCCCCAATACCGGTTTGAAACATCCAAGCGGAATAAAAGAAGATTGTTTAAATGCATTTAAGACAGAAATATTTGTCATTTTTGAGAGATGCAATTTTTTTTTCTTTGATATTTTTGTAATTAAACTAAAAATGGGTCAATGCTCAGCTTATAAATAAAAGAAAAAAAAATGAAAGGAAAGTCAGTCCAAATGTTTCAAATGATTTATTTGCCAGAATCTCCTGGCAGGTCTTGTGGCATAGGATATAACCCCAAAATACAGCCACAGAGCGCTAGGATCGGATGACGTGGAGGAATTTCCAAGGCAAGGAATTATTCACATGGCGAACAGGATGAGGAAAGCAACCATGAGACAAAAGAGTCCCATAGCTTCGGAGAGGGCAAAGCCCAGGATGGCATAAGAGAACAGCTGCTGCTTAAGGGATGGGTTCCTGCAAAGAGAGAAACACAGCGTTACTTACAGGAAAGAGACATTGTACCTTCCATGATTCAAAAAGCCTAGTTCCAGAATTTAGCATAAAGTGGAAAGGGCTTTTGTGTTTATGGTTCTCTGTATTCCCTGAAGATATTACAGCACCTCATGTTCCTGGACCTTCCACAGAGCCATGTGGCTTTAGCATGGAAAATGGTGGTCCCAGGGACAGGAAGTAGAGTTTCTATAGGTGCCCATACATCTACAGATTTTGAGGCCCGATTGACCATCTGATTCAATCATTTTTTAAAATCAAATAAAATATTGGTGCCGCAACAAGCTTGCCCATTTGAAGATTCAACCAATTTCAGGCTGAAATAGATGTGCTTTAAAGATCTCGGACGAAAACGCTCAAGCGCGGTAGCAAAGGCATTAGATATCGCAATGGCGCTTGAGAGCTGCAGGCCTTGTCACAACCCCCCCCCCCCCCACACACACACACACAAATGTCCTGTCCCCTGTCCCAGGGTGCCCACGCAGTGTAAAATCCCACCTGTCCTGTTGCTGCAACTCTTGGCCTCATCTGCAGTCACCCCGTATGGCACCAGGCGCGTGTGACACCACCATGTAGTGCGGCTCAGGGTAACAGCAGGATAGGTGAGATTTTACACTGTATGGACATGCTGGGAAGGGAAGCATTGCTAGGAAGATTCCTGATCAGTGATCACATTACATCATCAGATTTATGGGCACCTTAACACTTCACTTTTCATGAAATGTTTTATATGTTGCTGTCTCTGTCACATTTAGAGGTGGATTACTTCCAGCTTGGACAGGTATTGGAAATACAGATCAGGACACAGAACAATAGAAATTCTAAACAGCTCAGAACACATAATGCAGAAGTAAAATGAGATGGGTTTATAACGAGCTGAATGTCTACCCCAGTGTCGTCTGTTTGAAGGCATAGTCACATTGTCTGATCACTGTTTACGTTCATGCCTCTGCTGTAACTTATTTCTGTGAAGCTGCCCTGTGATGCTAAAACCAATTCCGGGCATGACCCAGTCATGCTTGGCGAAATAAATGATTCTGATTCTGATATCCCTTGCAGGCCTTATTACCCTAACCCTACCATAAATACCCATCTAGCACCTGCCTTTTTGGGATTGTTTTTAACCCAACCTGGTTGCAGTGATGGCTGGACTTTTCAGACACAAAAATGTTCACAAATGAATCTTGTGGGTCTCCAGTAATGCCCTAAGCTTGTCTCACACTACATTTCACCCAGCTGGAGTGGTAATGTACTGTATTTGTACTGCACAGATATGTCGTGCACTGGCATCTGTTGCCATTCTGTGGTGATTGCATGTCATTCATCAAATGAATAGGACTAAAGAGACAGTTCAGCATCTGAATTAAAGTGGACCCAAATTAAAAATACAAGATTTCAAGAATAAAATCTATTTTCTAAATTATAATAAATAGCAGCCTTTTTTCAGCTGCATGATGACAAATATAAAATATTTTACATTTATTGGAGGAACCCCTCCCTTCCTTTCATATTGCCAGGACAGAATCCGGCAAAATGCTGGAGTAGGTGGTGTCCAGCAAAGGAGGAATTGCTAATGGCTGCCCCCTGTATAACCCTAGTTATGCAAAGAGAAGGATGAAAAGCATGCACTGAAATGCTCAGGCTTAAAAGGAGTATTTATCTATCTTTGTATGTGTCAGAGTGGTGCAACTAAATATTTTGAATTAAAAAAATGTTTGGTTTGGGTCCCCTTTAAGTGTGGGTGCATAGTCTAGGTGTGCACAAGTCCTAACCATTCACCAAACTGCATGGTAATACAAAAGTCATCCAGAAAGTAAAGGTGGCCATACGCTGGTAGATGGCCGCCTGACATGTCCAAAAGAGAGCAATCTATTCCTTCCACACTCTGCCCGAGTGCCCGTAGATATTCAATAGGCAATCAATGGGAAAAATGAAATCTTGTATGGCCACCTTTACACATACAGTGGTGTGAAAAACTATTTGCCCCCTTCCTGATTTCTTATTCTTTTGCATGTTTGTCACACTTAAATGTTTCTGCTCATCAAAAACCGTTAACTATTAGTCAAAGATAACATAATTGAACACAAAATGCAGTTTTAAAGGATGGTTTTTATTATTTAGTGAGGAAAAAAAAACCTCAAAACCTACATGGCCCTGTGTGAAAAAGTGATTGCCTCCCTTGTTAAAAAATAACTGTGGTTTATCACACCTGAGTTCAATTTCTGTAGTCACCCCCAGGCCTGATTACTGCCACACCTGTTTCAATCAAGAAATCACTTAAATAGGAGCTATCTGACACAGAGAAGTAGACCAAAAGCACCTCAAAAGATAGACATCATGCCAAGATCCAAAGAAATTCAGGAACAAATGAGAACAAAAGTACTGTAATTGAGATCTGTCTGGTAAAGGTTATAAAGCCATTTCTAAAGCTTTAGGACTCCAGCGAACCACAGTGAGAGCCATTATCCACAAATGGCAAAAACATGGAAAAGTGATGAAGCTTCCCAGGAGTGGCCGGCCGACCAAAATTACCCCAAGAGCGCAGAGAAAACTCATCCGAGAGGCCACAAAAGACCCCAGGACAACATCTAAAGAACTGCAGGCCTCACTTGCCTCAATTAAGGTCAGTGTTCACAACTCCACCAAAAGAAAGAGACTGGGCGAAAACGGCCTGCATAGAAGATATCCAAGGCGCAAACCACTTTTAAGCAAAAAGAACATTAAGGATCGTCTCAATTTTGCTAAAAAAAAATCTCAATGATTGCCAAGACTTGTGGGAAAATACCTTGTGGACCGCCGAGACAAAAGTTGAACTTTTTGGAAGGTGCGTGTCGCGTTACATCTGGCGTAGAAGTAACACAGCATTTCAGCAAAAGAACATCATACCAACAGTAAAATATGGTGGTGGTAGTGTGATGGTCTGGGGTTGTTTTGCTGCTTCAGGACCTGGAAGGCTTGGTGTGATAGATGGAACCATGAATTCTACTGTCTACCAAAAAATCCTGAAGGAGAATGTCTGGGCATCTGTTCGTCAACTCAAGCTGAAGCGATCTTGGGTGCTGCAGCAGGACAATGACCCAAAAGACACCAGCAAATCCACCTCTGAATGGCTGAAGAAAAACAAAAAGACTTTGGAGTGGCCTAGTCAAAGCCCTGACCTGAATCCTATTGAGATGTTGTGGCATGACCTTAAAAAGGCGGTTCATGCTAGAAAACCCTCAAATAAAGCTGAATTACAACAATTCTGCAAAGATGAGTGGGGCAAAATTCCTCCAGAGCGCTGTAAAAGACTTGTTGCAAGTTATCGCAAACGCTTGATTGCAGTTATTGCTGCTAAGGGTGGCCCAACCAGTTATTAGGTTCAGGGGGCAATTTCTTTTTCACACAGGGCCATGTAGGTTTTGAGTTTTTTTTCTCACTAAATAATAAAAACCATCATTTAAAACTGCATTTTGTGTTCAATTATGTTATCTTTGACTAATAGTTAACGGTTCGTGATGAGCAGAAACATTTAAGTGTGACAAACATGCAAAAGAATAAGAAATCAGGAAGGGGGCAAATAGTTTTTCACACCACTGTATTTTGCTTTTATCTGCCACACAAAGTATTCTTTCTATGTAATTGAACTTGCACATTGTCAAGTTATTTTCCAATCTTCCTCTGACGCTTATCACCTGACTGCAGAACCCCAGTAGCTGTTTGTTCAACAACATCAACATAAAACCACCCGTCCAAAATCTCTGACTCCTAGGTGAGGAGTATAACAGAAGTTTGCTTACTTAAAGAGACTCTAAAGCCAAGAAAAATAGTGCTTTTTATTTACCTCTTCTGCAATATCAGCTAAGATGAATTGCCGCATTCCCGCAGCAAAACAAGGTCTGTAATCCTCCCCCCAATTCCCCCCCCCCCAACTTATGGGACAAAAAATCTCTGCCTCCAGTACAATCAGCTCTGCTTGCAACCTCTCCCCTTAGGCCCGGTTCACATTAGCGGTGGCCGTCTGGAATCGCCGTGCCGGAGCCGGACCGCTTTCAGAACGGACGGAACGGACGCACGGCATGGCAATGAAAGCCTATGCGTCCGTTCACATGCGTCCGTTCTGCCGGACCGGAGCCGGACCGGATCCGGGCCGGATCCGGACTCCGGCGTCCGTTCCAACATGCGCTATTTTTTGGTCCGGCTCCTCCGGCAGCCGTATCCGGAGCGGAGCCGGACTGCACCATCCGGCCAATACAAAGCAATGAGAGCCGGAGAGCGCACAACACACTGGCTACAAAAACCGGACGTTCTACCCCACTTCCTATGCATTTTGGATGGGGACCACATGGGCCCAGCGAAGAGTGGGGCAGCAGCGATTTCATGCTGGAGCTCTTTTTGCCAGCAACATGTCTGATATGTCTGAAGGAGGCGAACAACAGAGAGAATTCCCAGGTTTACGAGTAAAAAATGCCTGGATCCATGGTCCCAACTGCAGTCTCTGTATCCACGGATGGTCTCCACACGTCCACCTGTCTCCAACAATGACCCCAGACCCTTCTGCTGACCTCCCAGACCCCAGGTAATTAAAAGGATGTTATCTCCTTAAGAAACCGGATCCGGACCGCAACCGTGTTCACACCGCACGGAAACCGGATGCAAACGGACCGGATCCGGATAGGAACCGTACGGATCAGGTCCGGTCCGGATACGGTGCGGTCCGGACATCCGGTGCGGTTTTTACTAAACCGCAAGTGTGAACGGGGCCTTAGTCTTCTTTCACTGAAAGGGTCGGGAAGAGGTGGCGATCAGCGTTGAGTGACTAAACTGGAGGCAGAGTTACAGCGAAAAGCTCTGCCTCCTCCAGAAAGTAATGGGGGATTTTTGCCCCCAGGAGTTCGGGTTGTTACAGATCTAGTTATGCCACGGGAATGCAGCGAATCATCTTAGCTGATATTGCAGAAGAGAAGAGGTAAGTAGAAAGCACTATTTTTCTTGGCTTCAGACTCTCTTTAACACAGAAGGTATTTCCAATTATTCAGGTTGGAGTGAGTATCTGAGATCTCCCACAATGCATCACTGCTGAATATGCAATTAGGACAATTTATGTTTTCCACAGCATTTTAGTAAGGAGGCCTTTTCATCTCCTCTTTCAGCCCCTTACACACTCCTAGGAGTTCTGGTTCACCATGAGCTTGCTGTGTAATCTGTACCTCTGGGTGTTTTAAGTCCTACTTCATAGAGCCATACTAATCCATGCCGTGCACTGATGAGGATCAACTCATCCGAAACAATCTGTATGCATTTTGTAATATTACAAAGCTGACATCATTGCATTCCAGCAGTTCTGGAGGTGTGTTTAGCTATCAGCGACAACAAATAATTGCATATTTAGCAGTGATTCATTGTGGGACACCTCAAAGCTCATTCGAACCTGAATAATCGCAAATACCTTCTGTTTGAAGAAGGCAAACTTGATTTGCATAGAGGGCTTTTTGGTCTTTCAGCCCCTCACACACTCCTAGGTGTTCTGGTTCACCATGAGTTCTGTAACTATAGGTGAGGAGTGTGATGCTACTACAAATTGATTGAAAACCTTATAAAAATATATGATAAATGCTTGATTAGAAGAGGTGATTTTGTGGAGAAATAATCAGAAGATACAGTGTGACTAAAATAAAATGTTTCCTAATGAAATTGAATATTTTTACTTTCCGGATGACCCTCATACAATCCAATACACCTACCACAGTCTAGTGCTAATCTTGAGATTATATGGGGAAGAAAGCCATGCAAACATGGGGAACACACACAAAGGCCTGGAACCCACTAGAGCAGGGTTTTTTTTAGCATTTAGGGAGTGCTTTCAAATCGCTAGCGTTTTCCCTAAACGCTCTGCCAATGTAAATGGATGGGACAGATTCCACTAGAGCGATTGCAATTAAGGAAATATCAATTGCAGGACATGCAGCATTTTGAGAGCATTTCCATTCTAATGAATTGGATAGGAGCCGAGAAAACTATCTCAAAATCGATTAGTGGGTTCCAGGCCATACTTTGTGGCAAATAATGTTCCAACTGAGGTTTATACCCGAGCCCCTAGTGCTGCAACGATACTCTGCCAGAAATGTATAAACAGAAAGCAATGATACCAGTAATAATGAGAAATGTTTACCTGGCATATCCAATAATGAGACTGCCAAACACTGTACCAATACCAGCTCCAGAGCCGGCCACACCTACAGTGGCAGCTCCAGCGCCAATAAATTTAGCAGCAGTATCGATATCCCGGGATACGGCACTAGTCTGAATGGCTCGATATGGAACCAGCGCCATCTGCTGAGACTGAGACAAAAATATAACATTAATACACTTGCTGTAGTAATATACATGTAAACGTTTATATAGTATCACTTCATTCAAAAACAAACCCCTGCTGGAATACAGTCCAGATAACCATTTAGCAATCACACTTCCCTTGATGGCAAAGACCATGGAATAACAATCTTGCCTCATCAGTTTTGGGTTAAAAAAAAAAAAAAATCATATCTGTACAAGTTACTGTGAGTCGACTAGTAGGAAACAGATGACAAACAAGTCACATTATTATGTAAAACTTACCTGGGGCTTCTACCAGCCTCTTGCAGACGTCCTTTGCCAGTACCGGGACAAAATGATCCCCCGGTTCCCCGTCGTGGCTCACTTTTGGGTTTCTCAGTCAGCAGGCCACTGTGCCAGCATGCGTCCTCGCTCCTGCTCACATCACTGGGAGTGTCCTGCACAAGCACAGTACGAGGATTTCTCAAACTGTGTCTGCACAGGACGCTCCCGGCGACAGGAGAGGGAGCGAGGACGCACGTGATCAGAGCTGCAAAGGTGCAGTTAAAAGTTGGCAGTAACAAAAGTGAACCACGGTGGGGACCTTTTTGTCCCCGCACGTACAAAGGACATCTGCAGGGGGCTGGTAGAAGCCCCAGGGAAGTTAAAATTTTCTCTCCTTACAGGTTTTCTTTAAAGCTCATACACACGTACTAACAATCTGTCCAACTATCTTCCAAACTTGTCTGTTGGAAGATACGTTGGGTGTGTGGCAAACAACCAGATGACCAACTGATAGGCTCAACCAGCCCAACTATCATGCAGGTTGGGACGTGTGTACAAGTCTTTTGAACACCTTTGTTGTTTTGGAATGCAGACATGTTGTGCAATGTCATTTAGCTTGTACGCATAGTATTTAGGCCTCTTTCCCACCAAGACGTTGCGTTTTAGGGGACGTTAAGGTCGCATAACGTGCCCCTAACGCAACGCGTTGTGGTGTTGAAGTTGGACGTCAGATTGAGCCGCGTTATGTGGCTCTCAAAGCAGCCGCTCCAGGATAGTGATGGGAAGTCCGGATGTTTTTAAAGATTCGGATCATTCGAATCGGATCATTGAAAAGATCCAGATCTTTGAACCGAATCATTTGAATCATTTTACTAGGGAAGCAGACTGGGAGTGAAATGACTAGCAGGACAGGACTTTCCCTGCATTGTACATTCTGTATGTTCCTGTTTCTTCCAGACAGACATCCACTGTGAACCGAACATTGTGATGAGCCAGATGATTCGACTCACAAAAAAGATCCGGATCAAATGATCCAGACAACACTACAGTCCCACCAAGAGTCACCACAGTGCAGTGAATATTAATTAGCCATGTGGCTGGCTGCGGATAAGGAGGAGGGGAGACCTGAGCATGTGCAAACAGTCTAACGCTGCTTAGCCGAGTATAACGTACAGCATGCAGCACTTTATTTAAACGTGCTGCGTTACTATGTAACGCAACGTGTGCACTGTGAACAGCACATTGATTTTACAGTGCTGCGAGTTAGGCTGCGTTACTGGCTGCTGTAACGTGGGACTTTAACGTCCCACTGTGAAACCAGCCTTAAGCGAGTTTGTTGGCATGCTTGTATGTACTTTAGGAAAACAATTTGATGTGTGGTTGGTCATGTTGTGCGATTGGTTGTGCATTAAGTGGGACGTTTGTATGAGCCTTTAGCAGTTCATCAGATTAAGTCCTATGTCTCACAAATTCTACATTTCAGATAATGACTGGAATGCCCTTGAGTCAATGCTAGTACAATCTAGTGCCCCAATACTATTTTGGTTGACTATACAAAACAGAAAATAAATGTGGCAAAATGGTCTCAGCACTTGTCTCTGATACTAAATGTTTTCCCCAGTGTCCCCTGATTAAAGACCTTAGGCAGGCAAGGTAAATGGGGTGAAAATATCCCATCACTCGGTCTAAGTGATCCGCGAAGATAGATCGCTGCCCAAGTGGTCAGGGGTTGCCAGACACACGCTGGATTATCGGCATAGGCAGTTGTTATTGCACACGGCCACTTTCCACCGGTTAAAGCAAATTATACTGGATGGAGACAGAACAATTTTAAAAAAAAAACCAAAAAACAGAAAATTCTAACCCCTTTAGGGCTCGTTTTCATGCAGCTCGGAGCCCCGTGGCTTTGTGCGTCATTCCCGGCAGGGGGGCAGAGTTGCCGATCCTATTCGTTATACTGAATGAGCTGAATCGCGAGGTGACGCACCCCTAAATGCAGACAACCATGCTCTGTAATTCGATAGCGCATGAATGGAAACAGAGTGCAGTATATGTACTCTGATGTCCCTGCGACCTGAAAGCGCACTATATGGAAACGAGCCCTAAATCTACTACCCAAAACTAAAGCCCAACTGCAGGAAATGGTGTTTGGTTTAAATTCAGAGAAAACTTGTTGAAATCATTTAGGGCTGGTTCACTCAGCAAGAGCTTATTAAGTGATTTGAAAAGCTCTTGCTAATGCTTTGGGTAATTTTTATAAAATCTAATTGCTCAGGTGAGAATACACACATAGGATTACATTAGAAAGAGCTTTTCAAGTCACAAGCAATTAAAAACCAAAAAAACACTTGCAGTGTGGATCAGCCCTTATATGCATAATGCTCAGACTTCACCAATATGAAGTGCAGCCCATCCAGAGCTTTGCCCAAACTGCTTTTATCCTGATAGATGTCATATTTGGACAGTCACCTAACAAAACAGGAATCACTGGGCAAAGAACAAATTGATACATTCACACAGTGGGTCTATAAAGCCAGCGCCCATGCATTGTTACTGCTTCCAGTCCACAAAAGGTATGATGCTGACCTAAAGGAAGCTTACCTGCTCTGTCTGGAGTGCAGGGCGGCTCAGCAGGGCAGAGGAGAGGGGCCGGCAGAAAAGGCATGCGCCATTCTTCACCTGGATACAGAAAACAGAACACTCAAATAGGATCTTAAGATTGCAGTGATTGTTACATTTATTGCAATACAGGCTAACAGCATTATCTCATTCTACAAACACCCTTCTAAGTGGGCTACCACATGTTGTAATGCTTGTGGAAGAGGTTTTGATCGATTTCTGTACTTTACCGAAGACCAACTTTCCATAGCAACAGAACAAAAACCTGCCAATTGAATTTATTACCATTGTTCCGTATCTATTTGGCAATGACATTTTCCAAAGTATTTTACAGAGTACACCACATTTATATTTCAAGTTCTGATCTGAGCTGATTTCACACCGTAAAGCTTGATAATTGGGCATATTGCCCAAACCGGTGGAGCTGTCACTGATTACAGATCAAATCATGTTTTTATTGATTGAATACAGAGCTATTACTAGAAGATGGTGCTGACTGATTATGAAACAAGTTCTGATCAGTGCACCTCCTGCTCGGTGCTGGACTTAGTGACGGTGTCCACAAACAAATCACAAGTACTGGTCCACAAACACAGATATAGATGTGTAATAATATCCAATCATGCAATACACCCAGCTTCAGACAATTGTTTCTGGGCCACAGTACATCCCTGGACTGGACTATATACCAGTACATTGCCTAATTTAGGTGTCAGTGGCACTCAGTCTAATATTCCTACCATGAACTAAAGCTGATCTGAAGGAAGGTAATTAAAGTACACCTGTAGTGAGAGGGATATGGAGGCTGCCATATTTATTTCCTTTTAAACAATACTAGTTGCCTGGCTGTTCTGCTGATCTATTTGGCTGCAGCAGTGAATAATACTAGAAACAAGCATGCAGCTAATATTGTCAGATCTGGCAATGTCAGAAACACCTGATGTGCTGCATTGCTTGTTCAGGGTCTATGGCTAAAAGTATTAGCGGCAGAGAATCAACAGGATAGAGAGGTAACTAATATTGCTTAAATGGAAATAAATATGGCAGCCTCCATATACTTCTTGCTACAGTTGTCCTTTAACTCACCAGTATAGTTTCGGTATATGGCAGGAAACTGGAGCGCACGGAGAAAACCCACATAAATACAGAGATAGTACAAACTCTCCATGTTTGTAGCAGCCTGGATGGAATGTGTACCTGTGACTCTAGCTGCAACGTAGTAGTGATAATCACTTAAAGGACTTACGAGGCCAATTACTTGCCTCTCCGTTTCAGGCACGGAGCACGCCGTCCGCCGGGTCCCCCCGCTCATTATCCCCCCCGGCCGGCTCCCGACCCCACGGCCCGGGTTGGGCTCTCCTTCCCCTCCAAAGATGGCCGCGGCTGCGCAGTCCGCCTGGCCGCGAATGCGGCTGCGCAGCTCTAGGGCCAACCCCTCCGATCCACGCTACGTAGCGTGGATCAGAGGGGTTGGCCCTAGAGCTGCGCAGCCGCATTCGCGGCCAGGCGGACTGCGCAGCCGCGGCCAGAGGAAGCGGCCATCTTTGGAGGGGAAGGAGAGCCCGACCCGGGCCGTGGGGTCGGGAGCCGGCCAGGGGGGATAATGAGCGGGGGGACCCGGCGGAGCGCCGTCCGCGCCCTCCGTGCCTGAAACGGAGAGGCAAGTAATTAACTTTTTTTACACAGTTGGCCTCGTAAGTCCTTTAAGGTGGCCATACACTGGTCGATTTGCCATCAGATTCGACCAACAGATAGATCCCTGATTAGGGAAATAAATAATTTATGGTCTCTCATAGCTATAGAAAAATACAAAATTGCTTTATTTTGGAAATTTGTACGTCAAAATTGCAGAGCAATCAATTAAAATCATTTAAAACACGGCCAGAGTAGAGCGCTCACTCAATAAATCACACCTTACACACCATCACAATAATACACCCCTTCTGGTACCGGTACCATTAGTCCTTATCTTCAGAGAGGGGGAGATAGTTTAAGTGTAGGTAGATAATATTGAACAACTTCAGCTTGCAATGCTGCAGTAACGGGTTAAGCCGGTATATGGAGTGATCTCACCACAAGCGTTATATCCTGTCGGGTTCTGTCTCAACTCCGGATTCCACCATCTACAGGACTGCTGCAAGGTGTTTGACTGTTGTCCAGATTACCGGTAATCTTCGGTAGTCGGCTGTCTCTCAACAGATAGATCCCTCTCTGATCGAATCTGATCAGAGAGGGATCGTTTAACCACCTTTACTGCAAACAGATTGTGAATCGATTTCAGACTGAAACCGATCACAATCTGTGGAGCTGCCGCCGCCCCCCTGCATACATTACCTGATCCGGCCGGCTCGAGTCCCCGGTCACCGCTGCTCCTTCTCCGCTCCGGGCTCCAGACCGTTCCTGCAGCTACTGAACTTCCTGTCCAGGGGAAGTTTAAACAGTAGAGGGCGCTCTACTGTTTAAACTTCCTGCCGGGACAGGAAGTTCTGTGTAGCTGCAGCCGGTCCGGAACCCATCGCGGAAGACAGCGGGGACCAGGGGACTCGCGCCGGCCGGAACAGGTAATGTATATCCGCTGTATTGAGTCGGTCGTCGGGCATTCGAGCGCCGCTATCGACGCACTCCCGACCTGCCGGCGATCGAGAAAAATCTTCCGCACGGACGGATCGACGGGAACGATCGATTTCGGACGGAAATCGATCGTTCTGTCAGCGGTGTGCGCGGCGATTTCACAGCCGAGTCGATCACTGTGATAGAATCGGCCGTATATCGGTGGGAAAATCGTTAGGTGTATGGGCCCCTTAAGCCACCATGCTGTCCAATGAAAGGCAAAACGCAAACAGATTACTGTATACAAGATATCCTAATAATAAAAATTAACAGAAGAGCATTTGTGATTTGAAAACTGAAAGGCAAAGATAAAAGGGAACCCGTTGTGAGAGGGGTATGGAGGCTGATATTTCCTTTCAAACAATGCACATTGCCTGGCTGTCCTGCTGATCCACTAGCTCTGGTCATTTTTAGCCAAACCATGAACAGGCATACAGCTCAGATGTCTATGACTGAAGTCTGACTGAATTGCTTGTTTCCGATGTGTGAGTCAGACACTACTAATGCATGAAAGATCAGTAGGAGGCCAGGCAACTGCTATTATTTAAAAGGACATAAATATGGCAGCTGCCATATGTATCTCACCTCACGTTTCTTTGAAACACTTAAAATTCGTCAAAACATGTACTGTTGGCGAGTTCTTAGGACAGGACTAATGCTAGGAACACCATACAATTTTGTGTTAGATAGATAGTTCGATAAATTTCTGTCATGTCCGATCGTTTTTCTGGTCAATTTCTCATAGAAGTCAATAGAAATTGATAAGAAAAGCTAAGAGAATCAAGCGAGAAATCGAATGGAAAAACGCATCGTGTGTTCCTAGCATAAGAACCCTTGTAGGACCACTTTCCAATAAACCCACAGATATGGGCTGACAAGTGCAAGACCTACACAAAAAACAGATACAACTGGACAAGGTCACATCAATGGGATTCCTAGCAGACATGCCTTGCAAAGCTCCATCTAAGGAAACTATCTGCAGTACCGTTGGCAACTACTCGTGGCTTTCTAAGGCCAAAGAAGAGCTTTGTCCAAGCAGAGAACTCTTGCTTGTAAAGGTGCCAACACTCAGAACACCCAGTGGACAGTCAGTTCAGGCCTGTATGTTCACTAGACATGACATTTCAACAGCTGGAACCAATATCATGTTCATTTTTTTTTTAATTCTCGTCATGAATGTACTGGCTAGCCAATCTCTGGTTAAAGCAGACCCGAACTCTTGCACTGCGCACAATGAAAAGTATTTATTCCACAGATAGTTGCTCAATACATTCACTACACTTTATTATAGTGTTTGTTTAGCCATATTATCAGTAGCGGTGAATAGACAGCAGGAGAGCTCTGCCAAGGCAGCTCTCATACAGTAAACACTGAGATTAAAGCCTTTATGTGCCTTCTGCAAAAAAAAAAAAAAAAAAAAAAAAAAAAGACTAAACTTCAGGGAAGTGCTTAGGATTTCAATAAATTGTAATGAAGAATTGTTTTTCCCATAAGGGTTATCATGCTGTGGTTAATCTTTTAGAGCATTTTAACCTCCTTAACGGTATGCCCCGAGACTGTGTCGGGCATACCACTTCCTGGCCCCTTGAGTCCCCCATACAGTAGAAATTTGATCCAATGGCTGAAAACCTTTTAGCTAGCACTAGGCTAGCTAGTACAAATGCCTGGCACCCACCGATCCCCTCGTTTATACATTACTCACCCTAGATCCAGTGATCGCGCAGCCTGTCTGCACAGCTTCGGTCTCTCTATGGGGAGAATCAGGTTTGCACAGGACGTCGGCGACGTCATGCTCGATCCTCCCGATAGTGAAGACCGGAGCTGTGCGGGGAGCCTGCGCCGATCGCTAGATCCAGGCTGGGTAATGTATGAACGGGGGAGCGGCGGGGAGCGGGGGGTGCCGGGCATTTGAACTAGCTAGCCTAGTGCTAGCTATAGGGTTTTCAGCCATTAGATCTCTGGGGGGCACAAACTGGCAAACCCTCCTGAGCGGCGTAACGCTCAGGAGGTTAAAGGACAACTGAAAGGAGAGGGATATGGAGGCTGACATTAATTTCCTTATAAACAATACCAGCTGCCAGGCAGCCCTGCTGACCTATTTGGCTGCAGTAGTGTCTGAACACCAGAAACAAGCATGAAGCTAATCTTGTCAGATCTGACAATAAGGTCAGAAACACCTGATATGCTCCATGCTTGTGCAGGGTCGATAACAAAAAGTATTAGAGGGAGAGGATCAGCAGGATAACCAGGCAACCGTGTTGCTTAAAAGGAAATAAATATGGCAGCCTTAATATCCCTCTCGCTTCAGTTGTCCTTTAAAGGTAACTTGAAGTCCCTTATGAGCAATTTATCCTCATACTCCTAAAAATGACTAAGTATCCCAGTGTTTTCTTTTATATATAAACATTTACAAAGTAGGTTGAATGTTACTGTCTCTAATCAGTGGCAGCCTATTAAGTGTCCCAGAGTTAGAAACGGGTAATTAGTCATGTATTTTATTTCTCCCTGCCCTCAGATGTTGTATTCTGCCAGGAAAAAACTTATGACTGTAATCTGCTTATCAGTGATGTTTACTATATTCCTGACAAGACAGAAGCTTTCACTCCCATGCCTAGAAATAAACTTTCACGCAGCAAAATTAAACAAGTAAAACTGCCTGGTTATTAATATGTTTTGTACTGTACATACACATGTCTATCTCATCTTGTCACATATCGCCTCGGGTACACTTTAAACACTAGTGATATATGAGAAGTCATGGAGAAGCATTTAATCAGGTGAAACAGGAGATTTGTAAGGGCTCGTTTCCACTATCGCGAATCTGCATGCGTCCAACGCATGCAGATCCGCACATGTAATACAAGTGGATGGGCCTGTTTCCACTGTAGCGTTGTTGAGGTGCGTTTTTTTCAGCGTGAAAAAAACGCACAAAAGAGCCAACAATTTCGCCTGCGTCGGGAATCCGTGCGAATCGCCGCTAATGTATTTAATAGTAAAAACGCATGCGTTTGTTACATGCGTTTTTACCCGCGATTTCGCGTGCGATTTCGCACCTTTTTCAATTTTATTTAGCCCTGGCAGTGTCATGGTTAATTTCGCATGGCACCCTGCCATGCGAAATCGCAGGCGAAATCGCGGGTAAAAACGCATGTGGAAACACATCCGCATGCGTTTTTACAAGCGTCGGAATGCGGCCGAAATCGCGTCGCAACAGTGGAAACAAGCCCTAAGACGGATTTGCTGATAAGGATTAATCATAGGCATGTTTTTAATACAGGTTTGTGTTAATCCTGAATGATCAAAGTGGAAAATGACTAAGCATCTCCAGGGCTTTTATTTCTGTCTGTCCTCTGTTCTGCACGAAAATGTATTCTCCAAAAAACGCGATTTTATAAAGCCTACACAAAAAGTATTAGTAGTACCCCTTCATTAATGATGCAAATATAAAAAAGATTTTGCCTTTAAAAAATGTGAACCCAAGCTGAAGCTCGGGGTTCAAAACGAACTTACACTGAAGAGAGGGAAGCCTCAGGATCCTATTGAGGCTTCCCTCACTTGTGTAAAGCCCCACGTTGCAGAGCCCAGCCCCCCTCCACATCGGGGCCACACAGCTCCACTACCTTATTTATGGTAACGCTGTAGCCACGCAAGCCCGCCCTATCATGTGCAGTACCATGAAGCTTGCAGCTCCGGCTCACTGCGCGGGTGGGGTCAGTCGGCTATTGTGCGGCCATGAACAAGGAAGAGGAGCTGCCTGGCCTCAATCCGATTAGCGACAATGCAGTGTTCTCCCCAGGCTCTTGTAGTTTTGGCGAGCACCCGGCTGTCATCAGTTTACCTCCTCCTTTGCTGTAAGGAGTTGCGCAGAAAAGCGCAGGCCTTGCACTCTCTAAAGGCGTCCCGCACGGCTACTTTTTCATGCCACCAGGCTAGGTGGGGAGAGCACTGGCTATTCTGGGGAGAACACTGCAATGCCTCATCGCTAATCTTCCAGGGGACATTAGAAGAGAGAGGGAAGCCTCAATAGGATCCTGAGGCTTCCCTCTCTTTAGGCAAGTATCTGACTTTAAAGGGAACCTAAAACGAGAAGTATATGGAGGCAGCCATATTTATTTCCTTTTAAGTAATACCAGTTGCCTGGCAGCCCTGCTGATCTATTTGGATGCAGGAGTGTTTGAAGAACACCATAAACAAGCATGCAGCTAATCTTGTCAGATCTGACAATAATGTTAGAAACCCCTAACCTGCTGCATGCTTGTTCAGGGTCTGTGGCTAAAAGTATTAGAGGCAGAGGATCAGCAGGACAGCCAGGCAACTGGTATTGCTTAAAACGAAATTAATATGGCAGCCTTCATATCCCTCTCATTTCAGGTGTCCTATAGAGACCTATATCTACTTTAAAAAGGGACTCCGAGCTCAAAATAAATAATAAAATAGTACTCACCTGGGGCTTTCTGCAGCCCAGTGACGTCCCACGCCGGCGTCCTGGCTCTTCTCCCGTGGTCTCTTCAGAAATGGCTGGCGGGCGACACTGGGCCGAGTGTCGGGCTCCTCTTCCGCATATGTCATTTGCTGACGTCACACGCCGGCCGCCTCGCATCATCACGGCGGCCGGCGTGACAGTACGGCGCATGCGCGATTAAACCGTGGGACGTCCCGACCTACATTGGGCTGCAGAAAGCCCCAGGCGAGTACTATTTTATTATTTATTTTGAGCTCGGAGTCCCTTTAAATATTTGTCACTCAAAAATATCTTAATAAAGTCCCTCAAGTGGCAGCCTTTGAGGTTGGTTTTACACTATAGCGGTGTGGTGGTCGTGTGGCAGAGGAGCCTGACGCTGCATCACTGCACAAACCCATCTTCACATGACTCTGCGGCACTGTGCAAATGAACACAATGGAGTCAATTCTCAAAACTTTTCAAAAATGCCTTATTTTTCACCCAATTATTAAAAATAACCTTTCAGCACATTAAAGAGACACTGAAGAGAGAATAAATCTCGCTTCAGTGCTTATATTCAGCAGGGGCATGTGTGCCCCTGCTAAAACGCCGCTATCCCGCAGCTAAACGGGGGTCCCTTACCCCCCAAATTCCCCCCTGCAAAATCTACGACCAACTTGGTCGTAGATTTTGCTGCTCTTGAGGCAGGGCTAACGGCTGCAGCCCTACCTCTCAGCGCCGTCTATCAGCGGCGCATCACCGCCTCTCCCCCGCCCCTCTCAGCGAAGGAAGACAGAGGGGTGGGGGAGAGGCGGAGATACGTGCTGACAGACGCGCGTGAGGCAGGGCTGCGGCCATTAGCCCTGCCTCAATGCGGAAGCGCTGCCCGGGACTCCACGAGGGGATTGGGGAGGTAAGGGAACCCCGTTTAGCCGCGGGATAGCAGGGGCACACATGTCCTTGCTGAATATAAGCACTGAAGCGAGATTTATTCTCGCTTCAGTGTCTCTTTAACAAGCAAAATAAAGTAAGTTGTTCCTGATTAACTTCATTACAATATTACTTTTCTTACCTTAATTACATTATTTTTTTGCTCTTTGAAAGCTTAAAAATGTAACATAAATAAAGTGGAAACAACTGTGATTCATCCTCAATGTTTATATTTTCTTGGGCCAACAATTGAACACAATTTTGTAAAGTGGCATTTTAACAAACTACTTACCAGAGATGGGTTGGACACAAACTTAGCGCAGGCGTACATTTTACTGACGGAGGTGGACAGACAAGGGGTACAAGAATGCCACACAAATGAAACTGTAAAGAAAAACAAAAATTAATATAATTTCAGTCTACAGATGTCTTTTTTTTTTTTTTTTTTTTAGTGTTCACTATTCTGACAGTTCAGATCTGATATCAAAAGCCTTTGGTGACCAAGCAAGTGAGGCTAGGTTCACAGTGGGAGTTACTGCACTGCAATTAAAGCTCTATGTGACATTCACAGTGCAACGTTAGCGTTGCATGGTAACATGTAGCGTCATGGTAACGTACTGCTGCAGTGCATTGCCTCTAAGTGCACACACTACCAGGTACAGGAAAGCATACTTTTCATTGCCTGTATGCTTTACTATACCTACTTTATGCAACGGTAACTGCAGCTTTAATCTGCGTAACCACTTTTTTGTTGCGATGCGACTTTAAGCGTCCCACTGTGAACCTAGCCTAAGCCTTTCCAAGTCACTGTCATATTTTGCAAAGATTTTTTGCAAAATGTATTTCAGATTCTTACCTTGTTCACATGTGCATGAACTAATATAAGCCACTGCACCCTTACAGGATGTGCTAAATGGAAGTGTCAGTTTGCTATAATGGTTTCATCGCTTCTAGATATAATAAAACAGATTTATTTTCAAATAAGATTTCCTTGTGTGATCAGAAGGTAAAAAAAACTCAGGCTTATTTTAATATAACTTTGAGCTTATATGTGTGTTGTAAAACTGCAGTCCTGCATATACAAGGTCATGGTTTAATTTTTTCGAATAAAACTGCGGCTATGGCCACGCAGCCGCAGTTCTATTCGCCTAGTTAGACGAATAATTAGATTACCGGCGGCGGGGAATGGAGCATCGGAGGACGACGGCATGGGACATTACAGCTGCAAGGGGCCGATAAAAGCCCAAGGTAAGAGTCAGTTTTAGCTTCTCTTTTTTTTTTTTTTTTTTTAAAGGTACCGGAGATCCCTTTCAAATAGTACAAATTGCCTGCCTGTCCTGCTGATCATCTGCCCAGGGCCGTGGAGTCGGTACAAAAATCATCCGACTTCAGGTACCCAAAATTGCTCCGACTCCATCTCCACAGCTTTACCTATAATACTTTAAAACCACTTAAAGAGAGTCTGAAGCGAGAATAAATCTCGCTTCAGACCTCATAACTATCGCGCCGTTAAACGGGGGTCTCTTCACCCCCAAATCCCCTCGGTGCAGCGGGGGAGTGCTTCCTGGTTGGGGCAGGGCTAACCGCCGCAGCCCTGCCCCACGCGCGTCTGTCAGCGTGTATCTCCGCCTCTCCCCCGCCCCTTTCAGTCTTCCTTCATTGAGGGGCGGGGGAGAGGCGGCGATGCGCCGCTGATAGACACGACTGGAGGCAGGGCTGCAGCCGTTAGCCCTGCCTCCAGGAGCGACCAAGTCTGCGACCAAGTGTTGTAGTGGGGGGTTTGGGGGTGAAGGGACCCCCGTTTAGCGGCGCTGTAGTGGCGGTTTAGCAGGGGCACACATGCCCCTGCTAACTATGAGCTCTGAAGCGAGATTTATTCTCGCTTCAGAGTCTCTTTAAGGACCAGAGAGTGCTGGTACAGTAAAACGCCACCTCCTGACAAATCACCACACATACCCGCCGCTGCCCCATTGCCGCAGGCTCCTCTCTCTGCCGTCTCTGACGGTAGAGTGCTGACAGCCGGTCAGGAGCCGCTTTCAATGGCAGCCAATGTGATTGGCTCTCCGTGATCACGTGGTCAGGAGCCAATGAAAGCGGCTCCTGACCTGCTTAGACAATTCTGCCGGTTTTTAGACGGTAGAGCGAACTGCGGCGGGTTCAGAGCGGCGGTAATGGCGGGGACGCGTCATTTATCAGGACGTTGAATCTACGTCCAGTCAGAGCGGCAGCACCACCTGCTGGACGTAGATTCATAATGCGTCAGTCTGGAACCAGTTAAAGCAGTGTTCCCCAAACCTGTCCTTGAGGCCCACCAGCAGTGCATGTTTTGTGGAAATCCACAGAGGTAGTTAATCAGCTCTGTTGAGACACTAAAAACCTCACCTGTGCATGTCTGTGGTTTTCTGCAAAACGTACTAAAGGCGGGCCTTGAGGACAGGGTTGGGGAACTATGAGTTAAAAGGACAGATACAAGACAAATAAACAAAAATCTACTTATTCGTGGCTTCCTCCAGCCCCTGGCAGCCATCCTGTACCCTCACCACAGCTCCGCTCCCTGCCGGTGGCCCGGGGTCCCTCCGGTGCAGATGCCAATGGGCATCTACTGCACTTGCGTGAGAGCTGCTCACAGTTGTGCTGGCATCATCTGGAGTGTTCTGCGCCTGCGCAGTACACTGCAGACCACATCAGTGCGACCCCAAGCGTCTCTCACGCAGGCACAGAGATCTGCAACAGAGGGGATCCCGGACCACCGGCTGGGAGTGTAGCTGCGGCGTAGGCTCAGGATGGCTGCCAGGGACTGTAGAAAGCCCCGGGTAAGTAGATATTTGTTTTTTAATCACCTCGGACCGTCCCTTTAAGTCACAGACTCTGAACAAGCATGACATACTTCTCTAATCACAGCACCCTCTACAGCACAAAGCATTGTGATTGGCCAAATAGTGTGAGCACAGTTCACTACAACCTAATGCAAACTGAGAAGTTCAAGAGGGCGCTGTCCACCCAATCATGTTAGCAGAATTTCCCTATAAAGGTTTACTTCTAGGTCCCCTACAGTAGACTAATGCGGAATGCTATACAAACACCTGTGAGAAGGAGAACCAAGTGAAACTACATGCAGGGACACTGAATTATAACCAATCCCAACATTACTCTGAACCCTCTATTTGAAATACAAGTGCTGGTGGATTGGACATTACAGCAAACCCCAAAACTGTTCATTTAAACCTCAACTAACAGTAAAAAGAATATATATATTTCATTCGGGTCCCTTCCCCACCTAACCCAGTCCTCTGCAATGGGCTAATCAGATTCTACAATTAAATGATTGATAATCACTTTCCACTTCTCTATGGGACTGGTTGTCAACATCTGAATGCAAAAGATAAGAACAATTAAAAAGAACCATGGATTCTGGTTGGTTGCTAGAGGCAACTGCTCTATAGTTAGAGCTTAGGTCGGGCGTTTAGCTATCAGTGAGCATTTCCCATGTCTGCCCAGTAACGATCCTCCCCTCCCTATGGGTGCAGAGTACAGGCAAAGCAAGCAGAGCTGCCGCTTCCCTCCCTGCAGCAGTGATTGCTGGCCAGCTATGCGGTGCCCGGGATATACAGGCTGTACTCTATCCACACCCTCCATATAGCTGCAGCCAGAGGGAATGCTGCAGGCTCGCCGCCCATTTACAGGCACAAGGTCACCCTCTGCACAGGGATTCCCGGCTCAGCACCCGCCCTAATCACAGCACACGCTCTGCCACCGTGCAGTCATCCCCATGTCACCATGCATAACCCACTCCAGCGGCCAAGGCCTGCGCTCAGCACACAAGACTACCAACCAGTCCAGCACTGCAATGGGCCTCACCTTGGCGGGGAGAGAATGAAGGAGCGCTAGAACACTGAGCATGCGCACATCTACCGAGCTGTGACAGCAAGCGAGACGCATGCGCTCTAACTAATAGCTTACACAGACGCAGCTTTACTGGGTATAAGATATGGGAGCGCCACCGTCTGGTACGGAGGTGTAAGAGGAGCGTGCAATGGGTTTTTCTTTCTTTCTTTTTTTTTTTTTTACAAAGAAGTTCGAGCCTTCGAGGCAAGCCGCAGAGCGTCCTTCTGCGACCTTCAGGACAAGAGCTAGCTCGTCTCACTGTTATCTGTATGAATAGCAGATTGCCCAGCAAGTTCAGGGTAAATCAGAACTTCTAGGAGTGTGAAGGGGGTAAAAAGGACCAAAAAGCCCTCAGTAAAACGCCATGCAAAACAGAAATTTGCCTTAGTAAAGCAGACCTGAATTCAGAACTTCCTCTCTGCTCTACAAAATAAGCAACATCATAATAACTTTTAAACAAAAACATTTCTTTGTTACAGCTGATACAAATCCTAAAATAAATCTGCAGTGTTTCTACTTCCTAATTCAAGGAAGACATATTGTCAACATCCGGTGCTTTCAAATGAGGTCATCTGCCTTATCTTAGGTGACAGTAATGTGACACATGGGGAGAGATCAAAATACAACTTGTGATTAGACACAAATGAGGGGGAATTAAACAGGCTAAACTCTCTAAATACACACAGGGTGCATTTCTCTTGTTTTTCTTTCTGTCCTGAGTTCTACTTACCAGAGGCTTCCTCCAGCCCTTGGCAGCCTATATGTCCCTCGCCACAGCTCCGGTGGCTCCCGGTCCCCTCCGTTGCAGGTCGGAATCTACTGATCGCGGTCGCATGCGCAGTACACTCCAGACAACGTGAGCGGGATCAAGAACGGCGCTCACGCAGTAGATGCCGATCTGGCAATACTGTTAAAGCTATTGCTTTTGGCCGAATTACAGGACTGCCAGGGGTCAAGTGGTGCGTGGACGCGGGTGGACGATGTCCACTTACTATTTCCAGAGAGTGGACGCTGTCCACCCTGGCATGTTCGGAGGGGAGCAGCGCATATACTGGGCACATATACCCTGGCTACATATACTGGGACATATACCCCTACCTACATACACTGGGCACATATACCCCTGCCTACATATACTGGGTACATATACCTCTGGCTACATATACTGGGCACATATACCCCTAACTACATATACTGGGACATATACCCCTGACTACATATACTGCCACATATATACCCCTGGCTACATATACTGGGACATATACCCCTGGCTACATATACTGGGACATATACCCCTGGCCATGGGCGTCCGCACATATGGAAAAATCGGGCATCTGCCTGACCCTGGCCGCGTGCCCGTGCAGCCAGCAGGAGGGGAGCAGCGCAGAGAAGAGGGAGAGCTATGGGCACGGTGGGGAAGGGCGGACGTCTCCTTCCCCCCTTCCCTCACCTTAGGGGGCTCTCCCTCCCTCGCTCTCCTCTCCAGAACCAAGTGTGCAGCGGCTGGGCAGCGGGCGGAACTTACCTCGTCTCGCTCCTGCGCCGGAAGTTCTGGTGCCACACTCTGGTCTGGACCAGACCAGACTAGCGGCTAATCCATCCGGCGCCTGCGACGAGACGAGGTAAGTTCCGCCCGCTGCCAGCCGCTGCACACTTCGTTCCGGAGGGGAGAGCGAGGGAGGGAGAGCCCCCTAAGGTGAGGGAAGGGGGGGGGAGACCTCCGCCCTATCCCGCTGTCCGCACATAGCTCTCTCTCTTCTCTGCGCTGTTCCCCGCCTGCTGGGGCACACCTGGCTACTTATTCTGGGGACATATACCCTGCCTACATATACTGGGCACATATACCCCTGGCTATATATACTGGACACATATACCCCTGCCTACATATACTGGGTACATATACCACTGCCTACATATACTGGGCACATATACCCCTGACTACATATACTGGGCACATATACCCTTGGCTATATATACTGGGACATATACACCTGCCTACATATACTGGGACATATACACCTGCCTACATATACTGGGACATATACCCCTGGCTATATATACTGGGACATATACACCTGCCTACATATACTGAGACATATACACCTGCATACTGGGACATATACACCTGCCTACATATACTGGGCACATATACCCCTGGCTATATATACTGGGCACATATACCCCTGCCTACATATACTGGGCACATATACCCCTGCCTACATATACTGGGAACATATACCCCTGGCTATATATACTGGGACATATACCCCTGGCTATATATACTGGGGACATATACCCCCTGGCTACATATACTGGGGACATATACCCCCTGGCTACATATACTGGGGACATATACCCCTGGCTATATATACTGGGACATATACACCTGCCTACATATACTGGGACATATACCCCTGGCTATATATACTGGGACATATACACCTGCCTACATATACTGGGACATATACACCTGCCTACATATACTGGGACATATACACCTGCCTACATATACTGGGACATATACACCTGCCTACATATACTGGGCACATATCCCCCTGACTATATATACTGGGCACATATACCTCTGGCTACATATACTGGGCACATATACCCTTGACTACATATACTGGGCACATATACCCTTGGCTACATATACTGGGCACATATACCCCTGGCTACATATACTGGGCACAAATACCCCTGACTACATATACTGGGGTGATCTATACCTCTTTCTACATATACTGGGGACATATACCCCTGGCTACATATACTGGGGACATATACCCCTGACTACATATACTGGGCACATATACCCCTGACTACATATACTGGGCACATATACCCCTGACTACATATACTGGGCACATATACCCCTGACTACATATACTGGGCACATATACCCCTGACTACATATACTGGGCACATAAACCCCTGACTACATATACTGGGCACATATACCCCTGCCTACATATACTGGGCACATATACCTCTGGCTACATATACGGGGCACATATACCCCTGCCTACATATACTGGGCACATATACCCCTGGCTACCTGTTCTGGGGACATCTCTACCCCTGGCTACCAGTTCTGGGGACATCTATACCGCTGGCCACCTATTCTGGGGACACCTATAGACCTGGGGCTACCTATTTTTGGGGAACCACTGCTGTCAGATTGAGTGTATTTTGGGGAACTGCTGCCAGGTGAGAGGTGTCTATTATATTAAGGGGGCATTCTGCCTATTTATGTGAAATGCTGTCTATTTATGTGCCTCATGACTGCTGAATTTGTCTTGTTGGGGGCCTCATGGTTACAGACTTTGTCTTGTTGGGGGCCTCATGATTTGTTGGGGGCCTCAAGATTGCTGAATTTGTCTTGTTGGGGGCCTCATTATTGCTGAATTTGTCTTGTTGGGGGCCTCATGATTGCTGAATTTGTCTTGTTGGGGGCCTCATGATTGCTGAGTTGCTCATGTTGGGGGCCTCATGATTGCTGAATTTGTCTTGATGGGGGGGCCTCATGATTGCTGAATTTGTCTTGTTGGGGGTCACATGATTGCTAACTGCGAGACTATGGAAAAAGCTGAATCATCATCCTATGAGACAATAGCATTAAACCTACTTTTTCGGCTTTTTATAACAGAAAATGAAACTGGGAGGTTCTAAAAAAAATTAATACATTTTTCAGGAGTAGGATGGATGAAATTGTTTATCTTCACAGTTTATTTTCAACTTGGAATTTCCATAATGTTCATGTATGAGTTAAAACGTTTGTATTTAGTTTAAATTGCTGTTGGCACTTTGTGATAGTAAAGTGACTTTGCAGTTTGGACACTCGACCTCCAAAAGGTTCGCCACCAATGTCCTAATTTAATGTCCCACCATTGCTTAGTTCATGTAAACTTGTCTCCAACCACGACCACACCCACATTCTGCTTCATGACCCCACCCATTTTTCGGCGCACCGCATGACGTAGCCCCACCACCCCAAATTTTTGGTGCGCCGACCCTCTTCCCCCCCCCCCCCCCTGGAAAAAAAAACGCTATTATGTATTTTGGGGAAAAGCTGCCAGATTATGTGTATGTTAGGGGAACGGCTGCTGCCAGATTACGTGTATTTTGGGGTACAGCTGCCAGATTATGTGTATGTTAGGGGAACGGCTGCTGCCAGATTACGCGTATTTTGGGGAACTGCTGCCAGATTGTGTATGTTTGGGGGACCACTGCTGCCAGATTATATGTATTTTGGGTGTTACGTGTATTTTGGGTGATCCGCTGCCAGGTTTCGCGTATTTTGGGGAACTGCTTCCAAATTATGTGTATGTTAGGGGAACTGCTGCTGCCACATTATCTATTTTGGGGGAACCACTGCCATATTATCTGTATTTTGGAGGAACTTCTACCAGATTATGTGTCTTTTTGGTGAAATGCTGTCAGATTACATCTATTTTGGGGGGATACACTACCGCAGAGCTCAAACTTCCCCGGCATACCTTTTACATCACTGCTAAGGTCATGTATATTTGGCCCCACCCGTGACCACGCCCACATTATGCTTGACCACACCCATTTTTGGAGCGGGTTTTCCAGGTGAGTCCACTCACCTCTTTTCCTAGGACTAAACCCCTGAGTACTGCCCAAGTACCCATAATTATTCATACCCCTGACAAATTTTGACTTAAAGTTACTTTTATTCAACCAGCAAGTACTTTTTTTTGACCGGAAATGACACAGGTGTCTCCCAAAAGATAAGACGATGTACAAGAGACATTATTGTGGAGGAAAAAAAATAACATTTCTCAGCTTTTATTTACATTTGAGCAAAAAGTGTCTAGTCCAAACTTATTCATACCCTTCTCATTGATCAATAGAAAAGCTTTTATTGGCCATTACAGCAATCAACGGCTTCCTATAATTGCAGACCAGCTTTTTCCACAGGTATTTCTGCCCATTCATCTTTAGCAATGAGCTCTAAAACTTTCAGGTTAGAGGGTCTTCTTGCCATCACCCTGATCTTTAGCTCCCTCCACAGATTCTCAGTTGGATTCAAGTCAGGACTCTGGCTGAGCCACTCTAAAACATTAATGTTGTTGTCTGCTAACCATTTCTTCACCAGAAAATATATTTTGTAATAAATTACAGAGATTTCGTCATTGAAGTAAGATACCTCATAACACTTACTGTTTTAAGCTGTTTTTAAACGCTTTTATCATACTAGGGCGCCTCTTTCCTCCGTTGTGCTTTCACAAGCTGTCACAGTCTGTGGGAAAATCCAAAGTTCTACACCATTCCAAATAGTCCAAGCTGTTCTAAAGCATCCTAATTACCCTGATTAACTGGGAACAGGTGTTTTAATCAACTCAACAGGTGAAAAATAGCAGCTCTCTGCAGTTGGTTTGTGGACAGTCATGGCTAAGACAAAGGAGCTCAGTGAGGTCTTGAAGCTGCGCATTGTGGCTGATCACAAGTCAGTAAAGGGCTACAAGGCCATTTCTAAATATTTTCAAGTTCCAGTGGCTACAGTTCAAAGGATTATTAAAAAATACAAGATGTCCCACACCGTGGAAAATCTCAGAGGACATGGTCGGAAGCCAAAAGTGACAGCTGTGCTGACCTAAGGAATAGTGAGAGAGGTGAAAAAGAATCCAAGGATCACCACCAAGGCCATCCTGGTGAATCTGGGTTCTGCTGATGGAAATGTCTTAAGGCAGACAAACCAACGGATACTGCACACTGCTGGGTTCCATGGATGCAGGCCAAGGAGGAAGCCATTTCTCCAGATAAGGCACACAAAAGCTTGCTTGGCCTTTGCAAATGCTCATCTGGACAATGAAGAATACTTCTGGTCTTCTGTGTTATGGTCAGATGAAACAAAAATTGAATTGTTTGGTCACAATAATGTTTCCTTTATTTGGCATAAAAAAAGGAGAAGTCTTCAACCCAAAGAACACCATTACCACTGTCAAATATGGTGGCTGGAACCTAATGCTTTGAAGGTGTTTTTCAACCAATGGACCAGGGAACCTAATCACAGTAAACGGCACCATGAAAAAAGAGCAATACATGAGGATTCTCAATGACAGCATCAGGCAGTCTGCAGAGAAACTTGGCCTTGGGCACCAGTGGACATTGCAGCTTGACAATAACCCAAAACACACAGCAAAACTGGTGAAGAAATGGTTAGCAGACAACAACATAAATGTTTTAGAGTCCTGACTTAAATCCAACTGAGAATCTGTGGAGGGCAGTGGCGCACGGAAGGGGGTGTTCCGGGTGTCTGGAACACCCCCCCCCCCCCTGCACCGAGACCGGAAGTGGGGCTGCCGCATGGCCCGAGCGGCTGGGGAGAGAAGAGAGAAAAAAATGATGGAGGCGCCAATAAGGGATGCGGGAGCCGGTGGCTTTAATCCTCGCTCCCTCCCTCCCTCATGAGTGTGTGCGCAGCGGAGCGGTAGGTCCTCTTACCGCAGATCAGGCGCAACGGCAACTAGTCTCCTGCTTCCTGTGACGTCATGGTAAACAGGAAGCAGGAGACTCCAGTTGCCGGTGCGCCTGATCTGCAGTAAGAGGACCTACCGCTCCGCTGCGCACACACTCATGGGGGAGCCGGGCACACATTCACAGCAGGTGGGGGCATTCAGAGGGAGGGAGGGAGCGAGGAATAAAGCCACCGGCTCCCGCATCCCTTATTGGCGCGGCTGGCGCCTCCATCATTTTATTCTGTCTTTTCTCCCCAGGGCAATCTTCTCCCCACACAGGGGCACCTTCCTCCACCTATCTAACTCTACTGGGGGGCATATACCTATCTAACCTATACTGGGGGGCATATACCTATCTAATCTATACTGGGGGGCATATACCTATCTAATCAATACTGGGGGGCATATACCTATCTAACCTATACTGGGGGGCATATACCTATCTAACCTATACTGGGGGGCATATACCTATCTAACCTATACTGGGGGGCATATACCTATCTAATCTATACTGGGGGGCATATACCTATCTAACCTATACTGGGGGGCATATACCTATCTAACCTATACTGGGGGACATATACCTATCTAATCTATACTGGGGGGCATATACCTATCTAATCTATACTGGGCATATACCTATCTAACATACTGGGGGACATATACCTATCTAACCTATACTGGGGGGCATATACCTATCTAACCTATACTCGGGGACATATACCTATCTAACCTATACTGGGGGACATATACCTATCTAACCTATACTGGGCATATACCTATCTAATCTAGATAGGTATATGCCCCCCAGTATAGATTAGATAGGTATATGCCCCCCAGTATAGATTAGATAGGTATATGCCCCCCAGTATAGATTAGATAGGTATATGCCCCCCAGTATAGATTAGATAGGTATATGCCCCCCAGTATAGCTTAGATAGGTATTTCCCCCCCAGTATAGATTAGATAGGTATATGCCTAGTATATAGATTAGATAGGTATATGCCCCCCAGTATAATCTATATTGGGCAT
Organism: Hyperolius riggenbachi; assembly: GCF_040937935.1. NCBI lineage: Eukaryota > Metazoa > Chordata > Amphibia > Anura > Hyperoliidae > Hyperolius > Hyperolius riggenbachi. Next base: position 109,042,579 of record NC_090647.1, on the reverse strand, counting down.
ATAACCATCTAATCTGGGGGGCATATACCTATCTAATCTATACTGGGCATATACCTATCTAACATACTGGGGGACATATACCTATCTAACCTATACTGGGGGACATATACCTATCTAACCTATACTGGGGGACATATACCTATCTAACCTATACTGGGGGACATATACCTATCTAACCTATACTGGGCATATACCTATCTAATCTAGATAGGTATATGCCCCCCAGTATAGATTAGATAGGTATATACCCCCAGTATAGATTAGATAGGTATATGCCCCCCAGTATAGATTAGATAGGTATATGCCCCCCAGTATAGATTAGATAGGTATATGCCCCCCAGTATAGCTTAGATAGGTATTTCCCCCCCAGTATAGATTAGATAGGTATATGCCTAGTATAGATTAGATAGGTATATGCCCAGTATAGATTAGATAGGTATATGCCCCCCAGTATAATCTATATTGGGCATATAACCATCTAATCTATATTGGGGGACAAATACCTATCTAATCTATACTGGGGGGCATACACCTATCTAATCTATACTGGGGGGGCATATACCTATCTAATCTATACTGGGGGTGGCATATACCTATCTAATCTATACTGGGCATCTACTTATCTAATCTATACTGGGGGCATATACCTATCTAACCTATACTGGAGGCAACTATATGGGCTACCTATACTGGGGGGGACCTATAGCTGGCTGCCTATACTGCAGGCACCTATACCTGTCTCCACGTTGGGGGCACATTTTACGCCCTCACCCGGGTGCAATTTAGCCTAGAAACTGCTAGTATTTGGCTCCACACACACCATGTTTTGGCCACGCCCACACGCCGCTTCCAGGAATCCCCCCCTTGGAAATCCTGGATTTGCCCCTGGAGGGAGCTAAAGATCAGGGTGATGGCAAGAAGACCCTCTAACCTGAAAGTTTTGGAGCTCATTGCTAAAGATGAATGGGCAGAAATACCTGTGGAAAAAGCTGGTCTGCAATTATAGGAAGCGGTTGATTGCTGTAATGGCCAATAAAAGCTTTTCTATTGATTAATGAGAAGGGTATGAATAATTTTGGACTGGACACTTTTTGCTCAAATGCAAATATTTATAAGCCGCAGCACTGTACATCATTCTCCACCATCTATGTTGACCTGGAGGTGGAATAGTAATTAACTTGTGTAGGAGTAGGGTAAGCCGTGTATCGGCTGTATCTCGCACCCAAGTCTCCCAGCTGCAATTTCATACGTATGCAAGTGAAAATACTAACCTTTTCAAAGCATCACCTTGCCAGCTGTCAGAATCCGCTCTGCTGGACTTGATTCCCTGGACAGTTTGGTTTCCTATGCAGGTTGCATAGTTCAGTCCAGGGAAAAGAGGCCTTTTTGTCAGTTTGCAAGGCTGACTGATTTGCATCTACTTATCTTGCAATCTGCTTGTCTGCTTCCTTTGAAGGTTTTCAGTATAAATATCACTTCCTCCCAGAATTCCTTGCTCATCATAGTTTCTGTCTAGTGAGACTAACCTTAGAGCCTCAGCCTCTTTGTATCTTGTTGCGAATATTCTAGTGTAGTTAATTCTTGGGGAGTGCATTTTGCACTCCTATTAGTGCAGTCAGGTTCTGTATTATTTGTACTACCTACTCTTGTTTTGTCCTCTCCTGTCCTTGCGATTGTACTTTCTCCTGCGGTGGCTGATAGTGAATCGTTCAGTCTTGTTCCTTGATCGCATTCGCCCTAGCGCTAGAGGCGGTGGGTCTCCCGTGTCTGTATCTTGAAGTATAACCTTAGCAGCGGTTGCTACTGGTTACTCCTACAGTCTGTTTTGTCTGGAACGAACGCTTGCTGTTGTCTGGTGTTAGGCAACCGATTAGCAAGCGTTCCCACTATCTGTTTGTCTTTGTTCTCCGTGTTCATCTGTTAGTCAGGGTTGGTACGTTTTGTCACTGTTGCGCTTAACGTGCGGTGACCGTACTATTAACGCACTTGTCACTTGCGGTGACCGCGTTTAGTTAGTTAGTTTGTTATTTTCCTTGGCGTTCAGATTGTAGTTATTTGCTGTGTCTTACTTTACTCAATTAATGCTCTGTCTTTGCTCAGTCTTGTGTTGCTGATAGCAATCGCCTCTCTTGCGATTAGCTTTCCCTCTCTGGTCTATTCTGTTGTAATATGTCTACCGTCGCTGGGTGGCAACTAGATTGGCAGACATTCTTATTATCTGTCTCTGTTCTTGCCTTCTTTTGAGTTGCTACTTGTTTAGATTACCTGGTGTTGCTTTATCGTGCAATTTCAATCTGGCATCTGTGGATGTACAAAGGATTGGTTCCTCTGTACTCCACAGCTCCACCTGCTGGTTGAAATTCCCCTCTACAAATATATACTGGGTACCTTGCTTCTGTGATTTCCATCTGCTTCAGCGCACGTGGTGTGCACTGACTGGAAATCACCCTCAGATCATTACACCAGTATTTTTTTCCATTTAAAAATTATTTATTTTGTTTTGTTTCAATTATTTCAAATCAGTTTACATCCATGTTTCTGGTTCACCATGAGCTTGCTGGGTGGTCTGTAACTCTGGGTGTTTTAAGTCCAACCCCATAGAGCCATATTAACTCATGGCAGACATGCATGTTGGGTTATTGTGGCTCTGTGGAAATAACAAGCTGACACATCATTGCATTCCAGCAGATCTGGAGGTGTGGCTAGCTTACAAGGACAACAAAGGATGATTTGCATATTCAACAGTGATGCATCATGGATCACCATAGTCATAGTTTAATGTCTCTACCATAGTGCCGACTTTTGTGGCACAAATTAACATATTGTGTATTTGGAATGTGAAAGTAAACCCATGCAAGCAGGGAGAACCTACAAACACTAAGCAGATAGTGACTTCAAGAGTCAACTCTAGGATCCCGGCAAGAGCATTATCCATCACGCCACTCTGCCGCCCATAAGGAATAATGAAGGAATCTATGCATCATCTTTCCCTGTGTACAGTCATCCCTCACTAATGGTCAGCAAGTGAAGTGTGGGTTTCCTTTTGGAAATACAGCTTTGAAATAAAACAGAAGGCCTTTGCTTACTATTACAGCATTGCCCACGGCGCACGCCATTAGTCAATGTTCCTCCGGTGTCCACTGCGCCTATGTAACCCTGGCCGTGCGTCCTCGTTCTTGCCCCTGTTGCTGGGAGCGTCCTGCGCATGGGCAGTACGCGGAAGTGTCATACTGCGCATGGACAGGATGCTCCCGGCGGGAGCATGATCGAGGATGCGCAAGGCCAGGCCCACACAGGTGCAGTGGCCATCGACTGGCCAGTCGGTGGAAAGTAAACTTAGCCGCTGCGGGGGACCCGGAGGATCGTTGAGTGATGGCGCGGGCACAGGGCGGCTGCAGGGGGCTGCAAGAAGCCCCAGATAAGTGAAACTTTTTTTTTAGTTTGGTTTAGGTTCACTTTAAAGCCTAGTACACACATCCAATTTGATTAGCCAATTGTACCACTAGGGTCTCCACTATCCTGCAGAGGTGAAGATTATTACCTGATGCTGTATATGTGTAAATATGTGTAAATTCCATTTGCTTGAGAGCTCAAGCAACTGGAGGCCTCAGTGTTACACTACAGTTTTGCAGCGCTCCTATCCTTTGCATTGCTGGATTGGTCAGTACAGTTTATTCGTTATAGGCATGATCGTTTCTGATCGATTACAGCGGTGATTGGAAAGCCATTTAAAAACAATTTTGCAGCGCTCTTATCATTTCCATTGGAGCGCAAACATGCCTAAAATGTTGCATGTCCTGCAATTCTGATTAGCCTTAAAGGGAACCAGAGATGAACGATTCACACAAAATAAACATATCAGTTGATAGCTTGTAAAGAAAAAATGCTCTACCTGATAATTTAGCCACTCTGGTGTGCCTTTTTGAGTGTTTTTTATCCATTATTGCTCCAGGAAAAATCCAATATGGCCGCCCGCTCATATCCCTTTTGCTTCCAGGTTATAAGCTGTTCTGGATGTGCTGTCTAGACTCTATGAGACTATAGTCAAGCAGGGCTGCTGCTGCAGGCTTTCATCTGTGTGCTTTCAACTTTATTATTCTGGCATGCTGTGTGGCTGCCTGCAGGAAGTGTCTCTCATAGAAATTAAACTGCATACAGTAGATAATGACTGGCTGCACAGTGCACACAGATACACTTGTCTGTTTCAGAGCTTCTTTCTCAGCACAAGCAGCCCCTCCCATGTCATCAGAGCTCTAAGTATGCAAAGCAGGAAAGCTGAGCCATAAGGGGGCAGGCTTGGGCTTGAAAAGACTCCACAGAAGACTGACTCAGCTGTAATGATTCCAGGTCAAACCTAGACTGAATGCTCAGTCGGGGATTCTTATCACAGCTGATAACAAATAGATTAGGCAGAGAAGAATAAAACTAAAAGCATGGTAGGTGTTTACTGTCATGTTCCCACTGATAAATGTAATAAAATACATGAGGGTGCTTTGTCTCTGGTTCTCTTTAAAGCACAACTGTAGTGAGAGGAATAGGCCATATTTCTTTCCTTTTAAACAATACCAGTTGTCTGGCAGCCCTGCTGGTCTATTTGGCTGCAGTAGTGTCTGAATAACACCTGAAACAAGCATGCAGATAATCTTGTCAGATCTGACAATGGTATCAGAAACACCTGATCTGCTGCATGCTTGCTCAGGGTCTATGGCTGAAATTATTAGAGGCAGAGGATTAGCAGGATAGCCAAGCAACTGGGATGGTATCGGTTGAAAAGGGCGCTTGAGCTGCCTGTATGAAAAGGGCGCCGCCATAGACATCAATGTTATTTCTGGAAATATGGGCTACAAGGTGTAGAAAAGGGCGCCCGAGTTTTGATATAGGCTACAAGCGGGCTCCCCTTTGTAGCCCATATTTTTTCGGCTACAAGGTTTTCGGCTACAGTAGGGCGCCCCTTTGTAGCCCATATTTTTTTCGGCTACAAAGTTTTCGGCTACTGTAGGGTTCACCTTTGTAGCCCATATTATTGCCCTTTTTTTTGTAGCCGAAATTTTTATATGGGCTACACCAGGCGCCTTTTTTGTAGCCTAAGTTTTTATATGGGCTACAAGAGCTGGAAGCTGAATTATTTCATTCCCCCACTATCCATGGCGGCCTGGAGGGGAAATAGTAATTAACACATCCGGGAGTTTTTTTGTAGCCGAAGTTTTTATATGGGCTACACCAGGCGCTTTTTTTTTGTAGCCGAACTTTTTATATGGGCTACACCAGGCGCCTTTTTTGTAGCCGAACTTTTTATATGGGCTACACCAGGCGCCTTTTTTGTAGCCGAACTTTTTATATGGGCTACACCAGGAGCCTTTTTTGTAGCCAAACTTTTTATATGGGCTACACCAGGCGCCTTTTTTGTAGCCGAAGTTTTTATATGGGCTACACCAGGTGCCTTTTTTTGTAGCCGAAGTTTTTATATGGGCTACACCAGGCGCCTTTTTTGTAGCTGAAGTTGGTATATATGGGCTCCACCAGGCGCCCTTTTTTACAGGCACCCTTTTCATATAAACCCACTGGGATTGCTTAAAAGGAAATAAATATGGCAACCTCCATATCCCGCTCGCTACAGTTGTCCTTTAATTGCAATTCCCCACCATTGACATTCCCTGGCAAAGCATTTTTTACAATCACTGTCAATTGTTGTCAATCCAAAAACGTAGCCAAAAGTGCTCTAGTGGGTCTTAGCCTTGTGGCAAATTTTTCAAAACAGCTGCAAGTAAAATAGAAAAATTTAGGCTAGGTTTCCACTTGTGCCATTTTTCAAAAAGCAATGATTGTGTTAGTTTCCATTTCATGTAAATTTTCGCATTCCATTTTATACATGCAAAAAAAATGACATTCTGTTCGAAATTCACATTCCGTATCTGATTTTGCGTATATAACATGAAAAAATCGTATTAAAATGCTGATTTTCACGTCCAGTTTCTTACCAAAGAAGTCATGTTGTTACATTAGAACCATTGTGAAAAATGTAAAATACCATGCATTTTTTTCATTTTCAGAAAAATCGCATGTAATTTTCCTGATGTGAAAAGGCAAGGCTACATTGGAACGTAGCTTTACAAAAAAAAAAGTGGAGCCGATGTTCGATGAAACAAGGATTGTGTTTGGTTGCTCTGTGCAGCGGTGCTATGTGTGCTCCAGTCTTCTGTGTTCTTCGTCTTTGTCTCCAGATTCAGATTTAAAAAAAAAAAAATCTGACTGCTTAGTAATAAGAATGCACAGATGATAAAGCAGACCTGGACTCAGAACTTCCTCTCTGCTCTAAAAGATACCCAACATCATAATAACCTTTAATAAAAAAACATTCCTTTGTTACAGCTGATACAAATCCTGTAATAAATCTGCAGTGTATCTACTTGCTGCTTTCATGGAAGCAGACATATTGTTAGCATCCTGTGCTTTCAAATTAGCCTCTCTGCCGCAGTAGTCAGCTGACAAAGCTGAAGGGTCAAATTACAACTTGTGATTAGTCACAGATGAGGGGGAATTAGACACGCTAAACTCTCTAAATACATACAGGAAATATTTCTCGGTGTTGTCCTTCTGTCCTGTGCAAGAGTTCAAGTCCACTTTAAGCTGGGTACACATGTGCAATGTTTTAAAACAGGAAGTAGACCATAATGAAAAAAACTCTTTTGTGTAGAATGCAGAAAAGCCTGATACAGATATATAATTTTAATTGGGCAGAGACTGGCCAATTTTTCCCATCTCCGTGTAGTATGAGGGCTAACATACAGTATTTTGAATACTATGGGCTTGATTCACAAAGCGGTGCTAACTGTTAGCACGCCTGTGAAAACCCCCTTAGCACGTCTAAACAAGCTTTTCGCGCGTAAAACTTTATGCACGTAAAACTTTACGCGCGCACTGCACAGAGCGCAGGGCGCTCTGCGCGAAGTGCCCATTAAAGCCTATGGGACTTAGCACGCGCACAGGACTTTGTGCGCGCATAGGACTTTGCGCACGCAAAACTTTGTGCGCGATCTGATTGAGAAATCTGGTGCTAACCTACTTAGCACCCTGGTTAGCACGTCTAAAGACTTTAGACGTGCTAAGTAGGTTAGCACCGCTTTGTGAATCAAGCCCTATGAGCTGATTGTGTAGGTAAGTGCTCATACTACATGGAAGTGGTAAGATTGACATATTATTGGCCAATCAAAATTGGATGTATATATGCACCCTAAAGCCTGGTACACACTTTCAATTATGATTGGCCAGCCACTGACCGATTCTATCACCTCCATGTACTATGAGGGTTTACTTACACAATCTGCTCATAATATTCTGTTCACTCTCATACTATATACTATATGGAGAAGGCAAAATTGGTCAATGATTGGCCAAACATAATTGAAAATGTGTACCAGGCTTAACTCTTTCTGGTGATATTTAAACCAGAAGTAGTTTTCACTGGAGATGGGCATTATTCACTTGTTTCAGTTGTGCCTCAGTAATTCCCTGAAACTGTATTTCATTATACACCTTTCTGTAACCTAGTGGTTTTATAGCTGTGATGTGTTAGTTGCACTGCACGTGATAAGAAAAATAAGCGGAATAGAGAGGAATATCTCTATTCTGGTCTCAAAAGAGAGAAATAAAAAGATTGTACGTTGTACTTCTTGGAATGGCCACAAAGGGGCAGAGTGACACAAATGTAGGAGTGCATCAGTGCAGAACCTCGAGTTTGGTTTTCAAAAGCTGTGATCCGGCTCTGTGTAGGGAATCTTCTTCTATACATATAAAATCAGATGTACTGTATGTATGTATGTGCCGCAATCACTCGAAAACGCCTTGACCGATTTGAACGAAACTTGGTATACAGGTCCCTTACTACCTGGGATGATATGTTCTGGGCGTCTTGCGTCCCCCCTGCACACCTGGGTGGAGCTACAAACAGCTAATCAGATTTCACCCATTCACGTCAATGGAAAAAATGGAAAAAGCTGCCATTCTCACAGTAATCAAGCCAGAGTCCCCACACTTGGCACAGTTGGTCACTTGGTGACTGAGGTTACAAATCCAGGAAAAGTGGGAGGAGCATGAAAGAGCCAGTCAAATTTCAGCCATTCATTTTAAATGGGAAAATGTAAACTGCAGCCATTCTTAGACTGTTAATAGCAGGGTTTTCAAACTTGGCACACTTGGTCACTGGGTGAAAGGAATTAAGATTCAGGAAAGTGGGTGGAACCTACAACAGCCAATCAAAATTCACCTATTGATTTTCAAGGGGAATATTTAAACTGCTGCCATTCTTACACTGTTAATGGCAGAGGCTTTAAACTTGCTACAGTCGGTCATTGGGTGACTGGGGGCCCAAATTCACTAAAGGGGTGGGGGCCACAAACTGCCAATCAGATTTCTTCGCTGGATAATCTGCTTCCATTCACACATTTTTGATGCCAGGAACCCGAAAGTTTACAAACTTGGTCATTAAGTGACTGTGTCAAGGTTGGTAAAAGTGGGCGGAGTCAAAACAACTGGGAAAATATAAACTGCAGCCATTTTTACACTGTTAATGGCAGGGTTCTTAAACTTTGCACAGTTGGTCACTGGGTGACTGGGATTAACATTCAGGAAAATGGGTGGAGCCTACAACAGCCAATCAAAGTTCACCTGTTGATTTTCAAGGGGAATATTAAAATTGCTGCCATTCTTGTACTGTTAATGGCACAAGCTTCAACCCTGGTACAGTTGGTAACTGCGTGACTGAGGTTCATTTTGAAGAAAGGGGGCAGAGCCACAAACAGCCAATCAGATTTGTTTAATTTAAATGGGAATATACAAATTATTGATACCAAGGACCCCAAAGCTCATAAACTTGGAATTGAGTGACTATGTCAAGGTTAGAAAAAGTGGGCGGCACCAACTACTACATTTTTTTACATGGGAAAATATAAACTTCAGCCATTCTTACACTGTTAATGGCAGGGTTCCCAAACTTGACACAGTTGGCCACTAGGTGACTGCAAATAATATTCAGAAATGTGGGTAGAGCCTACAACAGCTAATCAAAATTAACCTATTGATTGTCAAGGGGAATATTTACATTGCTACAATTCTTACACTGTTAATAGCAGATGCCTCAAACCTAGTACAGTTGGTCACTGGGTGACTGGGGTCCAAATTCACTAAAGGGGGTGGAGCCACAAACAGCTAATCAGATTTCTTTGCTGGATAAACTGCTTCCATTCACACAATTTTGATGCCAGGAACCCAAAAGCTCACAAACTTGGTCACTGAGTGACTGTGTGTCAAGGTTACAAAAAGTGGGTGGAGTCAAATACAAATTTCACTGGGAAAATGTAAACTGCAGCAATTCTTCACTGTTAGTGGCAGTGTTCTCAAACTTTGCACAGTTGGTTATTGGGTGACTATGATTCATATTCAGAAAAGTGGGTGGGGCCTAAAAAGCCAATCAAAATTCACCTATTGATTTTCAAGGTGAATATTAAAATCACTACCATTCTTACACTCTTAATGGCAGAGGCCTCAAACCTGATACAGTCAGTCATTGGGTGACTGGGGTCCAAATTCACTAAAGGGATTGGAGCCACAAACAGCTGATAAGATTTGGTAGATTGATTTCAGCCATTCTGCTGTTGGCAGGGTTCTCAAACTTGACACAGTTGGTCACTGGGTGACTGGGATTAATATTCCGGAAAGTGGGTGGAGCCTACAACAGCCAATTAAAATGTACCTATTGATTTTAAAAAGGAATATTTTCATTGCTGCCATTCTTACACTCTTAATAGCAGAGGTCTCAAATCTGGTACAGTCAGACACTGGGAGACTGGGGTTTATATTCTGAAAAGGGGGCGGGACACAAATAGTCAAACACATTTGTTTAATTTCCGTGGGAAAATGCAACTTATTGATGCCAAGGACCCCAAAGCTCATAAACTTAGTCATTGAGTGACTGTATGTCAAGGTTAGAAACAGTGGGCGGAGCCAAAAAAACCTTTTTAAATGGGAAAATATAAACTTCAGCCATTCTTACACTGTTAATGGCAGGGTTCCCAAACTTGACACAGTTGGTCACTGGGTGACTGGGATTAATATTCAGAAAAGTAGGTGGAGCCTACAGCAGCCAATCAAAATTCACCTATTGATTTTCAAGGGGAATATTGATGGCAGAGGCCTCAAACTTGCTACAGTCGGTCATTATGTGACTGGGGTTTAAATTCACTGAAGGGGGTGGAGCCACAAACAGCCAATCAGATTTCTTTGCTGGATAAACGACTTTCATTCACACAATTTTGATGCCAGGAACCCAAAAGCTCACTAACTTGGCCATTGAGTGACTGTGTGTCCAGGTTACAAAAAGTGGGTGGAGTTGAATACAAATTTCACTGGGAAAATGTAAACTGCAGCCCTTCTTCACTGTTAATAGCAGGGTTCTCAAACTTTGCACAGTTTGTTACTGGGTGACCGGGATTAATGAGTAAAATGGGAGGAGCTTACAACAGCCAATCAAAATTCACCTGTTGATTTTCAAGGTGAATATTACAATTGCTGACATTCTTGCACTGTTAATGGCACAAGCCTCAAACCTGGTACAGTTGGTCATTGGGTCACTGGGGTTCAAATTCAGAAAAGGGGGTGGAGCCACAAACAGCCAATCAGATTTGTTTCATTTCACTGGGAATATAAAAATTATTGAAGCTACGGACCCCAAAGCTCACAAACTTGGTAATTGAGTGACTGTGTGTCCAGGTTACAAAAAGTTGGTGGTGCCAAAAACAAATTTCACTGGGAAAATGTTAACTGCAGGCCTTCTTACACTGTTAATGGCAGGGTTCTCAAACTGTGCCCAGATGGTCACTGGGTGACTGAGATTAATATTTAGGCTGGTTTCACAGTGGGACGTTAAAGTCCGACGTTACAGGAGCCAGTAACGCAGCCCAACTCACAGCACTGTAAAATCAATGTGTTGTTCACAGTGCACACGTTGCGTTACATTGTAAAGCAGCACGTTTAAACAAAGTGCAGCATGCTGTACATTATACTCGGCTAAGCAGCGTTAGACTGTTTGCACAGTAATGTTGGAGGAGGAGGTCTCCCCTTCTCCTCCGCGGCTAGCCACATGGCTAATTAATATTGACTGCACTGTGGTGACTTGTGGTGGGACTGTAGTGTTGTCTGGATCATGAACAAATCGTTCATTTGATCCGGATCTTTTTTGTGAGTCGAATCATCCGGATCATCACAATGTTCGGTTCACAGTGGATGTCTGTCTGGAAGAAACAGGAACATACAGAATGTACAGTGCAGGGAAAGTCCTGTCCTGCTAGTCATTTCACCCGCAGTCTGCTTCCCTAGTAAAATGATTCAAATGATTTGGTTCAAAGATCTGGATCTTTTCAATGATCCGATTCGAATGATCCGAATCCTTAAAAAGATCTGGACTTCCCATCACTATCCTGGAGTGGCTGCTTTGAGAGCCACATAACGCGGCTCGATCTGACGTCCAACTTCAACACCACCACGCATTGCGTTAGGGGCACGTTACGCGACCTTAACGTCCCCTAAAACACAACGTCTTGGTTGGAAAGAGGCCTTAGGAAAGTGGGTGCAGCCTATATTAGCTTATCAAAATTCACCTGTTGATCTTCAATATTTAAATTGCTGCCATTTTTACACTGTTAATAGCAGATGCCTCAAACCTGCTATAGTTGGTGATTGGGTGACTGGGGTTCAAATGCTGGAGAGGGCCGGAGCCACAAACAGCCAATCTGAACTGTTTCATTTCTGTGGGAATATACAAATTATTGATGCCAAAGTCCCCATAGCTCACAAACTTGGGAATTGAGTGTTTGTGTGTTAGGGTTAGAAAAAGTAGGCAGATTTTGTATCTCCAAATGTGCAGTTCTTTTACAAAATGATATTCTTGTAAAAGTTATATTAGTGTGCATAAAATGCAACATAATCTTTAAAATCACCACTAAATTAAACAGGTAAGACTCAGCTGAGTAGATAAATAAGAAATATGTCCAAATTTAAAATTGTAAACTTTTGTAAAGCAATAAAAATAAAAGATATGCAGAACAGTAAATAAGTGCGGATCGGTCAAAACCAGCCTTATCAGCCTGCCGACAGACTGTACACACGGGGAAACCGTCGTCAGAATGGCCGCCCCGCGGGCGGGTCTGATGACCCATTGTTTGAATAGATCAGTCGTGTGTAGGCGCCTTAAAACTGCATGACATCCCAACAGGAAATAGGACTACAAGAGCCAGTCAGCCAGGTAATTTGAATACATTTGAATATTAAGCTGAACCAGGAATTTAGCGCTTTAGAGTTTCTAAAATAGAACATCTGGGGGCAATACATCTTGTAGGAAAATATGAAAATACTTGTTACAGGGTTGCATACAGTGGCTACACTTGTTATGGGAAATATACAACTTACAAATGAATTTGAATTATTTCCACTAGTTATACTATGACCTCTATAAATGAGAACTTCCATTTGTGTGCACGGTACAAGAAGTTTATCACAGAAAGGCTTTGTCCCACTTGGACCGGGGACCAAGTCTATTTTCTACTTGCATACACTTGCACTGGCAAATTATTTAAACCCTCATTTCTTAACCCACCCACTCTGCCTGACAGTGCAGCCGCCTATAGCGGCATCACAGCACTCAGGCTAGGTGGAAAATATACCAGAGCAGCGGCCTGCTACTGCAGCTCTGAAGGAGGCTAGCGTCTGCACACTTTGTGAAGGAGGAATTCTCCAAAGACTTGGTCCCCGGTCCAAGTGGGACAAAGCCTTTCTGCTGGCCACCCTGTATGGGACAGTTAACCACAGATCCAGGTGAGAATATTCCATGGCTGGCTGGCTATTTTTATTGAATGACAACCTGAGTGCGCTCTCCCCCCACCCCTTGCTTTTCCACCCATCCCCAACATCCCACTGTCTACTGCAGATTATATACCACCTAGAGTGGCACCCAAGAGAACAGCACCATCTCATAACAACTACACAGACTTGCACAGTATTGTCAAGCTCGCTCCCTCTGTCCAACACAGGGGTTTAGGTTCCTTTCCTCTTCACAAACACAGCACTCTGTTATTCAGTGGAAAACTCCTTGCTTCAGTGGAAAGCTTCTGGCTGCATCCAAAGAGGTGATAACATTATCTTTTTGCTTACATTAATTTGCTACATTCATAGCTGTGCTGGAAATGAGCTCTCTCTGCTGTAGAATCAGAGAGCTGAGAAGTGATTACTAGATAGATTTTTAATATATAAATACATCAGTTATGCAAGAAACTGCAACTGCAGATAAACTGTACTTTTGGAAATTGTAATTTGTAAACAAACAATAGCAAATTGTCAGAGTTTTATCCTACTTTAAGCTGGATTCATACTTAGATGCATTGCATGGAGCTGCGCTGTGTTGCATCCCAATGAAAAGAGCATGCTGCATTGTGATGCAACTCAACGCAACACAATGTATACTATACTATACTATATCTGTGTGTGACAGAGAAGAGAGCTCCCAACAGCTGCAGCTCCTGTGGCCTGTGTTTCTGGCTGACCTGTCTGAAGAGAGCAGAGGAAATGTAACTAATTCTCACAGCTTTTCATACTGTTTTTGCTTTCAGAGTTTGATATGTTTGATATTTGCTTTCTGTAGTGTGATATGCAACTCTGGCTGTGCATTGTGCACAGAAATTTTAAAGTATGCTGGACAACGATCTGGCTAGGAACACATTGGGCAGAAATGCTAGCATTGCAGAATATACTAGTGTTTTTGAAGTTAATCAAAGTATATGGGCCTTTTGTAAAAACGCATATGTGTTGCTGCGTTTCAAAAGCTCATGTAAAGCACACATAATGTATATCAATGAAGATGCAGAGAAATGCATTTTTACATGCATTTTTTTTAAGGGAGTCTGAGGCACGCATTCTTGTGCACTCCCCGCATGCACATTATGGAGCAGGCCGTTTTCGGGAGCACTCAGGCTCCCGAAGATTGATGAAGCCTCCCTCAGCGGCGGAAGTGAGCTGTCTCCAAGCCATTGGACTGCTAACGGGGATCCAGAGCTGGAATGCGGGGACCGTAGGAGAAACGGAAAGGCTCTATAGAAGCCAGAGCCTCACTTCTCCTTAGGTGAGTATCTGTTTCATTTTTATTAAAAAATAAATAAAATAAAGCACACTGCAGAAAACACATGGTTTTCTGCACTGCCTAGTGTGCTCCCAGCCTCAAAGTACCAGCAGGCAGAGGTGAATGTCCTTGGGCAAGGTCAACAAAGAAAGTTAACCATTAACACACACCAGGAGGCTCCAGCGCAGAAATTCAAACAGAATCCTGCAACTTTGGTTCTACCCCCTAGCTTTCAATTAATGTCTGTCTCCTCATCCACTGTCATGTTTAGACAGGAATGACGCAGAATTTACAGTCAAGGGAGACAGAATTCCTTATTTCTATTTAGTACTCAGAGATTCCGAGGTTCAGAGTTTTTTTAACCTTTAACAAAAAAATAATTTTCACTTACCTAAGGCTTCTACCGACCCCTGCAGATGTCCTGTCCCACGCCGGTCCTCAAGGGCCCTCATGTCCCCCGGAGAGGGTCACTTTCCCCTGTTTCGTCTAACTAGACAAACGCCACTGCACCTGCGTGGCTGCGCGAGTCCTCACTCCCGCTCACGTCTCTGCTAGCTTCATGCCCAGGCAGGGCCGGCCCGCCCATGAGGCGGGGTGAGGCGGGTTCCTCAGGCGGCAAAAAGTGGAGGGGCGGCACCAGGCATAAAGAGGAAGTGACTGCGCCTGGTGTTTGCCGCCTTTCTGGAGAGACTGGACTGGAGTGTGCTACCGCCGCCTGGCCCGCCTGATTGCCTCAATTTGCCTGCGCTGCAGACTCTGCAGTGAGGTCTCCCTGGCTGCACACCAAATCGTGAGTGACCCGGTGCACAGTGACGCCAGCCCTGCCACGTGACGTGCCGCCCACCCACCATGCCGCACTCCGCGTCCGAGCTCTGCCGCCTACTAGGTTTCTGTGAGGCTGCACCTGCTTGATGGTGGGCCGCAGGCAGAATCCGGGACCGGAAGTGACTGGAGTCACGCCGCCCGCTGCCCGCCATGGTAGTCACGGTCACTGAGTGCCGCCGTGACCGTTACAATGATGAGCCCGCCGTTGCCCCCCGGCCTTGCCCGCCAGCAGCTGCCTTCTGCCCGCCAGCGCAAGATGGATGCTGGATCATGCCCGACCCCTGCCCTCCGCCATCGTCGCCGCCTGACCCCACCATCCACGGTGAGTCACTTTGCTGCCCCAGGCTCTGCTCTTCATGGTCGGGTCGGACTCCTTTCATTTTCTATTGTCACGTCATGATTAAAAAAAAAAATAAAAAAAAATATATATATATATATATATATATATATATTCAGACTGACTGGTATTTATTGTGGTAGTGTCTAGTGTGGTATTGTTATATGCAGAGGCCCTGCATATACAGGGGGGATATGCTATCATCCTGTGACTGCTGCTGTTATTTATTTTTCTCTATGTCTTATTGACTGTCTGTGTGCAATAAGGGGGTTGGGTCTGGGATATGCAGGAGGGGGGCAGCCACTTTGTAAGTTCACAACAGCACCATACAACCTAGGCCTAGCTATATTGCCAGTGCAGTGACTGACTGAAGCCCTAGTGGTTTGTGCCTAAGGAGGTAGAAAGCATGGGCTGTGTGCTGCGCTCCAAGAATTGACATCTCTCTCATGCTGAATACACATGGTGTGTTCCTGCACTCGATTTCCCCGCTCGATTTCCGGCGATTTATTTCCAACATGTCCGATTTGCATATCGATGGATCGTTAGGACGATTCGCATGTAAAGTATGCCAAATCGGCCTAACGATCCATCAAAATGCAAATCTGACATGTTGGAAATAAACGAATCGAGCGGGAAATCGAGCGTGGGAACGCACCGTGTGTATTCAGCATCAGAGAGATGAACTCTGACAGTCACAGCAGGGTGGTGATTCAAAGTCTGAGATTTCCAACTGCCACACCAGACCAACACACTGTCTCAGCAAACCGTCAGTCCCTGGATTATTCATTAAATCCTCTAAATTCATTAAATCCTCTAACACATCCACTTTTAAGGTGAGGGCTAAAGCCTGGTACACACTTTCAATTATGATTGGCCAATCACTGACCAATGTTACCACCTGCATGTAGTATGAGGAGCAACAGATACTGAAGACTATGAGCAGATTATGTAGGTATCCCTTATTATACTACATGGAGGCAGGTAGTAAAATTGGTCAATGATTGGCCAATCGTAATTGAAAGTGTGTATCAGGCTTAATTCCGCTAAGATAGACAGGAGGGAGAACAAGCAGAGCATGGAGGCAGTCAGGCAGAGACACACACCAGCAGATCCAATGTGAAGGTAACCACTGCTGAAGCTGTCTTCTTTAATCTTGTTTTAAGGAAGGAGGGGGGGGGGGGTTCGGCCGGGGGGGGGGGGGCGCCTTCACGATCTTTGCCTCAGGCAGCAGAACATCCAGGACCGGCCCTGTGCCCAGGCTATTGTTAGCTATTATTTTAATGAGAAATAAAAGACAAATTGTGCATAAATGTTTAGAGAAAAAGCAAAAACAATGAAAGCAGTTATAAACAACACCATTAAGTAAGAGTGATGAAAAATAGTTAAAGAGTCACCGTAACAAAATATAGAAGAGTGATATATATTTTTCATGATGCCCAAGTTTATGTTAATTACCTGGTTGCAGCATCAGAAACAGAAAAACTTTCTATATGTATATATTGTTGTATAATAACTGGTATGTAACTGCACCCTCTCAGTGATGTTTAGCCTGGGCTATTTAGTTGTGCAGCCTTCTGCCCTAGAGCACTCTGGGAGACCAGGTGTTGCTTTTGCTATCTTCGGAACACACAGAATGGGTGCAAGCACTGGCGTAACAATAGGGGATGCGACCCCTGCCGCCGCGTAGTCTGTAATGCCCTAGTCCCTAGGGAGGTGGGGGGGAGCCCGGATTTTTTTTTGCAGGGGGGCCCGGGGATTTCTAGGTACGCCCCTGGGTGCAAACATCATTTACAATGCTCAGCCAACATGCCCATAATGCTAGGCTTCTTGGCTAAGTCCATATTCCTTTCAGAAATGGCATTACAGACTGCAAACCAACAAAATATGAATCAGCATGACATTATGAATCAGTAAAAAATGTGCCCTGAGTGGAACCTTTATTTAACAGGACAGCCTAAAGTAGAGTTCAGGGCTTGGGTAAGTCCTAAAAGAAGAATTGTGAAAAATGACACAGAAATGCAATGCATACACAATCAGGCAGAAGAGAGTAAGGGAGGAAATGACATCAGGATTGGCTTCAAAATAGCCACAGTTAAAATGGGAAATGCTAAGAAGGATTTTCTCTTTTTTTTACTGTAGAAAAATCACTAAAATCAAGTGGACAGTGCAATACATATGCTATGTAAGTAGAGCAAGTATTTATCTACTTACTGTATATATGTGTTTTTTTTCCCCGAGATAGTATGACTGACAGCTCCTCTTTAAAAAATTGTTCCTATAGTTGGCGGATCACTTAGGATATCCTCACTTGCAATGCTAGGAGATGTTTAGAGGTGCATCAGTGCGTCAGACTCTGTGCAAGTGCTTTCCCCTTCACAAAATGAAGAAACATAAATACTTGGATAATCCAAGCGTTGATGTTTATGCTAAATATATAACAGACTGATTGAGGGTAGGGAGGGACACACTAGGCAGAATCGCATATGAGTTTTCTACAATGTGCTATGGAAAACGCATATGCGATTCTGCCTAGTGTGTTGCTACCCTGAACCATCTGAATGCCCTGAAGGCCATGTTGAATAATTATCTCCAGCATACAGGGCCATTTCTGTGTCTAGACCGCCTGCATTGTCTAAAATCCTAATAATATTTAGCAGGGCCTCTGATTGTGCGCTGAAGATGAAATGGCACAAAGCGGCATGAATGTACAAAGTAAAATATATTTGCACACAAATGAATTCCGTTGATGTTCTAACACGCTGCCATCAAGCCGCTCGCGTAACACAATAGCTTTGATGCAAAGGGTTAAATGGAAAGGCGCTGCAGAGGAATGTTTCAATTCTGGCCAGATCCGTCTTCCTGAGGCGGGATTTATACGGGATGTTATTTCATCCTGAGTCGGTAATCTGCATTTTTATGGGGCACTGCAGAACATGTACACTGGTTTCTACTCGGGATGGGCAGGAGGGGGGCACACTGGGGAGGAGGGAAGGGATGGGGGAAGGAGAAAAGCGTTTTTACTTCGGTATGCTGAGTAAGTAAAGCATTCCCCTAAATGTCTCTGGGAGAAAGAAATGGCATTAAAATTGTGTTACCCGCAGGGCAGCGAGGAGAGCGCCTAGAAAATAAATTCTTCCTTTCACCATCTGCTGCTCTCACTTTACATCTCACTGATTCTCTATATGATATTTTTCTCTTGTAACTGTAGCAGACTTGCTTGTTCATGTCTGTCAATCTATAGCTTCTTTCCTCTCCTCATCCTTTGTCTTCATTCTGTTCCATATCATTCATCCTTCATATGTCAACGTGTGACGGGTTTTCATACTGCAGCTTTATTTAATACCCATTTGTCTATATTCTTCTACAGTACCAATATGCCTCTTTTTGTAAACCTGTAGAGACAAAACCTTACTGTTGGTCCTGCCAATTTGGAAACCACCTTCATATGCCATAGTGGGTAAGGATGGTCGGAAATGCAGAGTTCCAATCCCTCGAAAACTCAGCTTTCCGCCAATGCCGACTATTGCTACCACTTTATACTGGCAGTATTCCGCTTTCCGATGATTTCCGCTGTATTTTTAAACCAATCACAAGACTGAAATATTAAAATTGTTGGTTCTTCCGAATACTATTGGGGAAAGGCAGAAGTTTTAGGCCAATCACTAAGGTTTCTGCTTTCCACTTACTGATGCAGAAACTTTTCCAATCGGACATGCGGAAATTTCAATTCCGCGCCAATAAAAAAATGAGCATCCCTAATAGAGGGACTCCCTTTCTGCTTTTGTTATGTAATATACCAGAGCGGCTCATTCACAAATTCTTTAAAGAGTAATGGTCCCGAAAATCTTAAGATTTAAAACACATACAAATAAGAAGTACATTTCTCCTAGAGTAAAATGAGCCTGTCAGGATCTCTCCTGTAGTATGTTCTGTCGCTTGCAGTGGAGCTGCAACTGGGCAGCTCTGACTTGTCTGCTTGCATTCGGTTGCGCATTTGCAGTGAGTCTTATTGTCATTTGCAATCACTCTGCAGTTCAGAGCAGTTCAGGAGCTGATGGCATGTTAAAAAACTCAGCAGGGGTGCTAGTAGGTGTGAGGTCCAGGGAATTTACGCAGATCTGCGCAGGCCTGGTAAAGTTAGTGTTAAGCGCTCCTTCCGACAAGCATACTTTTTTTGACAAGCATGTACTCTAAGTTAGGACATCCCCCTTCAACCCTGACAAAGTTGTGCTCTTTTCTAAAGATGAGAATTTGCAATAATTCAGGTTGGAGTGAGCTTGAGATGTCTCTCAGTGCATCACTGATTAATATATGCAAATTAACCATTGTTACCCTTAGAAGCTAAAAATTAAACACCTCCCCAGAGGATTTTCCAACCCTAGTTCACACCTTCATCTCATCATGGCTGGACTATTGCAATGCCCTCTATGCCAGCCTTCCAAACAAGGACCTGTACCGCCTGCAATTACTACAGAATGCTGCTGCCAGATTGCTAACAAACCAGCCTCGCCACTGTCACATTAGATTGATTCTTCGCTCACTGTATTGGCTACCTGTAAAATGGAGAATACTCTTCCAGATTGGACTGTTTCCTCTCTATCCCTTTACATTGTAAGCTTGCAAGGGCAGGGCTCTCTCACCCTTTTGTGTCTTGGAATTTGCTATACATTTGTTCATCATGGTGCATTTGCCACTGTATGTCTACCAATTCTGTATTATGTATCAATGTCTATATTTTGTGTATACCACTATCTGTATTATTATGTAACCATTGTTTCTTTTTTTCTTTGTACAGTGCCACGCTTAGCTCTTTATAAGGCAATAATAATAATTCACATATATTAGTTTTTTGCAGACTTGTATTTAAATGGTTGACCTGTCACACCTACTTTCACTTTTTGATTCTCTTACTGGATGCAGACGCCATTGGGCCTTTGTTAGGGTTGTAACTAGAAGTCAGATTTTGCTTTCTCCTGGAATCATTTCTTTCTAACAAACCTAAACTTAGGTTGCATTTTTTATCTCCTAGCCATGCCATCTCAATCCCCTTTTCACCTAATAAAGTGATGTCATCTGGTGGCCTAGACCACAATGTTTTCTTTACCAATGCTATCATGTCATCAGTGGATCTTGAAGGAGATTGAGATAATTGAGATTTTTCCAAATATTCAGAATAACAATATACAGTATATAGCTCAATATTACCAAGTTATTGTGCAGATGAAGAAGAAGATAGGAGATACAAAGTAGCATAAGCAGAAAAAATGGATTGGATGACACAGGGCGTAGCTCTGGAGCTAAATAATTCAGGCAAAGTACAGGTTAAACTCACCAAAGTACCCCAAGAAGGAAGGCATGTGTATCCACCCTTCCCCCAATACCTTTGCAGAAGCCTGCTTCAGAGTGACTAAACACAGCAACATGCTGGAGGACCAGACATCAATGTAGAGAATACTAGGAGGACCATGGACCCAAGTTACTAGCAAACTCTATTCAAAATAGAACTGGTAATATGCTCCAGGGTGTAAATTTAAAGTGGATCTGAGATAAACTTTTACTCATTGCATAATCGTGTTCCTTTCATATAGTTTATAGGGCATTCCTCAAGCCAAATACTTTTTTTTGTCTTAATACTCCAATTCCCTATAAACTAAACAAGCCTCGCCCACAGCTTCTCCAGTGCCTTGGCACTCTCAGATCCATGTAGCAAGGGCTTATGGGAGCTTAGTCTGGGCAGGAGGAGGAGGAGGTTTTACTAGCCAGAGATTTCAGAGGCAGAGGGGAGGAGGGAGGAGGAGAGGGGAGTGATGTTTTTACAAGCTGAGGGCTGGAAATTCAGATCAGCTTGCCTATATGTAATGATCACGAACATGGCTGCATTGTATCACAGGAAGAAATAATCATATACTGTTGAAGCTGTTTGCAGCTAGATTTGCTGTGTAAACTCTAAACTTTAGATAAGATATATAGACTTTACTTTTTATAGTTAATTTTTCATCTTGGATTCACTTTAAAACATTTTGAGGATTCCCGAGATAGATGCAACTGTTACATGAGAGATTTCACAACATTAGATGCTTTCAGTAAATTAGACATTAGATTTGATAAAATGAAAATCTAATCTTATGAAAAAACTGAAAACTTGTTAAGTGAATTTTGATTGAGAGAGGTTGTTTTAATCACAGGCGTGCGAGGCAGAAGCACTGAGGGGAAATAGGTGGGAGTTGCGTGTGTTCTCGACGGCTGCATACAATTTTTTGTCCAATTCGATTCATTGATTAGATTCTATTCAATCCGACATGTCGGATCGGGATTCGATTTGATTCAAATTGCCATTGCAAAACAATGGCAAATTGAATCGAACCGAATCCCGATCAGACATGTCAGATTGCATCGAATCGAATCGGACAAAAAAATGTATAGTGTAGGTGTAGATAGATTCCAACTGCTCTTCAACCAGATGTAGAAGGTTGACTATTCTTCTGCTCTGTGCCAAGGTTCTGGCTTTGCCTCATCTTTGTCTTAACTTCTTAATGCTTCCTTGACATTCCGCAGCCATCTAATGCTAGGTCTTTTGATACCTTTCCTCACCTCAAAGTAAGTTTCATGGAGAGGGAAGGACTATTATGGGATCAACGCAGTGTTAAATTATCTTTGGTGGGAACAGCATAAAACTTGCACTGGGGCCCATGGCCCTGTAGCTATGCCAGTGCAAACAATGGCAGTACGCCACTGGTCAGCTTGGCACAGAGCGAGCCAAATGACAGCTCACCCTGCTGCTGCTGAAATACTGAGTGGTGAAAAATACTATTACCGCAGTCATAGCAACCTGGTGGTGGGGGGGGGGGGGTATGTGATTTGCAGACCAGCTATCGGCGTCACCAGGATAAGTGGGGCGCGGACAACAGCATTGCAGTTATAGCCATGCCGATAGCTGGCACTACGCAGCTCGGTGTGTGCACCAAGGTGACCTGCTTAGTATGCCAGTA
This sequence comes from Hyperolius riggenbachi, assembly GCF_040937935.1. NCBI lineage: Eukaryota > Metazoa > Chordata > Amphibia > Anura > Hyperoliidae > Hyperolius > Hyperolius riggenbachi. The sequence goes on along the minus strand of NC_090647.1, from coordinate 109,020,267 downwards.
ACCCTAGTTGTGTGTTTTTATATATATATATATATATATACTGTATATATATATATATATATATATATATATATATATATATATATATATATATATATATATACACACATTTGCTTTTTTGCAAGAACAAGTTTCCGTATGAAGTATACAGCCTGGTTCTGAATCCTGCCACTAGCATGATCTTCAGATGATTGTTCTAAGATATTACATCTACATAGCCTGCATCTGCTCCAAGCACAAGAAGTGCAGGCATAGGGTAAAGGAGGTGTTGATCATAATGCAAATGTTTTAAGTTAATTAAGGAATGAATCCCTTGTTAATGGTATGGTACAGTTTTCTAGCAGTAGCTAAGCAACAGTGGCAATATCCTCTGAAAACTCAGGTCAGATCACTTTTCCCGGGTTTAGTAACTAGATCCTTGTAGCCATCCTTATTGAAAACCCCTTCAGCTAAACACATCCCTAGCGGTGTACCTAATGGCATGCAATACTGAATTGGCTGTCCTGATATCATTTCCAGAGCATTGTAAAAACGTCCTCATGATTCCTCATCTTTTTCATACTCTTCCCTTCTTAGCACATGCCAAAGGGTCCAACATGAAAACATACCGGCTATTGGAAAACATGTTGTCCTATGTGTTTCATTTGGAGCAGAACATGCAGTTACAAAGTAAAAACAATACCATATGCAGGCACCAGGTATATAAAATTAGTTCAGAACATTTCAAAAGGAGAATAAGCCAAGCATGGCCTTACCTCTTGAAAAAAGCCACAGTTGAGCAGGGACGTAAGTAACTAGAAATCACTGGGCCCCCCTGTGAAAATTTGGATAGACCCTTGTCAGGCCCCAGAGCCGTGGAGCTCCCCCTCAGCACTTCAAAACAACATGTTTCATGGAACATGTGCCTAGATGCCTATAGTTACAGTATACAAGAAGAAATGCTATAAAACCCCAAAACATACAATCTTCAAACACTTATAAATACTTTTTAAAATATTTGTTATCAAGTTTACTCCAAAAACTATTATGGTTTTCATTCAGGAAGTAAGGTCAATGCTTACTCTCCTTTTTAAATTCTCCTTTTTAAATGGTTCAACTGTGTGCTCCCATAAAATTTTGTTTTTACTTGAGCTGAGTCTCAGTTGGGAGGTCTGGTTTTATCTTTCACACATTTTTATATCAATCATTTGCGATAAATGGCAATAAGTCTTTTAGATCACTGGGTTTGGGCCACTCTTCTTTGCAGAATAATTTTAATTCGGTCGTATTGAAGGGTTTCTGAGCATGAACTGCCTTTTTAAGGTCATGCCACAGCATCTCAACTGGATTCAAGTCTGGACTTTGACTAGGCCACTCCAAAACTTCCTTTTGTTCTATTTTTATGCAATTCAGGTGCACTTGCTTTTGTCTTTTGCATCACTGTCCTGCTGCAGGACCCAACTACGCTTGAGCTTGAGGCCACAAACTGATGGCTGGACATTCACCTTCAGGATTTTTCAGTAGGAAGTAGAAATTCATAGTTTTGGGGGTTCTTTTGTGACCTTTTGGATGAGTCATTGCTGTGCTTTAGGGGTAATTTTTGGAGACTGGCAACTCCTGAGAATGTTCACTGTTTCATGATTTCTTCATTTATGGATAATGGTTCCACCGCAGTTTGCTGGAGTCCTAAAGCTTTAAAAAAGATGTTTTAACCTTTTCCAGACAGATAGATATAATTTAATTTGTTTCTCATCTGTTCCTTAATTTCATTAGACTGCAGCATGAACCCTTCCTTTTTGGGATCTTCTGGTCTACTTCACTTTGTCAGACAAGTTCTTTGAAGTATTTTCTTAATTCAGAATAGAACACAGCTCTTCATGTAGGTTTGGAAAGGTTTTTCTTAATAAATAATAATTAATAATTGAGTGTTTACGTACATTATCTGTGACTAAAATTACATTTTTTATGTGTTCTGAAACATTGGACAAACATGAAAAAAGAAGAAATCAAGAAGGGGGTCAAATACTTTTTCATAGCGCTTTATATTTGTTCCTTTGGTTATCCTTAAGCAAAAGCAAGCACTGAGCAGAGATACCGATATACAAAGATAATTTACATTCTCCTGGATATCACCTTTCCCAAAAATAGATATTATCACAACAATTTGCCAATCCTGAGGTATATTCTTTGTGTCCTGCAAGGTGAAGTACCCTAAGAAAAATCTTTTATCTGAATTCTCCCACAAGTCTAAGGGATTTGGGGGGTTTTTATTCCTCCATTTTAATTGTATCATCTTCGTTCTACTGTCTCTCTTGCTTTGAGTTCTTAAGGCTTTCATCTTCAGTGTCTCCTTCAAATACCGTAGTTCCCTGAAGAACTCTTTCCATCTTACCATTATTTCTGTTTCTGACCGCAGTTTTACCATTTATTACTTTTATGAATTTCAAAGGGTATAACATAATATCAATAGTAAACTGAGAAACAATATGAAGGTGCACTAAAATATCTCATAATTACATCTGAAAAGGAAGATAACTATTGGTTTACCTCCTAGAAAATTTGCAAACCAGCTAAATGAAAGCCATATAATTTATTGTGTGCTAGTAGACATGGGAGCCCTTTTCCACTATTTCTAACTAACTGGATCACGGCTGTTTTGCAGATGGCAACAGCACCGTGTTTTTCCTCTAGTGCAATTAATTTCTTCCTGAATTGCAATCACTGGCCTGTGCGATTTTTGCTGCGATTGTGCTTGCACTCAACAGATTGCGTTGCAATCGCGGGAAAATCATGGCAGTGGAAATAGAAGATAATGCCATCTCAATGCAGTTACCTCATGGAAAAGAGCCCAAAAGTGTTTCATAAGATCCACCCTTTTCATCAGGACATTAAAGGACCACTATGACAAAAAAAAAGGTAAAACACATGCATACCTATAAAATGTGCATTTGTTTCCAGAGAGTGCTTTTGAAAAGAATAATGCAGATACTGAGAATCTCCCATGAGGAGATAGACTAGTCCAAAACATGTCAGAGCTATTCACCTACTGTAAGTGACAGTGATATAGGAGAAAAGTATTCTATAGTGCATTTTAATCTGGGATAATTCGTCTTCTTATAAGTATGTCAAATATACTTTAAAATTTATATTGTTTCCTTTAAAGGACCACTATCGTGGAAAAAAATATAAAATACAAACATGTAAAATGTACATTTTTCTGAGAGTAAAATGCACTATAAATTACTTTTTTCTTATATTGCTGTCACTTACAGTAGTTAGTAAAAACCTGTCAGATCTGACAAATTTTGGACTAGTCCATCTTCTCATGGGTGATACTCAGTACTACCATTATTTTTTTTACCAGGGATGAGCTTACGAATGTGAATCACTATTCTGTAAGTGATGTGATGAAATAGAAACAGAGCCTTTATACATTTGGGCTGTGGGGACGTGGTTAACTCACCCTTGTTGCCGCCCCTGGCCACTGCATTCCATCAATCTGATACTTCTTTCTTCACAGCTTCTTCTTTTTGGTTCGTGTATTATCATACCATGTAGTAATCCTGAGCCGCCAAAATGTTAAATGCTGTGAAAATAACCCCAAAATATCAAATGCAGCTATTATGACCATCAAATAATAAATGCAGCAGACTCATTACCCTCAGAAAAAGGAGACAGCACTCAAATGATGTAGCAGCATTTTAAATGCTGATGCTTTTGCTTTTTTTACTTTACAATAAAAAGTTGTTTTAAAAGAGCTGTGCCGGATTTCTTTGGAAAAGTGCAGTCATTACTTCACATAAAAATGCAGCAAATGTTACCTTATGTATGAAATACTGCAAACATCACTCCACACAAGAAATGCAGCAAACATTACGCCGCATAAGACATTTAGAAATACAGCATACATTACCCCTATAAGAAATGCAGCAAACACTATGCCACATAAGAAATACAGCAAACTTTACACCCCAAATGAAAAGCAGCAAACATTACGCCTCATATAAAATGCAGCAAGCATTACCCACCCCATAAGAAAGGTAGCAAACATGATGCTACAAAAGGAATGCAGTAAGAATGATGTGATATAAAAATGTAGCAAATGTTAGTCCATATATGAAATGCAGCAAACATTGCACCTCATAAGAAATGCAGCAGAAATTACCCCCACATATGAAATGCAGCAACCATTACCCTTCACATATGGAAAATACACACACAATGCACACTCACTAACTCTGCAGTGCCTCTTATCCTCTTGCAGTCTTTGCCTCATCAACCCCAGAAACTCCATGCAGGGACAGGGAGCGAAGCTACCTCAGCCATGGCCATTAAGAGACTGGGCCCAATGCGGATGCTGTACGGCTAGCAGAGAGCAGTGCCTGTGCCATGGCAATGGACGCGGGTACCAGGTGAGCTGGGGGCAGATTGTGCAATGGGCTGGACTAAAAAGCGGCATTGGCACCATGGCAAACAAGACGCTGGTGCCACACGAGATCCCGGGCACTCTGCGCCCTAACATTCAGTGCACAGTTCCAGGTCCCGGACCGTAACATTGCACCTGCATATAGCTGTGTTTATATGAGCAGAAATAGATTTCAAAGCATGAATTCTAGCCATGAACGGGGTGCACCAAATTATATTGCAGTTATTATTTGTGACTCCTTTCTTTTGGTATGTATAACATAACAAAAGATCAAAAGTCTTGATTCCCATTTTACGTTCGTTCTCAGCATTGGAAACTGGTTTGTTTACAAGAGGGAATCTTACAGAGTTCATTTGTAGGGGGAAAAAAACAGCAAATGATAGTTCTGCTGCTATAAAGCACAGAGAAAAATGATACATTGACGTTTGCGGTGGTAGAATGTACTGCACATAGCGTAAGAGATATGGCTGGAAATTCGGCTTTGTCCAAATTACACCCTGGCCATATTTGTCAGTTTTAATGAGGAATAAAGTTTACTGTGGTAAACCTTTACTTTATGGGGTTAACTTTTATAACAGTCTGAATCCCCCATCTTTATTGTTCACGTGCAAAGCACTGCAGGCACTCTTTGATGTGACATCAGGCTCTGGTGGCTTATAACACTCTCCTCACTGGAAACTTTTCCCCAGAAGATTAAGACACTTTATAAATGTAATTACTGTGGGGTTTTATGATTATTATTATGAGGCCAGAATACCTTCAGTAGATCCGCTAATAAGAGGGACCTGGATTGTAGACTGTGTGCCATAGGCAGTGTTCCCCTCCCCCCATTTCCAGGACCCCACACACCCCTCCCTAGGATCAGGACAGACGCTGCCATTGACAGAATGCCAGAGTCAATATGGTGCTGTATTTACTTAACCCACAGTCCTTCTTCTTGTTGCAGATAATTTACACCCTGTCTCCTCAGGCCAGGCCTGGCCAGTAACTCATCTTTATGGCTGCAGCAGAGAGAGGAACACACAGGAGCCACCGGCCAGATTAACCCATTGGCTGCTTTCCCCTATTGATTAAACACTTCCATCACTTTTAAATGTAAACCATCCTCTCAGGTGGGATATTTATATTGACACGCTCCTTGCATATCCCTGTGTTACAATGATGATCCATCTTCAGCGCTAATGCAAGACATCTTTGATAAATGTGTGAGGGCATGGCTGTTCTTTCTACCAGACCGTCCTACAGAATCGCAAACGGCTACAGCCGAGTGTGTCATAGAAGCCTTTATTTTTCCTGCTAAGTGAGGTACAGCCTATATATTTACATTATTCCCTAATGCATAGAGAGAGCAGACTTCACACAGATAGAAATGAGGCCAATGCCACATATGAACAGACAATAAAATGCAAGTCTATCTGCCTTTGGGGTCTACTCACTAAAGACAGGCCGTTTCACTGTTTTCTTCTCATTCCCAATCAGGTACAGGGTTCTTTTAAACCGATGCAGGAAAAAGGGCGCCAGACACTTGGAAACCACTGGGCGCCACCATAGGCTGTAATGTGAATTATGTCTATAGCGACGCTCAGTGGGTAATTTGAGTGCCAGCAAAAAGACAGAGCCCAAATTACAAAAAAAAAACTAAAACCTGCAAATCGTCCGCCTAATTGCATATTTCCCCTGGGTCCATGGTGGCCTGAAGGGGGAAAAGTATTTAACGCTGCAGGAGCAGGTTGAGCCGTTATTCGGCTTCACCCTGCGCCCAAACTTCCCAGCGCCATTTTTGGAGCTCAATCCATGGAAGTAGTGGCAAGGTGCAGAATGATCCTCCCTATCATTAAAAACGGCACAGGATGTAACACAGAAGTGTGAGGAGTTTCACTTGGTTTAAGCTTAAGCTTAGCATTTGCATTTTGAGAGCAGATTAGTTAGATTTTAAATGGTCCTTATGTTCCCTCAACCACTACACAAAAAAGTTGACAGTTTTGTTAAAACATGTTATTCCAAGTGCAAAGTTGAGTGTTATGTGGGAGGAATGCAGATGTACTGCTTCAGTATGGTTCTCCTTTCAGTTGGTAATGGGTCCAAGGGGTTGCTATACAGAATACCTACAACATCTTGGATTAGCTGAATTGAGGCAATTTTTGTTTTTTCCTGAGTTGATCAGACATAGTTTTGAGCTTCCATGAAGCAACTCACAAAACACAAATTATAAAGACTTTGAGTCTTACAAAAGCAAAGTCAATATACCGTAAATTTACATAGCACGGTTCAGGGATAATGGGAACATGGATTTAATGCGCAATATCATAGCTATATTTAAAGAGAAACTGTCAAGAAAATCTTAAAATGTAAAACACATACAAATAAGAAGTTCATTTCTTCCAGAGTAAAATGAGCTATAAATTACTTTTCTCCTATGTTGCTGTCACTTACAGTAGGTAGTAGAAATCTGACATTATCGACAGATTTTGGGTTAGTCCATCTCTCCATAGGGGATTCTCAGCATGGCCTTTAGCCTTTATAAAGACACTCCCCCAAAAAGATTTATACAAAGATGCTGGCCAGCCTCCCTGCTCACTGCACACTATGTTGGCAGTTGGACGGAGCAACTGCCATCCACTAAGTGCTTTTAAAAATAAAGAAAACCCTGAGAACCCCCCCATGAGAAGATGGACTAGTCCAAAATCTGTCGGTAATGTCAGATTTCTACTACTTACTGTAGGTGACAGCAACATAGGTGAAAAGTAATTTATGGCTCATTTTACTCTGAAAAAAATGTACTCCGTATTTGTATATGTTTACATGTATTTTAAATATTAAGATTTTCGCGACAGAGGTCCTTTAACCTCCTTAGCGGTAACCCCGAGTCAGGTTCGGGGTTACCGGAAAGCCACAGTTCAGAGCGGCAACCCTGAGCTGGATCCATGGGAGTTGTGCAATATGCAGGGCTGCTGCATGTCTATCTAGGGATATGATTTTTAACGTCTGAAAGCTTGAAAAAAAAATTGCTCTGCTTTTAAACAATAAAATCTGGAGGTTTAAATACACAGAGTGGTATTGTGTGGAGCAGCTTCATGGCACCCTGGGAATCCTTGAATGCCCTCCCAGATAAGATATAGTTGACGGAGAAAGTAGGCCTATAGGAGTTGGGTGACTTACACTCCTAAGCACATGGAAGATAGTGGTTTAACTTGCCACTCTAGTCAAAATGTTTAAAGTTGAAGTTTTGAAAATGTACTGTCCGAAATGTCAGCACTTATTATACAGGATATTACGATTTTTGGTAGTAAGTGTTGACAGGAATTGGGCAGGATGTTTGATGTTCGGGGGTGGGGGGAAGTTTAAGGTTGAAAAGTAGTATGTAACGGCTAGCAATGTATAATTCTGCATTTAAGGCAACGGATTGATGTTTATATTACTGATTTTGAAGAATTTGTTTAATTCTCTGGACACGCAATTGTAAGGTTCCTTCTTGATCATCCTGGATAAATATTTGTTTAAAAAAAAAAATCTGGAGGTAACCATACCGCCAGGGAGGTTACAGAAAATGGGTAGCGAACTAAAACAAAAATAAAGTTAAATGTAGAAGGAAGGATCTTCCTTCTGTGCCTTCGGCCACCACTGTCCCCATGTCAATTTTGCCACTTCGGGAGAGCTTGGAAAGCTTCAAAAGCACTTGCATCCCTGAGTGCTTCTAAAGACAGGTGACTCCGTACTACGCATGCACGGGCACAGGGATCCAGCGCCTTCCATCTCCATAGGTAAGTACCGAACAATTTTTTTAGGTGGCCTCAGTTGTACTTTAAAATTTGTGGTGAACTGTTATTAAAGGATACCTTAGCGCTAAAAAAAAAGACACCTAGGCCCCTTTTCCACTAGCAATCACTAGCATTTGTGCTAAACGGTAGCGACTGCGATTCAGCAAAGTCCTCATTTTACTGCGCGATCACGATTTTGCTATATGCAATGCACTGCATAGCAAAATCACAGCAAAAATCGCTCCGCTGCGCGATTGCGCTTTAGTAAAAAACTAATCGCGGTAGTGGAAATTACCTACAGCGATTCCTATGTTATTATGCAAACCGTAGCGATGTAAAAATCACTAGCGACTAGCGATTTTGCGATTTAGCATCGCAATTGCCGCTAGTGGAAAAGGGCCCCTACAGTGTGTGTGGGGAGTAGTGCAGAGTCTTAGCGCACCTCCTTTGCCCCGGTGTCAGTCTCAGGTTTCGTGCAAAGCAGTCCATTCTGAAGTCCTGGTTTGCAGGTTCGGCGCATGCGCAGTATGTCTATGTGAGTCCACGCGCACGCCTGCGGGAAGACGTAACCGGCACGCACATGCACTGGACTTGAGGTCAGTGGGGAGTGTGGCCATTAGGCGCCCAGGTGGACAAACTACGCATGCGCAGTGTGGAATGTCCAGGTCAGAGGACACCTACACCGCCAACCAGGATTTCGAAACGGTCCGCTTTTCAGGAAACTGGAGAAGTGCGGTAAGACTCTGCACTACTCCCCACACACACAGTAGGTGTTATTTTTGGCTTTTTTTAACACTAAATTGTCCTTTAAAGAGGAACTCCAGTGAAAATAATGTAATAAAAAAGTGCTTCATTTTTACAATAATTATGTATAAATGATTTAGTCAGTGTTTGCCCATTGTAAACTCTTTCCTCTCCCTGATTTACATTCTGACATTTATTACATGGTGACATTTTTACTGTTGGCAGGTGATGTAGCTGCTGCATGCTTTTTTGGCAGTTGTAAACAGCTGTAAACAGCTATTTCCCACAATGCAACAAGGTTCACAGACAGGAAACTGCCAGGAGTACCACGGTCCTCAGAGTTTCTTGTGGGAGGGGTTTCACCACAATATCAGTCATACAGCGCCCCCTGATGGTCTGTTTGTCAAAAGGAATAGAATGCTCATGTAAAAGGGAATATCAGCTACTGATTGGGATAAAGTTCAATGTTTGGTTTGATTTTCTCTTTAGCCAGTATTCATGAGAATAGTAGAATAAATGGCGTTACTGCTGCAAAAAGCAAAATTTGACGAGCTTTCTTAGCCTTCCAGTGAATACTGGCCCATTCCATAACTGGTGTATCAGCCATGTTTATGTAATAGGCAAGGCTTATTGATTGTAAAAATGCAGTTTACTACCACAACCTGCAAACATTATGGCCATCACATTAGAGAGATGTTATATATGCTCGGAATGACAGCCGGCCAGTTAGAGTAAGTGTAATGGGCAGTTTAACTTGCTTCACATAAGGATGTGTTTGTTTTATGGTCATCTTCAGTTCAAAGCATCCTGGGATTCGTAGTTTCGGTTTTCAGATCTAACAAGGCGGCCAATTCTGCACACAAGCAACAGATAAAGCTTGTACACAATGCCATAGATTATTTTAATAGACAAAATAGTTTAGACAGGGTGGTTTACAATATAAAGAAGTGCAGGTGGGCAGTCAGGATGTGATTTATACAGAGCCGTTTCTTGCATTTTATCCAATCAAGCAACAGCATTTTCTCTGCCCAATTTATAAATATATGTACACGTGTGTTTATATATGTGAGTTCTGAGAGATAGCTATCATAAATCCAGCAGCTGCTCTAATCGCAGCTATAAATAACAGGCTGAAATAGCCATTAGTCCGCACAGGTCTTGTTGACATGGCAACGAGCTGCCAGAGGGGAGAGACTACCAGTGTGAGATTAGAGTCTTCAGCCTGACCAATCCATTTATACACAGGCTGAAGACAAAGATTGGTAGTGCTTGGGAAAAGAATGATTATACCGCATGTTTAAAGCAGAAATTAGATAAATTGGGCATTTTAAGACAGAAAATCGGCTTTATAAGTGGTGCCCATCATATACCTTCCTTTCACTTGATTGATAAGGATTTAGAAGTATCCACTTAAAAGACAACTACCGCAGAAATGTGTAGAATTTAAAATGTATGTATATTACTTGTATACAGGCAGTCCCCAACTTACGAACGCCCGACTTACGAATGACCCGCCGATATGAACGGCATGGATTATGGGATTCTGTGGGAACAAGTCAAAAAATTTTTTTTTAAATTGGAACTGTAGTTTTTGAGAAAATCTATTTAAAAAAATTCAAAGAAAAAATAGCTTTTAAACTTATATAAGCAGGTACAGAGGGCAGAGGTGACACAGAGGGAGACATTGGAGGCACAGAGGAGGTACAGGGGACAGAGATGGCACAGCGTTCCGACTCAGGTTAAGAACAAACCTACAGTCCCTTTCTCGTTTGTTAACCGGGGACTACCTGTATTTGTCTTAGAGTAAAATGCACTGTAAATATTTTGTTTCCTATGTTCCTGTGACTTACAGTAGGCATTAGAAATGTGACAGATCTGACTTTTACCAGCTACTGTAAATGACAGCTACATAGGAAAAAATACATTTATTGTGCATTTCACTCTGGAATGAATGTACAACTAATACGCATGTATTTTAACTGTTATTGTTATGCATTTGTGTAAGGTATTCAATGTTATGTGGTGGCCACAGAGCTACAAACTGAAAACTATCCACTGGAATCTAGCATTCTCAGCTTGGTATTTAGCATTTAAAACCTATGCCTATCTACACCAGTAAAGAGGTTGGAATTCTGAATGGGCAGTAGTTTAGGACACAGATGAGCCAAGGGGGAAGTTTTGAAACTTTCTCAAGCCTCCATCCAGGAGCGTATTAGGGTAATATGGAGCCTATGGCAAACACTGGTCAGAGCCCTAACCCTGGTCAGAGCCCTCTTCCCCTCTAGAAAAAAAGCATTATTTCTCACGTACATGTGTTATGGTTGCCTGTTAGGTTTTTTGCTCGGGATATTGCTGCAGTTACATTTTTGGAAATATCTCTTCTTATTCCTTCTCTGTCCTCTTTTCTAACAATAAGCCAAGTGCGCCCTAAATACATAAATGAAGTAACTATGTTCCCCAGATAACACAATTAATCTGATCTAAAGGTCTGAATGATGGGGAGACACAGGGGCAGACAAGCGGCGCAGCACAGGAGCAGACATGATACTAAGGTGTCCATGGCATGAACCATGCCTGAACCTCTCTAGATACACCTCTGCCTCCAGCTGAGGCTGCTCATCCTGTAAGGAAAAATGCCAGAGAACCCTTATAAAGTCTTTCACTGAACCCTGTAGTTCCAAGGAAGCCTGGTAAGGGAAACCTGATCTAGGCTCATTCCACACCAAAAATCATACATCACAATCACGTTTATTCTATTTCTAGTATTTTAGTGGTAAGTGGTTAATTGGGAAATGTCAGTTTGGTTACAGTCTTGAGTTTTCCTGCCATTGTTCTTTATGTAACAGAGAATTTCTGTCTCGATTGGGACCTCGGACAAATCAGTGGTTTCAAGTTACAAAAAAAAACTGACATACTACGAAGCCAGCTATTGAATTGAGGATGATTTTTTTTTTTGCGATTTAATTGTAATAAGCTAAAAAGTCTTCTTGCCACTAGTGTACTGATGGTAGTCATCTTTCTATCTAAATTGGTCTTGTTGAATATTCCAAATAAGCAGGGGTGTAACAATAGCCCCCACAAGCCCCGCCGTCGTTCCTGCTGCATCCATTACCAACTTCCAGCATGGGACAGGTCTTCCTCACTCTATGCATAGTAGCTGTGTCCTTTGCAGCCTATCCCCTTACAGGAAGCAATGGGGGGGGGGGGGGGGGGTTGTCGACAAACTATGTGGGGGAAAGGGGGGGGGGGGTTGAACGGGGGAGGGTGAAGGTTTCCTTGGGGGCCCAGCAGGTGCTTGTTACCCTGTTACACCCCTACAAATAAGACTTAGTACTGTTAAAGTGACACTGGAGAAAAAAAAAGAATATATATATATATATATATATATATATATATATATATATATATATATGTGGTTCTGTAGTACGAATAATTAATAGAACATTAGTAACAAAGAAAATAGTCTCATATTTTTATTTTCAGTTATATCGTTTTTTAATAACATTGCACCATTCTCTAATATTTGCAGTTTACACACTACACTCAGCATTTTAAATGATGAAACAGAGCAGGCTAATGACCTTTTGTACTTTCCTCTGCAGAAAAACCCTAAACAAACAAGATACAGTGAGAGACAGTTGAGATAAGTGCTTCAGAAGACAGGGCTGTCTGCGTACCAGTTGCCTGGCAGTCCTACTGATCTCTTTGGCTGCAGTAGGATCTGAATCCCAACAGAAACAAGCATGCAGCTAATCTTGACAGATTTTTGGCCAGAAACACCTGATCTGCATGCTTGTTCAGGGTCTGTGGCTATAAGTATTAGAGGCAGAGGATCAGCAGGACTGCCAGGAAACTAGTATTGTTCAAATGGAAATAAATATGACAGCTTCCATATCTCTCTCATTTAAGATGTCCTTAACCACTTCACAACTGAGGGGTTTTACCCCTTCAGCATCCAAGCAATTTTCACCTTTCAGCTCCTTCCATTCATTTGCCAATAACTTTATCTCTACTTATCAGAATGAAATGTGTTAAATGTGTTTTTTTTTATCACTAATAAGGCTTACTTTGGGTGGTACTTTATGCCAAGAATTATTTTATTCTAAATGTTTTTTAATGGAAAAATAAGAAAAAAATTGGAAAAAAATCCTTATTTTTCAGTTTTCGGCCATTATAATTTTTAAATAATGCATGCTACTGTAATTTATGTGCCCATTTGTACCGGTTATTACACCATTCAAATGATGTCCCTATCACAATGTCTGGCGCCAATATTTTATTAGGAAATAAAGATGCATTTTTTTTCAGTTTTGCATCCATCATTAATAAAAAGCCCATAATTTATAAAGTAACAGTATTATACCGTCTTGACATACATATTAAAAAAGTTCAGTCCCTAAGAAAACTATTTATGCATTTTTTATAATTGTAAATTTATTTCATTGTATTTTTTTACAAAAAAAATAAATGTTGGTAACTATTGGGGGGTGGGGGAGGTAAGGGGTTAATTTAAAATGTAAAAACAGGTCTTTGCATTTAAAAAAAATACTTTTAGATGTAGTTTTACTATTTGGCCACAAGATGGCCTCGGTGGCCTCAGTCTTTTTTTTTTTTTATACGTCCTGTTAGCAAAATATGTATGCTTACAGAAAGTGTACTGAAGATGGGAAACTTTTATTTATTAGAATGATCATGCAGCCTCTCATAAAAGGCGCCGATAATTGCTACGCGGACTTAGATCAATGATTAGGAATTGCTTTCCCATTCATTGATCTCCTGGTGGGCAGATGGCAACATGAACGAGCGCACAAATAAGTGGGAGCACTTACAGCAGTGGTAGCAGCGGGAGTACGTATATTTACTCCCCTGGGCGGTTAGATGAAGTCTGCAGGGGAGTAGATATACTGTACTGAAGCTGTGAAGTGGTTAAAAGTACTCTGAATAAGAGTATACTGTGGTAGTAATAGTATAAATTTGGTGCTTCAAGATCTCCTTTTTGCTTTTGTTTTTTTCATCTTCTGCTTTTTGATTCTGCTCAATATTCTATATTCTCTGCAATTTTTCCAACCAAGACAAAGGTTTGAAAAGTTCTTTTGATCTCATTAAACAATTTTGTGATAATACTATTGGAGTGCATAGTATACAGAACAGTAGTTCAAGTAATTCCTTCATTTTGATTATTTTCACTCTACCAATAATACTATCGCTTCACTTGTTGCGGATCTACAGTTGAAGATTTAGTGTCACTGATAATGTTGTTTATAATTAGCCTTGTACATTTCTTCTAAATTACTGCACAATTTAATCCCAAGATATTCAATCAACTTTGTCTCCCAGTTAAAGTTACAAAGCGTAACTTTGTTAATGATTTTGTAAGCTCTTTACAACCTCAGGCTAACACAATGTATTTTTATTGTTGATTCTAAAGTTGGGGATGTCGCTAAATCTAATACATTTTTTGTAGTTTCCTTATGGAGCTCACTGGATTCATTAGTATTAACCGGTTCAGCGCCGCAGTGCCGAAAATCTCATGCATCCGAGCAACGTTCACCTCCCATTCATTCGCCTATAACTTTATTGCTACTTATCACAATGAATTGATCTATATCTTGTTTTTTCCGCCACCAATTAGGCTTTCTGTGGGTGATACATTTTGCTAAGGGCTTTTTCACACTAGAGTCTGCGGTAGAAAAGGCTGAAAGTCAGCCTTTTGCTTAACGCCAATACATAGCGTTTTCAAAGCGTTTTCAAAGCCTTTTGAAAGAGTTTTACAGCCCATATGAAAACGTCCTTTTTTTTTTCTTCTATAAAAAATAAGTGAACAAGATAGCTGTAAAACGCTTTGAAAAGGCTTTGAAAACGCTGAAGTTGGCGTTTTCCATTGACTATCATTGAAACGCCAACAGCCAACTTCGGCTGTTAACAGCCCTGAAAAAGCTCCTGGGAGCGTTGAAACGCAACGCTCCAAAACGCCGAGTTAGATGTGAAAGGTAAAATGAAAGTCTATGGACTTTCTTTTACCTAGCAAAACGCCAACTTCGGCCGTGGCGTTAAAACGCCGAAAAATCCCTCTGGTGTGAAAGGGCCCTAAGAGCCACTTTACTGTAAATGCATTTTAACAGGAAGAATAAGAAAAAAACGGAAAAAAATCATTATTTCTCAGTTTTTGGCCATTATAGTTTGAAATTAATATACGCTACCGTAATTAAAACGCATGTATTTTATTTGCCCATCTGTCCCGGTTATTACACCGTTTAAACGATGTCCCTATCACAATTTATGGTGCCGGTATTTCATTTAGAAATAAAGGTGCATTTTTTCAATTTGCGTCCATCACTATTTATAAGCTTATAATTTTAAATAATATAATAACATATTCTCTTGACATGCATATTTAAAAAGTTCAGACCCTTGGGTAACTATTTATGTTGTTTTTGTTTTGTTTTTTGATTGTTTTTTTTTTTTTTTTAATAAAAAAAGTGTATGTGGGTAATTTTTGGTGTGGGAGGGAAACTGCTAATTTTAAATGCAAAATAATATTTTTTTTTAATCAAAAATGTATGTGGGTGCAGTTTACTATTTGGCCACAAGATGGCCACAGTGAAAAAAGTCCTAGATGCGAACCAGCTCGCATCTAGGAACTAAAATGCTGAGGAGTTGTTTCCTGGGGGCAGAAATACCGCGTTCTCTGGAGAGAAAGCGTCGGTATTTCTGCGGGGAAGTCACTGATCGGGGGGCTAGCGGCGGGCAGCGGGAGCGCACGCGGGGGCGCGCCCGATCGCGCGCACGAGCCGGCGGCAGCAGCAGTGCCTGTCTGGACGAGGAAGCTCGTCCAGATAGGCCGAACTGGTTAAGAAGTGACTGACTATTTTACTAAATGTTTTTTAGCTGTTTATAAATAAAGTGACATTTTTAAAAGAAACAGAGAGAATTTACACCAATTTGGTCACACTAATAAAAAAAAAATTGTTATCCGTTGACAAAAATAACATTCAACTCTTATATAAATATCTGCAATAAATCCTATTTTCTGTATTATTTTTGTTTGTTCTATTTATAAAAGAGGGAAATCCCAATCTGACCTGCAAGGTTTTATGAGAAGAAAAAGTTTATAAATGGATTTAGAAAGTGTTGAATGGCTGAGATACATAGAAAGAAGATAAGTTGTGTGGTGTTCTCCCATGAACTTGTATTGACTTCACTATCTTAAGGCTAGGTTCACAGTGCTCATTTGCATTGCAGAATAATTCTTCATGTCAACTCACTGCTGCCCATACAATTCTATGGGCCTGTTCACAGTAAAGGCTTACTGCATGCAGGCTTTGCATTATAGAGACTCTGTAACAAAATTTTCAGCCTTATTTCTTCTATCCTATAGGTTCCTATACCTGTTTTAATGTGGTCTGTCTTACTGCAGCCTTTCCTAGTTGCACAGTGGCTGTGTTATCTCTGTTATATGATCTAATCTTCTTTCCTCTGACGGCTTTGTCGGGCTCAGGCACTCAGACTAGAATGTGCTGTTCTGCTTGTGATAGGATAGAAGCTATACACACCCTCTCCAACACAATGGAGCCCCTGGGCTCCATGGTGTCAAGGACCTTGATCCAGTCAAGGTCCTTGACACCATGGAGCCCAGGGGCCTTAATCGAGAATTAGATCTTTTACCTTTCATATAAGTTACATTGTGTTGCCCCTGGTCTCCATGGTGACGGGCCCTGTGTCCACTACCTATGAATATTTAATATTCATCACATTATAGTCTAACTTTATTATGCCAAATGTTTTCATTATATCTGGTGTTCTTATCATGCTGCCCAGCTCTCCAAACAGCCTTATGCGTACTTCCTCCCTGATGCATGGTCTTCTTTGTAGATTGTTTGCTATAGTTTCCATGGATACATTGTTTATATTACTAGCACCTACGGATTCCGTATCTTTGCCACTTCCGCATTCCAGCTATGATGAGTAGCGCTGACAACGTCGGCGCTCTCATCATTGGGCACCGGCTGAAGTGGGCGGTGATGACGTGACACGTCACATCGGCCCACGTGACTGCCCGACGTCTCCCATCAGGTCCGCCGTGTGGTGGGCGGAGTGGTGATGACGTAGGGAGTCGCCGGAGCCAGGAAGTGTTCTTTGATGCGGCGCTGTTGGATTTGAAATTATGTGGGTGAGTAGCCTCGCATGTAGGCATCCAATGGGATCCCACTAGCTAAGTTTCCTATCAGGTCGGACTCTGTAAGGACCGCTGTCATTGGTTATGAGTATACTCTATTGCTATTGGTGTTCCCAAGCTGCTATAAGCTTTATAAAGCGGAAGGATGCATGTTACATTGTCATTGATATTCAGCCTAGCTTGAAAAAGGAGTTCATACTTCGAAACGTCGCTATTATGGCTGACTTGCATTAAAAAAGCATTAAAAGAGCATTGAATACTACGGATGGTGCCGGTCTGACTTTACTTCTAGCAATCACATTCTGGGGTGCTGCCAGATTTCACCGAGGCACGTCCACCTTCTTTACTAAGAAGCTGTGCTTCACCATACCTCTACTATTTGGATTTATATAGCGCCAACATATTACGCAGCGCTGTACAATAAATAAGGTTGCAGACATTGATAATGGTGGTGACAGTCAACACACAATAGACAATAAGTAATAAGGTACAAAATGCCATATCATACTGGAGTAATAGTCTCAGTAATTTAGGTTCACATTACCCTGTGAGCAGAGTACACTGATACACAAGGAGAGAGAGCCATGCCAAAGGCTTACAATCTAAAGGGAGGGGGTGGTAACACGATAGGTGGTGATGAGTGAAAATCACCTTGGTGTGATGTCGAATTGTGGAGAATTACTGGTGAATTCTGGTAAATTAGATTAGAATGCTTTACCCTTAAACCGCTACCCATTAAACGCGAACTGACATCAGCCGTGAACTGACTAGAGGCTTAGCTTATATACACAGCCACACAGCCATAGCAAATCAGGATGGTCTACTCAGCTAAGTAAGTTAGCATATCAGCAGTGAGGGGTAGTAGGGCTAACATACTGTTAGAAGTTACACATAAGAGACTAGGTAATAAGTGTGAAGCAATTTAATGCTAGTGAATGAAGTCACAGTAGTGAAAATCACTATATGCAACTCAGCAATTGATTAACATCGTTAACTCCTTGCCGACCACTCCAAGCCAATTGGCGTGAACACGGCGGCAGTCCCAGGACCACTCAACGTTAATTGCCGTGAAGTCCTGGGGCGGGGCTTTGCAGGAGATCACATGCGCCGATGCGCACGCATCTCCGCATCATCATCAGTCTCCCAGCAGGGATCGACGTCTATTTACATTGTCTCCCAGCGGGGAACCGCAGTCTATTTACATTGTACAGTGTTGTGATCTAAGGCAGCGCTGTACTGAGGAAAGTCGTGACGCATGGCTGTCCCTCTGGGTGACTTAGAGAGTGATCGGCTCTCATAGGCTGATGTCTAGGAGGGAAGTAGTAAAAATAATTTTAAAAAAGCACATTTTATTTAAAAAAACAACAACAAATAAAAAAATAAATAAACATTGGGGGAGCGATCAGAGCCCACCAACAGAAAGCTCTGTTGGTGGGCAGAAAAGAGTGGGGGGATAATCACTCATGTGCTGAGTTGAACTGCCCTGCAGTGAGGCCTTAAAGCTGCAGTGGCCTACATTGTAAAAAATAGCCTGGTCACTAGGGGGGTGTAAGCCTACGGTCCTGAAGTGGTTAAGGATGTTTGTGTTAAAGTGTATGACCAGTCTCCATTGCAGTTCACACACATTTAACATGTGCGTAATGCAATGCACCACCGTAAATCCAGCCTCAATCATGAGCAGTTTAGGTATGCTTTATAAACAGCTGGAGGTGCTTTCCAGGGCCGGTGCTACCATAGAGGCAAAGGGGGCAATTTCCCCAGGGCCCCAGAGCTTGTAGGGGCCCCCAGTGGCTACAAGAGGAAAAAAAAATTCAAATCGGCCTTATAGTTTTTGAGAAAATCGATTTTAAAGTTTCAAAGGAAAAAAAATACATATTTAAAAACCTGCCGACTTGAATGGTTAATAGCAAATCCACCTTAAATGCTAGAAACCCTAAATTTGCAGGATATGTTAAGGAGATCATTAGGAATAAGAGGAAAAACAATTTTTCAAAAAGACTTTATAGTTTTTGAGAAAATCGATTTTAAAGTTTAGAAGGAAAAAAGTATACTTTTAAATGCGGTAAATGTCACTTTTAGTAGCAAACCTAACTTTACATGCATTAAACGAAAGCGCAATAAATTTCCTGATGGGGTTTCCAGGGAGTCTATACGCAGTCGCAGCGCTTTGGCCAGGGATCGCTATACAGCCGCAATATGGCTGTATAAAGATCCCTGGCATTTTTTCCTATTTTCCCAATTTTTTTTTATGTTTAGAGTGTGGGAATTTTTTAGTAAAAAAATTATGTGGGGTGCCCCCTCCTGAAACTTTTTAACCCCTTGTCCCCATGCAGGCTGGTATAGCCAGAATGTGGAGCTCCGACCGATTGGGACTTCACACCCTGACTATACCAGCTGCAAAAAAGGTCCCTTAATGCTGATTTTTGTTCCGGGGTATATGTTGGGCCCCTCCCCCCCAGGTTTATTTTGCCCTGGGGCCCCATTGTTGCTTAAACCGGCCCTGGTGCTTTCAGACAATGGGCCTGATCCAATTAACTTTTCTCCTAGAAGATCATTTTTTATCATCTGTATAAAGTAACTTTTGTACTACGCAATTGATAAAGTATCAAAAAGTACTGTCAAAATTACTCTGAGAATTTTCTTGCTTGCTGGTGGTTTAAAAGGCATTTTATTTACAATGTGAAAATAGCACCAAGGAGAAAACGTAGGAGAAAGAGTGAATTGGATCGAGTCCAATTAATGTTGTATTATAATTAGGAAATAAGGACTATATAAATATATAATCATTTTAAAAATAAATTAACAATAATAATAACTGTATTAGCAGAATACAGTGAGGCCTGTTTCTTCATTTACTCCAATCCACAGTGGTTCAGATTTTTGTGTGTAATATAATTCTCGAAAATCATAACTTTACATTTGTAAAACTAGCCTGGCCTTGAACATATGGGTCGGTGTCTGAAGACTGGAAAATAAAAGCAGAAGGAACGGTCAATTCAATTTTAATGATTCAAGTCAATGCAGATTTTATGCAAATTTATGCAGCTTGAAAATGGACCAATCAAATGGCATATTTATGTTTCATATGCTAGCTTTAGGTCACTCTGACTGGTCCTAGATTTATATGGACGTGGTCTTGGTATTTGGATTAATGTACTTTATATACCAGGAGGGAAGATAAGTGTTTGGCTAGTTGCATTTAAAGAATACCTCCTGATTTTTCTCTGACACTCTCTATTATTACAGAGTGTAAAAGGCAAGACCAAATAAATAAATGAAGGTCTTTAGAATGGCCGCCATGGTTACCTGCTTAAAAAGTTTTATTTGCAGCCACTTTAGCAGAGACCAGAATTGCGTGTCATTGCAAATGTAATTTTTACATTTTGAAACTTTTTGTGCTCTAAAATTTAAACATTTCATGTATTTCAACTGAATGTGCCACGCTACCAACGACTTCACTCTACATCCACACCATTCTTCCAGCCTGACAGAAAAGAGTGACAGTCCTCAAAGAGGCCTGAAATATGTGTCATTCCAAATGTTTGCATTACATTTTTAAAAACTGTATGTCATCAAAATGTTTCCACTTTAGGGCTTGTTCACACGGACACTTGACGGTGTTTACTGCCAAGCGTTCGGGACTCGTTGGCTAAACGCTCCCATTCAAGTGAATGGGAGCGTTTAGCATTGTGCGGTTACCAGCGATTACCGTCGATTTCGCAAACGCGGCGTTCCGATCCCGATTTAACATGTTGTTTTAGTCAGCCCTAGAAGCCGCATGCGACGTCCAGGGTTGGCTAGCCGCCGTGGCTTTATTTCCCCTTGCGGGGACGAAAAATGCCTATCGCAATGGGAAGCCGACAATCGCCATACCTCCGCCCCTGAACGAGACGTTACAGGATGACGCGGCTTCCCGGGCCGCCCCAACGCCGCCTGCCATCTGTGTAAACCAGCCCTTAACGACATGTTAGTTGCAGACACTGTAGGATAGGCCTGGAAAAGGTGGCACTGGCAGGAAGCAGTCTACACATTTTAATTTCCTCCATTGTACGAGAGGCCAGAAATATCTGGCATTGCATATCAAAGTTTTAAATTTGTTATATGAAATGATTACATTTTTGAATGTTTCAAGTTTTATGAAACGTTAGTTGCAGGCACTGTAGCATAGGCCATGAAAGGAAAGGGACGTGTTCGGCCATCCCTACCTATGAGCTATCACAACAAGTAAATGCCTTTTTTAAAAATGTTTCAGCAGCAAAATGTGAAATGTTTTTTTCTAAAATATTTACTAATCAAATGCATTAACTTAATGGAAGATGAACTAGACTTTAATGTGAGCTGTACTGTACACACAGCAAATTTTACAATCACTTGATGGACCTGATGTTGAGTGCCTTTTTACTTTTTATACTCAATACTCCCCTTTTTTAGATCAGTACAGTAAACACCAGCTTTTTATTGCCTTAACCCTGCTTTACGACCCTAATGAACCAAAGTGTTTTATTTTGCTCCTACCGATGATATGAGTTACTGAAATAATGTAAACAATCTATAGTAGGCTAGTTCACTTTCCTTAAATATCACTGGCCTGTCAGAGTTTTAGTGCTTTTGAATTTGATCCAGAAATTTTATTGCTGAGGTCTCACTTAAGTTTTTGGAACACTGGGTGATTTTTTTTCTCCAGCAACCAACAGCAAAAATAGCATAGCTGCTGGCTGATGGGGCTCCAGTGTGTTGTTTAGTATGATGGGAATTCTTATGATATGCAGGAATTTTTAGGGCCCATATTCACGATGTGCGCATTTTTCCGCATATTTCCGTAAGGCAGAACTGACAGCCCTTGTTAATAAGTGGGCTGGTTTGCACCTAAGACTCTCAGCTTGTTGTTTTTTTTCCCACATGCCGCTCACATTTTACATTGTAATTCTGAGTATTGCTGCCACAAAAGCAGATTTTAATGAATATGAATGTGTATGGTATGCATAAAAGTGTGAAAAAATGCATAAGGCAACACATAATAAATATGAACGTAGCCACAGACATTTGCCTCTGGTAGCCATAAGCCTCAGGGCCCTAGTGAAGAAACAGACCGTTCTAAACAGAAAAATCCATTTGGGGGTGGAGGTCTGGGGGGGATGTGGAGAAACGGAGCGGAAGCAGCAGAATGGAAATGGAGTGGCAAAGGAGTGAAAACGGATCCGATTGACTGGTGATCAGATCCGTTTTCATGGATCTGTTTTCAACTCTAAGGCAAATGTGAACCGGGCTTCACTGCTGACATTTTTGGGGGGTTTTAATAATGATTTATATTTACATTCTGATTGTACTGTGCCATTATTTTACTTTTAGTGAATTTTGTAATAGTGTCCCTTTAATGAGAACTCTGGCGTACAGGGTTTATTCATGTTTGTAAGTGATATTTGAGTTCTAAGTAGAGTATAGTTGACTATTAGAGATGGCCCGAACGGTTCGACTGCAAACTTATTTGCGCGAACTTCGGTGGTTCGCGTTCGTGGGGAACCGCAAACTTTATGCGAGTTCGACCTGCCCCTTATATTACATCATTAGGCTCAACTTTGACTGTCTACAGCACAGTCAGCAGACACAAGGCAGCCAATCAAGCTACACTCCCTACTGGAGCCCCCCCCCCCCGTATAAAAGGCAGCTGCGTCGGACATGATCTCATTCTGTGTTCTGAGTAGTTAGTGATAGAAGGGAGAGAGGTTGCTGGCTGCTGCTGCACAGATTAGGGAAAGCTTAGTTAGGCTGTTGTTAGGCTTGTTAGCTTGCTCCTTGCTGCCACTTATTGCTAAGAAGCACCCCAAAAGAGCTCTTTTGAGAGCTTATGTTCTTTTGATGTGTTTTTTTTGTGTGTGTGGCCCACTGACACTTGCATATACAGCAGTGTAGTCGCAGCTGGCCCTTGGTAATTGCTATACTCTGCAAGGCCCAGCACATTCAGGGACTACCTTTTCACTGCACCTGTGTGGGACAGCTGCATATTTGTAATACCAGTCACTGCATACCTGTTTATGTTTACTGCACCTGCGTGACAGCAGCACGCAGTGTTATATATACCAGTCACTGCATACCTGTTCACTGTACCTGAGTGTGTGACAGCTAGAGATGGCTCGAACCTCCAAATTTCGGTTCGCAAACCTCGAACGCGAACCTCCGCAAAATGATCGGTTCGCGCAAACTTTTCGAACCGCAATAGACATCAATGGCGAGGCGAACTTCCAAAACTAGAAACATTTATGCTGGTCTCAAAAGTGATGGAAAAGATGTTTCAAGGGGTCTAACATCTGAGTTTTTGCATGGGGGAGTAGGATACACGGCAAAAGTCCTGGGGATAAATCTGGATTTGACGCATAGCAGCGTTTTAAGGGCAGAAATCACATTGCATGCTAAATTGGAGGCCTAAAGTGCTTTAAAACATCTTGCATGTGTATACATCAATCAGGTATTGTAATTAGTGTACTGGTTCACACTGACAGACCAAACTCACCGTGTAATGCACCGCAAACAGCTGTTTGTGTAGTGACGGCCATGCTGGACTGGTGTGCACCATGACGAAATTGCAGGTGATGGCGGCTTTCCAGCCCATATGGTCGCCGGGCTGAGGTAGCGGAATGGCAGGACAGTGACTGTCCAGCTGATCGAATTTGGTCTGTCCACAATGAAGCAACGAACTTATTATCTTTGGTGTGCCACCCCCCGAGACACTCATATAGCCGTCGGTCATCAGTGGTGCTCAGCAGAGCTCGAATATTCGAGTAGCTCGAATATTCGAGCTCTTTTTCAGCTATTCGAGCTCGGTATTCGAGCTCCGAATAGCTGCAGGTATTCGAATGGGCTATTCGAGTAAACTCGAATAGCTCATTCACTATTCGCGCTATTCGAGCAAACAGCGCTATTCGAGCTCGAATACCGAGCTCGAATAGCGTCATAGCCCAGATTGATGTCCTTAGAGCCAATCAGAGGGCTCCCAGGCCCTCTGACGGCAGCCAAACACTGAGGGGGACCCTGGCCAGCCCCTACCCTATAAATAGCGGCCGCCATGTTCGGTTTTTCCGTCCTTGCCTGACTTTGTACAGAGAGAGATCTGCTCCTTTGTGCTTTGGCTTAGCAAGAGCTTTATTGTGGTCAATCACCTAGCGTTTTTGCTCACATACACCTCCTATATACACCTATATTGTTGTTAGTTAGATAGACATTTTATTTTAGTTAGTAGCTTTTGTGTTACATAGAGAGAGACAGCTGCTGCAGGCTTACAGCTTTAGGCCTCAGGGCCTGCCTGTGTGGGCAGCTGTTCTCTCCTGTCCTCTGTTTATTTCTCATCTATACCAGTATTTCTGCTGTCCTTTACTACTGATTGATTGTATTTTGTATTGTAGTTATATACTGTAACTGTACTAGGACACTGACTGTCACTGTTCATAGGCTAGCTCCTGCGTGTGCGTGCACTCACTGTCTGTGTACACACACTCTATTTCCTTCTGATTACTACTTATTATTGTAACTGCTAGTTGTACTTCCTGACTGTTACTACTTACTTACTGTACTAGGGACACTCACTCAGTCACTGTTCATAGGCTAGCTCCTGCGCGTGTTTGCGCGTGCGTGCACTCACTGTCTGTGTACACACACTCTATTTCCTTCTGATTACTACTTATTATTGTAACTGCTAGTTGTACTTCCTGACTGTTACTACTTACTTACTGTACTAGGGACACTCACTCAGTCACTGTTCATAGGCTAGCTCCTGCGCGTGTTTGCGCGTGCGTGCACTCACTGTCTGTAGTGTACACACACTCTATTTCCTTGTGATTACTACTGATTATTGTAACTGCTAGTTGTACTTCCTGACTGTTACTACTTACTTACTGTACTAGGGACACACTCAGTCACTGTTCATAGGCTAGCTCCTGCGCGTGTTTGCGCGTGCGTGCACTCACTGTCTGTAGTGTACACACACTCTATTTCCTTGTGATTACTACTTATTATTGTAACTTCTAGTTGTACTTCCTGACTGTTACTACTTACTTACTGTACTAGGGACACTCACTCAGTCTCTGTTCATAGGCTAGCTCCTGCGCGTGTTTGCGCGTGCGTGCACTCACTGTCTGTAGTGTACACACACTCTATTTCCTTGTGATTACTACTTATTATTGTAACTTCTAGTTGTACTTCCTGACTGTTACTACTTACTTACTGTACTAGGGACACTCACTCAGTCTCTGTTCATAGGCTAGCTCCTGCGCGTGTTTGCGCGTGCGTGCACTCACTGTCTGTAGTGTACACACACTCTATTTCCTTGTGATTACTACTGATTATTGTAACTGCTAGTTGTACTTCCTGACTGTTACTACTTACTTACTGTACTAGGGACACTCACTCAGTCACTGTTCATAGGCTAGCTCCTGCGCGTGTTTGCGCGTGCGTGCACTCACTGTCTGTAGTGTACACACACTCTATTTCCTTGTGATTACTACTTATTATTGTAACTTCTAGTTGTACTTCCTGACTGTTACTACTTACTTACTGTACTAGGGACACTCACTCAGTCACTGTTCATAGGCTAGCTCCTGCGCGTGTTTGCGCGTGCGTGCACTCACTGTCTGTAGTGTACACACACTCTATTTCCTTGTGATTACTACTTATTATTGTAACTTCTAGTTGTACTTCCTGACTGTTACTACTTACTTACTGTACTAGGGACACTCACTCAGTCTCTGTTCATAGGCTAGCTCCTGCGCGTGTTTGCGCGTGCGTGCACTCACTGTCTGTAGTGTACACACACTCTATTTCCTTGTGATTACTACTGATTATTGTAACTGCTAGTTGTACTTCCTGACTGTTACTACTTACTTACTGTACTAGGGACACACTCAGTCACTGTTCATAGGCTAGCTCCTGCGCGTGTTTGCGCGTGCGTGCACTCACTGTCTGTAGTGTACACACACTCTATTTCCTTGTGATTACTACTTATTATTGTAACTTCTAGTTGTACTTCCTGACTGTTACTACTTACTTACTGTACTAGGGACACTCACTCAGTCTCTGTTCATAGGCTAGCTCCTGCGCGTGTTTGCGCGTGCGTGCACTCACTGTCTGTAGTGTACACACACTCTATTTCCTTGTGATTACTACTTATTATTGTAACTTCTAGTTGTACTTCCTGACTGTTACTACTTACTTACTGTACTAGGGACACTCACTCAGTCTCTGTTCATAGGCTAGCTCCTGCGCGTGTTTGCGCGTGCGTGCACTCACTGTCTGTAGTGTACACACACTCTATTTCCTTGTGATTACTACTTATTATTGTAACTTCTAGTTGTACTTCCTGACTGTTACTACTTACTTACTGTACTAGGGACACTCACTCAGTCTCTGTTCATAGGCTAGCTCCTGCGCGTGTTTGCGCGTGCGTGCACTCACTGTCTGTAGTGTACACACACTCTATTTCCTTGTGATTACTACTGATTATTGTAACTGCTAGTTGTACTTCCTGACTGTTACTACTTACTTACTGTACTAGGGACACTCACTCAGTCACTGTTCATAGGCTAGCTCCTGCGCGTGTTTGCGCGTGCGTGCACTCACTGTCTGTAGTGTACACACACTCTATTTCCTTGTGATTACTACTTATTATTGTAACTTCTAGTTGTACTTCCTGACTGTTACTACTTACTTACTGTACTAGGGACACTCACTCAGTCTCTGTTCATAGGCTAGCTCCTGCGCGTGTTTGCGCGTGCGTGCACTCACTGTCTGTAGTGTACACACACTCTATTTCCTTGTGATTACTACTGATTATTGTAACTGCTAGTTGTACTTCCTGACTGTTACTACTTACTTACTGTACTAGACACTCACTCAGTCACCTCGCCCACCAACCCACTCCATTAAAGTACCCCACTTTTCACCCGCCCTTTTAAAAAACTTTTGTGTTTACGCCCAAAACATCGAAGATGTCTGGAAGTGGCAGCCAGCGCGGTTTGGGCAAGGGGAAGGGCAGCAAGGGAATCAGGAGGAGAGGGAGCAGCATTGCGGCAAGCCGCGGGCGCGGCCGCGCCACCATGCACAGTTCCGCAGCAGCAGCAGCAGCGTCAGTGGCTAACATTCCTCCTATAGCCACTGGCCGTGGACGCCTTGGGCGCCGCCCAGCAGGAGCATCTGCAACTCACGCTGCAGAGACACAGCAGCAGCAGCGTGTAGCACCTGCTCCGATTTTCCTCCAGCCGGGTCGGAAACGTCCCATTGAGGAAAAGGATGCAGACACTGTGGTGCAACTGATGACGGAGGATGAGCAGCCCGCCATCAGCTCTGCATCCGAGGCCTCCACCCTCACCACCACCACCACCACCCCTGTTCGCAGCAGCCGCCCAGCAGGGCCTGGGGAGGAGGCCAGTTCACCGTCAGTCGCCGACCTGTCACTCAGCAGTCTTTTTACCCCAGGCACCATCAGGGTATTACTAAGTACGAACATAGCTTATATAGTGGATAATCATATGGTTCCTAAACCCCAATCACATCTATATGGGGGAAGGCTTAACCCTAGGTATAGGCACATAATTAAGACAAAGTATTGAGGTCATACAAGCCTTCTAAAGTATACCAAAATCAGCTTTTAATAAATACATATCCACATCAGACCCCCAAAGATACACAGATTGATCAAAATACTATCCCACAACAATTAAAAACACCATATGCGGAGCATTAGCAACTGTACGTCTGTGTGGCTAAATAGCATGCACCTATAATAATGCTGTAAACTTATCCTGGCCAGGAAATATATCACAACAGCACTACATGCATCCGCGCTTGCTCACACCACACACACTTGTGCCATAAGTATTGCAACGTTGGGGGGCCCCCTGTTGATTAATACATAAGCGTGGAATCATTAAAGCCAGGCTAGATTCAGTTCCATCAACTTAAAGTAACTTCTCATCTATTGCTGCACATGAAGAAGCAAGGAAGCAAAGCAAAAGCGTGGAATCAGCAAAGCCAAGCCAGGTAAAGTTCCATCAGCTCTGTGCAACAGTACAGCTGCTGCTGCATTAGGGAGGCAGTCATAAACGATCTCACCCGTTCAGTCGCATCACAGTTGGTTGAATCAAGCTCCTGGGCACAGAAGTGATGTCCGTTTCTGGACCTGCTCAGACGTGTGCTGGGGTCATGCGACAAGACCCCTCACTGCAGCGCACACCGGCAAGTAGGAGGACGCCAGCCCAGGAGTCCATAGACAGCGTGTGTGAGGAAGAGCTGCGTCACACGCACCAGTTGTAGCTCCGCCCACCGACGCGTTTCACGCCCCCATTGGGCGTTTCATCAGGGTGTGTCCATAGCTGCTAACAGCCCTTCCTTTGTATCCGCCTTGGCTCCGCCCACCTTTCTTTCGCCCTGTCACTCACCATTCAGATAACCAACTCCTTCAGGAGGCGGGCATAGTAGGGGATTTGGCTGGATACTTTACATTGCATAACAACACCATACAGATAGCTTTCTCCTCAGACAGCAAGAACATTTAGCAGGCATCATTGGTGGGGCAATTAGGAAGCTTATATCTAATAAACATACTCATAGATTGTCGTGAGATACTGGAAGCACACATTCCACATGTTACTGTAGCCTTTCTTGCAGCCAAATTTTCCATTGTATGACAGCACTTAGGCTGCCTGTCCGGCATAGATATTGTTCCCTCAAATTGAGACTTCAGATCATACCATTCAATCGGCAGTCCCCTCAATTCCTGAGAAGCAAGTAATTATATTTTCTTAA
Organism: Hyperolius riggenbachi; assembly: GCF_040937935.1. NCBI lineage: Eukaryota > Metazoa > Chordata > Amphibia > Anura > Hyperoliidae > Hyperolius > Hyperolius riggenbachi. Next base: position 108,991,394 of record NC_090647.1, on the reverse strand, counting down.
TTGCAGAATGTCAGTCACATATATTTAAAGGCACATATACAGGACTATTTTCTAGGCACATTAGAGTCACTGCGGATCCATTCTTTTCCCATGCTTTACCCCCAGGAATAGTCCTGGCTATGAAATTTAGTACAGTTGTTATTTCCTCTTTTGGACCCCGGTGCTGGGACATACAGTTAGCCATATTTTTTAATCTTAAGGAAGGGGGATAGGTCCAATTCTGCGTTGAGTCCGCCCGGGAAAACACTCCCAAGTTTAAAGATCCACATGGCCTCTTTGCAGTAGAGGACCTCATCAAAGTCTCCCCTTCTACCTGAAATTTTCAAATTATAAATTCCCTTCACCGAGGTCCCTTTTACACTATTCTGATGGTATTCCCTGTAATGATCATATATTGTTCCTGTGGCCTTTCCCCCAGTAATTTTACAAAAATGCTCCAGGACCCTTTCCTTTAAGGCCCTTTTAGTTTTGCCAATGTAACTCAGGCCGCATGGGCATTGTATCATATATACTACTTTCTTAGTGTCACAATTTATGAAGGACCTAATGGCATATTCCTTTTCCCCCCTGCAATCTGAGAAAACATCGGTCCTATCAACATAGGGACACATTTTACATTTTGAGCATTTATACATTCCCATTGGTTTTCTCTGGTCAAGCCAAGTGGAGGGATTTTTCAGCAGTTCACTATGCACCAACCGATCCCTGAGATTTGGTGCCCTTTTTGCTGTAAGAAGGGGTCTTGGACCTACAATTCTTGCAACATCTTTATCTGAAGTCAAAATAGGCCAGAACTTATTTAACAATCCCCGTAGGTTTTCCCAATGCGCTCCATAGCCGGTGACCAGGCGCAAATGACCCCCCTCCCCCGCCCTTCGCGGCATCCCTCCGGGAGCCAGCAATTCTTGCCGGTCCAAACTTCAAGCCCTCTTCAATGCTCGACGCAGTACCGAGTGCGTATAACCACGTTCACGGAATCTTCTATACATACTTCGGGCTTCGTTTCTAAAATCAGTATCTCTGCCACAATTCCTTCTCAGTCTAAGGAATTGGCCATACGGTATTCCCTTCTTTAGGGATGGCGGATGATGACTATTCGCATGCAGTACCGTATTTCCAGCCGTGGGTTTACGAAAGGACGTTGTGACTATCCTCTGGCCCTCAATTCTCAGCAGGAGATCCAAAAAAGGAATCTCACTGCCAAAAGAAAAGGTCAGCCGGATATTTTTTCCATTTTTATTAAGTTTGGTCACATATCGTTCCAATTCGTCTTTGGTGCCCTTCCACACCAGCAAAATGTCGTCGATAAATCTAAGCCAAAGGGCGGCATGCGCGCCATACTCCGGGCTAGGGAACACTTGCTCCCTCTCCCAGAGCTCCAGATGTAAACATGCGTAGGCTGGCGCACACGCCGCCCCCATCGACGTTCCTCGCAGTTGCTGGTAGTACTGCCCGTCAAAAATAAAACAGTTCCGCGTGAGAATCAGTCTCATCGCCTCGACTACAAAGGCATTATGGACCGAAGCGGAGGGATGCCGCTCACGGAGGAAGAAGGACATTGCCCGGAGACCCTCCTCATGCGGGATCGACGTATAGAGGGATTCCACATCGATCCCCACAAGGAGGGACCCCGGGGGCACCTCGAAACCGGCCAGTACACCCAAGACATCGCGGGTGTCCTGTATGTAGGATGGCAGCGCTTGAACCAAAGGTCGTACTTTCTTATCAATAAACTGGCCCAAACGTTGTGTTTGGACTGCCCACAGCAGATACTATCGGTCGGCCAGGTGGGTTGGTCAAGGATTTGTGGACCTTGGGGATTATGTATATAGTTGGTACATTAAAGGTACCCACCACAAGGAACTCATGTTCCCTAGTGGTCAGAATTCCCCCATGCACTCCCTCATCTAACAAACAATTAACCTGATCTTTAATTACAGGAAATGGATTTTCCCGAAGTCTTTTATATGTTTGTGAATCCTCCAACTGTCTTTTAATCTCTTCAATGTATTTATCCTCATCCATAAGAACAACATTTCCCCCTTTATCACTTGGTTTGATAATCAGTTTTGGGGCTTTTTGCAGCTCATCCAGTGCTGTTTTTTCCTGTGACGTTAGATTGTTTTCCCCTCTGGGAGGAAGAAGATTTAATTTCCACAGTTCCTGTTCAATTGTATTTAAAAAGACATGAACATTTTTATTCTGAGATAGGGGGGGCATAAATGATGATTTTACCCGTAAATTTGTGGTTGGGGGGGGGGATGATACCACAGGGGGATGCAATGACCCTGAGGGGGAAATGTTGTTCTCATGTTCATTTATACTCCAAGAGTGATCACCATACTCGTCCATAAGTGATTCAAGGGCTATCATTGCCTCCCGTTCATTTATTGATAGGCATTCATATCTGTTCTGGGAATTGTCTTCAGGTGATTGGTTTTCACCAAAGGTCAATTTTAGTGTCACTTTCCTCAAGAACAGATAAATGTCCTTATAGATTTCAAATACATCACCAGCTATGGTAGGGGAGAAAGACAACCCCTTCTCAAGTAGGGAGATATGAGTTTCATTCAGTTTAAATTTTGAGAGATTGATCACATTCCTGCTGGTTTCATCACCAACTCCCCGCTCCATAATTTTTACTTCTTTTGACTCCCGCTGCGTCAGGGTATTGTCTGCTGTTGTTGGCGATTTTGAGGAGGAGATGCTGATGGGCACTTTGGGGGAGGAGGGATTGGACAGCAAGACTGTGGCGACAGTCAAGCAGCCCATCCATGCATCAGGAGAGGAGTTTGGGGGGTCATCATCCCAGCAGGACATGTTTCAGGAGGGGGAGGATGATGATGACACGGTGACAGACAGAGACTGGGTGCCACCAGCTCCAGGGGATGTCGTCATCAGCAGCTCTGAGGAGGAGGATGCTCTTGTGGGCCTTGCAAGGAGGCGCATCATTGCAAGCATTGGCAGCAGTAGGCAGGTCCCACAACCTGCTGGTGTCTCAGGCTCAGCAGCAGCAGCAGCAGCATCTGCCAGTACCACCACCAGCCGCACCCAAGCCCCCCCCCAACCACCACAGGGAGACAGGCAGCAGCGGTTCCATGCCGTAGGGGGTTGTTTTTGTCACCAATCTGGCGATTTTTCACCATGCCCACAGTGTACAGCAAGTACACCACTTGCAACCACTGTCAGCGGAAGTTGAGCAGAGGTGCAGACCCCTTAAAGTTCAGCACCAGCTCGCTCATCAACCACCTTGCTGCGAAACATTTCCACCAGCATGAGGAGTTCCAGAGGCTGAAGGCATCTGGTGCTGGCAGTGGCACCACACCCATCACTGCACAGCCTTCAGCAGCAGCAGCAACAGCAGCCACCCGCCCTCCTGCTCCTCCAGCAGCACCAGCAGGAGTGCGGAAACGCACTGCTCCTCCCCCCTCTGCAACTCCTGCCGCCGACACTGAGGCCTGTTCTGGCAGCCAGTCCTCAGTGGCCTCCTCTGCTGTGTCCGCTGATTCCCGTGCCAGCAAAAGGCCACGCCAGAGCCTTTTGAGCGAGTCCTTCCAGGGGGTGGTTAGGGCTCTGCCTCCCAGCAGCCGTCGCGTGCGGCAGCTGAACGGCTTGCTGGCACGGGCCATGTGCTCCCAACTCCTGCCGTACACGCTCGTGCAGGAGGGGAGCGACATGCGTGCGCTGCTTGCTTGTGCAGCCCCAGACTGGCAGCTCCCCAGCAGACACTTCTTCGCCCGCAAGGCCATTCCTGCACTGCACCGCTTTGTGATGGCCAATGTGGAGCGAGGGCTGGAGCACGCGGTTGGTGAAAGGGTCCACGTCACCATGGACTCCTGGAGCAGCCGCTTCGGGACAGGCCGCTACCTGTCCTTCACTGTCCACTGGGTCAGCTTGGTGGAAGGGGGTGAGGATGGGAGAGCAGCAGCGGGCACAGCAGCAGCAGCAACACAGTAGGTGGTGCCACCCCGCAGGGTCAGGGGAACTGCAGCAGGTTCCTCCGATCCTCTGCCATCCTCCGGCACACCTGGCCAAACCCCCCGCCTCAGCAGCAGCGTGAAGGCCCGCCACTGCCAAGCGCTGCTGCACTTGGTCAGCCTTGGGAAGACCAAGCTGACGGCAACCCATGTGTTGGCCAAACTCCAGGAGCAGGAGAGGATTTGGCTGACCCCCAGAGGCCTCAGAGTCGGAGAGGTGGTGGCCGACAATGGGGCCAATCTGGTTGCCGCAATAGACAGGGGAAACCTGACCCACATCCCCTGTCTTGCCCACGTGCTGAACCTGGTGGTGCAGAAGTTCTTGCGCACCTACCAGGGGATGGGCGAACTGCTGGAAACGGCAAGGAACGTTGTGCGTCACTTCCGGCGCTCGGCTGCAGCCTGTGCGAGCCTGAAAGACGTGCAAAAGGAGCTGGAGCTGCCACGCCATCGGCTGATCCTTGACGTTCCGACTCGCTGGAACTCCACCCTGGCGATGTTGGAGCGTCTGGTTGAACAGAAGCACGCTGTCAACCAGTACCAGACCAGCAACATCCCGTCCATCGTCTCCGATGATGACTGGAGGCACATGCAGCAGGTGTGCTTAGTGCTGGCTCCCTTTCTGCAGGCCACTAACATGGTGAGCAGGGACCATGCTATGGTCTGCGAGTGGGTGCCCCTGGTTTGTCTGCTGAACAGGGCCCTCGATGCTTTGCTGGAACAGGGAGCGACAGCCTTGGACCAGCAGGAGCGGCAAGCAGCTGCACAGTCCACCTCTGAGGGGGAGGAGGAGGAGGACTTGGTGGAGGTCCCTGACCTTGCTGCTGATGAGGGGGATCAGCACAGCGCAGCTGAGTTGGTGCGGGGGTGGAGAGAGGATGAGGCGGCAGAGGAGGAGGATGAGGACAGCAGCACTGCCATCGATGTGCCAGCACACGTGGCCCGCCTCTTCCCAATGGCAGCGCACATGCTGGCGTGCCTGCGCAGGGACCCCAGAGTGATCCAGATGAAGCAGAGGGAGGAGATCTGGATCAGCATGATGTTGGACCCACGCCTCAAGGGGAAGTTGAGCCAGTTCCTGCCGCCTGCAGGAGGAGATCCAGCGCAACAAATAAGGAGCTTGCAGCAGGCCCTTGTTGAGCGCTTGGAGGAAGCCTTCCCCCAGCCTTCCACCCCCACTGTCCAGCCAGCACAGAGGCAGCAGCAGGTGCCTGCATCCAGCAGCAAGCGCCCCACAGACCTGCTGTCTCTCAGCAACGAGCTCTACAGGACTGTAGAGGCTCCGGCAGCAGTGACTAGAGAGGAGGTGCATGCAGCAGCATCCTCCTCCGGTCACAGCCAGCGCCTGACCCGAATGGTGGCTGACTACATGGGGTCCTACAGCGGGCTTGACAGCGTTGCCCCTGTTGATCCCATGGAGTATTGGGTCAAGCGCCTGGAGATCTGGAGCGAGCTGGCGCAGTACGCCCTGGAAGTGCTGTCCTGTCCCCCTTCCAGCGTGCTGTCCGAGCGCTGCTTCAGTGCAGCTGGTGGCGTGGTCACCGAGAAACGCTCACGTCTGTCTCACAAGTCTGTGGACAGACTGACGTTTCTCAAGATGAACCAGGCGTGGGTGAAAGGCAAGTTCCTGGCCCCTGTTGTCGGCGAGAGGGGGACATGAACTTAAGAACCATCGTTAATGTGCCTTACCACCCTTTACCACCTCCTGGCTCCTGCTCACTAAGCCAGCCTGGTTCACTTTGACTATTACGTCGCCTGCAGCCACACATTTTACACCTACAGTGGGCTGCTGTGTACTGCCCTTCTGCTGTCTGTCTGTGTTTCCCACTGTCAGGGTACACAGATTTACCTTCTGCTGCCACTCTGCCACTAGCTATTACGTCAAACAATAGCTATATATCTGTGTAATTTGTTTTACAAACAAAACCAAAAAACCATAAAAAAAAAAGGTTTAATTTTTCTGAGGTGCCCGGGTTGAAAACTGTGTTGTCCCAGTTGTGTATTGGACACAATGTGGGCTGCACGACCGCTGTCTGGGACCTCCTGTTGTGTTTATTTACGCCCTGGTATCACCGCTAGGTACCAGGGCTATTATGTCATGCTGCCTGCCTGCTGCCACACTCACAATACTCCTCCATTCCTCCTGCTGCTGCTGCTGTCTGTCTGTGTTTCCCACTGCCAGGGTACACAGAATTACCTTCTGCTGCCACTCTGCCACCAGCTATTACGTGAAACAATAGCTGCTCACATAATTACTCCTCCATTCCTCCTGCTGCTGCTGCTGTCTGTCTGTGTTTCCCAATGCCAGGGTACACAGATTTACCTTCTGCTGCCACTATGCCACCAGCTATTACGTCAAACAATAGCTATATATCTGTGTAATTTGTTTTACAAACAAAACCAAAAAAACATAAAAAAAAAAGGTTTAATTTTTCTGAGGTGCCCGGGTTGAAAACTGTGTTGTCCCAGTTGTGTATTGGACACAATGTGGGCTGCACGACCGCTGTCTGGGACCTCCTGTTGTGTTTATTTATGCCCTGGTATCACCGCTAGGTACCAGGGCTATTATGTCACGCTGCCTGCCTCATTGACTGCCTGCTGCCACACACTCATCCTCTTCCTCCTGCTGCTGAATTTACCTCCTGCTGTCTGTGTGTTTCCACTGCCAGGGAGCACATACAATGGCGCTTCCAACATGCGTGCGCCACCAGCTATTTGTTACGCTCAAAAATAGCTGCATTTCTTTAAAAAAACAAAAAAATTATATATACTTTTTATTAATACTGTGTGATATTATTTTTAGAGGTGTCCGGGTTGAAAACTGTGTTGTCCCAGTTGTGTATTGGACATGATGTGGGCTTCACGACCGCTGTCTGGAACCTCATGCTGTGTATTTACGGCCTGGTACCACCGCTAGGTACCACACAGCCTATTATGTCTCGCTGCCTGCCTCATTGACTGCCTGCTGCCACACAATCATCCGCCTCCTCCTGCTGCTGCTGCTGAATTTACCTCCTGCTGTCTGTGTGTTTCCACTGCCAGGTAGCACATACAATGGCGCTTCCAACATGCGTGCGCCACCAGCTATTTATTACGCTCAAAAATAGCTGCATTTCTTTAAAAAAAATATAAAAGAGAAATAAGTGAATAAGAAGAAGACGATATAGAAAAAGAAGGAGAAGAAGAAGAAGAAGAAGAAGAAGAAGGAGAAGAAGATGAAGAAGAAGAAGATGAAGAAGAAGAAGAAGAAGAAGATGAAGAAGATGAAGAAGATGAAGAAGAAGAAGATGAAGAAGATGAAGAAGAAGATGAAGAAGATGAAGAAGAAGAAGAAGATGAAGAAGATGAAGAAGATGTAGAAGAAGAAGATGAAGAAGATGAAGAAGAAGATGAAGAAGATGAAGAAGATGAAGAAGAAGAAGATGAAGAAGATGAAGAAGAAGAAGATGAAGAAGATGAAGAAGATGAAGAAGAAGAAAAAGAAGATGAAGATGAAGAAGAAGATGAAGAAGAAGATGAAGAAGAAGATGAAGAAGAAGATGATGATGAAGAAGATGAAGAAGATGAAGAAGAAGAAGATGAAGAAGAAGAAGAAGAAGACAATATAGAAGAAGAAGAAGAAGATATAGAAGAAGATATAGAAGAAGAAGATATAGAAGAAGAAGATATAGAAGAAGAAGAAGAAGATATAGAAGATAGAAAAGAAGAAGAAGAAGAAGTATATACAGTACTGAACAAAATTCTGGACACAACTTCTCTTTCCACCTTTTTTTTTTTAAAGGAACATCCCCACATAATCACTTGCTGTTGTTACTTGGAAAAAAAGATGTTTCTTGCATCATTCACCCTCAAAACAAGTGTTGGAAGCTATTTAAGGCCAATTCGAATAGTCAGCTCGAATAATGAGCTCGAATACCGACTCGAATAGTGAGCTCGAAGTCCGAGGTCGAATCGAATAGTAAAAAATATTCGACTCGAATATTCGACTGAATTCGAATAATTTACTATTCGAATTTGACCAAACTCGAATAATAAAAAGGGGTATCCGAGCATCACTATCGGTCATTGCTTCATTGTGATACACAAGCCCCTTCACCGTGGCAAGGTAACGATCATGAAGGGGAATTGACACATGTACATGCCTTTTGTTTTGTTGTTGCAGCTGCAGTGCAGGCAGAAAAATTAGGCAGGCATGTACACGCACCAGAAAAACTATTATAGCGTTAAAAATTCAGGAATCCGCCTGGGGTCCTGGACCCTGTTGGTGGTGGCGGAGAAGGCGGTCAATCGGCCTGCAGGCAGAGATGCTGTGTGGGGAGCGACTTAGTCTTGGGGCAGGCAGTCACACGGCATGCAGGCAGAGATGCTGTATGTGAGGACTGACTTAGTCTTCGGGCAGGTCTGAGCATGCTTTGCAGACCACGTGGTCAGATGGACCCTTGACCCAACGCTGTGTGCCAGAAATGACATCACTTGCCTTTCAGCATCACGGTACAGTTTGGGTATCACCTTTTTTGAGAAATAATTGCGGCCTGGTATCTTCCACTGCGGTGTGTGGCTTTGCTTTTGTGTGCTGCTTTTCCTCAGGTGGCCATCCCATTGCAGTTTGTGCAGTTTGTGCCTGGCTAGGATCTGTAAAAAACCAGGGTTGTTACCCATGTGGACATTGTCCAACGTGTGGTCACGTTAACAAAACAAAAAATGTACGATTGGGAGGTATTGATCTCCAAATTAAGGATTTCATAACCTGCAGAACTGAGTTTGTGGTCTATGCCCTCCTGTGTCCTTGCCTGTTTTTCTATATAGGGAAGACTACCCGTCCCATGAGGGAGAGATTGGTAGAACATATTAGATTTATTAGGAAAGGCAAGGGTGGTGTTCCAAGATTAGTTGAACATTTCAAAGAGGTCCATCAAAGTGATCCAACCCAATTAAAGATTACTGGACTGTTTACTGTAGTAACCCCTCGAAGGGGAGGAGATAGGGAGAGACTTCTTTCTCAAAAGGAAGCAACCTGGATCTCAAGAACCAATGCTATGGGCCCATTAGGGTTCAATGATCGGAATGAACTAAGTGTGTTCTTAGAAAAGAACTAATTATGTCATTATATTTTGATGTTTGTATAATCTCTCTATATAAGTCTTCTCGTCGGTTTAGGGATATCACCTGTTGGTTCTTTATTTCTCCAGTCCTTTGCCTTGTAGTTGTTAGTTATTGAGCCTTGCTGAGCCTCCTCTCGGTTGTGGGTCTTTTCTTAAAATAGGATGTATATTGTCTAGATACTAAGGGTTCCCCCTGAGCAGTATGCCCTGAGCGGTCTGGATTACCTCCTTGGCTCGCGCCGGCCCCATGACACGGCATGCTGCTCTTCCCCGATGGGGAAGGCTGTTTTGCCTTCTTCCGGGTGTTGGAGCGCATCCAGGAGACTGGTTTGTTGCCATGGCGACGACGCTTTGGTAGCGTCGACGAGCGTGGTGATGTGCCGTGATAGTGGATGGTGATGGGCTGTGCTCCGAGAGGATGCACGCTCACGCTATCCGACGTGGGACGTGACGCAAGTCAGGGAGGAACAAGTGGGCGGATACCCTTACGGGGTACTTTTAGACGCACACTTGCCCGTGGCGTTTGAGCCTTATCCCCGCCGCGGAGAGCAGCGGTCCAGGAGGAAGCTACCAAGCGAAACAATTGTTGACCGGAGGGTCTCTGTGGGTGGTGACACCAGAGCGGTGATGTATATATGCACAATGTGAATAGATATGCTGTCAATATTGTCATCTTGCCAAGCTATGCGATTAAATCGGACAGTTGAAACCTGTTGGTGCCCATGTGATATTGTGATGCAGTGGTTGGCAGTTTGTGCTTTGTCATCATGTGCCTTCGTAAGGAAGTTGCCCCTACGTGGGTCTTGGTCTTTCCACGGCTCAATTTTTGGTGGCAGAGAGTACAGATGGCATTGCTCTCATCTGACGCAGACGACCCAAAAAAATTCCACACCGCTGAGCCCTGGGGTGATGGCACTTGGGTGGTGGCGGCTGAGTGTTAAGTGGGGTGCCAGAATCAGAGCAGGAGGAGGAAGATATGTCACGATTCCATGCAGAAGCTGAGGAAGATGAGGTGTTCTATGTCAACGACGTCCTGACAATCTTGGGGGTTGATGGCACGTGCCTTTGGTCCAGGGCCACACGAAATCACAACAGCACGACCTCGAACAGACCTGCCGGGTGGCCTGCCTCTGCCTGGTTTGTCCATATTGGGGGGGATGAAGTGTAAGGTATGGACTGACTTGACTAATACACTGTGCAGTCACACAGGTACAGTGAACAGGTATGCAGTGACTGGTATTTAAAACTGTGTGCTGTCACACAGGTGCAGTGAACAGGTATGAACGGACTGGTATCAATACAATGTGCAGCTGTCACACACACAGGTGCAGTGTACAGGTATGCAGTGACTGGTATCAATACAATGTGCAGCTGTCACACACACAGGTACACTGAACAGGTATGCATGGTCTGGTATTACAAAAGTGCAGCTGTCACACACACAGGTAAAGTGAACAGGTATGCACGGACTGGTATCAATACAATATGCAGCTGTCACACATAGGTACCGTGAACAGGTATGCAGTGACTGGTATATATAACACTGCGTGCTGCTGTCACGCAGGTGCAGTAAACATGAACAGGTATGCAGTGACTGGTATTACAAATGTGCAGCTGTCACGCACACAGGTACCGTGATCAGCTGGACAGTCACTGTTGTTCTATCATTGAGCTACCACAGCCCGGCGACCATATGGGCTTGAAAACCTCTTGCCATGGTGCGCACCAGTCCAGCAAGGCCGTCACTACTACTACAGCTGTTTGCGGTGTGTTACACAGTGAGTTTGGTCTGCCAGTGTAAAGCAGTACACTAATTACACTACCATCTCTATTGACTATGTAGCAAAATCCAAACCAGCAAAAACAGTTATTTTTATTACACATGAGCTGTTTGTTGGCTGTGGTGGGTTGTTAGTGTTGATGGCTGGCAAAAAAAAAGGTATCGGCCAGTTCACCAAACCAACGTTCCATGTCCAGAGTTAGCTACCTTTCTGTTTTTTGGATCCTTCAATATGTAGATCTTCTTACCATAGCTCCTGGTTTTAATTCCATTGATCTTTGAGTTATAGGTTTTCCCAAAAATCTTGGGGATTTTCCCTTTACTATAAGTATAACAATAAAGAAAAGGGCATTCTGACCTACTGACCATGGCAGATGCAAAGACAGGTAACTCAAATGCAGAAATCAAACCACTAAAGGCTTCTGAATATATTAAATCTGTGTGCAAATTAAGCCTGTTACCAAGCTCAGCCGTGGAGGACCCGAGTGTTGGCGGCGATGGCAGCACCAGTGATGCCCCGGGTGGTGAGTGTGAACTTCTCCTCGGACACTGCAACAGGACACAGCGTATCCGCTTTGGATACACTGTGAATGCACCATTGTGCATCCTTTGTGGTGTGGATGTAGCTTTGCTCTGGCATCTCTATTTTATAATACAATAGAGAAAGATCCGGCAGTAGATTTGTATTGCAGTCATCTTCAGGATGTATAGAGTCACAGCAGCATGTTGTGAGCGCTTAAAGAGAAAATGTCCCAGACGCCTGTAACATCTGAAAGGCTTTATAACCCTGATCTGGCTTAATCCCGAGACCTTGCAGGCTGGAATGTGTCAGCTCGCTCCCCCACCTGCTCTTCCTCAGCACAGTTCCCAGCAAACCACCTGCTCAATCTGGGCAAATTTCTGCTTTTTGGAAAAACCATATTGCTAAAGAAATAGCTGTAGAAGTGTATTTTAGGAGATAACCACAAAACTTCAGATTCTCAAAAGAGCCATAAAGCCCTGATGCAACCCCAGTGTGTCCATCCTCTGATGTGTAAAGGCCCAATGCCTTCCTTGATTCAATACCCCCTCCCGGTGCATTGCCCTCCAGTTTAAAAAATATGCGTAAATCCCCAATGCCCCCCGCGTGTGTGTTGCCTCCCCTCCCCCCGGGTGCAATTTTTCCCACATATGCCCTTCCTGATGCATCCGTCCAGATGTGGGCGGCAGAGCAATTGTGGGCGGTGGCTTTGTGTGGAAGGGTGGCTTAGTTTGGCAGTTGTGGTGTGCACACGCAGCTGTGCGCCCGTACCAGCCCTGTTTCTATGGGCGTGCAAATAGTGCAATCACCCAGGGCGCCGGGGCATATACCTATCTTACCTATACTGCGGACACCTACCTATCTAACCTATACTGGGGGCAATTACACTGACTACCTATATTGGAGGCACCTACCTATCTAACCTATACTGAGGGCACCTACCTATCTACCTATACTAGTGGCAACTATACGGGCTACCTATACTGGAGGCACATACCTAGCTAACCTATACTGGGGGAACCTACCTATCTAACCTATACTGGGGCAACTATGCCTGGATACCTATACTGGGGTACACCTATAGCTGGCCCACTATACTGAGGGCAACTAGACCTGGCTAACCTTTACTGTGGGCACCTATACCTTGCCCCACAGGGGGGGGGGGGTGTTAAACACTCCCCCTGGGTGCAATTTAGCCTAGACACTGCCCTGGTCCGTAAATACTTAAAGCCTTCGATTGGTAATATAGACCCGACATTTCCATACGATGACTAAAGCTAAGAACATGTGCAATAAATCTTGCTGTGCATGAATGTTTCCCAATGAACAAACAACATCTGCCGCTGACGTGACACATAGCAATTCTATATAAAACACAAAATCTCAATTCTTTATGTATAGAAGCCACATATGCACACTAATGTCGATGCCCATTTGTGATGTAATGTTCTTTACATACTCAATCCGCTATGCATGCCTACTTGTCCAAAGATTGTTCATGTACACACAGCTTTGCATGAATGGTAAACCCCCAAACAAATCTGGCAGGTTGGATGGTTCAAAGTGCCCAAGAAACTTTGTTACTCGTTACCTTTGGACAGTTTTTTAATCAACAGTAATTGCCGCATGTCACAAGCCCCCTACTGGTCAGACCACTTAGTGCCTTCCAATCTGCTTCAGCCCACAGGCCATCCAATGGATGCAATCGATGTGCGGAAGCCACTGGAATTGTGCAGACAGGCCATTCTGCAACGTGTGAAAACCATAACACTCTACTACACACAACTTTACGGTGAAAGGCTGCCACCACCTCTTATTAGGGAAAAGAGGCTTATCACAGTGTATTCTGACAGATTTAATACAACACATTAGGTAGTGAATTTCCGTAAAGGCAAGGATTCATGCTGCGGTGCTCAAATCAGGTAAATAGCCATAAAACGAACCTTTAGGCTAGGTTCACAGTGGTCAGTTGCATAACTCGCGCGTTATAATGTGCTACCGTGCTATAATGACTGTGAACCGCACTGGAGACTGGACATAAACATGGGCAGTGAGCTGTAATGCAGAATTATTCTGCAATGGAATTGAGCACTGGGAGCAGGGTCTTAGTCGATTTATCAACAAATGCAATATAAATATTAATATTACAGAAACATTTTTATGAACAACAATTATAAAAATGGTAGCCACTGTATGAAATAAAAAGGAGAAGATGAAGAAAATGAATACTCAATAGATTGGAGATGTCTGATTCCATTGTGGAAGTATAAAGTCCTTAGTGAAAGAGTTCCTTGCTTTAAAGGCCTGTACACACACCTGACTTAGGCAGCAGATCAGGGGCGTAACTAGAAATCACTGGGCCCCCCTGCGAATATTTGGATGGGCCCCCCCCCATAGGTGCCAACTAATCGTAATGGGGCAGCGTTTCACTGTAAATTAATTGTAAAGTGGGCAGCATTTTACCAGACAATCGAAATGTGGGCCAGAAAATCGTAATGTGGGCAGAGTTCACCAGAAAATCGTAATGTGGGCCTTTAGAAAATCATAATGTAGGCAGAGTTCACCAGAAAATCATAATGTAGGCAGAGTTCACCAGAAAATCGTAATGTAGGCAGAGTTCACCAGAAAATCGTAACGTGGGCAGCAGTCACCAGAAAATCGTAACGTGAGCAGCAGTCACCAGAAAATTGTAACGTGGACAGCATTCACCAGACAATCGTAATGTGGGCAGCGTTCACCAGAATATCGTAATGTGGGACAGAAAATCGTAATGTGGGCAGAGTTCACCAGAAAATCGTAATGTGGGCAGCGTTCACAGGAAAATTGTAACATGGACAGCATTCACCAGACAATCGTAACGTGGGCAGTGTTCACCAGAAAATCGTAATGTGGGCCAGAAAATCGTAATGTGGGCAGCGTTCACCAGAAAATTGTAACATGGACAGCATTCACCAGACAATCGTAACGTGGGCAGTGTTCACCATAAAATCGTAATGTGGGCCAGAAAATCGTAATGTGGGCAGCGTTCACCAGAAAATCGTAACGTGGACAGCATTCACCAGACAATCGTAACGTGGGCAGTGTTCACCAGAAAATCGTAATGTGGGCCAGAAAATCGTAATGTGGGCAGAGTTCACCAGAAAATTGCAATGTGGGCAGCAGTCACCAGAAAATCGCCATGTGGGCAGCAGTCACCAGAAAATCGTAATGTGGGCAGCAGACACCAGAAAATCGTAATGTGGGCAGCAGACACCAGAAAATCGTAATGTGGGCAGCAGACACCAGAAAATCGCAATGTGGGCAGCAGACACCAGAAAATCGCAATGTGGGCAGCAGACACCAGAAAATCGTAATGTGGGCAGCAGACACCAGAAAATCGCAATGTGGGCAGCAGACACCAGAAAATCCTAATGTGGGCAGCAGTCACCAGAAAATCGCAATGTGGGCAGCAGTCACTAGAAAATCGCAATGTGGGCAGCAGACACCTGAAAATCGCAATGTGGGCAGCAGACACCTGAAAATCACAATGTGGGCAGCAGTCACCAGAAAATCGCAATGTGGGCAGCAGACACCAGAAAATCGCAATGTGGGCAGCAGTCACCTGAAAATCGTAATGTGGGCAGCAGACACCTGAAAATCGCAATGTGGGCAGCAGACACCAGAAAATCGCAATGTGGGCAGCAGTCACCAGAAAATCGCAATGTGGGCAGCAGACACCAGAAAATCGCAATGTGGGCAGCAGTGACCAGAAAATCGTAATGTGGGCAGCAGACACCTGAAAATCGTAATGTGGGCAGCAGACACCTGAAAATCATAATGTGTGCAGCAGACACCTGAAAATCCTAATGTAGGCAGCAGACACTAGAAAAAAAATGCACCTGTGAAAAAAAAACAATTCACTTACCTGACAGAAGTCTTCTCCTCTCCCGGCATCTGGCTCGCAGCTCCCCGAGTCCTCCTGCAGCACATCTCCCGCGCTGACAGGCAGAGTGCAGGGCTACGGCAAGATGGCTGCCGAAGCCCTGTACTAGAGACACAAATAGTCTCCAGTGCAGGGCTTCTTCGGCGGCCATCTTGCCGTAGCCCTGCTCTGCCTGCCGGTGGATTATGCAGGCTGCTGGTGGAGCGGGGCTGCGGGGAATGAACTGGCGCAGCGTCTATTAGACGCTGCGGCCAGTTGAGCACCTTGCTGGGGGGTCCAGAGCAGCGCTCCCCCCACGTACAGTGAGCGGGCCCCAGAGCAGCCCCGGGCCCCCCTGCGGCTGAGGGGGTCGCATCCCCGGTAGGTACGCCGGTGCAGCAGATAACGATTGCCTCAGGCGATAGTCAGGCAAGTGTACAGCAGCCCCCGACCCCCAACCGATCTGCCAGGCAGATCAACTTAACCCCATGACGGACGATCACATGGTCTGTGCCGCTCCCCCTGCTGCATTATGACACGCATGCGCTACTCTGTCGTCCCTCCACACTACATTACACGTTGTCTGTTACACAGCTGACACGCATCTGTAAAGGCCAGCCAGAGATGTCGCCCGAGGGGCTTGGGTCCTGATGGGAGTAGAGACATATACTCGCATCCACGGACTACATCTCCTAGAAATGAAAATGTGCGCAGGAAATGGTGACCACTGTACAGATGAGAGGCCATAGGAGCAGCCCCCCATATGTAAGTAATTCCTCTCACCGTAACCCCCAGCCCCCCAACAGAAGACAATTGCAAACTTTATGGGGAGGTTCATTTAAAAACATATATATAATTATGCTGCTCAGTTCACTTTAAAGAGTAACTGTCGGGCATAAAATAAAAAATCAATTATTTATTTTTATCTGGTAAACAGGTAATAAAGATGCTAATCAGGCAATCCAAAAGTTAAAATCACTATTACTTTTCTTGTTGATAAATTATCATTCCCCAGTTTACATGACTCTTATTTGGTACACAGAAAATTTGGTACACAAAAGAGAAGTTGCAGTGCATGCTGTGTTGTCTTTTTTTGCTTCTCTACTTTCCCTCAGACTTAACCAATGCAGCCTGATTGGCTGAAGCCTCTGTCCCTCCTGTTTTCCCCTCCCACACCTCTGTTCCTCTCTAATTGGCCAAAATTTCTCAGGCTGAAACAATACACTTTCCATAGTGAAGGGTGGGCAAATCAGGCAGAGGAGACCAAGGGCGGATATTACATCACGACTGGCTTCAAAATAGCCACAGTAAATATGGAAACTGTCTAGAATAGGATTCTCTACTTTTCCTTTATAAAATTCACAGGAATCATAATGTGGACAGTGCAATACATATGTTTTGTAAGTAGAGCAAGTATTTATCTACTTACATACAGTATTTGTGTTTTTTTTCTGAGATAGTATGCCTGACAGCTCCTCTTTAATGTCACTAAAAAGTTCAATCGCTTCAAGTCCAATGTGTTTGTCGTTGGGGGAAACTTGCATCAGGAGAGAGACGTTCTAATCTTTTTCCTCACTATCCCAAAATTAAATATTTTGCTTTTTTTCTTTAAAAAGAAAAGCTTAAAATAGAACTTGCAAACTACTTATGATTTTACGTCTGTTTGTGGAACGGTAGAAGAGGTTATCTGTGGTGTTCATTAGTGAACAACTGAAAATAAAATTATATTTATGAATTATTCTTATAGGGTGTATATGTACTTTTAATTTTAGCTGCAATTCTCAGCAGAGTGGTTGCATTTAAAATGGATATTATAGATCAGGACTCCCTACAAAGATCTTGTTATGAGACACTATCATTTATTGCAAAGTACATAAATGATTCTTGCCTTTTCTAATGTATACTATACTCTCGAGACAGTTCACTGTGTTTAAAGTAATAAAGGATTTTCTGAGGCCGTTAGATCAAGATTTCTGCTTCTTTACAATGAAAAGAAACAAGAGTTGATGTTTGTTATATTACGTGTTGGAATAGAGGAAACTCCTGTTCTGTGCAGTGAAGTCTGGTTTTTCTCTAGGAGTGTCAACCTCAAATACAAAGTGGGCCAAAATTAAATATTGGGACCAAGTCACAGGACAACCAGCTTAATGTCTAGTGGCCAACTCCCTCTCTTATCAACTTTCCTGGTGTCTAATGGCTCCCCTCAGCCTATACAGTTTCCAGGTGTCCAGTGGCCCTGCTCCCACTCCTATACAGTTCCCAGGTGTCTAGTGCCCCCCCCCCCCCCATACAGTTCCCTGGTGTCTAGTGCCCCCTTCCCTCTCCCATATAGTTCTCTGCATGGGTGGTGCTACACTGGGGCATGCTGGGGCATAGGCCCCCCTGGAATCACTGTCCCCCACCTCCCCTGCTCAGTAACATACGGTTAACTGTTTCCAGGCTCCAGTAGCATGCATGACACAGGATACTGACTGTAAAAAAAACTCTTGGTGACCAATTTTGATGACCTTAAGGGTCAGATTTATCCAGCGGTCCAGATTTTGACATGTACTGTATGCTCGAGAAGAAAGGATGTTTGTAGTCAAACCTGGCAAACAATGTAGTTTGCCTTCTTAAATCTAAAGGTATTCAGCTGTAAATGAGCGAGTGTGGTCTCCCACAATGCATCACTTCTGATCGAATATGCAAATTATCTCTTTATGCCCCCCTCCTAGCCTGGCTTGCATCCAGAACTGGTGTATAGCAAACCTATAGCTTATAAAATTTACAGAGCCACATCAACCCAACATGCAGACAGCATATTTCAGACTGTTGGTCCTCCTCAGCGCATGGCAGGGATTGATATGGCTCTATGGCATAGGGTATGGACCAGAACAACAGAATACTCAAGCAGCTCGGGGTGACCCAAAACTACTAGTAAAGTCTAGGGGACTAAAAGAGACTGAAAAGCCCTCCTACTAAAAGGCAATGCTAAGTGTAGTTTACGTTCTTAAAACAGAAGGTATTTGCTTTCAGTTCAGTTCAGCTTTAAGTGAGCGACTGTGATCTCCCACAATGCATCACTACTGAAAATGCAAATGATTTCTTTATGCTTCTGAAGCCAGGCTTACTTTCTGTCTCCTGTGTACACCAAAACAGGAAACAGAAGTGACACATGGTTAGGTACTGGCAACCAAACAGTTGGAAATTCACAGATCTAGCATGTGATCTTTGTGTCACTTTTACATCACATACAAGAAACTTACTATATTAGTATAATGCGGAGGTTTACTAGGTTCAATTGATAAAAGTTCTTTTTTTAAGATCTAAAAATGTATTGAATAAAATGTATCATACATAACATACAATGACAGATTGAACAAATAAATGTAACACGACCAAACAGCTTCATCATTATTTCTTCTCCCTACATATAAAGAATAGCCTTAGGATATACTGTTTATTCAGTCTTGCAATATCCATGTCCTTTTTGAAATTACAAAAGAGAGATGCAGGATTATAAACTGCTGAAAGATGACTCCACTTTCAGCACTTGAATGTGGCGTGAGGTTCTAATTCTCATTTCCCCCACACATCTCCTGGTCTGAGGCAGGGACAAACTTTAATATGCAATGTGTGGATTGATGTAGGTTTTTTTTTCATAGTTGACACAGTGGTGCTCACTGGAGAACCCAGACTTTCCGATGATGCTAAGTAAAGGGTTGTACCTTTCTCTATTGTTTTCATTAGTATTACATTATTACAGATTGCAAATAAAACAGAGAGCCAGGGGCAGTGGATATAAACATCATTCAATCCTGCAGCAAATGAAAACAGTAGAAAAAGTTGATACATACTTGTCCTCAAAGACCAAAAGTTGTTGTAGGCCAGGTGTTGTATGTTGATCGCGATCTATTAGTCGGTTGTAAAGGACTGCTTGGTAGATTGTGGTCATGCATTCCGCCACGTGAATGTGCCAAAATCATGCTGGACATCAAGATATGAAATTACTGAAGTGAAGCGTGCAAGCAAGTGGACGTGCATCACTCACCTATCAGAGATCCCTGTCAGCTCTGTCGCACAGTCAGATCAGATGCCCTCTAGTAGTGTCTAATTACATGCACCACTAGAGGAGTCATAGAAATGAGACCGTGGATGGCAGAGCTGAAGAGGAATCCTGGCTGAGCCGGCTGGTAAGTAAAACACGCTGCTTGCTCTGTATATGGAGCGGGGCTACACAACACTGGGGGCACATGTTGCTGTCTATGTTGGGGAGGGGTCTGCCAATACTAGGGGCACATGGGCACATCCGTCTGTCTATGCTGGGAAGGGGTCTATGTCTATGCTGTCTATGCTAGGAATCCTCTGTGGTAGATATTTTTTCGGGGTGTCACACACCCCCATACTGGCCATACCGCTCAATGCCTCCCAATCTGTTTCCGACGAAACAATACAATACTTCAGGGAGCAATTCGGAAAGGCTAAGATTCATTGTGTGGTGCTCAAATCAGGTATGTAGCCATAAAAATGACTTTATGTAGTTTTATTAAATGCAACATAAATAATTAATACATACAGAAAATTATTATAAGTAATAATTATGAAAACAGTAGCCACAGTATAATTTAACTACTTGCTGACTGCGTGAACGGCTGTCTATGAGGCTAGCAGGAGATTGCGCGCAGGCTACGGGTGCATCTCCTGCTCGGGGGGCGGAGCTCTGCCTTCAGTCTCCGAGTGGTGATCGCTGCTCGGGAGACTGTTAGACGGTGAAACCACCGTCTAATTACTTTGTACAGCGCTGCGATCTGCAGCAGCGCTGTACTGGGGCACATCTATGATCTGCAGCAGCGCTGGTGGTTCACATCTATGAGTGAGCTGCCTGATGGAAGAAGGCTCTTTTTTCCCAGGTAATAAAAGAAAAACACACTGTCATCCCAGAATAGAAGCTAGTATCTAACTTGCATTTAAAAATAGTTTGAGATGCTTCCCTAACTTTAAAATTGTGCACACACAGCTTTGACTGCTTGATGTGGGATAACTTAATCCAGTCATGGAGATTAGTGTTTCATTTGGATTTCATCCTCCTAATTAGCGCAGCTGTGCGTGTGTGTGTGTGTGTGGGGGGGGGGGAGGTTAAACTTACCCAGCAGCCTTCTTCTTTAATTCATCCCACTGTGCGTCCCATGCTGCGTTCCAAGCTGGGTCACGTGACTACTACGCTTCCTCCTTCAACCTGGAAGGAGGAAGCGTAGTAGTCACGTGACACGGCTTGGAGCGCAATGTGGGGCGCGCCGTGGGGCGGATTAAACAAGAAGGCTGCTGGGTAAGTTTAACCCCCCCTCCCACACACACACTCACACACACAGCTGCGCTAATTAGGGGGATGAAATCCGAATGAAACCCATTTGGATTTCATCCGTTGCTCACCACTGATGGAGATATTCTGTGACATTGAAATTAATTGAGGCTTTTTTTTCAACTTAGATAACTATGTAAATATGTTGTTAACTGATTAGCTGTAGTCTGATGTTACCTAATGTGTATAGATATCCTTATGGTGCCCATACATGGTTATAAGTAAGCTGCATTTCCTGATGGTGGTGTATCATTTATCTCTGCATGTTTTTCTTCAGTTAAGAGTTCTGACTTGTTATACTGGGTGCCTATTTGCATGTACAAACCTCTCTGCTCCATCAGATCGAGCCCTCTAATCTCTCTCATTAATCTAGTTAGACGTTCAGTTTAATAAACACATGAAAATTAATAAAAATGTATTAAAAACAATGGCTTCAGTGGATTGATTTAAATGGAATTATTGATCAGAAGTTGATTGAGTAAGACAATCATATTTATAGATTGTATGCAGTGAAGAGAGCAGGATAGTCAACATCACATTTGTACTGCATTGATCAAGACCAGCACAAAGCCTAACAGTCATGTTAGTTTATTGACTTTTAAATATATTTCTGCATAAGTCTGGTTGAAATTTAGTGCTACAATGTAGTAAAATGATCGCTACTCTCCAATCAATTTCTGCTTAAAAAGAGGGATTAAACTCTGACATAACATTCAGTAAAAACATGTTTTCCTACTTTTTATTACCCATATAGTTATCATATTTGCTTTTGTCTATTTAGAAATCACAAGTTCCCAAAGTACAGTTGATCTGCACTGAAAGTTGCCATTGTAATTTATTGCATAGCTGCTGTATTTATATATTACAATGTATCCACTGAGAATGTGTCTTCTCCTGTGCACATGTTTGGCTTGTATTCAGCTGAGACACTGCTAGCAGTGTTTATATTATCTTGTTTGTTTTGTTATCAGCTACTATTATAAACAGTTCTTTAAAGAGAACCGGAGGCTGAATTTGTAAACCCAGGAGTACTTCCTGGGTCACGGCTTGGCTTCCGATTGGAGGAAGCTAGCAGAGGTGGGAAGCGGCGGGGGGGACCTGTAATGGAGGCAGTGGTGCAGACAGGCTCGGACAGGCCCAGCGGGAGCTCAGGTTTTTGCCCAGTAGGCCTCTTGCCCCTGGGGGGCCCTAGTGGCCCCAGTGCTGAAAAGGAGGTGGGCACAGCGCAGGAAGGGGGGAAAGTGGCACAGAGCAGCGGCCCCCCCTTCCGTGCTCCCCACTCCAGAATTGCAGCCAGCCAGCTGCAACAGCGTGGAACGGCTTACCGAGAGCGATAGCTCTGCGTGCCGCTGGTCTGGTATTCTGCACTGACACTATCCAATCACACTCTCACTGTACTTCCAGTGAGAGCATGATTGGACAGTGCAGTGCAGGAGACCAGACCAGCAGCGCCGGCATGCAGAGCTCTCTGATTCTCGGTGTGTTATTCCCGCTCGCTGCCACACTGGCTGGCTGCAATTTTGGAGGGGGTAGCATGGAAAGGGGGGCTCCACGTGAGGGAGGGGGGGAGGCTTCCTCCCCTCCCCGCCGCTCTGTGCCCACTGCCCCCCCCCCCTTCCAGGCTGGGGGCATCTATAGACCTGCCTACCTAACTGGGGACACTTATAGACCTGCCTACCTAAACTGGGGACTCCTATATACCTGCCTGCCTAAACTGGGGACACCTATAGACCTGGCTACATATACTGGGGAAAGCTATACACCTGGCTACATATACTGGGGACACCTATATTACTGCCTACCTATACTGGGGACACCTATAGACCTGCCTGCCAGGCCCTCTCTCTTTTGGGGAATTTGCAACAAATCTGATTGCATTTTGTGGGGAATCTGCTGCCAATCTGATTGCATTTTGTGGGGAAATCTGCTGAAAATCTGATTGTATTTTGTGGGGAAATCTGCTGACAATCTGAATGCATTTTGTGGGGAAATATGCTGCCAATCTGATTGTATTGTTTGGGGAAATCTGCTGCCAATCTGATTGCATTTTGTGGGGAAATCTGCTGCCAATCAGATTGCATTTTGTGGGGAAATCTTATGACAATCTGATTGTATTTTGTGGGGAAATCTGCTGCCGATCTGATTGCATTTTGTGGGGAAATGTGCTGCCAATCTGATTGCATTTTGTGGGGAAATCTGCTGCCAATCTAATTGCATTTTGTGGGAAATCTGCTGCCAATCTGATTGCATTTTGTGGGGGTATCTGCTGCCAATCTGATTGATTTTTGTGGGGAATCTGCTGACAATCTGATTGCATTTTGTGGGGAATCTGCTGCCAATCTGATTGCATTTTGTGGGGGAATCTGCTGACAATCTGATTGTATTTTGTGGGGATATCTGCTGCCAATCTGATTGCATTTTGTGGGGAGTCTGCTGCCAATCTGATTGCATTTTGTGGAGAATCTGCTGCCAATCTGATTGCATTTTGTGGGGAAATCTGCTGCCAATCTAATTGCATTTTGTGGGGATATCTGCTGCCAAACTGATTGCATTTTGTGGGGAAATCTGCTGCCATTCTGATTGCATTTTGTGGGGAATCTGCTGCCAATCTGATTGCATTTTGTGGGGAAATATGCTGCTAATCTGGTTGCATTTTGTGGGGAAATGTGCTGCCAATCTGATTGCATTTTGTGGTGAAACTGCTGCTAGATTTCTTTTTTTTTGGGGGGGGGGGGAGGGGAAGGGTCAGCCCTCCACCATGTGGTCTGGAAAAAAAATGGCCCACCATGCCCGCAAAGTTGAACAGCACTGGACTACTTAATATTTTTTTATTTTGCGGCATTTAACTACTTAATGAATTATCATGAGGCATGTAACTACTTGATTATATTATCTAAAATGTATCTGGTCGGACCCAATCTCTGAAGTCTGCCCATGGCGCTTTATAAATAATATATATATTAGAGTATATGCGTATGTTAGCCCAAAATGGGGGGTGGGGATGGGGGGAGCAGGCTAAAGCTTTTCTGGTGGACCCTTAGGCAGGGGTCACACTTGTCTTTCAGTTTTCTACACTTTGCAGAAAACTGAAAGACAAGTGTGACCCCTGCCTTACAGCAGCTAATGTAATTTATAGAGAAAACTGACAAATTGCGCAAGATGTCAGTTTTTTTTCTGCATGCGAAATCTGCATTGAAGTGTGACCTTGCTTATTGATTAACATGAGTTCTCAGTTGAAGTCAGTTTTTCTGTGCAGAAAACACGTACGAAAGCCGGTAAGTGTGACGTGTCCCAGTCCGACCCTGGGTGCAGAGGAGGCTGATTGACAAGCCTCAGGTAAACAAAGAAGGCTAGCGACAAGCAGATTGTCGCTAGCCTGGTGATATTTTCAGAGGAGACAGCAGAGCGCAGGGGAGACTGGCAGCGGTGATAGAACAGCACAGAGACATGCCATTGTGCACATGACATGCCGCTGGGTCCTATTAAGATTTACATTTGTAGAAGGAGGAAAAGGCCAAGTTGGCACTACAGATAGCAGCAGCTTGTCAGCAGAGGGCAGTTAGAAAAAACAGGCAGGATACACACTCCAATTACTCTGGTGCAGTAGTGTCCTCTGATGCTAGCAATCATTGCTATGTGATACAGAGAAGAGGAGAATCGGCGCTGCTAAACCTTGCTTTTATGCCATGGTGAAACATACATAACGTCAATTACATGTAGTAAAATACTGTGACATACCAGTGTATCTGGAGTAGTGCCGTATTGGTGGGTGCTGGGTACAGATAGTCTTACGGCCGTTTCACGTGAGTAAGCGCTTCTACAGAGGCTGTGGAAGTACTCCTGGGTCGTGGCTTGGCTTCCTATTGGAGGAAGCTAGAAGAGGCGGAGAGCGGTGGGGGAAGCGTATTATCGAGAAGGGGGGTGCTACGAGGCTGATTGACAAGCCTCACATAAATAAAGCAGGCTAGCTACAAGCAGATTGTCGCTAGCCTGGCGATCTTTTAAGGGGGTGCAGCGCGGCGCAGGGGGGGCTGGCAGTGGCGATACAATGACCCAGAGGCATGTCACTGTGCATACGCCATGCCTTTGGGTCCTATTAGGATTCCAGTATGCCACCTCGGGTTCTCTTTAAACCTCTATTGATTAAAGAAACTTTTTTCTAAATACTGTATGTTAGACCACACATTACCACAAGTACTAGGAGTAATTTCTTTCCTCACTCAGCCCTGTCTCTCTGCTGTAATATCATCTTGACTCCTCCAGATACAAAAGGTGTCGGCTGTGCAGAGCTGGACCATGTCCCGGCACAGGGGGGGGTTGCTATCAACTACTTAGCGTATAGTGTAGTAATCATAGTTGAAAGAATCTTATTCAGGTGGTGATAAGGGGTTACATTTCTAGCAATATGTGTTTATTGTCTTCACTTATCTGACTGTTCAGAATCAGAAAGGCATTATCAGTATATCTTTGCCAAGGTCGCCCCCCCCCCCCCTCCCATGGAGCAGCCAAATAAGCCAGAGCTTTGTTACATTATGCAGAGAAGTATAACATCACAAGCAGTCAGTCAGGAGTGGTGTATACATATCCCCTGACTGCTAGTTATATTACAGGACATCTAGCTACCTGTTACCTCCTCTGATCAGTTTTCCTCCTCAGACTCTCCTGCATGAGGTGAGGAGGACACAGTGAAGTATTTGTGAGCTGTGTTTGGACTTAGGAGTGAAGGATGATTGTAAAGCAGGCAGAGAGAACTGTGGGAATAAATAAAGTACCCCTAGCACTAGTGGTAATGTGAACCCTAATACAGAGTATTTAAAAAAACAAAAAACTTTTTTATTGATAGTTGTCCTTATAGTGTAATTAATTATTTCCCGGTTTGAACTGTGTTGCATAGTGTATGGCCTCTTTCAGCCACATCCTATTTCCTCTAATGTTAACAAAGAAAACGTTCCATTTGCATCATCGATTGTTGCAAAATTTTCTATAATGCCTTTTCCAGCTAATTCATTAAACCTCAGAATACAGGAACGTCTTAGGTAAAAAGATCCGTAACAGGCCATTGCCTCTCACTTGTAGATCACAGACGGCTCTAATCCACGGCTCCATTCCTTACCAAGAGGAAAAGGTCCATAATTTTATTTGTGGTGAAATAAAAAATAAAGTGGCTGACTTATGGTGTACAGCGACAAGGAAGTGTAAGTCACTGAACCATAATTAACTACCTGAGCTAACCATAACTCAGAGCCTTCCAGTTTATTAATACATCTCAGCTTCCAGGATAATTGTGCCTGAGAAGATGACTTAAGGATCATGTTTGCAAAATAGACAAGAAGAAAAAAAGGAAGCTGAGTGATTGTTCCATTCCCTACACCAAACTACAGTATAATAAGATTTTAATCTTATTAATGTAATAGGCATCATCCCTTTCTCTTTCATTGCACTATGCGCAGCCTACCTAGTAATGCCTATGTCTTGAAACATGATTACGAGATGTAATGGATACTTATGGCACCCAGTCACAAGGGCTGATCACTGGAGTGCGGTGGTTTGGATAAAGTGAGACGATTTGTTATAATAGACCATAACCAAATATATCAGTAAGACGAAAACCCACAAATCGCCAGTAATAAAGTCACAGCTTCAGACAAGCACATACGGTAGCAGCATAGTTGTGGAAACTTTACTATACTTTGCTGAATACACTCCCATATAACATGTAATGTCAGGTACACTTTAAGCTCATGCTTAAATAATAATATATAGAGATATTACCATGTATATGATATCATTACTGTTATTTACACTAGTGCGCAGTAGTGATGAGCAGAAATTATGCCTATGCGTAATTACCCTTCGTAATTTTGAATTATGCATTGTAATTTCAAGGAAAATTGTAATTAATTTCATAAGTAATTGTAATCATTCGTAATTTCGCATAATGTTTCACACAATTTTTGTGCAATTTTTTAAAAATGGGATATAAACGTACCAGCGTATCGATCTGGGCGTTGTTGCGGGAGTACGCACTTTCTGGTCAGGAACCAGGTTAGTTCTAGCCGTGTGCTATCTCCAAGAACTACCAGTTGTGGCTATCCTAGCTGCTGTTTTATACTGTGAGATACGCCTGGAGGCTGCAACTTCCTTGGGGAGGGGAGGAACTAGTTTTAATTAAATCTCAGACATAATTCAATTTTCAGAGATCTAATGTCCATGTATGAAAAGTGTATTATAGCACATACATGAAAAGACTTCCCTAGTCCAAGTTACAGGTGACAAACACATTGTTGACAGTATTTCCTAGCCGATCAAAGATAAGGATACGGCTGCTATTGGCCTGATTAGCAATCTCCTAATTAGGGGCTAGGTAGACAGTCCCTAATTGCAGAGATTTCCCAGCTCCCAATAGATGTAATTTACAGAATATAGTTTGCACCTCCACCAATAATTTAATTTCCGCACAACGAAATAGTCTAGAGTTCTTCACAATGCTTTAACAGCCTTCATCAACAGAAGTGTAAATGTTTCAGTTGTCAATGACTTCCAAGCTTCAACTCCAGATAATGTGGAACAAAACCCTTCACTTCTGCCATTGTCTAATTAACCAATGTCTTTGCTGGAGGCTAACACCTCAGCTCTATTCACTGAAGTCCCTTTAGATGCAAATGTAGTACAGCCAGATGACCATTGCTTCACAGCAGAATACACATGTGAGACATAGCAGACAAACAAGATGGCAGTTACCTCTAATATCATGACAATATCATAAATAGTCGCTATGTCCTGCGTATTACTGTACATATGTGGTGATGACGAGCCACATATATCATCCATATCCTCACACCATATCCTCACAGTATATATGTTATTGCCACCAAAATCACCAGATATGTTAAGGAGAATAGTGGGTACAAGTAAAAAAAAAATAATTTTTCAAAAAGACCTTGTAGTTTTTGAGATAGTCAATTTTTTAATATGCAAAGAAACAGTCATTTTAATGAGTTTGAAAACCATTTTTCTTCGCATTTTTAAAATCGATTTTTCTCAAAAACTACAAGTTCTTTTTGAAAGATTATTTTTTTGACTTATACCCACTATTCTCCTAAACATGTATAGCGATAGCATGTATAGGGCTTTGCTATTCACCAACAAAGTCGGCACGAAATGACTGGAAAATTATGCAAAAATTCACGCGAAATTATGAATGATTATAAGACATCAATTGAATTAACAAATCTGTAATTGCATACAGTATAGGCGTAATTGCGAAAATGTATGCAAAATGTTGTGTAATCGTAATTAGCTGATTATGATCATCACTGGTGCGCAGGAAAGCAACACTCATGTTTTTAGAGTTTTTTTGCTGTGCTGCTGCACTATGGAGATGTGATGATGGTCGATGTCGAGTGATGAATGACGTGTCAGGTGTTTAAAGCACTTTGGCCCTTATTCAATTAACTTTTTCTACTAAGAGATAATGTTTCATCTTCTGTTTACAACAACTTTTCTGCCCTCTGCTGGTGGTCTCTCTGAAGATATCTGGATGATCACTGGAGTGTTGACAGCAGACAGATCCAGCAGTGCAGAAGAAGGAATCCATTGGGAGGATTATGCATGTGACTTTAGCATGACACCTATAAACTAACCAGGAAGTGGAAGAGACACAATCGCGGGGAGGAGGAAATCCTGTTTATTAATTCCCCTGTCCCTGTGTCCTCCTGTGCCCATGCCAGCTGCCTAACACCAATGTGCGGCATGCAGGCAGGCCTCAGGCAGCTGTCGTGGATGGGTGCATGTGCGGTTCATGAACGCTGGCACATTGCGCGTGGAGGGGGGGTCGCGGCCTTGAGGGTGCACGTGCAGCATGCAGCCACTTGCCTAGCTCCCGTCACACACTTGGCAAAACCTATTTTGTGATATATAACAGGGATCACACTTTGATGTATTTTGATTTCAATTGTTTAACCTTTTAACCATCAATTTAATTAGTGGCTTGCAAGTGCTCCAGGCCCGTTTATATCAGATTTTATTTTATTGCTTATTGATCATATTTCCTTGCTACTAATTATTCCACGGTCAACTGTGACGTAGAGCACACATTCGTTAAAATCACACGTGCCTTGCCATATAGAGACACACGCCAATGTAATGAAAGTCAAATGGGCGTTTTCAATTAGGGTTTTAATTTCTGTTTGTTCTCATTTCCATTGTTCCACATGAACAAAATATGGACAACTTTCTACTTTTTCCCCATGCCACATGTGTTGCTAATTCTATTGTGTTTTGCTGGTATTACAAAATAGAACAAAAAAAAACAATGAATTGCAAGTGAAAAGTGCAAAACAAAAAGGCAATTGTATGGCGATGTAAAAATTTGAAAAAACAGCTATGATAACCAACACTCAAGTGTGGGCCCTGCCTTAGCGGTATTATGGAAGAAGGAGAAGAAGCAGGAATGATTGGCACTGCAACGTACATTTATTCTTCAAAAAGTGAGGCACAACAAAACAGTAGTGCAGCATACATGGACATACTGGTGACAGTGGGTGCTGGACACTGCTCGCCTGACAGCCATTTCGCGCTGTATCGCGCTTCTACGGAGGCTGGAGGGCAAACTCTCACTATCCAGATTTAAATGGGCTCTAAGGACGGCATTCGGCATGTCCACGCTGACAAAATCCGCCTACTTCCTTTAAGGGCAGCAAATAGCACAGTGGAATGCATATGTGTTCCACCAAGACTTCCTGGTAGTGGCCTCACCTCCCTCTTATGGCATCCTTTGCAGGCCAAACTTGTTAGATGGCTGCAAAATGCTATTGCATGCATTGGATGCCAATGGGGGGATAGGTGCCATCTAGTGGCCAAATAAAATATGACTAGTGAGGGAAAAATGTATACATAGTGCATTTAAATTAAAGCAGGAACTGGAGCAGTAGACTCCACCAGTGGAGTAGCATAGGACCTGTGGGCCCCGATGCAAGTTTTACATTGGGGCCCACCAAGCACTCTATACATAACAATTGATACGGCGCACCAAAACCTGCCAATGGCAACTACAGTGTCAGAGGTGCAAGAACAGGTATGCAGTGACTGGTATATAAAACTGCGTGCTGTTACACAGGCGCAGTGAAAGGTATGCATGAACTGGTATTACAAATGTGCAGCTGTCACACACACAAGTACAATGAACAGGTATGCAGTGACTGGTATATAAAACTGCGTGTTGTTACACAGGTGCAGTGAAAGGTATACACGGCACGGACTGGTATTACAAATGTGCAGCTGTCACACACACAGGTGCAGTGAAAAGGTAGGCACTGAATGTGCTGGGCCTGTCACAATATAGCAATTAGTAAGCACCAGCTGCGATGGTGGAGGGGCGATATCTCCAGGAGGGAGTGCAGCCTGATTGGCTGCCATGTGTCTGCTGACTGTGATGTAGAGGGTCAAAGTTTAGCCCAATGATGTAGTATAGGGGCGGATCGAACTCGCGTAAAAGTATGCGATTCGACGCGAACGTGAACCAGCGATGTTCGCTTGAATGAGTTAGCGGCCGAACCGTTCGGGCCATCTCTACTCACACCACAGATTTTCAATTATATTCAGGTCTGGGGACTGAGATGGCCATTCCAGTATGTTGTACTTGTTCCTCTGCATGAGTGCCTTAGTGGATTTTGAGCAGTGTTTAGGGTTGTTGTCTTCTTGAAAGATCCAGCCCCAGCGCAGCTTCAGCTTTGTCACTGATTCCTGGACATTGGTCTCCAGAATCTGCTGATACTGAGTGGAATCCATGCGTCCTTCAACTTTGACAAAATTCCCAGTCCCTGCACTGGCCACTCAGCCCCACAGCATGATGGAACCACCACCACATTTTACTGTAGGTAGCAGGTGTTTTTCTTGGAATGCTGTGTTCTTTTTCCTCCATACATAATGCCCAAATAACTAAATTTTAGTTTATCAGTGCACAGCAACTTATTCAAAAATGAAGCTGGCTTGTCCAAATGTGCTTTAGCATACCTCAAGCGGCTCTGTGTGTGCTGTGGGCGGAAAAAAAGGCTTCCTCTGCATCACTCTAGCATACAGCATCTCCTTGTGTAAAGTGTGTCGAATGGTTGAACGATGCACAGTGACTCCATCTGCAGAAGGATGATGTTATAAGTCTTCGGTGCTGGTCTGACTCTGACTGTTCTCACCATTCGTTCCTTCTGTATATCCGAGATTTTTCTTGGTCTGCCACTTCGAGCCTTAATTTGAACTGAGCCTGTGGTCTTCCATTAACTCAATATGTTCCTAACTGTGGAAACAGACAGCTGAAATCTCTGAGATAGCTTTCTGCATATTTTCCCCTAAACCATGATGGTAAACAATCTTTGTCTTCAGGTAATTTGAGAGTTGCTTTGAGACCCCCATGTTGCTATTCTTCAGAGAAAATTAAAAGAGGAGGGAAACTTACAATTGCTTAAATACTCTTTCTCATGATTGGATTCACCTGTGTATGTAGGTCAGGGGTCACTGAGCTTACCAAGCCAATTTGAGTCTCAATAATTTGTTCTAAAGGTTTTGGAATCAATAAAATTACAACAGTGCCCAAATTTATGCACCTGCCTAATGTTATTTAAACAATAATTTTGTAACGATCGGTGAAGCACAGAGAGGTCTGATTACCGGTGACCTGCAGCGTCACGGGGAATACAGACGTATACCAGATTATATGTGATCTGCAGTATCACCGATAATCCAATATACTAGCTAACCTCCGTTCACCTGAGTAGAGTGTAGTGTTAGGTGTAACAGTAACACTTAGAGGACTAGGCCTCAGTACAGCAAGACGTACTGTACAGATTCCCTCCGCAACCGTGAGCTCTCCAAGATGGGAGGAGTCAGGCTGCCAGCAGGAAGGATCTGCTGGAAGTAACCCTCAGGCGGAAGGGTCACTAACAGAACAAGGAACCGCCTCCAAGAGTGAGGTCGGTTCTCGAGGTCGGACAAGCCAGGTCGTACACACACGGACAGATAAAGTACAATACAGTAGGCAAAGGCGGAGTCAAAGTACAGGCAGGGTTCGGCAACGGGGTATCAGATATATCGGGGTACAAAATCAGGAGGCAGAAACAGAGTCTAGGAACGAGCCGAGGTTCGGCAACAGAGTATCAGAAATATCGAGGTACAAGGTCAGAGTTCAAGAGAGTAGTGGAGCAGGCAAATTGTCATAACAGATAATCACAATCAAACTAGTACTTTAGCTATCAATATCTAGCTAAGTGTAGGATTACGGCTCCAGCCGGTCCCGGCACACTTAAGGATCTGACTACAGATCTGGGTGCTCCCACATATGTGATCGCAACGCCAGACAAAGCAAGAGTGAACAGCCGGCAGTATATATGCCCCTATGCATCCCCCAGCACCTCCCAGATTGCTGGACCAATGGGGAGCGGAGTAAGAGTCAGCTGATCTGCCTGATCAGCTGACTCTCTCCCGGGTGTCATAAGGCCTGTTTGAGTGCGCGCGCGCGTCACTCTAAACCCTGTGGGACTACGAGTCCCAGCCACCGCAGCCCCGCTCAGCGGTGTCTCCGCTGCGGGGACATGTGCGCGAACCGCCGCGTCCAACGCGGCGGTTTCGCCGCGTTGCCCCACCTGCTGCATGGAGGCAGCCGCCTCATGATGTGAAGAGGCGGCTGCCTCTCCGTGTGCTGCGGAAAGAGCCGCCCGCCGCTGGCTCATGGCGGCGGCTCTTCCGCGATTCCTCACAGTACCCCCCCCCCCCCCCCGAGGAGTGGACTCCGGACAGCTCCTTCTGGGCTTCTCTGGATGTAAAGCGTGAAATTCCCTTACTAGCTCATCCGCATGCATGCGGTTCCCAGGTACCCATTGCCTCTCCTCAATGCCGTACCCCTTCCAATGCACGAGATACTGTACCGAGTTCTGTACAGTACGTGAGTCTATGATCTTCTCCACCTCATACTCGGGTTGGGCATCGATTAAGACAGGAGGAGGAGGAGTGGGACCCACCTGGGCTGCGGGTTTGAGAAGTGATACGTGGAAAGACCTCACTCCACGCATGCTGGCGGGAAGATCAACGGTATACGTGACATCGTTGATCTTCCTAGTAACTGGGAATGGACCCACGAACCTGGGACCAAGTTTGTCAGAGGGTTGTTTCAGGGTCAGGTGACGGGTTGAAACCCAAACCAAATCTCCTGGTTGAAATTTCCACTCTACCGAGCGTCTCTTATCAGCCTGACCTTTCTGACTCTGAAAAGCTTTAACGAGATTATTCTTGATGGTCCGCCACATGTCTTTAAATGATCTTTGCCAGGCCTCCAAAGCTGGGAACGGAGTGGATGCAACTGGCAAAGGAGAGAATTTAGGCAGTTTACCTGTCACAATCTGAAATGGACAGAAACCCGAGGAAGAGCTCTTCAAGTTATTATGGGCAAATTCTGCATAAGGTATATATTTAACCCAATCGCTCTGTGTCTCGGCAACATAGCACCTCAAAAATTGCTCTAAGGATTGGTTAACCCTCTCCGTCTGGCCGTTTGTCTGCGGGTGGTACCCCGAGGAAAATGACAATTTCATGCCCATTTGGTGACAAAATGCCTTCCAAAATTTCGAAACGAACTGGACTCCCCGATCGGATACTATGTTTTCTAGAATGCCATGCAGTCTGAAGACATGGATGATAAATAAATCGGCCAGTTCCTGGGCCGAGGGGAGTCCTTTCAGAGGCACGAAGTGGGCCATCTTACTAAAACGGTCGACCACCACCCAAATAACTGACATGCCCTCCGATCTCGGAAGCTCTCCCACGAAATCCATGGACAAATGGGTCCATGGTTCACTCGGGGTGGGCAAAGGCTGTAAAGTACCTACAGGTGCCAGGCGGGAGGGCTTGCTTTTCGCGCACACCGCACATTCCCTGACAAACTCCTTACAGTCGGCGGCCAGCGAAGGCCACCATACACATCTGGCCACGAGATCTTGCGTTCTAGACGCTCCCGGATGCCCCGCGTTCTTATGGGAATGAACCATCTCCAAGATCTGGAAACGGAGTGGTAACGGAACAAATAATACCCCGTCCGGTTTCCCTTCTGGGATATCCTGCTGAAAAGGACTCAAAGTCTCTTTCCAGTCCTCCCAAGTCTCGGTGGCGGCTAACACCATACTTCGTGGGACAATGGTCTCGGGAACAGAGGGCTGTGCTGTCTCTGGCTCAAAACACCTAGAAAGTGCGTCCGCCTTGGTATTCTTACTACCTGGCGTATACGTGATCAAAAATGTAAATCTCGAGAAAAATAGCGACCACCGAGCCTGTCTCAGGCTTAACCTTTTAGCCCCCTCAATGTATTCTAGGTTTTTGTGGTCGGTATAAACCGTGATCGTGTGCTCAGCTCCCTCTAGCCAATGACGCCACTCTTCAAAGGCCAATTTGATGGCTAGGAGCTCCCTGTTGCCTATGTCGTAGTTTCTCTCTGCCGGAGAGAACCTTCGAGAAAAATAGGCACACGGGTGTAGTCTACCCTGAAGACCAGAACGCTGGGACAGCACAGCCCCCACCCCGATCTCCGAGGCGTCTACCTCAACAATAAACGGAAACGAAGTGTCCACATGTCTGAGTATGGGGGCTGAGCAGAACAACCCCTTTAACTTAGAAAAAGCCTGTAAGGCCTCGGGAGACCAATGAGTGGTGTCTGCCCCTTTTTTAGTAAGGCTAGTGAGAGGGGCGACAACTGTGGAGTACCCCTTTATAAACCTTCTATAATAATTCGCAAACCCCAAGAACCGTTGCAATGATTTTAACCCCACCGGCTGTGGCCATTCTAGGACTGCAGAAACCTTGGCAGGGTCCATAGACAGACCTGAGGTGGAGATTATATACCCCAGAAAAGCCACCGACGTGACCTCAAAAATACATTTCTCGAGTTTGGCGTATAACCGATTCTGCCTCAGTTTGTCTAAAACCATCCTGACATGGGTTCTGTGTTCCGGGAGGTTGTTAGAAAAAATGAGAATGTCGTCAAGATAGACTAGGACGAACTTCCCCAAGACCTCCCGAAAAACCTCATTGATGAGTTCCTGGAAGACGGCCGGGGCATTACACAAGCCGAAAGGCATCACCCTATATTCGTAGTGCCCATCAGGGGTATTGAAGGCCGTCTTCCATTCATCGCCCTTCCTTATACGCACCAGGTTGTATGCCCCCCGTAAATCCAGTTTTGAAAATATCCTAGCCTCAGTGACCTGTGTGAACAAATCGTCTATAAGTGGTAACGGGTAACGATTCTTCACCATGATTTTATTGAGGCCACGATAATCAATGCAAGGCCGTAAACCCCCGTCTTTCTTTTTAACAAAAAAGAAACCTGCCCCAGCGGGTGACCGGGATGGCCTAATAAACCCCTTTGCCAAATTCTCACGGATGTACTCCTGCATGGCGAGTTTCTCGGGACCAGATAAATTATATAAATGGCCTCGAGGAGGCATACAACCAGAACGAAGGTCAATGGGACAGTCAAATGGGCGATGCGGGGGTAATTTATCCGCGGCCTTGGGACAAAACACATCGGCATAATCTGAATACTGTTCCGGTATACCTTCCACCTGTACCTTAGTTAGACCTAATGTTAGTCTCCCCAAACACTGCTGGAAACAATGAGGTGACCATGCTGTCAACTGTCCTGTGGCCCAGTCTATTTGTGGGGAGTGAACCTGCAACCAAGGCATGCCTAGGATTATAGTGGAGGTGGACATGTGTAAAACAAAAAATTGTAACTGCTCCTCGTGCAATACCCCTGTGGTGAGCTTCACAACCGGAGTCTGTGACAGGGGACAATTCCGCTGCAAAGGGGAATCGTCAACAGCCGTAACCTGAATGGGGGGTCTCACGGGAGTGAGTAGTAGACCCAACTCCTGAGCAAACTCAAAATTCATAAAGTTAGCCGCTGAGCCGGAGTCAATGAAAGCCTCAGTGGCAACAGACTTATCATCCCATGTGATAGTACAAGGGAGAAGTAATTTTTTCTCTTTAAGGGGTGAAGGTTGTGTGCCTAGGGTGTCACCCCCCACTACTCCTAGGCAGACCCGTTTCCCGCCCTGTTGGGGCAATTTCGCACCCTGTGCCCTGCCTCTGCACAGTATAAGCACAGTTGTTCCGTCATCCTCCGCCTTCGCTCCACCTGGGTCAGTTTTGATCGACCAATCTGCATCGGCTCTGGTGAAGGCAAGGCCGGAGCGGGCGAGACAGGCGGAGATGCTGTTACAGAGGATGCAGCAACCGGTGCCGCATACGAAGTCACCCTGACACGGTGACTACCCCTAGCCTGCCTCTGATGGCGTAGTCTGCGATCTACTCGAATGGCCGATGATATGGCCTCATCAAGAGTCTTGGGCTCGGGTACCGTTAACATTAAATCGGAGACCTCCTCCGTCAACCCAGACAAAAAATAATCCATTAGTGCGAAGTTATCAAATCTGGAGGTGACTGACCACCTGCGGAACTCCGCCGCATAATCCTCGACCGAACCCCTGCCTTGCCGCAAAAGTTTGAGCTTCCGCTCTGAGGATGCAGCAAGGTCAGGGTCATCATAGATTATGGCCATGGCCTTAAAGAATTCCTCTACCGAGGTCAGGGCGGTATCGGTGGGAGACAGGTTATATGCCCAGGATTGGGAGTCCCCAGTCAACAACGTTTTAATAAAGATGACCCGTTGGGTCTCAGTCCCCGAGGATCGGGGTCTTAATTCAAAATATGATAACACTCTACTCCTGAAATTCCGGAAGTCAGACTTGTGGCCGGAAAACTTCTCAGGGACAGGCATACGTATGTCATCACTAGGAGGGGATCGCACTGAATCAACTGATGTCTGGAGGGTTCTCACGGAGCCGGATAAGGCATCAATTAAGGCTTTGTGCTGGCCTAGTGCTTGGTGAATGCTATCCACCGAAGTGGCAAGCACAGTCAGAGGATCAGTGCGTTCCATAGTTGTTTTGGTCTGGCGTTCTGTAAGCCATGTGTAACGATCGGTGAAGCACAGAGAGGTCTGATTACCGGTGACCTGCAGCGTCACGGGGAATACAGACGTATACCAGATTATATGTGATCTGCAGTATCACCGATAATCCAATATACTAGCTAACCTCCGTTCACCTGAGTAGAGTGTAGTGTTAGGTGTAACAGTAACACTTAGAGGACTAGGCCTCAGTACAGCAAGACGTACTGTACAGATTCCCTCCGCAACCGTGAGCTCTCCAAGACGGGAGGAGTCAGGCTGCCAGCAGGAAGGATCTTCTGGAAGTAACCCTCAGGCGGAAGGGTCACTAACAGAACAAGGAACCGCCTCCAAGAGTGAGGTCGGTTCTCGAGGTCGGACAAGCCAGGTCGTACACACACGGACAGATAAAGTACAATACAGTAGGCAAAGGCGGAGTCAAAGTACAGGCAGGGTTCGGCAACGGGGTATCAGATATATCGGGGTACAAAATCAGGAGGCAGAAACAGAGTCTAGGAACGAGCCGAGGTTCGGCAACAGAGTATCAGAAATATCGAGGTACAAGGTCAGAGTTCAAGAGAGTAGTGGAGCAGGCAAATTGTCATAACAGATAATCACAATCAAACTAGTACTTTAGCTATCAATATCTAGCTAAGTGTAGGATTACGGCTCCAGCCGGTCCCGGCACACTTAAGGATCTGACTACAGATCTGGGTGCTCCCACATATGTGATCGCAACGCCAGACAAAGCAAGAGTGAACAGCCGGCAGTATATATGCCCCTATGCATCCCCCAGCACCTCCCAGATTGCTGGACCAATGGGGAGCGGAGTAAGAGTCAGCTGATCTGCCTGATCAGCTGACTCTCTCCCGGGTG
Organism: Hyperolius riggenbachi; assembly: GCF_040937935.1. Lineage (NCBI taxonomy): Eukaryota > Metazoa > Chordata > Amphibia > Anura > Hyperoliidae > Hyperolius > Hyperolius riggenbachi. The sequence continues at coordinate 108,953,912 of NC_090647.1, read as the reverse complement.
TCATAAGGCCTGTTTGAGTGTGCGCGCACGCGCGTCACTCTAAACCCTGTGGGACTACGAGTCCCAGCCACCGCAGCCCCGCTCAGCGGTGTCTCCGCTGCGGGGACATGTGCGCAAACCGCCGCGTCCAACGCGGCGGTTTCGCCGCGTTGCCCCACCTGCTGCATGGAGGCAGCCGCCTCACGATGTGAAGAGGCGGCTGCCTCTCCGTGTGCTGCGGAAAGAGCCGCCCGCCGCTGGCTCATGGCGGCGGCTCTTCCGCGATTCCTCACAAATTTGCACTTTCTGTAAATCCAATAAACTTCATTTCACTTCTCAAATATCACTGTGTGTGTCTCCTATATGATATATTTAACTGACATTTTTTATCATAACAACCAACGATTTATACAGGAAAATCAAGATGATTAACAAGGTTGCCCAAACCTTCGCATCCCACTGTAAATGTCAATAATAAAGAGGGACTTAAATCAAGGATTGGACTTCATTCCGATCAGTAGCTGATACCCCCTTTCCCAAGAGAAATCTTTACTTCTTCTTGAACAGATCATCAGGGGAGCTGCATGGCTAATATTGTGGTGAAACCCCGCCCACAGTGTGTTGTCATGACCAAGGTCCTGACAGTTTTCTGTCTGTGAACCTCCTTGCATTGTGGGAAATAACAGCATTTACCAGCTACCAAGCAAGCAATATCTCCCTCTGTGCATAGAGCTCTCAGTAAACAAACAATCCGTACAGATCACCTGGTAGGACTAACGATTTCACTACCAGTGATAAATCTCAGAATGTACAGTAATTCAGGGAGATGAAATATTTTACAAAGGGCAAACACTGACTAAATCATCTATAAATTAATATAGTAAGAAATTATCAATTTTATTAATTATGTTATTTTTACTACAGCTCCTCTTTAAAGGAGTACTATCGATTGAAACGACTTTTTTTTTTAATACTGTATATTAGTGTACACATTACCACTAGTGCTAGGGGCACTTTATTTATTCACCCAGGTCTCTCTCTTGCTATCCCTGCTTAAAAATTCATTTCTCACACAGCTCATAGTAGTTTGGGTCACCCTGAGCTGCTTGGTTACTCTGTCACACAGCTCACAAATATATTTCACTGTGTCACTCACAGCATGCAGGAGACATGAGGAGAAATAGGCTGATCTGAGGTGGTAACAGGTAACTAAATGAGCTGGAATATTGCTGGAATATAACTAGCTATAAACAATAGTCTGTGTTTAGGCCCGGTTCACATTAGCGGTGGCCCTCCGGAATCGCCGTGCCGGAGCCGCACCGCCTGCAGAACGGACGGAACGGACGCACGGCATAGCAATTAAAGCCTATGCGTCCGTTCACATGGGTCCGTTCTGCAGAACCGGAGCCGGACCGGATCCGGGCCGGATCCGGACTCCGGCCTCCGTTCCAACATGCGCTATTTTTTCATCCGGCCCCTCCGGCAGCCGTATCCGGGGCGGAGCCGGACTGCACCATCCGGCCAATACAAACAAATGGGAACCGGAGGCCGCACAACACACTGGCTGAGAAATCCGGATGTTCTACCCCACTTCCTATGCGGATTTTTGCGGCGATATTGGCTGGGGACACATGGGCAAGCATTTTGGAGTGGAGCAGCACAGCTGGATCCGGATCCGGAGATGTTGGCAGCATGTCGCAGGTGGAGGTGAGTGCTAAACAGCAGAGGGCCTGATTCCACAGGTCCCCCTTCTGCTGACCTCCCAGACCCCAACTTTTTTTTGGTGTTTTACGTTACTTCTGCCAAACGGATCCGGATCGCATCCTGATGGACACCTGATGCAACCTGACCGGATCCGGATCGGATCCGGATCAGAACCGTACGGTTCCGATCCGGATCCGGTCAGGTCATCCGGTCCGTTTGGCAGACAACCGCAAGTGTGAACCGGGCCTTACACTCAGACAGGCTGCCTGCTTGTGGTGATTCACTCCAGGCTGCATCCACTTTACAAGCTGCTGAGAGGGGCAGACCACTGTTTACAATTAGCATTATTAGTATCTTTATCAGTCAAGAGAAGCAAAGATAATAAACACACATTGCTAGAATCTTTAACCCCTTACCACCATATCAATAAGATTCTTTCAGCAAGGTGATAATTAAACTATAAACTGAGGAGTTGATAGCAACTCCCCTGTGCAGACATGGGCTTAGCCCTCTGGGAGCCCTCAGCATATAGATACATTTGTATCAAACACTGACGGCCAAAACTGACGGAGGATTTTACAGCTGAGAGGAACAGCTGTGTGAGGAATCAAATTGCTCCTAGTACTTGTCCTAATGTGTGCTACAACATACAGCATTTAAAAATAAATGCATACATCGATAGTATTCCTTTAAGTCTGTAGATCAATCATTAGGGTGACATTTAGGTAAAAGAGCACTGTACAGATACGCTGCTCTGCAAGCTAAACAGCTTGTATTGTTCAGTGAAGAGAGGATGAGGGGTGATTGGCGGTGCATGAGCGAGGTGCATCCTATAGTGAGGGAATAAAAGGAATTATTATGCTCGTTGAACACTTGTTTAGTGATCTGCCAGGGTGGACTGCTAAAGCTGAATCAAGATGGTGTCGGGTGTAACAGCATCCTAATGAAAAAGACACAGAAAACAAACACGGGAGCCCAAATGGCGTAGTAAGTTCAATAAATATGGTATAAATTCAAGTATATAAAAGGACTACTCGCAAAGGCAGGTTGCAAGGGGGCAACCAACCACTTGGGGCATGTGGAGACAATAAACCCGACTCCACTCGGGGTGTCCAACCTGGACTGGAGATGGTCGCTCTCTTTGAAGGTAAAAAGCTGACTCTCACTATGGCAACCACCATGTGCGGCCAGGCTTGACCCCTCTCACCACTGCTATTGTGCTAAAGCTGAATATTGACACAGAACATTTATGTCAGACAGACATAGAACATTTATGTCACGCTTTTCTCCTGGGGGACTCAAAGCGCCAGAGCTGCAACCACTAGGATGCGCTCTATAGGTAGTAACAGCATTAGGAAGGCTTGCCCAAGGTCTCCTACTGTAAAGGTGCTGGCTTACTGAACAGACAGAGCAGAGATTCGAACCCAGGTATCCTGTGTCAGAGGCAGAGCCCTTAACCAGTACACTATCCCGCCGCCTCCATCCCAGAAAGATGGATCCTAGCGACATCCCATGAAGTTGAGCGCTCCCCGATCCACCCTCCTGGTGGTGGGTATACGTGGCGGCACACAACGGGTGTGAACAAGAGTTCAAACTATTGCGGCACTTTCCGTAGGAGTGGTTGGGGATCTTAAAGATCCGATCCGTAGTGATGGTCGTTATTGACGCATGTTGCTAAGTGGCATTTGTTTAATCATGTGACCCATGTCCCCAGATCGCAGGAATGATCACTTGTCATTAAAAAAATAGTCGGGTGACGGAAAAATGGTCAGGTACGGGCCTTTAGAGTCATTGCCAGGATGGATTGCTAAACACACGCTAGATTTTCAGCTGAGATGGCCAGGAACCAGAGCAGGAGTACCCGGGGCCTAGTGGGTGTCAAGGGGCCCAACAGCCACCTTCTCTGACCTCTCTCCACTTCAGCTTACCAAAAACACCACAAAGGGGACCCACATCTACTACCTTGCCTATGGCCCCATTGAATCGTAATCCATCTCTGCCCAGAACGGTGGTCTCAGCTACGTTTTCTCTAGGTTGTACACATGGTTGAAAGAGAAACCGTAACCAAGAATTGAACTTCTTCCCAATCAGTACCTGATACCCCCTTTTACATAAGAAATCTATTCCTTTTTCACAAACGGATCATCAGGGGGCGCTGTATGACTGATATTGTGGTGAAACCCCTCCCACAGTGTGATGTCATTACCATGTCTCTATTTAGGCGCCGTAAGAGGCAGCCACGGACACACTGGCTCCTGGCAACTTCGAGCTTTTTGCTACTTGTACTACTCTTTTTTTTTGCTACTTTACTACTTTTCTGCTACTTTTGCTACTTAGGAACTTCTAGTTTAGTTGTTTGTTTTTTAGTTCGTTTACATTAGATTGGCTGCTAGACAAATAGTATTGAGGAACGGGCCTCTGAACCTCGCAAGCGCCATGCTCCTGCTACCCTGAGGATGACCTGAGGAAGACACAGGGCTACCACCAAAACGAGCGCAAGTGATCGACAGCCCCAGCCCGCCTGACAAACACCTGCCGCTGCTGCCTCGCAGCTCACCCACCCAGGAAGCCTCTCTTAAAACCAGACGTCGGAGACCTGCAGCACAGCTGGTCCGTCACAGGACACTACTGCTTCCCCCCCACAAGCGAGGATCACCGGACAACACAACACAGCCACTCGGAGCACGATCCGGCCACTGCCCTCCATCCGCACCGCTGCCTATAGGACCTGCAGACCTCCACAGGCTGTTCCCTACCATCGCGGCCTGAGGCACTGCTTCCGCCCCGCTCTCCGCTCGCTGCCCCTGGCTGTCCTCCTCCGCTGCCCGTAGGACCTGCAGACCTCCCACATCGCAGCCTGAGGTACTAGCTTCTAGCCCGACTGTCCTCCGCTGCCACCCGCAGCTCTACAGCTGCCCATAGGGCCTGCAGACCTCCCGCAGGCTGTCCCCCACCATCGTGGCCTGAGGAATCGCTTCCACCCCGGCTGCCCTCTGCCCGCTTCTCCTACACCTACCCGCAGCAGCCAAACGAGAGCAGTCCAGCTCCTTCCCACCTCCCGGAGCGGCAGACCAAGGCCAACCAGGCACCTACAACCCACGTGGTCGGCCGCGGCCTACTCCACCACACGTGCGCAGCTGGGACCAGGACCGCACACAGCTGCACTGACTGACCACCCCTTGTCCTGCTCCAACTCCTGGGAGGCTTGCTGGTGCCACTAACTGTATGAAGGATGCTGCCTCCTCCAGAACTGTGAACTGCTAAATGGCGTGAGTAATTGCTGTTGCTTCCACTCCATGCTACATCATGTACTGGTAGAAACTGTTTCACATTGACTCCCTAACCTGTTTATGCACCTAGCATGCTTTTATAAGTTATATGTGAGAGCTTTTATATGTTAGACTAGAGCTGGTATATGTTATACAGAGATGTATTAAGTAATGCCAAATTGTTCTCACAGGACTGTTTACACTGACACCCTAGCCTGTTCAGGCACCTTAGCATGCCTTATATGTTACTTATGATCTACTGATGCTTCGACAGGAGATGTATGAGTAATGCCAAATGTCCCCTACACCATTGCTTTGCACCGCGCACTACCGCGCAACTTTCCGATGTCCCGTCCCAAACGCCAACCCTCCCAGCGCACCATCACCTACACCAAGGCGGAGCTCCTGGAATGGGAGCCCAAGGCCCAGGTTCTGCCCCTGTGGGACACGGTCTGGTCCCACATCAAAAAGTTGGTCCGCAGGAGCAACCACCGGCCTAGGGGGAGGAGGGCGGGCGCACAAGTAAGACTCAAAAGAAAGGGCCTGAGGTCAGCCTTACCAGCCATCCTGCTAGCGAACGTTCGCTCCCTCCCAAACAAGCTGGATGAGCTGCTTCTGCTACTTGACAGAAAACCTTCTCTAGGGAGCAACTCCCCGGTCCTCTGCTTCACCGAGACCTGGCTAAACGATAACATCCCGGACAACTCCCTCAACCTACCAGGCTTCAATCTTTTCCGCGCAGACCGCGACCACTGTCTCTCAGGAAAAAGTAAGGGCGGTGGAATCTGTTTTTACATTAACGCCGCGTGGTGCTCCAACATGACCATCCTGCACAAATGCTGCTCTCCAGATGTTGAGCTTCTACTAATCAACTGCAGGCCTCAGTACTCACCCAGGGAGTTCACCTCCTATGTCCTCGCAGGTGTTTACATCCCCCCGGATGCGGACGTCAGAAATGCCCTGCGCATACTCAGTGACACCATCTCGCTGTGGGAGACAACCCTCCCGGACTCCCTCTTTATCATCCTAGGTGATTTCAACAGAGCAAACCTTCACCAGGAGCTGCCTCGGTACAAACAACACATCACCTGCCCCACCAGGAACCAAAATACCCTGGACCACTGTTATACAGTCCTCAAAGACGCATACAAGGCTAATCGCCGAGCTGCACTTGGTAACTCTGACCACTGCCTAATCCACCTGATCCCCACTTACAGGAGGCACCTTGAAACCTCAAAGCCGACTGTTAGGTCTGTTAAGAAGTGGACAGAAGAGGCTAAGGGACAACTTCAAGCCTGCTTCGACAGCACGGACAGGTCAGCCCTGGAGGCTCCCTGCCTAGACGAGTGGACAGAGAACATCACCGCTTATATCAGCTTCTGTGAGGAGACTTGCATCCCAATGAAGACCGTCAAAATCTTCCCAAACGATAAACCCTGGTTCAACGGTAGGCTGCGGAGACTCAGGAAAATCAAGGAGGAAGCACACAAATCCGGAACCCCACAGGAGTTCAGGGTGGCCAGGAACACCCTGAACCGTGAGCTGAAGGTGGCAAAGAGAGAATACTCTAACAAGCTGAGTCTGAACCTTCAGTCCAACAACCCACGGGACGACTGGAAAGGCCTCAGAGCAGCCACTAACTTCAAGCCCCCTCCTCAACACATACTTCCTAGCTTTGCGCTAGCTGAAGAGCTCAACAAATTCTATTGCAGGTTTGAGCAACAACCCACCCATCCTGTGGACCTAGCACTCACCTCTTCACCAAGGGAGTCTACTCCCACTTCATCTTCCCATACTGCTAGTGCCCCCCTGGCACTGAGGATAGTCCAGGAGGCCGATGTCCTACGACACCTCCGGAAGCTCAACACCAGGAAAGCTTCAGGCCCGGACGGCATATCTCCAACCTGCCTGAAAACATGCGCAAGCCAGCTAGCCCCAATCCTCACCTCCATCTTCAGCAAATCCCTGACGCTAGGCAAGGTTCCCTCCTGCTTCAAAAAATCTGACATCATCCCAGTCCCCAAGAAACCAGGAGCCACTGATCTAAATAACTACAGACCTGTTGCTCTAACTCCAGTCATCATGAAGACCTTTGAAAGACTGGTTCTCACCTACCTGAAGGGACACACAGCCACCTTAACCAGCTGAGCGGTCTGGACGAGCTCAGCTCGTCCAACACCGCCAGCGGCTGCCGCTCAGGCCCTGCTGGGCCGATTTTAATGAAATAAAAAGCAGCACACGCAGCCGGCACTTTGCCAGCCGCGTGTGCTGCCTGATCGCCGCCGCTCTGCGGCGATTCGCCGCGAGCAGCGGCGAAAGAGGGTCCCCCCAGCCGCCTGAGCCCAGCGTAGCCGGAACAAAAAGTTCCGGCCAGCGCTAAGGGCTGGATCGGAGGCGGCTGACGTCAGGACGTCGGCTGACGTCGATGACGTCACTCCGCTCGTCGCTATGGCGACGATATAAGCAAAACAAGGAAGGCCGCTCATTGCGGCCTTCCTTGTTTATTCTGGGCGCCGGAGGCGATCGGAAGATCGCCTCCGGAGCGCCCTCTAGTGGGCTTTCATGCAGCCAACTTTCAGTTGGCTGCATGAAATAGTTTTTTTTTTATTTAAAAAAAACCCTCCCGCAGCCACCCTGGCGATTTAATCAGAACGCCAGGGTGGTTAATGGATCCCCTGCAATTCGCTTACAGGGCCAACCGGTCCGTGGAGGATGCCATTAATATCAGTCTAGCACACATCATGGCTCATCTGGATAAATCCAACACCTATGTTAGGATCCTGCTCCTGGACTTCAGTTCCGCTTTTAACACCATCTGTCCGAACATTCTGCATGACAACCTGGCACGACTTGGTGTGGACCTCTCTCTTTGCACCTGGATCAAGGACTTCCTCACGAACAGGACACAACTAGTGAGAATCAGCGGCTGCTCCTCTGGAGTCAGAACTACCAACACGGGGGCCCCGCAAGGGTGTGTGCTGTCCCCAATTCTTTTTTCCCTGTACACAAACAGCTGTACATCATCCGCTGATTCTGTCAAGGTCATCAAGTTTGCGGATGATACCACCATCCTAGGTCTCATCGGAGAAGACAGGGAGTTTGTATATCGTAGCGAGATTGATCGGATCCTCAGGTGGTGCACGGACAACAAACTGGTACTAAACACAGCAAAAACTGTGGAACTGATTGTGGACTTCAGAAGGAATGCCCCATCTCCCCGCCCAGTCTACATTGAGGGCACTGAGGTCTCCAGAGTACACAGCGCACGCTTCCTTGGCACCACCATCACTGAGAACTTAAGGTGGGATGTGAACACCTCCGTAACTCAAAAAAAAGCCAAGCAGAGACTGTTCTTCCTGAGGCAGCTGAGGAAGTTTGGAATGTCGCGGGAGCTAATGACTAGCTTCTACACGGCCACCATTGAGTCTGTCCTCTGCTCCTCCATCATTGTCTGGTACTCGGGGGCAAACACAAAAGACAAGCACAAACTTCAGAGGGTAATCAGCACTGCTGAGAAGATCATCGGGTCACTTCTGCCTCCCCTTGACCTCCTCCACACATCCAGAATGAGGTCCAGGGCCAACAGGATTACTGACGACAAATCCCACCCTGGCAGTCGCTTCTTCGACCCCCTGCCCTCAGGCCGCCGCTACAGGACCATCCCCACCAAAACCACCAGGCACAGGAACACCTTTTTCCCCCAGGCAGTTCTCCTACTCAACGAATGAGAGTAAGAGTGCATGCCTGTGGTTCATACGGTTCCACTGTTCCACGTGTTACAATCGTATCACACTACTCTTACACAATGGGGCTGTTCATCCACACTATGTTTTTGTTATTGTTATTATCAATGCTGTTCTATTGTCGTTGTTAACTGTTGTATTACTACTTTGTATTCCTATATTGTCGCTGTTATATTGTTGCATTCCTATGTAGCTACTACTGATGCTGTCAACACGCACTACCATCCATGTCTGCCATGTGTCCACAAATAATTCTGGGTGCAGCACTTGTTGCACTTGGCGAATAAAGCTGATTCTGATGGTTCTGACATCACACTGTGGGAGCCTTGTTGCATTGTGGGAAATAACAGCTGTTTCCAACTGCCAAAAAAAACCAAGCAGCATCTCCTTCCAGTGACATCGCCTGCCAGCAGTAAAAATGTCACCATGTGATAAATATCTGAATGTAAATCAGGGAGAGGAAATATTTTACAATGAGCAAACACGGACTAAATCATTTATACATAATTATTGTAAAAATAAAGCATTTTTTAAATAGCATTATTTTCACTGGAGTGCCTCTTTAAGATCCCCCGAGCCAATATGAAACAGGCAGAGATGTGGTGTCCATGATCTCTTTCATGGAAAACGTTTAATACAACATTTTCTCAATTTCCATAAAAAATCTGTCTCTAGCTATGGCTGTGCGGAATATTCAGATACATTGTACACTGAATTATACAATACATGGAGGCTTATAACATATTCATCTCTAGCAAACTATTCTCAAAGAAGGCATAAAAATAATGTTCCCCTGCTTTCATTAAGGCCAAAACACCACCTAAATGCCTGATCTCCACTTACCAGCTGTTTAATCTATCCAGATTTATAACAATACAGATTAGGCAGCGGACATAAATATTACGGCTGCAATTATTCAATGTGATTAATCAGAATGGCTATATCTAAACGACTCTATGCTGTGACATCTAGAAAAATTTTATGCGTGCCGGACACCATCACATTAAAAGATAATGTCCAGTTTTAGAGAAAAAGCTCTACTTACAGAATATAAAAAACCATACGTTGAATTGCAAGATGTTTAATAGCAGAAACAGGCTATGCAAATGGCGGATAATTATGCTAATAAATCTGGAAATGTATTGATATTTTGATGAGCACATGACCCATTCTGCTCTATTACACTCAGATAAAATGTTATCGAAAAAGTTAGATGGTCGCAAATCTTTTGGGCCTTTCAAAAGCAAGGCAAAGTTTCTTCATAGAAAAGCCTACTCAAAGAAAATTGAGGATATGGTATATAAATATATACAGTAAGTAAATAAAAACAGCGCTCATAAATCAACAACTAAATCTCATAAACAATGCTGCTGGAGTCTACAAATCATTTCGTATTCGTATAGTTAGTTAAAAAAAACAGCGCAATAGACAGGGGAGTAACTAAAAATCACTGGCCAACCCTGAGAAACTTTGGAAGGGGCCCCCTCTAGCCAAAATTCCTCCCCCCCCCACTTTCTGCACAGGTAAACTGAGAGCTAATGTTATTCAGTCGGCTAGTGCACACTTGCAGATAAAAACGGACAGCAGTGAAGCACTGCATTCATTTTCTCTATCAATTACACAAGCTTCTGTGATAAAACGTGCATGTTTTCACACATACAGACACACATGGTGTGCAGAAAACACATACAGAAAACTGACAGATGAGTGTGCTCCCAGCCTCAGCTTATTGATGAAGTAGAATTGGCTCTGCAGCCTTCTCCAGCATCACTACAGTACACAGCACTTGGGGAGGGGTAGAGAGGTTGGGGGCAGGGTGCTGTACAGAAGAGCCTGCTGAACACTCAATAGGGACTGTCTACAAATCTTTGTCTGTAAAAAAAAATAAAAAAATCCTTACTGGTGGCTGAGCAGATGCAGTCATTAGAACAATTGTGCAGAGAGCAAAAAGTTTTATCTCTCCTTGCCTTTAGTTGTCAGTCTCTCAGGACGCTGCCCCCCCCCCCCCCCCTGCGGCTGCAACCCTTGCAAGGTCTATTGTTATGCCCCTGGCAATAGACATTAAAAGCAACCACGTGTTTGACCACCTCGATGTTCCCACTACGATAACAATGGCAGGCTTACCTTCCACTGTTTGCCAACCCAAATTATAAGGTTGCAACAATCGCTCAAGTCACTGCCCCTTTCTCGATTTCTGGTACCAAGTGGGTCACAATCGCTTCATTATTGTTTCCAAGACTGCAAAATGAATTATTGTTGTTCAGCAAATCAGTATGTCCTCATGTGATCCAAAAGCATCCATCCAATAAACAAACAAAGTTTGGTTTTTAAGTAAACCTTATATACAAATACATTTAAACCACCCCTGAATCTTGTTGTCTGAATCAGGGTCCTTCTCATTCCCTGTCCCCAGTCCTTTTCTCCCCACAGCCTCCCAGAAGTTCCTCAAGCAATGATGAGTGATTCTGAACTGCACATGCGCAGTGAAAGAAAGTGGTTGTAGATGAGCTCTTCCTTTGGCTGTGCTTGCGCAGTTCGGAACTTGCGCATGTGCAGTTTTGAATCGTTTATCACCGCGGGGTAAACTGCTAAGAGACTTTTTGACAGAGGGAGCCAAAGAAGAGCATCGGGGAACAGGAGCAACCTCAAAGCCAACATGCAGCATCTCACTTCTCAAGATGAGGTCATCTTGCGCTCCATGGGCTTGATTCATTTTTTTTCCTGATTCAGATGTACTTTATACATATTTAGATATAGTTACATAGTTACTTGGGTTGAAAAAAGACATACGTCCATCGAGTTCAACCAGAGAACAAAGTACAACACCAGCCTGCTCCCTCATATATCCCTGTTGATCCAGAGGAAGGCAAAAAATCTCTTACAAGGCATTGTCTAATTAGCCCCAAAAGGGAAAAAATTCCTTCCCGACTCCAGATGGCAATCAGATAAAATCCCTGGATCAACATCATTGGGCATTCCTAGTAATCGTAGCCATGGATGTCTTTCAATGCAAGGAAAGCATCTAGACCCCCTTTAAATGCAGGTATAGAATTTGCCATAACTACTTCCTGTGGCAATGCATTCCACATCTTAATCACTTTTACTGTAAAAAACCCTTTCCTAAATAAATGGATAAAACATTTTTCCTTCATGCGCAGATCATGTTCTCGAGTCCTTTGAGAAGGCCTAGGGATAAAAAGCTCATCCGCCAGGCTTTTATATTGCCCTCTGACGTATTTATACATGTTAATTAGATCCCCTCTAAGGCGTCTTTTCTCTAGACTAAATAAACCCAGTTTATCTAACCTTTCTTGGTAAGCGAGACTTTCCATCCCACGTATCAATTTTGTTGCTCGTCTCTGCACCTGCTCTAAAACTGCAATATCTTTCCTGTAATGTGGTGCCCAGAACTGAATTCCATATTTCAGATGTGGCCTTACTAGAGAGTTAAACAGGGGCAATATTATGCTAGCATCTCGAGTTTTTATTTCCCTTTTAATGCATCCCAAAATTTTGTTAGCTTTAGCTGCAGCTGCTTGGCATTGAGTACGATTATTTAACTAGTTGTCGATGAGTACTCCTAAGTCCTTCTCCAAGTTTGATGTCCCCAATATATTTAAATATATTTTAAAAAATTACCTTAGCCAGTGATGTAACTAGAAACTATGGGGTCCCTCAGTAAATGTTAATGGGGTCTTTAGACCTTGGCAGTCTTGAGCAATAGTAACTTTCCCACCCACCTGGATATGAATGGACATGATAAGTAAGAAGAAGGGAGTATTCGGTGTTCAAATACACGATACCATATTCAAACACCAACACTAGTGCTCTAACATTTAATGTGCAGTGCATATAATGGACACAGAAATGCAGGGCCGTAACAATAGACCCTGCAAGGGATGCAGCAGCAGGGGGGCCCAGAAACCACAGGGGGCCCTGTCCTGAGATACTGACAACTAAGAACAAGAAGATTAAAAAAAACTTTCTGCCCCTTTGCACAATTGTTCTAATGACTGCATCTACTCAGCCACTGATAAGAAATCATACAAAGTTTTGAAGACAAAGATTTGTAGACAGCCCCTATTCAGTGTTGAAGACAAAGATTTGTAGACAGCCCCTATTCAGTGTTCCGCAGGGTCTTGTACGTCTTCCAAAGTTCTCTGTACTGTAGTGATGCTGGTGGAGCCTGCAAAGTCAGTTCTGCTCCATCAGAGATGGACAGAGTGAGTGTAATAGGCTGAGGCTGGGAGCACACTCATCTGTCAGTTTTCTGCATGTGTGTTCTGCACACCATGTGTGTCTGTATGTGTGAAAACACACACGTTTTATAACAGAAGCTATGTAATTGATAGAGAAAATGCATGCAGTGCTTCACTGCTGACTGTTTTTATCTGCTTGGGAAAAACACATTCAAGTGTGCACTAGCCAACTGAATAACATTGGTTCTTGGGAAGTGGAAGGTGATGGCGGAAGGGGACCCTATCAGAAAGTTTTGCGGGGAGTCCCAGTAATTTCTAGTTATGCCCCTGCAGAGATGTAAAGATTAAAAGTTTAACACATTAAGAAGGAACTGGCCCTCATAGCAGGATCTAAAGCTGCTTTGGCTATTGCTATACACCTCACTTTACTGTGCAAAGCTTTTGCAATACTAATTGTGATTCAGACACCTCTGCCACACTGCACAGTCAGGCAAGCAATTCCATGATCTCTTTGTAACGATTGTGGAATTCTCTCCGTGATCAGCGCACAACGCGTGCGCTGATACGGCGGAAATCCTCCACAAGCGTATAATTGCAGGAACCCAGCAAAAGGCGCTACGCACCCGTAGAGGGAAATTCCTGTCGGCAGATGGCGCTGAGGAGTGCAGAGGAACCAATCCTCTGTACCTCCACAAATGCCAGACAGGAATTGTACGAAGCGCAGAACGCAATCGCAAGAGAAGCGATTGCGAATGAGAACGAGCAAAGGGACAGGTTGTATGTGTGTGCGCCAATCTAGTCGCCACCCCGCGACAGCGCACACACAACAGCAGATACGAAACAGAAACGCAACCGCAAGAAAGGCGATTGCCAAAAGTGACACAAGGCAGATCAGAACAGAATACGAGGATAGCAAAGGCACAGCAAATCATACAATGGGGAGATATGGAAAATAACAAACGCTAACTGAACGCGAACACCGCACTCATTCGCAACAGTGCACGCGTTCATGCGCGGTCTCTATGTAATAAGCACAATAGAGACAAGCACGCCTAACTAACCATCGACAGACAAACATGTAACAGAGGACGCGAGCGCTTGCTTAACGGTTACCTCACCGAGCCTCCAGCAAGCGTTCGTAGCAGACAAGACAGACACACGAAAACAGGGACAAGCAAGAGATAGGATCCACAGCACTAGCGAAAGTGGCTAGCGCGATCCAGGAAGACAGAACAGAAGGATTCACAGTACTAGCGCAGGATGCTAGTGCGATCCAGGTACAGAGTAGCAGAACAGAAGGATCCACAGCACTAGCGCAGGATGCTAGTGCGATCCAAGGAGACAGAACAGGAGGATCCACAGCACTAGCGCAGGATGCTAGTGCGATCCAGGTACAGAGTAGCAGAACAGAAGGATCCACAGCACTAGCGCAGGATGCTAGTGCGATCCAGGGAGGCAGAACAGAAGGATCCACAGCACTAGCGCAGGATGCTAGTGCGATCCAAGGAGACAGATCAGAAGAGATAGCTAGTAGCAACCGCTGCACCAGCTATACTCCAAGAACAGAGATCAGAACGATTTCCTGTCGACCACCGCTGGGACAGGACAATCGCAACAGAACAAACAAAACAGATAAGCAATCCTAACTGCACTAAGGAAACCTGCCTAGTGCAGTTTCCAGGAATTACTCTAAGCTGATCTTCAAACAGAGAGTAAGGCTGACACTCCTCCAGGAGTGTTTCACGGGAAGGAATCCTTATGACCAGCCAAGCATTGTGGGAAACACATAGTACTTATAGTACACGCCTCCAATGAATGTGGCCAGGCAATTTGCATGACAACGTATGCAAATTCCTCAGCAAGCACAAGCTGCAAAACTGACAGAAACTCTCCTTTCCAGAGTCCTGCAGCATGCAAACCTAACCAATGGTCAAAAAGCTGCCTGCCTGCACAGGCAGCTGAGCAGATCCTTACACTCTTATTAACAGTATTGCAGCTTCCTGGGTCACTTACCAGTTCATTTGATAAATCTACGTAAGACACTAAATGTTAAAATAACCAACACCCAGTCCCAGATTTACCTCACAGGAGCCTATAGGCACAGATGTCCTGGCACCATAGACACCACCGTCCATAAGCCTATAAACCCCCACTGAACTGCAGCGCAAGTGTGCTGGTTGACCCAGCTGTCACTTCTCCCTTACTTCCCTTGCCTTTCATAGGTAGCTACAAGCGTCCCTTAGTATTAGGTAGCCAGAGGTATCCTCAGTATTAAGGAGCTATAGGTACCCCCCCCCCCCCCCCGACTGAAGGGAGATCTGGTCAGTGGAATGCAGAGAGCTGGATGAGTTAACCCTCATTTAGGCTCTGTCAGGACTTCCCTGCATAGGGAAGGATGGAGGGAGGCACTAGGGGAGGGGATTGAGCCGCCTTTCCATTATCAGGCGGCTGTACACATTTGCCTACAGTGCCTTATGGTAAATCCGGCCATGCCAACATCTCTGTTATACATGTACTTAATGTATATCTATAATAGTGTTTGCGCTATTGTATAGGCAGCCAATCACTTCAGTGGATATAAAGAGTTAATTCAAGCATAGAGCACATGACACAGAATTTGCATTACACATGCATTGCACACTTTAGTACAATCTTGTTGCCCAAGAAGAGGGAGCTTGTGTGAACAGTCCCTAAGACTAAAAGAAAACAAAACCCATAGCAGGGCTAGTGCTCATTACTTTTACATTGCCCTGCTAGTCTCACGGCTCTGGCTGTCCTTTTTCTGTAATAGAGTGGGATGTGTGTTCTCCTCCCCTTTAAAGGACTCCTGAAGTGAGAGGGATGTGGGGGCTGCCATATTAATTTCCTTTTAAGCAATACCAGTTGCCTGACACCCTACCAATCTTTCTGGCATCAGTAGTATCTGAATTGGACACCTGAAACAAGCATGTGGTCGAAAGACTTCTCTGTACCGCCGCGGGAGGCTTCGGAAGACTTCAGGAGCACTCGGACGGCTCCATAGTGCGCCTGCATGAGCGCGCTCTTTTGTGCATGCGCAGTACAGAGCCACCCATCTTCAGAAGCACTCAGACTTCTGAAGCCTCCCCGCAGACATTGCTAATTTCAATACATTTTTTGCTAAGTAAGGGTCGGTATTCCAGATGCCCAAGTGTCTGAGATTTCTCTTTGAAACTCGGACTCCATCTGTTCTTTACAAACTACAATTGCTGGTCTGTTTGCATGCCAATGGGACTCTATAGAGAACTTTGCTTCCTGTACCTTTGAGAGCCAGAAATATCTCTCGCTAATGGAGGACTCCATACTGAACACGAATCAAATCAGTGGTGATGCCTCTTCTTTTGGAACAGGAAATTACATTAATTTTAGTGGGAGTAATTTGCTAACAACAGTGTGGCTGCCACTTGAGAAAGAATTGCATGCTGTGGTTGAAAAGTGGCTAACAAATGATGCTGTCTACACTCAGCTATGAATTTATATGCCAACCAGAGCTGGCAAAACGGTACATTAGGCTGCTCTGCCAATCACCACTGAATATCCAGCTTAACTACCTAAAGACAACGTCACGACGATGGGCGTGATCATGGCAGCAGCCCCAGGACCGACTAACGCCAATTGGCGTCAAGTCCTGGGGCTGGCTTTTGCCGCTCGGAGACTGTTAGATGGTGAAACCGCCCTCTATAAACACTGTACAGCGCTACGATTTACAGCAGCGCTGTACTAGGGACAGCTGTACGATCAGGGGTGATCGCCTCTCATAGGCTGAAGCCTATGACAGCCGATCACAGTGATTGGCTGGCGGGTTTAGAAAAAAAAAATGTATTTGAAAAATAATGTAATAAATATTTACAAAAAAAAAACAGCATTGGGGAAGCGATCAGTCCCCACCGAAAGAAAGCTCTGTTAGTGTGGAGAAAGGGGGCGGGATCGCTTGTGTGCTGAGTTGTGCGGCCCTGCAGCTATCAGAATCAGAATCGTTTATTTCGCCAAGCATGACTGGGTCATGCCCGGAATTATTTTTGGCACAATACATATAGCTCAGGGAGAGACATAGATGGAAAGAGACATAAATAGATAGCAGCGACAGCAAATGCATCAAGTTCACATTACATTACAACATTCCGATATAACAATATATGCATCACAGTCCCCAGTGTGACCTGAGGTGCCTGGCAGTTAGTCTTATGGGCCGGTTGGTCCGGTCAGCTGATCAGCCGTAGCGTAGTCCGTCGGGGCCTGAATTGACGGTAGTATGTGGAGAGTATTTAGGAGGTTGACCGCTGAGGGGAAGAAATAATTCCTATGTCTCGCGGTTTTTGTGGAGATGGCCCGTAGCCTCCGGCCCAGTGGCAGCAGGCTGAAGTAGCGGTGGCCTGGGTGTGTGGGATCGTTGGCGTTACTCAGTGCCCTGGATTTCAGGCTTTTGTTGTGTAGTAGAGCAAGTGAAGGGAGGGGGCACCCAATGATCCTCTCCGCTGACCTGATGACCCTCTGTAGTATGTCCTTGTCGCTGGTGGTGGCGCCGGCATACCAGACCAGGATGGAAGAGCAGAGGATCGACTCGATGGTGGTGGAGTAGAAGCTGGTTAGAATTACTTGAGTCATGCCGAACTTTCTCAGCTGACGGAGGAAGTAAAGTCTCTGCTGGTCTTTCCGTTGGGTGGCAGTGATGTTGGGCTTCCAGCTTAGGTCACTGAAGATGGTAGTGCCCAGGAGCCGGGCACAGGGCACCCTGGCTACCTCAGTGCCATCAATATAAATTGGAGGTGGGGTATGAGCAGACTTCCTGAAGTCAATAATTAGTTCAACTGTTTTTTGCAGTGTTAAGCACCAGCCTGTGCTCCTTGCTCCAGTTGCAGATTCTCTCCACCTGCTGACTGTACTCCTGGACATTATCCTTGGTGACAAGGCCAATGATGGTGGTGTCGTCAGCGAACTTGATGACCTTGACAGAGTCTGCCTCAGATCTGCAACTGTTCGTGTAGAGAGAGAACAGTAGTGGTGACAGGACGCAGCCTTGAGGAGCACCTGTGTTCGTGGTTGCAGCTTGGGAGTAGATATCGCCCAGTCTGACGACTTGGGACCTGTTGGTGAGAAAGTCTGTTATCCATAGTAGAAGGCTTGGGTGGACTTCAAGTGCAGCCAGGTCCCGTTGGAGAATGCGTGGGCAGATGGTATTGAAGGCCGAGCTGAAGTCCAAGAGTAGTATCCTAGCGTACGTGTCTGGCCTGTCAAGGTGGTCGTTGATGAGTTCCAGACAGATGTTGATTGCATCATCGGTGGACCTGTTCACCCTGTAGGCAAACTGGTAGGGGTCTAGGTGGGGCAAAGTGGAGAGCTTAAGGTGGGCTAGGACCGCCCGCTCTATGGTTTTCATGATGACGGACATCAGGGCCGCGGGCCTAAAGTTGTTAAGTTCGGAGACCCCTGGTTTCTTGGGGACAGGTATGATGGTGGACCTCTTGAAGCATGCGGGGACCTTGCCTACCTCTAGGGACTTGGTGAATATGGCAGAGAGGATGGGAGCAAGTTGCCGACAGCAGGTTTTTAGGCAGGCTGGAGATACACCGTCGGGGCCGGAGGCTTTCCTGGCATTTAGTGTTGATAAGAGGCGCATGACCTCAGCCTCACTCACCACCGAGGGAGAGGGCAGGCTCCGGATGTTGTTTGCAGGGCACAGAGGAGGGGGAACCAGTGCCAGGTTTCCCTCCGGTGTTACCTGGTTCTCGAGCCTGCAGTAGAATCTGCTGAGTTCTTCTGCTAGTGTCAGGCTGGGTGTTGCATGCTGGGGTTGGGGCTTGTAGTTAGTGGCGGCCTTCAGTCCCTAGCCCTTAAAGCTGCAGTGGCCCATTTAACAAAAAATGGCCTGGTCTTTAGGGGGGTTTAACACTGCGGTCCTCAAGTGGTTAATATGCAGACTGCTACTGCTTGTTATGCTGATCCAGTGGTTTTCATACATCCTGAGTTAATTACCAGAATCAATGGGAACTGTAATAAATGGACAGTAGATGGCACTGTAGGGATTACGTTTATTAGCTGTTAGCCTGTAGTTTGTTTTGCTGCTGCATAGTAGTGTCATGCCAGTTTGTTTCTCTTTTGCTGTTGGTTATATTCACCATGTAAGAAGTCCTACAGCAGTGTTTCTGATCATTAATTAAGACTGTACTCATTTATAGATGACAGTGCTGAGTACCCCCCCTTGTGGGTAACGTTATCCCAAGTATTCCTTGATCCATGTATGTTTGTTAGGAATGCTACATAAGGGCTTGTTCACACTAAGGGCGCTTTTGGCTTTTTTTAAGCGCCGGCAATTTTCAAAATCGCCCTAAATCCGCCTGTGCAATGATTCCCTATGAGAGTGTTCACATATGAACGGTTTGTTTCCGATCCACTCACCAAATCGCTGCCTGTACCATTTTCTGGGTGATTTGCCTCAATGGAAGGCGCTTGAAAAAGTGCTTTATCTAGCGATTTCCCCATCACTTTCATGAATAAATACATTGTATTTATTCATTTCCGGGTGAAAGAGTTCACTTCCTGGCTGACGTTCAGAAGTGACAAAACAGAATCACTCTGCAAAAGCACTTAGAAAGCGCTTTATTAAAAAATCGGAGCTTGCAGTGATTGCGATTTAGGATGTGGACAAGGCCTTATTGTCTATGAATGCTTTCTAAATATTCCCTCATGATTTTATTAAAAAAAAAACAAAAAAAAACCTAGATATTCAGGTTTGCTTAAATATAATTTACAATTATTATAATTTTTTTTACTCTCAAAGCCTATAATAATAAATTGACTGCAACAAGTTCTGGTATTCCCAAGAACCCTCAAGATCCTACAATATTCAAGTAAAGTTCTTCCCCAAAGTCTTGATGATTCCATAGCAGCTAGAATATGCAATGTTGGGCCAGGCTTGCCGAATTATGCTGAAACCCATAGATTTGCCTGACTGCCAGGTCTCCAGTATCTCTTGCATTACCCCAAGGCTTCTTTCACATGGGAGACGGAAGGTGGGCAGTTCACCTTCAGTTAGCTGGTCACGCGCACCAGCCAGGCACTTGCCAGTGCTTGGCATGGGCAGTGGAGAAGTAGCCACAGCTTTGAGCCACACCTGAGCATGGCCCCAGCCAGGGGAGGACTGGCCAGGGGGGAAAGGGGGAGATTTCCCCCCAGGCTGCCTCTCATATAATAATTTAGGGCTGTTACGGTGACTGGTGCATTCAGGTTTTTTGTATAAGGCAATGTGAATCACTAGGCTGGCTGAGGGAAACAAACACCCAATTACAAAGCAATTAGAGGGTGGGCAAGCTGGTAAATATACACAGTATGATTCAGAGCAGACACCTGACTGCAGGGTCCATGGGAAAAAAAATCTGTCTGGTCTCTCACCATTGTTAAAACAACTGCATGTGCACAGCTATATAAGGTATTGTCTAGGCTGAAAAGTTTCAACAGTCCCTAGACTCCAGAAGGGCTGCTTGCAGACAGTCCCTAGACTCCAGAAGGTCCCTAGACTCCAGGATTTGACCGATTTCGGGCGGAAATTAGTTGAATGTATAGAACAGAGGTGCGATCAATGCGATAATCACAAACGATGGAACTCGACGGAAACCCCGGCCGCTGTCCTTCAAAATGTATTATGTGCTCCCCAGTGCCAGTGCTTTTATATTACCTGTCATGCTGTCCCTCGAGCGTCCTTGCTGTATTTCTGCATTGGCGCCCCACGTGACTACCGGCATATAGCACGTGGGGCACGTGTGACGTCATTTGGGCTGGGGCTGCCGAGAAAACGGGCCTCTAGTTTGTGTTTTCCCTCCAGGCTAAAGTGCCCCAGTCCTCCCCTGGCCCCAGCCGTATTCATACATGACATGTTGATGTTTTTTCCTGCCAGATAATGCAACCATATCTCAAACGCTGACACAGGTAGGGCAACAAATGCTGCCATTGCTGCCATATCAATTTATCCCATGCAGTATACAGTATGTTGTAAAGCATCACTCTATATTATCTCAAATATTTTTTCTCTGAAATACTACTAAAGTAAACTGTAAGTGGAAGATGGATAAGGAGGGAGCTATTAAAGGCCACATTTCAAATTTTTTTTTTAAATCAAATGTTATTTGGCTAACTGTTATACTTCTTTGCCACTAAATGTGCAGCAGGGCCAGCACCTGCGCACTAATGCCCAACCAGGAAAAGGGGGCATTTTGCAATAAAGAGGGAAACGGGACCGGGGGCGCAGTGGACATGAGGACTACTTCATATACCTGTCTGCTCCCCCTTTTCTACTTTTTGTTTCAGCTCTGGTATCCTTTGATTTTCCTGGCTGCATGCCTGCAGCAGGTTAAGAGTTTCTGAAACCAAAAATTGGCATCACCCTGGCATTTCAAAGTGATATAGCAACAGCATCCTCCATAATCCTTGCATGTAAGTTTTCCAATCCTTCCTGCAACAACCCTCCCCCCCATTGATATTTACTGTTCCAAATGCGTTGCACCTGCAGCCAGGTTTGTGGTATTCATTAAGAAATTCACAGACACACAAAGTCTAAAAGACATTGTAACAATGAACCCACAAAAAAAAGAAAAGAAAAACAGAGAGCAGCACCAAGCTGAGTCTCCCCCAAGCCATGGCGTAGCTGACTGAAGCCAATCAGAATGTGGAGTGTGGCGTCCACAGACGGGCTGTTCATTTGCAGTGCTGGGCGTGATTTATCTGTGGGATATAGGCAGAGGAGAGAGGATGATGAGGGCCATTAAAATGTAGGGCGATGCTTTTTATGATTGAAGTCTGTATTACAGCGGCCATAAAGCAAGGCAGCGAGCGGCCATTAACATTTCCATCATCAGATCTCGCAGCCTGTCACAAGCGCATAACTCATCTTTACTGCGTCGCTCTATACGCCGGGCCTGATACAATGTCTGAAGAGATACGCAGCATTCACGGAGAGGTGGGGGAAGAGCTTGCTTGGGATGTAATGTCCTTCACGGAATTATTCCCCCATTCTAACCAAACCCTCTTCTCTGCCTCCCTCCCCTTCTCAGCTGCACAATCCTTCACAATCCAGACACATGGGGATGTTCTCTCAGGCAGTGACAGTGCAGTCCTCCACCTAGTGCTCTTCAGCTGTTACACATCATTTCATACAGAGGAAAGGGGACAGCCTGGAACACAGCAAACAGCTCATGCTGCTAACAGGGCTGTCCTGGAGGAGGATAGGAAGCCTACAGGTGATGCCTATGTCAGCTGCAGCCTTTGTTTCACTCTCAAACTTCCTGCAGAGAAAAGACATCTGGAAGCTGACTGGTTGCTATGGAAATGGGAGTTTGGGGATATCCCACTTGGTCTTCACTGACACTGTGCTGCTATAGGACATTCTTCACAGGCTACATCATGTATGTGGGTGTTAAACACTTGCGTTTGACATTTTTTCTTCTTTTATGAAGGCTTGAGTCAGAGGTGTAGCAATAGACAGCTGCCATTGGGCCCCTGAACAATGGGGAAGATAGGTTGTCTCTGTACCCTGTGGCCACAAGACATCACACTTCAGTGGAGTTCTAGGAGTATGTGGCACGCAGGATGCAGTGATGGAGGAAATCAGTGGCTACTAACAGATGCAGAGCTGTACCAAGTGTTGCAGCATCTTTCCCAGACTCTCTAATTACTCAGTATGAAGTACCATACCTGCAGAAGGGACATCACTGGTCACAAAACTCTATGGGGATGGTGGGGGTATTAGTACTTCCACCAGGAAATTTGGGGGACATAGTTTCCCTGCAGTCTGTGCATCTGTGTATGTGCTGGTGGAGAGGGCAGAATTGTAACTATTATTATTTTATTATATTTTCTAGTACACAAATATTTTGTTGTCCTGTGCAGAGTACAACATAGACCAGCCTTTCTCAACCTACAAGAACCCCTACAATTTTTTCGGGTCTTGGGAACCCCTGCACAAAATTGCACCACTTTTATGAATTTTGCCTTCTATGTGCTATTATACACCTCTTAGTTAACAATAGTACCATTGTCCTATTACATATGCAGTAAACACTACCCCATGTTACAAATGCAGCCCCCCCACATATGAAATGCAGCAATCACCTCTACATATGAAATGCAACAATTACTCCATATTGACGTATAGCAATCACCCCACATGAGAATTGTAACAATTACCCCACTGTGCAGTAATCACCCAAAATAAGAACCCCACACAATTACCCCACAGTACAGAAATACCCCCACATATGAAATGCAACAATAACGTCATAGTGCAGCAGTCACCCTACATAACCCCACCTGGGCTTGTCTCTGCCACACTTACTGCTCTCACTTCTGTTTAAAAGATAATGGGCACTTAAAGGGAACCTTAACTGAGAGGGATATGGATTTTTCCTTTTAAACAATACCAGTTGCCTGGCAGTCCTGCTGATTTCTTTGGCTGCAGCAGTGACTGAATCACACACCTGAAACAAGCATGCAGCTAATCCAGTCTGACTTCAGTCACCTGATCTGCATGCTTGTTCATGAGCTGTGGCTAAAAGTATTAGAGACACAGGATCAGCAGGAGAGTCAGGCAACTGGTATTATTTTAAAAGGAAAAATCCATATCCTTCTCAGTTTAGGTTCCCTTTAAGCTGTCCAGTAGGAGAGCTTAGTGATGTGCTGCGGATTAGATCATTCCACCGGTTGTATCAATGGAAGAGGGGGACTATTTTGGCCCACGAAAATGGTCAAGTGGGACTATTTCGTCCTGCAGAAGTGGCAAAAAATGCTGTGGAACTCCTGAAGGGCTCTGACGGAACCCTAGAGCTCCACTGGGCTGCAGTAAAGAATTGATGATATAGACAATAGTGGATAGTTACATTAACAATGCAAAACATCTATGTGGAACTTGCTATGAAGTGGTCTGCCCCCTGTTGAACAATAATCATAAATCACAAACAATCATCAATGGCATCAGAGGTTTTTTGAACAATATTTAAACACGAAAATTAAAACATAACTTTTGCTACCGTCATTTACTAAAACTGCATTATAGTCTTGTATGAACAATATTTCATGAAAAGGCCATTATCATGATGCTAAAAATATCTCCATTTCTTCATAACAAGCCTTGTTTTAAAGATATGGAGATGTTTTCAAAGGTCAAGTTCGCGGTGCAGCCACTGCAGTGTGCCGCATCCACATGTCAGATTTATGGTCTTCCTTCCGGCAATGCACATGTCCCAATACACGGCATTTCTCTGCCATTTACTTGTAACGCAGGCAGACATGCATTGTCTGGTGGTAGCACACTGCTTGGCTCATGTCATTACATCGAAACCCAGCACACTGCAGAGCCAACTGTGAATGGGCCCATTGTGGGACCATTGCAGTGTGTTGCTGTGCGATAATAACATTGTAACATGTATAGTATGAATGCATACTATCAGTGGCGTGACTACAATTCATGGGGCCCCCCAGCTGAACTTTGATGGGGCCCCCCATACCCTTTACAGCCCTGAAGCCCATCTCACGAGGGTCATAAAACAAGTCTGGCCATCATGATCTTCACACCCACAACAAGTGAAGCCACAAAACACCTGATCTGAAGTATTGTCCCTTTATTGGAGGAAGGGAAAGTTAGTAGTTTGAGCCTCGTTACAGCTTTGCCCCTCCTCCCCCATGATTACAGGGGCTGCTTCCTTCTTGTCACACCCCTGCACACTAGAAAGGGAAAGCAAACCTGTGCAATTGTGAAGACACAAATGTACTTACTGCAATCCCCCACCACCTCACTGTGCCAGCACTGGGGCCCCCCAAAGCAAGCAGCTGTGCTCCTGTACATGACTGAGCGCAGCCACACTGCACAGGGTGGCTCATGCCTGCACAGTAACATGGAGCCGCCACTCGGGCTCAGCGGTAACAGCCAAGCTCATTCAGCATCGTGCTGCTGCGCTGCTTGTGCTCTGTCCACAAGGGTTTATCAGAGAGCTTTGAGGGTTCCAGCACTAGAACGGCAAAGTAAAGGGGGATGGGATCCTCCAGAGGCTTCCCTCTTCTGAGGTAAGTATCCAAATTGAGCACCTTTTTCCTTCAGGTACACTTTCAGATTTAATCTTTGTGTTCATATGTATGGTTCAATAAAAGCCGCATGCCATTTATGATTGGTTGTGATTGATAACAATTCAGATCTACATAAAACAGTGATCCAGGCAGATACATACATGAATAAAGGGAAGTAAATTATATCTAACAATGCAGTTACATATTTACGTAGGAGCAAACCCTACCCTATACATCTCTGGGAATTTTCTATGCAGTGTACTCTAGCTGTACATTGCTGTGTCCACTCCTATCTTAGTAGTCTGAGGGAGTCTGCTATTGTCCATGTCCAAGTGTGCCTAAAGGTGGCCACACACGATACAATAAAATGATCCGATTTTACAGCAATTCGAGAAAAACGATCGGATCTCCTGAAAAGATCGAAAGCTTTTTTTTTCATTCGACTGAAAAATCTGATCGGATTTCCCGTTTTCTTCGATTTTTATCTATCCAGAATGCCAGATATTTTTCTTCAATCTTTCCAAAGATTGTATGGTGTGTGTTAGATTGTCAATTTATTAATATACACACCCTAGCAATTGTGTCAGAGTTTCCAATATTTTTTATCATAATTGGGGGAAAATTGAACATAGGTGTGTGTGGTACATTGGTCATATTTTTTAAATGTTACAATTAGTCAGAAAAATTGATTGAAATTCTTAAATTGAACAGATATTTAAAAAATTGTATGGTGTGTGGCCACCTTAAAGGTGCAGACCCCAAGGACATTTTCCTATTGGGCCTTGTGAATTATAGTTACACCTCTGACTGAGATCAATAATGACTGTAGCTATTATTGAATGCTAGAGTTACTTAATAAGTATGTACAGTAAATGTGTAGGCTCACTGCTGACATTTACATGTGTTTTTCAGCCTTGGCTTTGATGCTTTGCTCTAGCAGAGAGAAACCTGCTGCCCACAATAGGCACAGGCCCACCTTGCACTGGATGCCAGAACACATAAAAAGTTAGCGGCCTGCTAAGCTTGCTTTTATGCTTAGCGCTCTTATTAAAGAAAAAGTCTGAACCTTCTGCCAAGGTTTGTATGAGCTGGTGAAAGACAGCAACAATCCAGCTTGTTTTCAGCAAGCAAACCTGCAGTCATGTTTCAGAAAAACTACAAAAACCCACTCGGCCTAATACCTCAAAATAAGACATGAACACAATTCCAAATATCTCCTGTAATTCCACTTTTTCACATGGATGTGTGTAAAGGAAACCTTCTACCCAGGGCCGGTTCAAGTAGCAATTGGGCCCTAGGGAAAAATTAGCCTGGGGGACCCCCAAAGGACACCCCACGACCAAAAAGCATCATTAGGGTTCCTTTGTTGCAGGCAAATCTCCCTCCTGGGCCCCTGAGCTGGCTGCTGACCCTCCCCCAATCACCTTCCAACTTAACTGTGCTCCCTAGGACCTCTGCAGTGTCTATGTCAGTGTAGTGTCTCACCTGCCCGCCAGCACAGATGAGAGGCTACTCTTCCAAATACTCTGCAGAGTCCCTGGGGAGCAACAGATAAGACGGGGGAGGGAAACCTTGGGGGCCCCTACGGGCTTTGGGGCAATTGCCCATTTTTTCCTATGGTAGCTCTGGCCCTGCTTCTACCAGCCCCCTGCAGGCATCCTGTGCCTACGCTGTCATGTCCTGTCACCCACAGTGCACCTCTTTCAACCGCATGCGTGGCCCCAATCTGCACACCTCCTGATGCGCAGGCGCAGTTTGGGAAAATCTGTAATGTGAATGCTCAGCAATCGAGGACATGCATGTCGACTCGCTGAGGGGACTGGAGCGTTGCCCAGTGACAGCGCAGACACAGGGCGCTGCAGGGGGATGGTAGAAGCCCCAAGTAAGTTAAGTTTTGGTTTTGTTTTTTAATTTGCTTTATGTTCATTCATGTTTGGCTATATTTCTAATGTCAAAACAATGTATATTTATCATCTGTATGTGGCTATAGCTCAGCAAACAGTCTCTCCCCGAAATATACAATTTGATTGTTTGCAGAGCAGGAAAACTGTTTGTTGAGAAGGGTGAAAAGAATTGCTCAGTGTGGCAACTACTGATCATTAATCTATTGTCTCGTGAAAGCTAGTGCAGATTGATTCATAAGACTATATTGCAAGGTCTAACTATATGGCCTTTTAAAGCTAGATCGACATAGGGGAATTTCTATGCTGTTTGAACCTTAGAATAATGTTATAGACTGTATATTTAAAAAAAAAAATTTTTTTGGTCTATCTTTCATTTTTCTCTTTATTAACTGGTTCTGGTCCGACGCAGTACGAATCTACATCCAGCAGGTGGTGCTGCGGCCCTGACTGGACGTAGATTCAACGTCACAGCCGCCGTCCTCCGCTGTCTGCAGCCTCCGCAACTGGCCCCAGTAAGTTATCCAGTTGGGGTCAGTCGGGTCAGACGCAGTCGGGCTGTGCATCTTGCTCCCATGGCTGGGAGCATTCTGCACCTGCACGGTACTACTGTGCAGATGCAAAACGCTCCCGGCTACGGGAGTGCAGCGGGGGAGTGCGCACAGCCAGCCTGCGTCTGTGCAGTATGCCCCGGACCGGAGGACTTTCCGTGGAAATTTGCAGAGCCTGCAGGCAGCGGAGGAAGGCGGCGTGGGAGTGATCTGGCCAGAAGGGGCTGGAGGAAGCCCCAGGTATGTATACATTTTTGATATCCCCCCATCTCAGGTTTACTTTAACCACTTGCCGACCGCACGCTTATACCATGCGTCGGCAAAGTGGCAGCTGCAGGACCAGCGACGCAGTACTGCGTCGCCAGCTGCAGGCTGATTAATCAGGAAGCAGCCGCTCGCGCGAGCGGCTGCTTCCTGTCAAATCACGGCGGGGGGCTCCGTGAATAGCCTGCGGGCTGCCGATGGCGGCTCGCAGGCTAAATGTAAACACAAGCGGAAATAATCCGCTTTGTTTACATTGTACGGTGCTGCTGCGCAGCAGCGCCGTAAGGCAGATCGGCGATCCCCGGCCAATCAGCGGCCGGGGATCGCCGCCATGTGACAGGGGACGTCCTGTCACTGGCTGCACAGGACGGATAGCGTCCTGTGCCGCCATGTGACAGGGGACGTCCTGTCACTGGCTGCACAGGACTGTGCAGCCTCGATCGCCGGGGGGGGGGGAGCAGGTAGGAGAGGGAGGGGGGAATTTCGCCGTGGAGGGGGGCTTTGAGGTGCCCCCCCCGCAACACCCAGGCAGGCAGGAGAGATCAGACCCCCCCTGCACATCATCCCCATAGGGGGGAAAAAAGGGGGGCAATCTGATCTCTCTGCCTGCAACCTGATCTGTGCTGGGGGCTGCACAGCCCACCCAGCACAGATCACTCAAAACAGCGCTGGTCCTTAAGGGGGGGTAAAGGGTGGGTCATCAAGTGGTTAAAGGATAAAAGGGCTGAAACAAATAGGAGAAACGGGGAGCAGGCATGTATGGGGAGCTGTCCTGATGGCCACTGCTCCCCCCTTCTCCTCTGTCCCCTTCTTTCTTAACTAAATGAATGCCCCCCAGTAGCCTCTCCTGGGTCAACAGAATCGTGCATCAGTGCGCAGGCGCTGGCCCCGGCTGCACACGTCCTACAGCACTTGACCAAGGCCGGGAAGAGGGAGGAGCATATCTGGCTACCATAATGGGTGATTGCTAGGGTGCTGTTCCACATCAAAAGCGTTTTTCTGCAATTTTTTGTGCACTAGCATTTTGAAAAGTGCCTGGTTAATGTAATCATATGGACTATGTTATAATGGAGTGATCTATTGATTTTTTTTTTTAAAAATCGCAAAACTGCTTTATGTAGCATTTTTGTGACAACTGCAATTTGGTAAAAAGTATGCAAAAGGACTGAGAAAATCGCTTTAAAATTATTTGCTAAAGTCACTCCAATATTGCTAATCACAATCAAAGGTTTTTGGTGTGAAACAGCCCTACTGTATTACATGAACAAAGCACATTGCTGGAACCAAAGCTGGCATTTCCAGGTAATATCCAATTAAAGGTGGTCATATGTGATACAATCAAATCGATCGATTTTCAAGGTTTTTTAAGTGATTGAATTGAAAGAAAATCAAAAAGAAAAAAATGTTTTTTGATCAGGAAAGAACAAACGATTTTCCTGTTTTTTTTCTATAAAGATCTGATTATGCTGGAAAAATCAGGCTGATTGCTTCTATATCTTGAAAGAGAAGTTCTGTACACATCAAACAAACGTTGGTTCAGGCAACACCTTTAATGACTACTGTACATACAGTGGGATGCGAAAGTTTGGGCAACCTTGTTAATCGTCATGATTTTCCTGTATAAATCGTTGCTTGTTACGATAAAAAATGTCAGTTAAATATATCATATAGGAGACACACACATTGATATTTGAGAAGTGAAATGAAGTTTATTGGATTTAAAGTGTGCAATAATTGTTTAAACAAGATTAGGCAGGTGCATAAAAATGTATTGAAATCAATATTTAGTAGATCCTCCTTTTGCAGAAATGACAGCCTCTAAACACTTCCTGTAGGTGCCAATGAGAGTCTGGATTCTGGTTGAAGGTATTTTGGACCATTCTTCTTTACAAAACATCTCTCACACCACAGATTTTTAATTATATTCAGGTCTGGGGACTGAGATGGCCATTACATAACGTTGTACTTATTCCTCTGCATGAATATCTTAGTGGATTTTGAGCAGTGTTTAAGGTCTTTGTCTTGTTGAAAGATCCATCCCCTGCGCAGCTTCAGCTTTGTCACTGATTCCCGGACATTGGTCTCTAGAATCTGCTGATACTGAGTGGAATCCATGCGTCCCTCAACTTTGACAAGATTCCTAGTCCCTGCCCCAAAGCATGATGGAACAACCACCATACAGTGAGATGCGAAAGCTTGGGCAATCTTGTTAATCGTCATGATTCTTATGTATAAATCATTGGTGGTTACGATGAAAAATGTCAGTTAAATATATCATACAGGAGACACATACAGTGATATTTGAGAAGTGAAATAAAGTTTATTGCATTTACAGAAAGTGTGCAATAATTGTTTAAACAAGATTGGGCAGGTGCATAAAAAATGTATTGAAATCAATATTTAGTAGATCCTCCTTTAGCATAAATTACAGCCTCTAAACACTTCCTGTAGGTTTCAATGAGAGTCTGGATTCTGGTTGAATGTATTTTGGATCATTCCTCTTTACAAAACATCTCTAGTTCATTCAGGTTTGATGGCTTCCGAGCATGGACAGTTTTCTTTAACTCACACCACAGATGTTCAATTATATTCAGGTCTGGGGACTGCGATGGCCATTCCATAACATTGTACTTGTTCCTCTGCATGAATAACTTAGTGGATTTTGAGCAGTGTTTAAGGTCTTTGTCTTGTTGAAAGATCCAGCCCCTGCGCAGCTTCAGCTTCGTCACTGATTCCCGGACATTGGTCTCTAGAATCAGCTCATACTGAGTGGAATCCATGCATCCCTCAACTTTGACAAGATTCCCAGTCCCTGCCACACAGCCCCAAAGCATGATGGAACAAACACCATACAGTGAGATGCGAAAGTTTGGGCAATCTTGTTAATCGTCATGATTCTTATGTATAAATCGTTGGTTGTTACGATAAAAAAATGTCAGTTAAATATATCATATAGGAGACACACACAGTCATATTTGAGAAGTGAAATGAAGTTTATTGCATTTACAGAAAGTGCGCAATAATTGTTTAAATAAAATTAGGCAGGTACATAAATGTGGGCGCTGTTGTCATTTTATTGAATACAAAACCTTTAGAATGAATTATTGGAACTCAAATTGGCTTGGTAACCTCAGGGACCCCTGACCTACTTACACAGGTGAATCCAATCAAGGTAAAGAGTATTTAAGGGGGTCAATGGTAAGTTTCCATCCTTTTTTAAATTTCTCTGAAGAGTAGCAACATGGAGGTCTCAAAACAACTCTCAAATGACCTGAAGACAAAGATGTGCCTGCGCATTACGCTCCTGGTGACATCGGTGGGGGCCCCGACTGATGTCACCAGGAGCGTAATGTGCAGGCACAGACCATACTGGGGTTGTGCTATACACTCCTGGTGACATCAGCGGGAGCAAGAACACAGCAACGCAGGCATAGTGGTTTTCAGACTTTAAAGTCTGAAATTCCAGAAGTGAATAGGAGGCGGGGCCGGAGCATCGGTGAGTTGCTGCGGGGGCACAGGATGTCTGCGGGGCATCAGTGAGTGGCTGCACAGGCACAGGATTTCTCTGAGGGACCATTAGAAGCCTCGGGTAAGTTCAACTCATTTTCCCCCGACCGCCTTACAGTATTTCTTTAAGTTTCTTCTTCAGGCATGATACAGAAATGGTTCTGGACCATTCAAAAGCAATCAATTGTACGGAGATGACTCAGTTCTGTATCATGCCTGAAAAAGAAACTTAATGTTGTGAAAGCTTGCAAGAAAACTATGTACAGTTAGCCATTAAGGGTATAACCTGAAATAACATTTGTTGGTTTGATGTTGGCAGATCTTCTCTACTGGACGATTCCTCACTGATAAAGAGGTTTTTACCTAAAATACTGTTGTGACCTCTTATCCTAATCAAGCCAGTTAGATACTGTGTTAAGCTCAGGGGCATAGCAAAAGGGGTTGTAGAGGTTGCGACCGCATCGGGGCCCTTGGGCCAGAAGGGCCCTGAAGGGCCGTCCTTCAACTACAGTATTAGCTCTCTATTGGTTCTGTGCTCATAATAATCACTTCTATAGATATTTTGAATAGTGATAATCATTAGCAAACTGTTTCCCATCCCCTTCTGGCACCTCTGACACGGTAGTTGCCATTGGCAGGTTTTGGTGGGCTGTATCAATTGTTTTGTATCGAGTGCTTGGGGGGCCCCATTGTAAAACTTGCATCTGGGCCCATAGCTCCTTAGCTACGCCACTGGTTAAGCTTCAATCATAGCATGGTCAGATCTGTGGCTCTGTCTAGTCTCCCTTGCATATTCAGCAGTAATGCACTGTGGGTGAAATCATATGCTCACTCCAACCTGAATAGTTACAAATACCTTCTATTTTAAGAAGGCAAAATTTTACAAATTCCCTCCTTACCCAGCCCCTTCCAATGAGTCATGCTGATGGCACTCTATGTACATATCCTCTGTTCTCCTCGGGCTTGCTCTGGACATCTCTGAACACAGAGAACAGCTGTCTTGACTCTGCACACACAGAGCTGGCACTGGCAGGCAGCACAACTCATTAGAAGGGAAGGGGTACAGTGGAAATTAGCCAAGAGGTGACTCATTTTGCAATGTAAACAGTAGCATGATATAAAGTTGTATTTTAGAAGAGAACCAAAATCAGTAATACAAGTGTTTTGCATTACTGATTGGAGTCTTGTTTTAAGATATTTTAATACTTAAAGAGAACCAGAGACGTTGGGAAAAATATTTTATACATACCTGGGGCTTCCTCCAGCCCTATAAGCCTGGATCGCTCCCACGCCACCGTCCGCTGCTGCCTCTATCTGCCGGTAATGAGTCCTGTAATTTCCGCCGTCCTCCGCTGCCTATATTGCCGGTATTGGGTCCTGTCACTTCCGACGCGGCCAATTTTCCGCATGCACAGGGGTTCCCTCCATATCCTTACGAATGAGCCCCCATACTACGCAGGCGCATGCGTAAGGATATGTGCATGCGGAAAATTGTCCGCATCCACCGGAAGTGATGGGACTTGGTAGCGGCGATAGAGGCAGCGGAGGACGGCGACGTGGGAGTGATCCAGGCTTATGGAGCTGGAGGAAGCCCCAGGTATGTATAAAAGCTTTTTAATTTTTTTTATTAGCTTCGTCTCTGGTTCCCTTTAAAGCCCATCTTTACTTTAAAAGGTTTCCCCCTCCTTCCTGCTCCCTAAACTGACTCCTCTCTCCCAAAATCCCCACCCCCCATCACATCACCCCTTAGATTCTTAGACTCTTTAAATTTAGTGCTACAATGTAATAAAATGATTGCTACACTCCAATTAATTTCTGCTTAAAAAGAGGAATTAAACTGCTTTTGTCTGTTTACAAATCACAAGTTCCCAAAGTACAGTTGATCTGCACTGAAAGCTGCCATTGTAATTTATTACATATTCTGAGTCAGGGCTCTGGCTTTTTATAAAAGAATGTTACTAATTTTATATTTGGTGATAAATAAATGATATATGTTTTATTTAATAGTTTTTCTTCCTTTTACTTTAGTGAGTAGTTTATAATTTTACATAGTGGTTGTATTTAAATATTACAATGTAACTATCCAGTGAGAATGTGTCTTCTCCTGTGTACACTGTACTGGTTTGTATTCAGCCGAGACACTGCTAGGAGGGTTTTTATTATCTTGTTTTCTTATCAGCTACTACTGTAATCACTTCCTCAAGTTCGGCAAGAGCGCAAAGCTTCCTACCAAAGATGAAAAACTGTGTTTAATTGTTTTAATGTGTTTTTGCTACCGGTGTTTTTCTGGTAGTACCTTTTTTGCTGTAAATAATCTCGTAGGCCTGGTGCACACCAAAAACCGCTAGCAGATCCGCAAAATGCTAGCAGATTTTGAAACACTTTTTCTTATTTTTCTGTAGCGTTTCAGCTAGCGTTTTGCGGTTTTGTGAAGTGTTTTTGGTGTAATAGATTTCATGTATTGTTACAGTAAAGCTGTTACTGAACAGCTTCTGTAACAAAAACGTCTGCAAAACCGCTCTGAACTGCCGTTTTTCAGAGCGGTTTGCGGTTTTCCTATACTTTATATTGGAGGCAGAAACGCTGCCGCAATCCAAAATCTGCAGCAGCCCGGGAGTTTGCGTTTCTGCAAAACGCCTCCCGCTCTGGTGTGCACCACCCCATTGAAATACATTACCCAAGTGTATCTGCAGCCGCAATCGGATCGCAAAACGCAGCCGAACCGCTCTGGTGTGCACCAGGCCTTAGAGCAAAGAAGAAATGCTGAGTTTCATACCACTTTAATGAGATCCCCTTTTGAAAAAGCCCTCCAACCGTTATTGTGTTCACCTGCAGCCACTGTATAGACCTGATAATGAAGCGGGTAATAACTGTGCATCATTTTAGTGTGAATATATGTAATCCTGTTTTTTCTAATAATTGTCTTTTATTGAGATAAGCCACAAATTGCTTTTAAAGTTTTTATACTTTTGGGGACACCTCTTCACTCCTGCTACATCATCTCCCCAGTCTAGGGGACCCCCCCAGGATACTTACTCACACATACAGGAGTCTTCTATTTTTTGGAAAGCAACCATCTATACCGCTAGAAAATACCACAATCCCGAGACGGTTCTTCTCCACACACCCTCTACTGTGGTTAATTTAAGAGAAGGAGGAGATTAGTGATCAATCGGCACATGATGTTAGACCAGCAGTTTGAGGATAACAGGTGCTGTGGTTGTGCCTCCAGAACCAGCATTAGACGAGGGAAGTAGTAAAGAAAAATAGATCCAGGCATAAACCAGCTATGCAGCATGTCACTTTTTGTTTAATCCTCACACCAACTGACATAGCAACAAGTGTGGCCTGACAGCCGTTTCGCAGGTTAGTCCTGCTTTGTTAGAGGCAACAAATATAAGAAAAAGCATCGATCCTGCGAAATGGCTGTCGGCTGTCAATACTTCCCTCGCTCTACTGTGTTTGCTTGGCTCATAACCCCGTTTAGTAAGTATCTGTTTTTATTGCATACCTTCACCATATATCACGCTTACTTCACTATATTGGTGCTCTTGGTTGTTTATTTGTGTTTTCTGTCTCTTGGAAGCTCCATCTCCTGCGCCCCACCCTTCAGTTCTATTACTGCGCCTGCTAGAGTTGTACTTCTCAATGCAGTAAAAAGCTATGTGGCCATTACAGAAAAAACGTGGAAGGGGTCAACAATGCGCACTCAGGGAAACACAGGCTGCTGCCCCCTCCTGTCTCCTGCCTGACAATTTCTTGTATCTTAGGACTGGTATCTTTTGTGTTTTAACGCTAGCTTTTGAAGGCTTTTGGGAAGCATTCAAGACTACCGGCAGTGGCGTAGCAATAGGGGGTGCAGAGGGTGTGACCACATTGGGGCCCTTGGTTCAGAGGGACCCCATGGGGCCCACTCTCATCCACAGTATTAGCTCTTTATTGGTCCTGTTCTTGTAATAATCACTTCTATAGATGCTTTGAATAGTAGTAATCATTAACACGCAGCTTCCCATCTGCTTCTTGCACCTCTGACACAGTGGTTGCCCTTGAGTGGTTTTGGTGCGCCATATCAATTATTATGTATAGCATGCTTGGGAGGCCCCAATGCAAATCTTGCACTAGGGTGCACAGCTTCTTAGCTACGCCACTGACTACTGGTTAGGGTTCCTACACTGATTTGCCAGTGTTTAACGTCTCTGAAAGCAACATGTTGCTTTTGAGATGAGACACTGGGATCTACCGCCAGGCTTTCATGAAAGCCTGCAAAAGCCGGTTCAGAACACCTCCATTCACTTCAATGGGACGGTGGTTGTTCCTGATAAACATTGCAGCCAAAATGTCACTTTAAACACCGGCAAACTGTCCATCTGAACCAGCCCTTATGGTGAAAAGAGGGGGAGGAGCTTAGCTAGCCAGGTGTAACGATTGGTATCAGCACGCAGAGAGAATCTGATTATTGGCGATCTGCAGTACCACTAAGAATGCAGATATACGCCTGATTATCGATGATCTGCAGAATCAGCGATAATACAGATGTATTACTAACCTCTGGACACCAGAATAGTGAGAGTGTTTGGTGTAACAGTAACAACTCTGAGTGGAGACCACCAGAGGAGCTGGCGGCCTAAGACTCCTGAGGAATTCACCCCTGACTGTGGGTGATATTCCTGTAGCCTGTGGACCCCTGGGCGAGGGACCAAGGCTGGGTTGCAGGAAGCCCTGCAGCTAATATGAAAGGTTTTGCCCTGAACTGGGCTAACGTAATACAGTAATAGCACAATCCTAGTCTGGGGTGTGAGGTCCGTAGTCACAACACCCTGGAACTAGTCTGGAGCATAACATAAATGATAATACAATTCCCTAGTCTTGGGTGTGAGATCCGTGATCATCAACACCCTGGAACTAGTCTGGAGTATAACATAATTGATAATACAATTCCCTAGTTTTGGGTGTAAGGTCCGTGATCATCAACACCCTGGAACTAGTCTGGAGTATAACATAAATGATAATACAATTCCCTAATTTTGGGTGTGAGGTCCGTGATCATCAACACCCTGGAACTAGTCTGGAATATAACACAAAGACAGTACAGTTCCCTAGTCTTGGGTGTGAGGGCCTTGATCTCAACACCCTGGAACTATGCTAGAGAATACACAGAAGATACACAGTATTCCTAGTCTGGGGTGTGAGGGCCTTGATCTCAACACCCTGGAACTGGTCTAACAAATAATAACAGTATAAGGTAATCTGGCTCAGTGTGACTTCCCAGGTCCACCTGGTTTAAACACACTGTGGGATCTGACTAAGGTCTGAATGCTTCCACAAAGTGTTTGCAATGGCAGACAACCAGCAACTGACAAGCAAGCAGAATATATAGTAGCTGAACTCTGCTGCCCCGCCCGAGCCACTCAGCCAATCATGAGTCCAGCAGGAATCAGCTGATCGTCCTGATCAGCTGACACTTCCCCTGCTGGTATAAAGATCCTGACTTCTGGCCCGCGCGCGCGTAGCTCTTCATCCATCTATGTGGACTAACAGACCCAGCCACTCCAAAGGCACGCTGCTGCATACAAACCGCCAACTTGGACGCGGAAACAGCCTCTTTGCTGTTAGAACATGCGGCGGCTTTTCCGCGTTCTGCCACACTACCACTCGCGTGCCTATGCGTGCAAACCGCCGCGTTGGACGCGGAATCAGCCGCCTTGCTTTCAGCACACGCGGCGGCTTTTCCGCGTTTTCTCACACCAGGCCAACCAGCCAGGTCCTTTTAATGTGTTTATTGCTATGACGTGAAGTTGAACTTGGGCTTTAAACAGCAGGATCAGTATGACTTTTATACTATTGTGATTGAAGATTTATAGAAAAAACAACAACAACACAAAAAAACAACAACACATAACAGATGTATGCATAGGCTTGCCATGTGGAACCAGGGGCATAACTAAAAATCATGGGGCTCCCCAGCAAAACTTTAAAGTGCCCCCCCCCCTAATGTTCACACTCTTAACCCTTGCCTGTCCCTAGTGACCCTCACAGCCTGGAGGCCTGTCTTGCAAAGGCCATACAACAAGTGTGGACATCATAATCTTCACACTCACAACCGATGCAGCCACCAAAACACCTGATCTGAAGGATGGACCCCTTTAGTGTAGGGAGTGAAGTAGTAGTTGGGGCCCTCTACAGCTCTGGGCTCCTGTGACCATAGGAGCTGCTTCCCTCTAGTTACACTTCTGAGTGGAACCCCAGACATTTGGAATAAAAACAGCAATATGGAGTAAACAAAAATCTAATTTCTCCTGGAAGGCTGTGCTGGTCCTGATCCGTCTCCTGCTGTAGCTGTGGCCACTGGAGACCCTCTGGTTGGGTCGCGTCTTCCCAGATAATCCCCATTCCTCAAAGGTACTTTGGTAAGGTACTGGGAGGCAAGGACTGGCAGGACTGCTACCCACTCACTAATCTACAGGATGGGCAACAAGGGGTTATTCTGCCTGAAGACTAATCTAGCTTCCATCCCAGAATGCAACAGAAGCCTGTAAAACAGTCATTACCCTTTTCAGAAGTGCTGTAATGTGACAAGGCTATAGATGAAGACTTTACATTTGGCTGCAGGCTCACTTTAATGCTATAACATACAATGACATTCTAGTGAACTGTGGGATTACAAGTTTGCAGCAACAGTTTGCAGAGGGGCTCTTCCAGGCTGACAATGCCCCTGTGCACAAAGCAAGGCCCATAAATAATGGTTTACCTTCCTTGCTTCCTTCCCTCCCTCCATCATGCATTATCTCTCTCCCTCTCTCTCTCTTTCCCATCATTTGCGATAAATGGACAGTAAATAGAAAGGATTATGGCACTAGTATGCTTTCAAAAGTATTAGAATGACTTATAATATCAATGTTAGAAGTTCTCAGGAAATAATATGTTCGCTACATATATGCCTCCCCCCGCCCCCCTCCCTCGACCCAATTCTTATCCCTACCATGTGCCCCTGAAAATAAGACAGTGTCTTATATTAATTTTTGTACCAAAAGTTTTGCTAGGGCTTATTTTCAGGGGATGTCTTATATTTCTATGAACACACAAGTTCCTGTGCTGTGTGTCCTCCTGCCCTCCCATTGTGCTGCCTCTTCCTCTGCTGGATCCACCTCTTGTGTGCCCCCCTTGTACTTTTAGTGTCCTCCAGGTGGACCCCTCTATGCCTGTGTCCTCCTATCCCCTGTCCTCCTGTGTCCTCTGTTGTGTCTTCTGCTGTCCCTTATGTCCTTCTGGAATCCCTCTTCATCCTCTCCTTTCCCCCAGCTCCATGCTGCTGTGTCCCTGAACTTCAACCTATGTGGAAGAAATACGGCAACCTGTGTTTCTACTGAAGACAATGGTCTCCCAGGTGGGACCATCGCTCCGTTACTGGGCCAATCACTGGACTTGCTGTCGCTGAATAGCAGTGAATGCAGTGACTGGCTCAATGATGGAGCCATGGTCCCACTCCCGAGACCATGGGCTCTAGTTAGAACACAAGTTGCCATACTTTTTCCCCTTACTGCTGCTAGGGCTTACTTTAATGGCAGGGCTTATATTTCAAGCATGGACAAAATTCCTGCCAGGCCTTACTTTCTGGGAATGTCTTAATTTCAGGGAAAGAAGGTATTACTATTATATCTAAGGCCCCGTTCACACTTGCGTTTTGGCATGCAAACGGACCGGATCCGGATCGGATCAGAACCTGATCCGGATCAGAACCGTTAGGTTCCGATCCGGATCCGGTCCATTTGCATCAGGCATGCATCAGGCTGCCATCCGGATCCGTGGGGTAAAAAAATAACAAAATTACCATAAAATTGTTGGGGTCTGCAGAAGGTGCACCTGGTGCACCTGTAGAATCAGGTCCTCCGCTGTAGGCCTCACCTTCACCTCCGACATACTGCCAAAACAGCTCCAGCACGTGTGTCACTGCTGCTCCACTCCAGATACGCTGAGCTCATGTGTCCCCATCCGAAATGGCCGCTATAAATACGCATAGGAAGTGGGGTAGAACGTCCGGTGTTTGTTTCCAGTGTGTTCTGTGCTTCCGTTTCCCATTGCTTTCATATTTCCGGATGGTGCAGTCAGGCTCCGGTCCGGGTGCGTGGGCCGGATGGTCCGGACCGAAAAATAGCGCATGTTGGAAAAGCGTCCGGAGTCCGGCTCCGGTCCAGCTCCGTACTGTACGGAACGGCCGCGTGTGAACGTCCGCATAGCCTTTGCATTGCTATGCGGAAAGTATGTTCCGTTTGTACAGTATACGGTCCGGATCCGGCCTGGTGAATCCGGACAGGGAACGCTAATGTGAACCGGGCCTAATGCAAAACTTCAAACAACAGGAGAGTCTCCCCGCACTCACTACAATCCAGAGAAATGAAAACACACTCAGTGCTAATGCTTAATAAAACTGTGCCTCCATGTAAGATGTTGTAGACAGTCCAACCATGCACTTCAACAGAAGCGTGGGCATCAGTGATCCCTGCAATTGATTTATTGCACTCAAGTGTTTAAATAGTAAGTAGCACAGATATAAAACCTTTAGTACATCACCCGACCAGATGACCCACTGGTGTTAAAGTGACCCTGAGCTCAGAGCTTATTCTCTGCTCTAAAAAATAAGCAACAGCATAATAGCCTTTAAAGAAAACATTTTTTTGTTACAGCTAATACAAATCCTGCAATAAATAATCTGGACTTTGTCTACTTCCTGCTTTCATGGAAGCAGACATATTGTTAACATCCTGCGTTTACCATCAAGCTCTCTGCCGTGACAGCTGACACAGCTGAGGGATCAAGTGACAACTTGTGCTTAGTCACACATGAGGGGAAATTAGACAGGCTAAACTATCTAAATACATACACGGGGCATTTCTACTGTATATGTTTTCCTTCTGTCTTGTGCAAGAGTTCAGGTCCACTTTAAAGTGGTCTGAAACTCTGACATACTACTTTTTATTACCCATCCAGTTACCATATTTGCTTTTGTGCACAAGTAATATTGTCTGTTTACAAATTACAAGTTCCCAAAGTACAGTTTATCTGCTCTGAAAGCTGCCATTGCATTTTATTCAAGCTGCTTTTTATTATATATTAAAATCTTCTAGTGAGCTCATCTGAACTGTGTGTATGCTTGAAGCAGAGAGCTAATTTATAGTTGTTAACTCAATGTAGCAACCGAGAAATGTAAACAAAAGATACTGTTATCTCTACTTCTCATCGGATCCTAAGCTGAATGGTGCTTTCCATGGCAGGACAAAGTGCTGTGTTTAACTGTTTGAATGGTGTCCTGCTACATTTATTTATTTTTTTTTATTTTTTTTTTGTGATCGTAGCTTTAAAGCTGTAAGGAATATTTTAGAGCAAAGAAGAAATGCTGAGTTTTAGACCACTTTAAGGGCCCTGTGTGTGTGTGGGTGTTGCTGCACTATCTTCAGAAAAGTACGCTTCCCAATCGGATTCCTATTATATCTAGCATGCTTTGTCACGCCAAAATCTGTTATTGTTTTGGCGTAGTCAACGTCTCGCTAGCTTACAATGCTGTGCCTTATTAGACATGTGCAAAGAAAGAACGAGACTCTTTTTGTAGTGCAGGCTTCTGCCACTATTTATGCCTGTCTCTGCTCTTGTGTTACATATGCACAAACTAGTCAATTTGTCTCAGGCAAAGTGCAGTGTCAGTGCTGGTTAGGAGGGAAGAAATACGGTCCCTGTGCGCCTGAGGGTCTCTTGGGTAGCATTACTAGCTAGAAATGGCATTCTTTGTCCAATTCCTTATTCCATTTCTGCGATATGGTAATATTTATTATATATTTATTAAGGGGATTCTAAGGTGCGAGGCTGCTTCATTACTGTGAAATATTGGCTTAAAGCGCTCTTGAAGAATATCCCTAACGAATACAATGTGATGTGCCCCCATAAAAGTCACTGGAGTGTGAACACACAAACCCCTGGACACACAATGTGAAGGCACAATGAGCAGCTTGGTAACTTGCTTACAGCAATCTGCAGCCATTCCTTCACACGCACAGATGTGCTTTATGTCTTTGGTCTCACACTCCCATTGCGTGTGTAGAGAGGAGCAGGAATTTCTTTGTGTATATTAACAAGCACTGAAGATCTGAGTTGCTCTTCCATTGCAAAGCATGCTGTTATTGTGATGAAGCCCATGATGCAGCTGCATGGTAGTCATGGACAGACACACGGCGCAGCCGGAGGGGCCCCATAGCAGCATATAGTGAGAGGAAGGCTGTGATAGAGCAGAGAGGTCTTTACACGCACATAGGCACCCAGTATAACAAGTTAGAACACTTTACTGAAGAAAAACACGCAGAGATAAGTCATACACCACCATCAGGAAATGCAGCTTACATAGAACAGAGAGGATCACAGAGCTCTGACTTGGGCTAATGTTGAGGGAATTTTTGTTGGTTGGTGGGGGATTACGTATACTGTATTTTGATTTGTGCACTTCTCTTCTCCTGATGACGCCCCAATTAAGGGGTGAAACAATTGTTGAGCAGCACTCACTGTATATATTTGTATGCACCCTTACATTTCGTTCCTTCTTTACCCCAGCTACACCTTCTGTGAAGGCTTACACCTGTTTACTGGCCCTTATGGGGTCATTAGTATCTCAGTAATTGACAGCATTACTCCTACCACAGTATATCCTAGGCAAGCTGTGGGAGCTTAATCTATCATATTCATACAGGTCACCTTGACTTATGTGTAGCCACAAACGGAGTGGAGCATGGTGGGATGAGATAGCTACACGCAATCTATATTGTATCTGCCCGCCTCTGGGATGAGAATGTATATTGGGGAGTCCCGTCAGGATCAGAGGTCCATCAATCCTCCACATAAATCCAGCACGAACAAAACTTGCCTGTCAGAACTCGACCCTCCAAAGTGCATAAAAGCTTTTTTATTGCATTTAATTGGCAGTAGTACAGCAGCAAACCGACAGCATGACGTTTCGGGCAAAGGCCCTTTCTCAAAATGAGAAAAGGGCCTTTGCCCGAAACGTCATGCTGTCGGTTTGCTGCTGTACTACTGCCAATTAAATGCAATAAAAAAGCTTTTATGCACTTTGGAGGGTCGAGTTCTGACAGGCAAGTTTTGTTCGTGATGAGATAGCTACACCCCACCTGATTGAATAAGTGGGGGGGATCAGTGAAGACCCTCATCACCCTCAATTTTACACTACCGTTCAATCATATGTGGTCACGCACAAAAGTATTGCAACATATGAGCCTTCATTGTTTGCTTTTTAAGACATTTGTCCTCACAAGTGGGGGTATTTATAATCAGACACCCACCACATGTGAAATTACTGTTGTAATTATGTTTTTGGTACTTAAGTGGCCTGAGCCCTAGGGGCAAAGTGTGATATTTATATTTTCTGCCAGTACTATTCCGATAGTGTAATATTTAGGATCACAGAGAACACAGGAAATAACAATCCCATAAAGATCATGATAACATTTTTACACACAGTGACATCTTGTGGTTGTTTTACTATACTGCAGTTTAAGGTAATAATGTTGTTAAATATGTGCCTGTGGCTTTGGACCAGGGGTTGCAGAGATTGCAACTGTAACAGGACCCTCTCCGGTGGGACCTGCATCAACTCTTCATTGGCTATATACCAACCAACTTTTTAAGGCAAGGAAGAGGGGCACCTTAAAGACACACCCCTGCCACACCTTTGGTCACACTGCCACTTCCTGCTCTTTCTCACCATTTCATTGACAAGCCCTTGTTGATAGCTCACGCCTGTGCAGTAGCACAGATCCTTGGCTTTTTCTGCCGAAGCCTAAGCAGGTCTGTACTACTGCGTAGGCGCAGTGTGGCAGCGAGCTTATGGGGTGCCAGTTTCAACTGTTTTTATTAAAGAAACAGAAAAAAAAAATCATACATCACAGGCCTAGATTTACATCACAGGAGCCTATAGGCACAGATGTTCTGGCACCCTAGACTTTGCCCTCCACGAACCTACAAAGCCCCACTAAACTGCACTGAAAATGTGCTGTCTGGCCCAGCTGTCACTTCTCCATTACTTCCTCTGCCCCTTATAGGTAGCTACAGTTACCCCATAATACTGAGTGTCCCTCTGGATACCGAATACTAAGTAGCTAGAGGTACTCCCAGGTATTAGGTAGCTAGTATTACCCCCAACTGAAGGGAGATCTCGTCTGTGGAATGCCGAGAGCTGGGTGAGTAATCTCTCATTTATGCTCTACTTGGGACTCAGCATGGGGAAGGAGGGAGGGAGGCGCTCCGGGAGGGGAGCGAGCTGCCTTTCCATCATCAGGCGCCTGTAGGCACGTGCCTACAGTGCCTTATGGTAAACCGGCCCTGCATCCAAAGCACTTGGGTAGCAACCCATAGTCATAACATAACCACAAGACATAGACAGTAGAAAACAAAATGTAAAATATACAGGCTTGTGCAGGGCAAAATATCATTATATTCAACTGTAAATATCTCCCCAATTATTCAAATAGTATTAAGTAAAAAGTTGGATGTATACAAACCAGACAGAGAGAGGGGGTAGCATCGGTGTCAGACTGGGAGGTGGTACAGTTGAGAAAATCTGCTTGCTGGCCAAGCAGCAGTAATCAGGTATTGCTGCTCACAGTGAAGACTTGCCACAGGTTTCTATTGGGAGTGATAACACAGGGTTACTGCTGCTTGGCCAGCAGGTGGATTTCCTCAGCTTTTCCACCTGTCAGTCCGACATTGCATAGCATGTTAACCATTTCAGCCCACAGGGATTTTTTACCTTATTTAACAGAGCAATTTTCACCTCCCATTCATTCGCTAATAACCTTATAACTACTTATCACAATAAATTGATCTCTATCTTGTTTTTTTCCACCACCAATTAGGCTTTCTTTGGGT
Organism: Hyperolius riggenbachi; assembly: GCF_040937935.1. Taxonomy (NCBI): domain Eukaryota; kingdom Metazoa; phylum Chordata; class Amphibia; order Anura; family Hyperoliidae; genus Hyperolius; species Hyperolius riggenbachi. The sequence continues at coordinate 108,909,808 of NC_090647.1, read as the reverse complement.
GGTACATTTTCCTAAGAATTCTTTTTTTCTAAATGCATTTTCACAGGAATATTAAGAAAAAAATGGAAAAAAAATCATTATTTCTCAGTTTTCGGCCATTATAGCTTTAAAATAATACATGCTACCCTAATTAAAGCCTATGTATTTTATTTGCCCATTTGTCTCGGTTATTACACCAGTTAAATTCTGTCCCTATCACAATGTATGACGCCAATATTTTATTTGGAAATAAAGGTGCATTTTTTCAGTTTTGCGTCCTTCACTATTTACAAGCTTATAATTTTAAAAAATGTTCGTAATATACCTACTTCACATGCATATTAAAAAAGTTCAGACCCTTGGGTAACTATTTATGTTTTGTTGTTTTTTTTATTGTAATTTTTTTTTTTCTGATTTCCATTAAAAAATTTATTTGGGTTATTTTTGGTGTGGGAAATAAACAGGTAATTTTAAATGTAATAATGTGTGTTTTATGTGTTGAAAAATGTATGTAGATGTAGTTTTACTATTTGGCCACAAGATGGCCCCATTAAGATTTTTTTTTAGGTCCTTTTCACTTCCAGGAAAGGAGAAGAGGACGGAAAACTTTTTTTTTTTAGAAAGACCGCGGCCTCTGATAAAAGGCCGTCGGTTTTTCTGCCGCGGACATAGATCAATGAATGGGAACCATGTTCCCATTCATTGATCTCCGGGCTACCGAGGGGAAGCACGGGGTCGCACAGGCGCTTGGACGTGAGGATCACGTCCAGGCGGCATACATTTGACGGCAACTCGCACTTGCACGAGTATGGTTACTTAACTGTCCCTTGGAGGGTCTCACAATATAATCCCTACCATAGTCATATGTCTATGTAGGTATCGTGTAGAGTATGTATCATAGTCTAGGGCCAATTAAAGGGGAAGCCAATTTACTTAGCTGTATGTGGTTTTTATTATTTCAGTCTTTTTTAATTAAAATTAAAAAACAAACAAACTAAAAGTAGCAGCCACAATCAAATAGTTCTTCTAACAAATAGAAAGAAAGCTCTATTTGTTAGAAGAAAAGGAGGTAAAATTAATTTTGTGCTAAGTTGTACGGCAGCAATAAACCATTAAAGTTGTGAAGTGCCAAATTGTAAAAAAATGGTCACTAGGGGGTAAAAACCTCTGGGGCTCAAGAGGTTAAAAACACTGCCTCCTAGTAAAGTCTCTCACAATATTAAGATAAGAAAATCCATAGTTTGTCTTTCACTAGTGCCAAGGCCTGATCACTGTACCTGTAATGAGTTTGCTAAGTCTTACCTTCCAAAGCACTCCTTCTATAAATCCAAGAATCCCATGTTTTATAAAAAAAAAAAAATGTGTATTTCATCAGCAACCGTGGTGTTAATTTTCTCATACAGGCGTTTCCTATCCAACCTAGTCAGCACAGGAGTAATATGCAAAGTGGGCTTATACCATTGGGAGGCAACTAAAAGAAATGTAAAGGCAATTGATGTATCTCTTGCCGCAACACAAGCGGCAACATGGCTACCCAGGATTAATCCTCGCTGCTCTTGATCGAGAGAGGGAATGTCTACCAACCATGCCCCAAATAAGCTGTGTAGTCTGTTCGTACCTTTATCTGGCATACGTTTATACATTTCCAAAATTGCTTTCTTAAATTCCTCTTTAATAATTTCAGCTTCTATGAAGTGTGACTATAGTAGAAACAAATCCCCAAATGAGGAAAATTAAGCTGCAATTGCATGCCAAAGTTGCAAGTACCTGAAAAATTGATAACTTTGCAGGTTAAACTGTTGTTTAATAGAATCAAAGGTTTCAAGTCTGTTATCGGCCTCTATATCTCAGAGTCTGACTATGCCATGGATGGCCCAAAGCTGGGAATCTGGAATAGTTAAGAATTGTGGCAAAAGGATGTTATTCCACAATGGCAAGTAAGGAAAGAAAGTCCCAGTGGGGCACACCGACCTCGATACAGACTCCCACACCTTCATTGTAGTAACCATCAGGGTTGTGAAATGTGATATAGCTCTAAGCCCCCGTAATACATAAGGTGGTCCACCACCTCTGCCTTGCTGCGAGCTTGTGAGCACCAACAAAGTTAAGTAACAGCTACAGTTACAGCTTGCCAGTTGTAATGGGGAGCATGGTGGCGTAGTGGTTAGCACTCTCGCCTTGCAGCTCTGGGTCCCCGGTTTGAATCCCAGCTAGGGCACTATCTGCACGGAGTTTGTATGTTCTCCAGATCCATGTCTGTGTGGATTTTCTCAGCACTCCCAAAACATACAGATAAGTTAATTGGCTTTCACCTAAAATAAGCCCTAGACTACAATACTTACACTACACGATACATACATAGACATAGCACTATGGTAGGGATTTGATTTAGAGCCCCTCTGAGGGACAGTTAGGTGACAAGACAGTATATTCTAAAGTGCTGCAGAAGATGTTGGCGCTATATAAATACTAAATAATAATAATAATAATAATAATACAGGTAGTCCTCGGTTAACGAACGAGATAGGGACTGTCGGCTCGTTCTTAACCTGAATCTGTCCTTAAGTCGGGACAGCCACCTTTGCCCCCGTTTTTAATGCAGAGTAGGCGCAGCAGAAGGTAGATAGAGGACATCTCATCTGTTCCACGGCGGTAGAAGGTCCCATCGTGCTGCCCAGAAGCTGCGCGGCCCGTCCTCTCGCTCCGTCCACTGGCCCCCCCCCCCCCCCCCCGGCGGCTTCTCATGCATTGCATAATGACGCATTAGAAGGCGCCACCACTAGGGGGCTTCTCTTGATTGCGTCATTATGCAACGCATAAGAAGCCACCAGGGAACAGTGAACGGAGTGAGAGGACGGGCCGCACAGCTTCTGGGCAGCACGATAGGACCTTCTACCGCCGTGGAACAGATGAGATGTCCTCTATCTACCTTCCGCTGCACCTACTCTGCATTAAAAACGGCAGCAGAAGAGGTAGTCCCCGGTGGCGTGACGTCATCGTGGCGGGTCGGCGGGCGTTCGTATGTCAGGCGTTCGTAAACCGGGGACTACCTGTAATAATGTTCAAAATCCAGCAATGCTAGTCCACCATATTTCACAGGTAGCTGAAGTGTAGTCAAGGAAGCTTACCATCATTTAATTTTTTTATTATTTTGCAGAATAATATCTTAGGCAGTACACATTGGCCCATATGCAATTCACGTTTTCTCCTAAGTTTTCTCCTAGTTGATATCTTCACACCTTGTTATAAAATGCTTTTTAGATCACCAGCAAGCAAGAAATATTAATAATTTTAATAGTACTTTTTAGCCACATTTTAGGTACTTTTATGATTGTAAAATGCTGAAAAGTTATTTTAACTTGCTTTGTCATGCCAAAGTCTCTTATTTTGGGGTTTGATAATTTTTGCTATAATTTAATTTAGACGTAATGGATTTTGGCAAAAATGTTGTAATCTTGGTTAAGTAAAGAAAAAGGGCAATACAATGAGCAAGCTTTGCTGGATCATTGATGGTATTTCCTCTGGAGATGCTTGGGGGTTTCTGAGATTGCTGGATCTACACTATGCAAGTAGATGGTGACAGCACATACACTCAGGGCCGGGTGAGGCAGAGGCAAGAAAGGCTCCAGCCTCAGGGCGCAGTGTAGGAGGGGGCACACAACTCCCTCAGCTATCATTCCCCTTTTGTGTTTGAAGCATAGATAAGTAAGAAAAGGGGATGCATGGCAGTGACTGTAAGCCAGATAACTAGAGATTAAGGTGTTGGAGGGTTGGGGGCCCTAAGGCACCACTTACTGATAGCAATCAGTGTGTGATGGCTGGGGTGGGAGGGATGGAGGGGCGCACTTTGGTGTCTGGAGGACCTTTTCCCGGCTCTGCATACACTTTCTTTATTCATGGCATGGAATCCCTGTTCAGACCTGTCTGTTTCATTGGACACGAGTCATGGGGCCATATGGAATTCACTTTTTCACCTGAGTTTTCTCCAAGTTGATATTTTCACACCCTGTTAATAAAATGGCCCTTAAACCTCCAGCAAGCAAAAAAAATACACACAATTATTTTGATAGTACTTTTTCTACTATTTTTGGTACTTTTTCAATTGCGAAATGCTGAAAAGTTGTATTAAAGAGAAGATGAAAAATGATCACCTAGGAGAAAAAGTGAATTGCGTATGGGCCACGGGCCCTTATTTAATTCACTATTTCTCCTACGTTTTCTCAAGAATGATATTTTCACCCCTTATCAATAAAATGTCTTTTAAGCCACCAGCAAGCAATAAAATACTCAGAAAGCAACAAAATACTCAGAATAATTTTGACAATTCTTTTTCACCAACTTTTTGGTACTTTTTCAGATGAAGAGTGATGAAAAGCTTTTTTTAAACAGAAGATGACAAATTATCTCTGGAAGAAAACTGAGGAGAAAAAGTGAATTGCATATGGTCCGTAGAGCCATCAAGGAAACAAAAATAATCCCAAAGAAAGATAATCAATACAATTTAGAACTGGGGGAATATGCAACCTCAAACCTTGTTATGCTAGGTATACACCATACAATTTTCTGGAAGATTTACCTGTCAGATCGATTATATCCAACGTGTCCGATCTGAATTTCGATCTATTTTTTAATCTTTTTTTATTGATTTTCATAGAACTGAATTAAAAAAGGATTGAAAAATGGATTTTAAAAATTCAGATCGGACGTGTTGGAAATAATCGATCTGGCAGGTAAATCTGCCAGAAATTTGTATGATGTGTACCTAGCATGAGTTGAGTATAAAATTGCATTCACACAGCATTTGCACCGCAGTTGTACTATATTATCAGTTTTCCTGATGCAGCAGGATAGCACATGCTGTGTTTGGAAAAGAGCAGCGTAACACAACGAAGGCTCAGAAGGGTCAGAGCTGCTTGTCTTCACTTGGTAAATCAGGCCCAGTCCACAGTTATTCCTCAGACTAAAGACAATGGATATTAATTGCAGCCTTTGAATATTCGATATTGGATTACAGCCTTGAATAGTGAAGAAGAAAGTAAGCCACCAAGGGGTTAATGAATCTTCTGTAAAGCGTTCACCTTTAGCACTGGTCCTGCTGTGAGGACATACAGCACTTGGCTTCATTAGGGCATCTCCTGCTATGGGGATACAAAGTACTGCTTCATTACCCCCATCTCATATTTGGAAACCTACAGCCCCTGCTTCTTGAGTTCATTATGTAGAGCAGAGACCTACAGCGATCTGCTGAATTACGTCTTTTGGTGCTGTGGAAACAGAAAGCACGCTGCACAATATTATGGAAAATAAACCCTCAGACTATACATACACAGCGTCAGACACTGTACATCTCTTTCTATTGCCCGAAAGGATAGAAGTGGATCATTTGTGTGGAATAATCATAGTATTTTTCTGTATTGTCTGGCAGAGGCAGGGACTTGGGAAAAATCCATTGTTTCAAATAGCGGCAGTTTATCCCAATGTGTTGCATTGCCTTACAAAACACTCTGCATAATGTGTATTAAGCCTATTTTGAATTCCACTTTATTGCTAGAATGCTGATCACCCACTTGGGAGTTGATAATGATATGGTTTGATAATTACTATTTATATGGCTTAAAAGATTAGAACTTTTTTTAATACACGCTCGTCTGCATTCTTTGCTTTCCTTATATTTAAAGAGGATATAGTTGATATCCCCTTTTCCATGAAAAATCTTTACCTTTTCTCAAATAGATCATCAGGGGGATATGTATAGCTGATATTGTGGTGAAGCCCCTCCCACAGTGTGATGTCAGGACCCATGTCCTGAACAGTTTCCTGTCCGTGAGCCTTGTTGCATTGTGGGAAATAATGGCTGTTTCCAACTGCCAAGCAACCAGTATCTCTCTCTGAGCATAGGCATACTGTAGCTATAAAGATAGACCTTTTAGCCTATCGCATTGTTAGTGGGTATGGTTATAGATAATGGCAGTTGGTGCTGTGTTGTTTTTTTTCATGTCTGCCAGTAATAAAAATAATTACATGCAGGCTGATTGTGGATAAAATAATATGAAAAATATCAATTATTACTTGATCTCTTTTCTATTTTTTAACTTCTCACTTTGCAATGTATTATTTATTTTCTCTTTTTCCCTAAAGTTCCTCTTTAAAGTGTATCTGAAGGGAAAAGTGCCCCAAATGGGTACGAATATATAAGAATATATTTTAACCTCTAAACACAAATCCTGTTTAGGATTAGGACTATACAGTAGATACAATTGTTTATCTCACAAGTTTATTTTCACTTCATGTTTTACAAGCCTCCCTGTCTACAAGCGCTGACCGTTAATCTGCAGTTGATCTGCCCATTGTACAGTCAGCTTCTGTCATGCTTTTCGCCTGGGTCTTACAAAATTGCAATCTAAGCATTCAGAACTTTTGAATATTATCACATGTACCGTATATTTTTTTAATTTAAGGATGATAATTTGGATATATTATTCACATCAGAGAGAATTAGTTTAACGTCATCTCACTCTCATATATAGGACTTATCACAAATGTCACCTTTCCTTTAGAACTCTAGTCCACAACTTGTTCACTAATTACCTCTTCAGACAAGCAAATTGCTATCATGTCTCCCTATAAGATATATTCATACCTGCCTCAGAAGTGGAGACTCACTGCTTTATCTGCTAACCCCTTCATCTCCTCAACTAGTGTATCCATCCCGCTACCTTCTAGATTGTAAGCTCTCAAGAACAGGGTCCTCTCCTAGTGTTTCTACTAGTAGTACTTCAGTGCGTGACCAGTGGCGTCCCTACAATAGAGCGCAGGGGGGCGGGGCGCACCGGGTGTCAGTGTCAGACACCCAGGGGGGTGTCGCCACGACCCCCCACAGCAGCACAGCCGGACGGAGAAGCAGGGCTAGAAGGAGGGGCTGTGGAGGCAGCGGTGGGGAGGGGGGAAATATCCCCCCCTCCCTCACCTGGGACCCCTCCTTCTGCCTCTCTCCCCCTCCAGAATTGCGGCGAGAAGTGCGGGGCGGCCGGAGGCAGGGCCGCGCCTGGACGAGTGCTGTTGGTGCATTGCACCCAGGCGCCGGGCTGTGCTTGCCCCCAGTCTGGTCTTCACCGGTGCCCTCTGCCTCCCCCTCGGTCACCGCTCTCTCCCCCTGGCCGCCTGCAGCATCAGCAGTGGCGTCCCTACAATAGAGCGCAGGGGGGCAGGGCGCACCGGGTGTCAGACACCCAGGGTGGTGTCGCCACGACCCCCCACAGCAGCACAACCGGACGGAGAAGCAGGGCTAGAAGGAGGGGCTGTGGAGGCAGCGGTGGGGAGGGGGGAAATATCCCCCCCTCCCTCACCTGGGACCCCTCCTTCTGCCTCTCTCCCCCTCCAGAATTGCGGCGAGAAGTGCGGGGCGGCCGGAGGCAGGGCCGCGCCTGGACGAGTGCTGTTGGTGCATTGCACCCAGGCGCCGGGCTGTGCTTGCCCCCAGTCTGGTCTTCACCGGTGCCCTCTGCCTCCCCCTCGGTCGCCGCTCTCTCCCCCTGGCCGCCTGCAGCATCAGACCTCATCAGCGGGCGGCCAGATAGAGCGGGCGCCGGCGCTAGGACCTAGCGGACACCGCTCATGCGGAAGTGACATCACTTCCGCATTGCGGTGCGCCCGCCGCCCGCTCTAAGGTCGGGTCGCCCACTGATAGAGAGGTCTGCTGCTGCTGGGAGGTGAGGGGTCCCTGTCACTCACTACCTACCTAGCCTGGGGGCACCTGTCACTCACTGGGGGTCCCTGTCACTCACTACCTACCTAGCCTGGGGGCACCTGTCACTTACTGGGAGTCCCTGTCACCCACTACCTACCTAGCCTGGGGGCACCTGTCACTCACTGGGGGCACCTGTCACTCACTACCTACCTAGCCTGGGGGCACCTGTCACTCACTGGGGGTCCCTGTCACTCACTACCTACCTAGCCTGGGGGCACCTGTCACTCACTGGGGGTCCCTGTCACTCACTACCTACCTAGCCTGGGGGCACCTGTCACTCACTGGGGGCACCTGTCACTCACTACCTACCTAGCCTGGGGGCACCTGTCACTCACTGGGGGTCCCTGTCACTCACTACCTACCTAGCCTGGGGGCACCTGTCACTCACTGGGGGTCCCTGTCACTCACTACCTACCTAGCCTGGGGGCACCTGTCACTTACTGGGGGTCCCTGTCACTCACTACCTACCTAGCCTGGGGGCACCTGTCACTCACTGGGGGTTCCTGTCACTCACTACCTACCTAGCCTGGGGGCACCTGTCACTTACTGGGGGTCCCTGTCACCCACTACCTACCTAGCCTTGGGGCACCTGTCACTGGGGGTCCCTGTCACTCACTACCTACCTAGCCTGGGGGCACCTGTCACTCACTGGGGGTCCCTGTCACTCACTGCCTACCTAGCCTGGGGGCACCTGTCACTCACTGGGGGTCCCTGTCACTCACTACCTACCTAGCCTGGGGGCACCTGTCACTCACTGGGGGTCCCTGTCACTCACTACCTAGCTAGCCTGGGGGCACCTGTCACTCACTGGGGGGTCCCTGTCACTCACTACCTACCTAGCCTGGGGGCACCTGTCACTCACTGGGGGTCCCTGTCACTCACTACCTACCTAGCCTGGGGGCACCTGTCACTCACTGGGGGTCCCTGTCACTCACTACCTACCTAGCCTGGGGGCACCTGTCACTTACTGGGGGTCCCTGTCACTCACTACCTACCTAGCCTGGGGGCACCTGTCACTTACTGGGGGTCCCTGTCACCCACTACCTACCTAGCCTTGGGACACCTGTCACTGGGGGTCCCTGTCACTCACTACCTACCTAGCCTGGGGGCACCTGTCACTCACTGGGGGTCCCTGTCACTCACTGCCTACCTAGCCTGGGGGCACCTGTCACTCACTGGGGGTCCCTGTCACTCACTACCTACCTAGCCTGGGGGCACCTGTCACTTACTGGGGGTCCCTGTCACTACCTACCTAGCCTGGGGGCACTTGTCACTCACTGGGGGCACCTGTCACTCACTACCTACCTAGCCTGGGGGCACCTGTCACTCACTGGGAGTCCCTGTCACTCACGACCTACCTAGCCTGGGGGCACCTGTAACTCACTGGGGGTTCCTGTCACTCACTACCTACCTAGTCTGGGGGCACCTGTCACTCACTGGGGTCCCTGTCACTCACTAGCTAGCCTGGGGGCACCTGTCACTCACTGGGGTCCCTGTCACTCACTAGCTAGCCTGGGGGCACCTGTCACTCACTGGGGGTCCCTGTCACTCACTACCTACCTAGCCTGGGGGCACCTGTCACTTACTGGGGGTCCCTGTCACTCACTACCTACCTAGCCTGGGGGCACCTGTCACTCACTGGGGCACCTTTCACTCACTACCTACCTAGCCTGGGGGCACCTGTCACTCACTGGGAGTCCCTGTCACTCACTACCTACCTAGCCTGGGGGCACCTGTCACTCACTGGGGGCACCTGTCACTCACTACCTACCTAGCCTTGGGGCACCTGTCACTCACTGGGGGTCCCTGTCACTCACTACCTAGCTAGCCTGGGGGCACCTGTCACTCACTGGGGGTCCCTGTCACTCACTACCTAGCTAGCCTGGGGGCACCTGTCACTCACTGGGGGGTCCCTTCACTCACTACCTACCTAGACTGGGGGCACCTGTCACTCACTACCTAAAGGGCTCCCTGTCACTCACTACCTAAAGGGCTCCCTGTCACTCACTACCTAAAGGGGCTCCCTGTCACTCACTACCTAAAGGGGCTCCCTGTCACTCACTACCTAAAGGGGGTCCAGACTGGCTACATATACTGGGGACACTGGCTGTTTGTCATTATGTGCATTTGCTGGTGAAAAGCTGTCTCTTATTATGTGCATTTGCTGGTGAAAAGCTGTCTCTTATTATGTGCATTTACTGGTGAAAAGCGGTTTCTTATTATGTGCATTTACTGGTGAAAAGCGGTTTCTTATTATGTGCATTTACTGGTGAAAAGCGGTCTCTTATTATGTGCATTTACTGGTGAAAAGCGGTCTCCTATTATGTGCATTTACTGGTGAAAAGCGGTCTCTTATTATGTGCATTTACTGGTGAAAAGCGGTCTCTTATTATGTGCATTTGCTGGTGAAAAGCTGTCTCTTATGTGCATTTACTGGTGAAAAGCGGTTTCTTATTATGTGCATTTACTGGTGAAAGGCTGTCTGTCATTACGTGCATTTACTGGTGAAACGCTGTCTCTTATGTGCATTTAGTGGGGAAATTTTGTCAGTAAAAATAATCTTTTGTCCGTAAATTTTTAGGTATTTGTCAGTAAAAAATAACGTGAAAGGTTGGCAACACTGGCAGGCTGCGTGGCGCAACGGGAAAAATACAGGCAGCCCACCTCACACTTGGGCTTGGCGGAGGGGGGAGCGGACGATAGCGAGCGAGAGTAGGGTGGCCGCAGGCAGCCATAAATACGCAGTGTGTGACTGTGTCGCACTCGCAGAGCCTCTCAGCCTGAATCAGTCCAGAGACTCGCAGGCAGCCAAAGCCAGCCAGGAGCAAGCCCATGGAAGAGGGGTAGGAATGGAGTATCGCATGCATGCGTAAAGAGGTGGAAGGTGTGGGTGTGATGAGGCAGGACATGGGTGTGGTTATGTGGTTGGGCGCGGTTAATTTAACCACTCCCATAGGCGCCAGAGAAAATCTTGCACCCAGGTTCCAGGCACCCCAGGCTCTCACCTCTGGGCGTATGGACAATTACTTACTTGATTTCCGCGTTCCAAGCGTGGAGCGCAGCGTCATGACGTTACAGGTCTCCGTCTTCAATGCCGCCCACTGTGCTTCCTGATTAGCGGAAGCACAGTGGGCGGCATTGGAGGCGGAGACCTGTAACGTCATGACACTTGGATCTCCCCACCGCTACCTCCACAGTCACTCCATCTAGCCCTGCTTCCCCCTCCTGGGGCACCTACACTGGGGGCAACTATACTAGCTTACTGGGGGCAACTATACTAGCTTACTGGGGGCAACTATACCAGCTATACTGGGGGCAACTATACTAGCCATACTGGGGGCAACTATACTAGCCATACTGGGGGCAATTATACTAGCCATACTGGGGGCAACTATACTAGCCATACTAGGGGCAACTATACTAGCTTCCTGGGGACAACTATACTTACTGGGGGCAACTATATTAGCTATACTGGGGCAACTAAACTATACTAGCTATACTGGGGGCAACCAAACTATACTAGCTATACTGGGGACTACTATACTGGCTGGGGCAACTATACTAGCTATACTGGCTGGGGCAACTATACTAGCTATACTGGGGGCAGCTATCCTGGCTGGGGGGCAACTATACTAGCTATACTGGCTGGGGGCAACTATACTAGGTGTACTGGCTGGGGGCAACTATACTAGCTGTACTGGCTGGGGGCAACTATACTAGCTGTACTGGCTGGGGGCAACTATACTAGCTGTACTGGCTGGGGGCAACTATACTAGCTGTACTGGCTGGGGGCAACTATACTAGCTGTACTGGCTGGGGGCAACTATACTAGCTATACTGTCTGGGGGCAGCTATACTAGCTATACTGTCTGGGGGCAGCTATACTAGCTATACTGTCTGGGGGCAACTACACTAGCTATACTGGCTGGGGCGACCATACTAGCTATACTGGGGCAACTATACTAACTATACTGGGGCAACTATACTAACTTCATTGGGGGCAACTAGCTTCACTGGGGGCAACTATACTAGCTACACTGGGGGCAACTGTACTAGCTATACTGGGGGCAGCTATACTGGGGGCAACTATATTACCTACACTAAGGGCAACTATACTAGCTATATTGGGGGCAACTATACTAGCTATACTGGGGCCGCTATTCTGGAGGGGGACGAGAGAGGCAGAAGGAGGGGTCCCAGGTGAGGGAGGGGGGGATATGTCCCCCCTCCCCACCGCTGCCTCCACAGCCCCTCCATCTAGCCCTGCTTCCCCCTCCTGGGGGTACAGCCTCCATATCACTCTCATCCCGGGTTCACTTCAAATTAGTTAGCTCCGCCCTCATCTTGTCATGGCCATGCCCATTTTCCACCGCAGCGCGCTTTGCGCGCCGCAATTTATAGCCACACCCATTTTTTTTTGGGGGGGGGGTGTCTTTTAATACCCAGCACCGGGTGTCAAATGCCCTAGGTACGCCACTGTGTGTGACGGCTGGGGTGGGAGGGATGGATGGTACTTTGGTGTCTCAGCCTTGGGTGCTGGAGGACCTTTCCCGACTCTGCATACACTTTCTTTATTCATGGCATGGAATCCCTGTTCAGACCTGTCTGTTTCATTGGACATGAGTCATGGGGCCATATGCAATTCATTTTTTCACCTGAGTTTTCTCCAAGTTGATATTTTCACACCCTGTGAATAAAATGGCCTTTAAACCTCCAGCAAGCAAAAAAAAAATACAACAAATCATTTTAATAGTACTCTTTATACTACTATTGGTACTTTTTCAATTGCGAAATGCTGAAAAGGTATTTTAAAGAGAAGATGAAAAATGATCACCTAGGAGAAAACTTTGGAGAAAAAGTGAATTGCATATATTGGCCATGGGCCCTTATTTAATGCACTTTTTCTCCTAAGTTTTCTCAATAATGATATTTTCACCCCTTATCAATAAAATGCATTTTAAGCCAACAGCAAGAAATACAATACTCAGAAAGCAACAAAATACTCCCCAAAAAAATTTGACAGCACTTTTTCACAAACATTTTAGTACTTTTTCAGTTGAAGATGACAAATTATCTCCTAGGAGAAAACTGAGGAGAAAAAGTGAATTGCATATGGGCCGTAGGGCCAGAAAGGAAACAAAGATAATCCTAAAGAAATATAATCAATACAATTTAGGACTTGGGGAATATGTACCGTATTTTTCGGACTATAAGACGCACTTTTTCTCCCCCAAAAGTGGGGGGGAAAAGTTACTGCGTCTTATAGTCCAAATGTAACAATTTACCTGTCTGGGCGGGCACTGTGTCAGCAGCAGCAGAGTTATCCGGAGGTGTTCCAGCATAGCAGCAGCTGCTGCAATCTGTATGCCGGTGTCCATCGTCTTGTCGCCCGAGTGGCGGCAGTGGGATCAGCTGTACATCTCCCTGGGTGGCATAGCAGCAGCCGCTGCAATCATCTGCAATGCCTATGTGTATCTGCGGCTTGTCCCCCGAGCGGCTCCAGCAGCAGCGTAATCCGCGATAACTCCCCGGGTGGCATGGCTGTAGGTGCTAAGATTGCTTATGCATGCGTCTCTTCTGCCCCGCATCAGCCGCGTGTCATTGTAATACAGGCACAGCGGGACATCGTCAGCCACGTTACTATCAGCGTCCGGCAGAGACCTCTGAACTGCTTCCTTATTGGTTCGCCACATGACCCCGGCGCACGTGCGACGCAGGTCATCAGAGGGCACCAATAAGGAAGCAGTTCAGAGGTCTCTGCCGGACGCTGATAGTAACGTGGCTGACGATGTCCCGCTGTGCCTGTATTACAATGACACGCGGCTGATGCGGGGCAGAAGAGACGCATGCATAAGCAATCTTAGCACCTACAGCCATGCCACCCGGGGAGTTATCGCGGATTACGCTGCTGCTGGAGCCGCTCGGGGGACAAGCCCCAGATACACATAGGCATTGCAGATGATTGCATCGGCTGCTGCTACGCCACCCAGGGAGATGTACAGCTGATCCCACTGCCGCCACTCGGGCGACAAGACGATGGACACCGGCATACAGATTGCAGCAGCAGCTGCTATGCTGGAACACCTCCGGATAACTCTGCTGCCACGAACCTCCTCATTATGGGTGAGCTTTTAGTTTAATAGTAATGGTCAATTAGTGTAGCTAGGTTCGGGGGGGGGGGGGGGAGGTGACAGGGCTTTGTGAAGTGTAGTATACTGTAGCTGGGTGGGGGGGATGCATCAGTGGTTAGTGAAGTATAGTGTAGCTGGGTGGGGGGATACATCAGTGGTTAGTGAAGTATAGTGTAGCTGGGTGGGGGGGATATACATTAGTGGTTAGTGAAGTATAGTGTAGCTGGGTGGGGGGATACATCAGTGGTTAGTGAAGTATAGTGTAACTGGGTGGGGGGATACATTAGTGGTTAGTGAAGTATAGTGTAGCTGGGTGGGGGGATACATCAGTGGTTAGTGAAGTATAGTGTAGCTGGGTGGGGGGATACATCAGTGGTTAGTGAAGTATAGTGTAGCTGGGGGTGAGGTATCAGTTGTTAGTGTAGTTGGTGGGGCAGAAGTGGTTAGTGTAGCTGGGCAGTATAACTTAGAAACATCTTAGGGGGAGGTTAAAGGTCTATAGGAGACTCCTGGACCATGGAGGCACCTAGATTTAGTATTTTTTAATTTTTTCCTGGTTTTTGCCCTCTAAATCTAGGTGCGTCTTATAGTCCGGAGCGTCTTATAGTCCGAAAAATACGGTAATCTCAAACCTTGTTAGTTGAGTATAAAATTGCATTCACACATTGTATTCTCCTAGTGTTTCTACTTCAAGTGATTTTATTGAAAACACAGTATAATAATAACGTTTTACAAAAGTAAAGTGTAAAGACAAAGGGCCATATACAAATACAATTCACTTTTTTACCTGAGTTTTCTCCTAGGAGATAATTTTTCATCTTCAATTTATAACAACGTTGTAGCATTTTGCAATGGAAAGGTACCAAAAGGTAGGTGAAAAAGTACTATAAAAATTATGTTGAGTACTTGTTTACTTGCTGGTGGTTTAAAAGGCATTTTACTGATAAGTTTGAAAATGTCACCTAGGAGAAAACTCAGGTGAAAAAGTGAATTGCATATGGCCCAAGTATATAACATCTTTGCCCGGTGTGGCACGTAGTATATTTACATATGACGAAAGTCAAGCATGTTATTAGTAGAAATAAAAAACTTTAACAAATCAGTCATTACTCATATTTCCCTTAAAGAGAACCCGAGGTGTGTTTAAAGAATGCTATCTGCATACAGAGGCTGGATCTGCCTATACAGCCCAGCCTCTGTTGCTATCCCAAACCCAAACCCCACTAAGGTCCCCCTGCACTCTGCAATGCCTCATAAATCACTGCCGTGCTGTGAGGCGGTGTTTACATCTGTAGTGTCAGTCTCAGCTGCTTCCCCGCCTCCTGCATAGCTCCGGTCCCTGCCCCCGTCCCTTCCCTCCAATCAGCAGGGAGGGAAGGGATGCAGGCGGGGACTGGAGTTCTGCAGGAGGCGGGGAGAGCAGCAGACTGACACTATAGAGATAAACACAGCCAGCTCTGACAAGCTGTTTGTCAGCAGCGTGGCTGTGATTTATGAGGGATTGCAGAGTGCAGGGGGACCTTAGGGGGGTTTGGGATAGCAACAGAGGCTGTGCTGTATAGGCAGATCCAGCCTCTGTATGCAGATAATATTCTTCAAACCCACCTCGGGTTCACTTTAAAGACCTCTCTGAATGGATCCTATGCTGTCATATTGTCATCTCGACTACTCTCTCTCATAACATTCAATAAAAAAGTTTTTTCCCAACTTTTTATTACCCATACAGTTATCATAATAGCTTTTGTGCACAAGTGGTATTGTCTGTTTACAAATAACACGTTTTTAAAGTACAGTTTATCTGCTCTAAAAGCTGCCATTGTATTTTTTGCATAGCTGCTTTATTTATATATTAAAATGTATCTAGTGATCACTTCTCAGCTCTCTGCTTCGACAGCAGAGAGCGCTCCTTTTCAGCATGCTGCTGTCTGCATGCTAATTGTGGCAGCCAAAAGAATGTAAACAAAAGATAATGTTATCACCTTTTCCGATGCGGCCAGAAGCTGCCCACTGAAGCAAGGAGCTTTCTACTGAAGAACAAAACTGCTGTGTTTAACAGTTTGAATTCTGTTTTTCTCCAAATTTTTTGTGGTAGTAGATTTTAGGCTGAAAATAATCTTTTAGAGCAAAGAAGAAATGCTGAGTTTCATACCACTTTAATAATCTAGCCAGTTGCTCAGGGTATAGAGATTAGAGTATATATGCATAAAATATTAGAACAAAGAGAAAGAGAGGAAGAGAAAAGGAAAGCAATAGGTGGTAAGGTCAGGCTAGGTTGCCAAAGGGGCAATATTTTTTCACTTCATAATGTTAACATAATTTGTAGAATCCATGAAGTCATACCATACTTCCCAGATTTGAACAAACGTTTCACTTTCATCTTGTGAGTTTTAGATTATCTCTTCAAGTTCTCTCATTTTCTCTATACACTGTAAGTACATCTTCAAGTAAACTGAGTACCTGGGTGCTCCTAAATTTTGCAAACTTCTCAAATGAACCTCTCCCTAATGGAGTCTCATTAGTATAGCAAGCCTTTTGGCCCCTCTGCGTGTCTGCCTCTGGCACAAGTCTCTTGCCCAGCATCTACAGCAACCCCCGCTGGCACCCATAGCACCCATTACGCACGCTGGCACCCCTCACACACACCCCAATGTTAACCCCCGCTGCTCCCATAAAGGAACCCTGGGAAAAGCATCTTTAAATTTGCCACCGGGGTTCTTATTTGTTTTTATACTAACCAATGGGGTTCCTCCATTTTAATTCAAAATTGAATGGGACCATATGCTTCCCTTTTTCCCCCTCCAGTTCCATTTTTGACTGTCCCCCAAAAAGAAGACCTGCCTTTTCTCTGTCAGTTGCTTGCTGTATTGCTGAGTGTAGTTCTTCATGACTATACCCTCTACTTAATAATCTTAATTTAGGTTCATGAGCGTGCTTCTAGAAGTCCTCCAAAAGAGTTATATTCCTTCAGAGCTTCAGGAAATGTCCATAAGGCATAGATCGGGTAATATGAGAGAGGTGAAAGCTATCCCTGTGGAGCAGGGAAATAGATGTAGCTGGCTTGCAGTGGCCCCTGGGGCGCAGGCGACCATTGTATACCTCGTGTTTCAGAAACAAAAAAGTAAGCTTATCAGGCCTCTTTTGAAGTGAAGGCCATGGTGACATTATTGCAATTCAAATAATCAACAAATTTGGTCTCACAAATCCTGGACCAGAACACCAAAACTTCATCAACGTACCTGTACCATGTCCTGATTTAGGGTCTAAATGGGATGCATGTGTTGTAGACATAACTCTTGATGCAAGATCCCCGGAACAGATTTGCATAAACGCATGCAAATGTTGTTCCCATAGCTACTGGTATTCCTGACACTTGCGAAAACCATTATTGCTGCAACACAAAGCCCAAGCATTTGCAAATGTAAAAAAATAAGTTAAGTGTCTTTTTGAATCTTTACTAGAAAATGATAAAATTCTGTAAGGCCAGCCTCATGGGGTATTCTCCTATATAAACTCTCAACATCTTGGCCTCTACTGATGTAATTTTCCAGAGTTTAAAAACCATATTTTCTTTTAAAATCCATTTTCTCAAAAACCACAAGGTCTTTTTGAAATGTTTTTTGGATTTGTCCTCAGTATTTTCCTAACGTACCTAGCAAATGTGATGATGATAGTATGTATAAGGGCTTTGCAATTAACTGCTAAAGATGGTGGTACTGACTTTAATATAAATTGCGCAATTCCAAATTTCACATGACAAATTCCAAATTGCAAGGCTGAATTGCCATGCAAAACATGAAATTCCATTCCTTATCCCTAGTCAGCAGACATGTTAATCTTAAAACCTGAGATTTTCTTTATGTTTTTATGGACCAAATCCCCGCTGTCCCTCTTTCTTCCTCATGTTTCTCTCTTTCCGCACTAATCTAAGTAAATATATGTCTTTTTCAGTTTAAAAAATGTGTTTGTTAATTGACTGTAAACTTTATTCCAATCAATTCAATAGATATATTTCTCATTTTCAATGTTAAAATTAAGAACAAAAAATGATAGAGGGAACCAGTGTGGTTTGAATGATAAAACTACATCTTTTGATTCTGAATTCTTTGTGATAAGCATTGAGAGGGGTGTGGTGGGGGCGTGGTTAGATATGTGGTATGGGTGTGTCCTAAAGTTTCCCTCTTTCTTATTTCAAAAATTAGGCAGGTATGCTGATGTGATCTTCAGGAATCCATGTAAGCTTGATGTAGCCTTTTCAGGTTGCTGGAATCTGAGCAGTGTGATGTCCTGAGTGATACCAGTACTCAGATATGTGGAGTACCACAGTGTATATTCCTCTTTAGTGCACTGGCAGGATAGAACCTGAGTGCGGTCTCTGATTTGTATGGTTCTACAGTTTGGTTCAGCAGGAGTGGTGTACCTGCCAGGGACCTGCATCGGCGTACAGGTCAAGACTGACTGACCTGGTGAGTGGTGGTGAGAGTGTGAATCCACAAACAGTTCACAGCCGCTAACACACGTTCCCACCTTGAGCATGACAGACAGTGGTATTCTGGGTATCCCAGATGAAGTAGTGGCAGTCACGTTTGCCTATCGTGAGGAGGACATCAAATGTATTCTGAGTCCAGAGTCCTGTGAACCCTTGGTTGAGGACAAGGAGTCTCAGCTGGAAAACAAAATGAATCGGTGATTAAACTTGAAGAAATTGGAAGCACGTTATACATCGCATTAGTCGTTTCTGGTGGACTACGTTCGGGCTAAACGCATACCCAGAGGCTACAGAATTACACTATGATATTGAGTGCGGTCTCTAATTTGTATGGTTCTACACTGGCAGGATAGTGATGTTTGTGTCACTGCTGAGCAATGCTAGTGCTTTACATTTTCTGGCATGGTTACGTTTGATGGACATATTTCTTCCACATTCCCAGCTCTCTGGTTGTTATGGATGATTAACTCTCTGATTCACGATGGAAACTCATTGGGTTGATGAAATCCAAACCTGGAACATGTTGGTTTCTACAGCAAACATTGAACCCTTGGCTTGGACTTTATTCTCCGGCTGTGCCGTTTTGTTGACCCTACATCCCCCCCACATTGCAACAGAACAGCCCAGCGATGTCACTCAAGGGATTGGGTCCCTGAAACCGGTGAGTTACCAGAGGGCCAGGCCACACTTTGATCATTGGGTCCACATACCGGTAGGCTATATTGCATTATGCTGAAAGTAGCTCTACACATAGTTTTAGCCCAATAACCCTTAAAGAGGAACTGTAGTGACAATAACATGAATAAAATTGCTTACTTTTTACAATATTAATTTATAGATTATTTAATCAGTGTTTGCCCATTGTAAAATCTTTCCTCTCCCTGATTTACATTCTGATATAGATCACAGGTGGTGACATCTTTAGCTCTGCCAGGTGATCTGTACGGAATGTTCGTTATGCACAGAGGGAGATACTGCTTGTTTGGCAGTTGGAAAAAGCTATTATTTCCCACATTGCAACGAGGCTCACAGACAGGAAACTGTCAGGACCATGGTCATGACATCACACTGTGGGAGGGGTTGCACCATAATATCAGCCATACAGACCTCCCTTATTATCTATTTAAGAAAAGGCAAAGATTTCTCATGGGAAAGGGGGTATCAGCTACTGATTGGGATGAAGTTCAATCCTTGGTTAAAGTTCCTCTTTAAGTTGTGATGAAGGCTTCTCGGCAGACTGACTAAAGCTATCACTATTTATTAATGACTGAGGCTCCTTTATGTGCAGTTGTGTCTGTGTGAATACAATGCTTTATAACACTTATTGTTAACAACATAAAAGCTCTCATAATGTCACAGCATGTTTAATGCTCAGAGAACAGCATGAGACAATGGCTGATTTTAATGTTTTCTCAACAGGAATATGCAGTTGTGCTCCACATACACAGCAAAACAGCGGCAAAAGCAGGGAACGTTCGGTATAAATCCTCGTCCCATTATTTTCATATGCTCACATGGCGAAGGAATCTGTTTTCCCTCCTTCAACAAGAGACATCCTTTTCTATTTGTTTTATTTATCAGTTCATTTTAGTACAAAGTAATTAGAAGCTTTTTATTTTTTTTTATTGTATAGAAAAAAGTGTATGTAAAAATAAGGGGGGAAAACAGCCAAAAATGAAACACAACAAAGTTTGGGCAAAGACAATAGCCCCTTACAGTATTTAGTTTTGTAGTTACAGTAAAAAGGTAGTAACCCATGGAAACAACAAAGTGACATTGCGTGAATGTACAATTTATACTATAAAACAGACAATAAAAAAACCAAAAAGGAGACAAAAATTGTGTGGTAGTACCAAGCCTTGGACACATCTACAAGGACTATCGCCCACAAGGATCAGGACTCAATCACTCAGGTGACAGTTTGGGGTTGAGTTCTGTGCTGACCCCTTGCTAGCCTTCAGGCCAGCAACACGTGCTGTTGCTATGGAGATCCGACAGGGCGGTGCACGGCGAGCAATGTGCGTAGAACAGTGCCATCTGCCTGTGCTCAGACAAGATGATTCACCAGTCGGATGTTACAGTGACACAAGAGGGACGGGTGCTGAGCACACGCTACATTCTCAGAAGATGCTGCCTCCTGGTTTAAGGAGCATCTAGCATGTGTACATACAAGACTATAGAGAGGACTGGGCAAATAGAATGGTACTCAAATATTTAATATTTACGGTCACCATTATTGGTGCGGAGCAGGAAAACAGGATGCATGCGGCAAGTAGACTAAATGGGCGCTAATATAAAATAGTGGTCTTTGGTATTTGGGAGCCAGATTTGGGCACCTGATATGTAGCGGGTGCTGATACAGTGCTAAGGTCTGCACAGCAGAGATCATTGGAGGGAATGTGGAGAGCTCCGACACTGCTGACAAGTGCACACACACACACAGCACATGCAGGTTGGGCTATGGCTGCTAATTGCTGTACAAGCCACAGTGATATCTCACTATCTGAGCGACTCCAGGAGCAGTATGCCAGCCCCACTCACCCCGAGAGTCCATCCTTCCACAGCTCTGGATGACTGGGATGATGGAAGAAAGTTCTGATGTCCCAAGCTGACTCCTTCCTGGGCTGGGAGGAGTATATTCAGGAGAAGAGCTCAGGAGGAGGAGGGCAGCTGTGACAAAGGAGCTGGGGAGGAAATGATCTATTAGGAGTTTCCGGGTGTCTCTGCTAGCTGCAATATTGTATATATCAGGATTTAGTATCAATATTTTACGTTTTATAGTAAACTATCGGTATTTAAGAACAATATTTTACTTTCTGCCATAATTCGCGGCCAAATTTTCAGGGGCCTTTAAAGAGAACCCGAGGGGGCTGTAAAAAAATGAAATAAAATCATACTACCTACTCCACACTGCCTCCTGGATCAATCTGCGCTGCTCCACGCTGCTCTCTGTTGTCCTGTTCTTCCTCTGCAGCCGTTGAAACCTCCGATCACCGGCGGAGGAAATCCAAGATGGCCGCAACCCAGAAGTACTTCCGGGGTCACGGCTTAGCTGCCTGTTGGAGGATGTGGGGGAGTGAGGTAACAGAGGCAGGTTGGTGGAGGAGGGGGAGCGATAAATGGGAGGCAATGCAGCGTTTGTGGGGGGAGCAATTTAATTGACAGCTGGCAGGTAAACAGGAGCCTAGCGACAATCAGATTGTCGCTAGCCTGTCGCCAGCTTTGAGGGGGGACAGCAGAGCCCAGGGGGGACAGGCAGCGGCACCAGAAGGATACAGAGGCATGTCATTTTGCAGAGAACAAGCCCCTGTATCCGAAAAGCTCTTTAAAAAATGCCTCGGGTACTCTTTAATTCCTGTATCCTTATTGGTGACCACTGTATGTGTTTGGGAGAACTTTATAGTCCTCCCCCACTAGGACTCCAAACAATTCCCTGCTCACACTATAAATGCATACATTCTTATTGCCTTCTTGATCCCCATCAGTGCATGGCATGGATTAATATGGCTCTTTGGGGTAGGACTTGTGATATGGCAATCTGTAACCTGGAGGTTTCACGTCCTACCCCATAGAGCCATATTAATCTATGCCATGCACTGATAAGGATCAAGCAGTCTAAAACAGTCTGTATGCATGTTGGATTACTGTGGCTCTGTACAATTAACAAGCTGACACACCATTGCATTCCAGCAATTCTGGAGGTGTGTTTAGTTTTCAGGGATAACAAAGGGATGATTAGCATATTCAGCAGTGATGCATTGTGGAACACCTCATATGCTCACTTCACACTGAATAATTGCAATAATTCCTTCAAGAAGGCAAATTTCTGTTTTGCACAGCATTTTTAGTAGGCAGCTTTTTTGGTCCTTTTTAGACCCTTATACAATCCTATGAGTTCTGGTTCACCATGAGCCTTCTGGACAATCTGTAACACTGTAAAAGGATAGGTAGTAAAGCAGGATTCAAACTCTATAAACAGTATGATTAATTAGAAAACGATGCATTATTTGGCACCCTCACAATAAATGTACTGTACCTGTAAAACCTTTTCCTGGCACCATGGTAGATACTGCTCTTGTCTTTATGTTCATCCTGGATGAGCATCTTAAACTCCATCATCGCAATAAAATCACAATCGCACCAAAATCGCAAACAAAGGAAAAATACAGAAAAATTGCTATTGCAGAAAAAACAACTTCCTCCTACTCAGCATAACAATGAAATAAAGTGGAATAAGGTATGAATGAAAGAAAGGTACTCACAAACCCAAGTTGCAGTAACGGCAACCATATGCTTGCGGAGAACACCTGTCTTCACTTGGGTATAGATATGTCAAGTTGCACACCACAAAAAAAGCTTTGGATAGTAAGAGTGCTGCTGATCTCAAACAAATGCCCCATAAGAGTAGGGTGACCAGTTGGGTTGAGCTAAAAAGGAGGACGCAGACAGCCAAAAATGAGGACAAAAATGACCATATATACAGGATCTTCTCAAAAAATTAGCATATTGTGATAAAGTTCATTATTTTTTGTAATGTACTGATAAACATTAGACTTTCATATATTTTAGATTCAAATACACACAACTGAAGTAGTTCAAGCCTTTTATTGTTTTAATATTGGTGATTTTGGCATACAGCTCATGAAAACCCCAAATTCCTATCTCAAAAAATTAGCATATTTCATCCGACCAATAAAAGAAAAGTGTTTTTAAAACAAAAAAAGTAAACCTTCAAATAATTATGTTCAGTTATGCACTCAATACTTGGTCGGGAGTCCTTTTGCAGAAATGACTGCTTCAATACGGCGTGGCATGGAGGCAATCAGCCTGTGGCACTGCTCAGGTGTTATGGAGGCCCAGGATGCTTCGATAGCGGCCTTAAGCTCATCCAGAGTGTTGTGTCTTTCAACTTTCTCTTCACAATATCCCACAGATTCTCTATGGGTTTCAGGTCAGGAGAGTTGGCAGGCCAATTGAGCACAGTAATACCATGGTCAGTAAACCATTTACCAATGGTTTTGGCACTTTGAGCAGGTGCCAGGTCGTGCTGAAAAATGAAATCTTCATCTCCATAAAGCTTTTCAGCAGATGGATGCTGAAGTGCTCCAAAATCTACTGATAGCTAGCTTGATTGACCCTGCCCTTGATAAAACACAGTGGACCAACACCAGCAGCTGACATGGCACCCCAGACCATCACTGACTGTGGGTACTTGACACTGGACTTCAGGCATTTTCCTCTCCCCAGTCTTCCTCCAGACTCTGGCACCTTGATTTCCGAATGACATGCAAATGTTGCTTTCATCCGAAAAAAGTACTTTGGACCACTGAGCAACAGTCCAGTGCTGCTTCTCTGTAGCCCAGGTCAGGCCCTTCTGCCGCTGTTTCTGGTTCAAAAGTGGGTTCATGCTTCCATCTGCTGAAAAGCTTTATGGAGATGAAGATTTCATTTTTCAGCACGAACTGGCACCTGCTAACAGTGCCAAAACCACTGGTAAATGGTTTACTGACCATGGTATTACTGTGCTCAATTGGCCTGCCAACTCTCCTGACCTGAACCCCATAGAGAATCTGTGGGATATTGTGAAGAGAAAGTTGAGAGACGCAAGACCCAACACTCTGGATGAGCTTAAGGACACTATCGAAGCATCCTGGGCCTCCATAACACCTGAGCAGTGCCACAGGCTGATTGCCTCCATGCCACGTTGCATTGAAGCAGTCATTTCTGCAAAAGGATTCCCAACCAAGTATTG
This sequence comes from Hyperolius riggenbachi, assembly GCF_040937935.1. Taxonomy (NCBI): domain Eukaryota; kingdom Metazoa; phylum Chordata; class Amphibia; order Anura; family Hyperoliidae; genus Hyperolius; species Hyperolius riggenbachi. The sequence continues at coordinate 108,885,713 of NC_090647.1, read as the reverse complement.
AGTGAATAACTGAACATAATTATTTGAAGGTTGACTTTTTTTGTTTTAAAAACACTTTTCTTTTATTGGTCAGATGAAATATGCTAATTTTTTGAGATAGGAATTTGGGGTTTTCATGAGCTGTATGCCAAAATCATCAATATTAAAACAATAAAAGGCTTGAACTACTTCAGTTGTGTGTATTTGAATCTAAAATATATGAAAGTCTAATGTTTATCAGTACATTACAGAAAATAATGAACTTTATCACAATATGCTAATTTTTTTAGAAGATCCTGTATATAAGGTGACACAAAGTGAGAAACTTAGAAAACTGAAACTCAAATACTATTATCATTTAACCACTTTTCCCACCACCAGTTATTTCCCCTTAAAAACCAGAGCAATTTTCACATTTCAAACTTCTCCTGTTCATTTGCCAATAACTTTATCACTATTTATCACACCAAAATGATCTATTTGTTTTTCCCCACAAATTAGGCTTTCTTTAGGTGGTACTATTTGCGCACAATTATTTCATTTCATATGCATTTTAAAGGGAATGAGAAGAAAAAAAAGAAAAAAGTGACATGCAGCCTATTGGGCCAATCAGAGTGTGGGGATCACGTCCTTTACAGTGATTGGACCGAAGGGGCTCAGGGCAGGAGGAGAGGAGTGCTCCCTATTTGCGGTGAGGTGGCCTAGGTTTCTAGAGCTCGCGATGCTGCACTACCCGCAGCATAGCTTGCGCTCCTGTGATGACGTGTAATATGCGGCCAATAGCGCATGTAGCGTGCAGCCCATTACATTTAATGCATGCTGTGGAAATAGTGCGAGTAACAGGAGGTGCTATTTTCTTTAGTGAATAAACTTCCATGTAATTTTCCTGTCAGATCAACAGGACATGTCCCAGCATTTGATCATTTCCAGCATGTCTGATCGGCTTCCGATTAAAAAAAGAGAATGATTTTGAGATCAGTACTGCACAAAATCGATTACTTTCTCAATCAGAAGTAGGTCAGATATGCTGGAAATTATCCATTGATGTGATGGAAAAATTGCCTGGTGTGTACCAGGCATAACATACGGGATCTGTCAACTTTCAATCAATTTTATTGATGGACATATTGCAGGGGACTTGATGACAGTACAACATCCTGCTGCACTGCTGCTGAACTCAAATCAAGATTGAGTAGACAATGCAACAGAATTGATCTCTACTTTGCAAACAATTTTCTATGATAGAGCAATTGAGCAGTTACCACATTGGGACATTATAGACCCTAGGATGGCCACAAACTGGGCTGCTTTCCTTATCTGGCTACAATTTTGATTTGAGTTAAACCTTTAAAAGATCACTATGGAAAAAAAGTACCATACATACTCGAATACAAGTCGACTTGTGTATAAGTCGACTTCAATATTCAACCCTCTTAAGCTGGATTTTTTATTCACTCAAGTATAAGTCTACCCAGCAAAGTTAATGGTTGCTCTTGGGCTCAGGAGGGGTTAATGACTGCACTGCATACAGTATTACAGCCATTAACCCCTCCTGTCCCTTAAGTGCAGCCAATACCTCCTCTAGGCCCACAAGTTCTGCAATTATTCACTCCCCCTCCTGCAGCCCAGTATTTCCCCCCTGCCCCTTTTCTTGCTAATTGTTGTGGCCAGGACTTTCAGACATGTGTTTTCTTGGCATTTCCTTTCCTCAAAGTATGACTTACCACTGGGTAAATTGCTGCAAATGGAAATGTCACTATTAGCATACACATAACTCAGTGTGTTAAGTGTCGCCCGTACCTCTTGTATAAGTCGACCCCTATACTTTAATGAAGTGAATCAGACCTACATTTCTAGACTTATACTTGAGTATATACAGTAAGAAGTTAAAATCTGACAGAACCGACAGGTTTTGGACTAGTCCATCTCTTCATGGGGGATTCTCTGTGTTTTCTTTGTTTTCAAAAGCATTTCCTGACCAGCAGTTTAACTGCCAAAATAGTAAGATACCAGCCAGCCTCCTAACTCATATGCACACTATTTTGGCAGTTAGACTTAGCAACTGCCATTTAGGAAATGCTTTTAAAAACAAAGAAAACCCTGAGAATCACCTATGGCGACATGGCCTAGTCCAGTTCTGTCAGATTTTATGCTTACTTTCTTCACTGTAGTGGTCCTTTAATCAATTAAAAGGAAAAAAAAAATAAACGACAGCACATTTCCTCATGCACTCTTTATCTTCCTCTGCCACTATGTAAAGATATACGACTCTGCACGTGGGACTCCGGGAATAAACAATTGCAGACGTTTTGCCATGGTTTGTAGAGGAGAGCCTCTGATGCCTGGTTTGCATTCAAGTACCATGAATCTTGCAGATGATTAATACACAATTCCTGACCATGCCAGCGGAGAAATTTACCTCCTCTCTCTTTCATTAGTCTCCCCCGGATCTCATTATTCTGCTGTGTTAAACTCAGGCTGGCTTCAGCAGGTAAAATCAGGCATTCTCGTGCTTGCTATTCCAGTAGGGGTCCCCAGCACCTCAGGAATGTGTTCTGATGTGCAGCTGCCTCCCCCTCCTCTGCTCATCCCTTTCATGTCTGTGCCTCCCTCTGTTTCCTCACTTTTTATCTCCTGTGCTGCACATTTTTGTCATTTGTCTCTCAGGTTTTCTTATCCTAGTTTTATTCCTATACTCGCATATGCTTCATTTTACCATTACAACTATTTCATGTCTGATTTTTGGGTTGAAATTCTCAATGTGCTATGAAGATTCATGCAGTTGGATTAGAGTATTATTATTACTACTACCTGGCACTGCAGTGGCATAGAAATAGGGGTTGCAGATGTCTTGACCGCACCGGGGCCCTTGGGCCAGAGGGGCCCCCGTAGCGCCTTCCCTCAATTACAGTATTAGCTCTTTGTTGGTCCTGTGCTAGTAATGATCACTTCTATAGAGACTTCGAATGATAATAATTTGTTAACAGATTGTTCCCCATCCCCTTCTTCCTCCTCTGACACTGTGGTTGCCCTTGGCAGATTTTGGTGCACTATGTCAATTGTTATGTATACAGTGTTTGGGAGGGGGGGAGGGGGTTGCAATGTAAAACTCACACTGGGGCTCAGAGTTCCTTAGCTACCTACACCACTGCTACCAGGGGTGGATTAAGATGAAATGGGGCCCTAAGTAGTAGCTTTGGCTACAACTTTTAGTTATCTAAGGTGGAAGATGGCTCAGGGGAGATGGCACCTGGGCCCCTTGACACCCACTAGGCCCTAAGCACCTGCCTAAGTTGCCTTGTGAATTACTACTATGCATTATACAGCATTCACATATTTTGTGGTGCTTTATAGAGTACATACCGTAGTCATGTTACGTATGGTGTCCATATATGTAAAATCGATTTTCCCATTTCATTCCCTGCAGATTTGATCACTCTGAATGAATCGGATGGGAATTGATCCCTTTAAATGTTGAATTGATCAATCTCTCCATATGCTTTAAACAGATTTTCATAGAAAATCTATCAAACCGCAGCGTTGCACTGTTTGATCCAGTGCACCGATATGGTCCAACACTGCTACCCCACTGCGTCTAATCTGTCAAAATTTCCCTACTAGTCCAATTGTAATTTTGATAGATTTTTGCCGTAAATTGATCCAAATGATAATTTGGGGATCTACATTTTCTTGTTGTGCTGCTGTCACCCACTGTCACTCCCAGCCGCACGCACCTTCTCAATTGCACTTTTGTTTGTAAGACTAAAACTGTGCATGTGCAGAACACTCCTGGTTAAGGGAACGCAATCGAGGTGGTGTGCAGAGCGCATCATGCACAGTAGCCTGTAACCGGATTTTCGCAGGCTTTAACCTAACCATTAAAGGGAACCAGAAAGGAACCTTCATTAAAAATACAAAAAGCTTTTATACATACCTGGGGCTTCTTCCAGCCCCATAAGCCTGGATCGCTCCCGCGCCACCATCTTCCGCTTCCTCTATCGGTGGTACCGGGTCCCGTCACTTCCGGCGGACGCGGCCAATTGTCCGCATCACAGGGGCTCCCTCCATACCCGTACGCATGAGGCTGCGCAGTATGCAGCCTCACGCGTACTTATATGGAGAGAGCCCCCTGTGATGCGGACAATTGGCCGCGTCTGCCGGCCGACTGGCGGCAATGACGGGACCCGGTACTGGCAGATCCAGGCAGTGGAGGATGGCGGTGTGGGAGCAATCCGTGCGTATGGGGCTGGAGGAAGCCCCAGGTATGTATAACAGCTTTCCCCCAACGTCTCTGGTTCCCTTTAAAGAAAACCTGGGGGATACTTACCTTGGGAGGGGGAAGCCTCTGGATCCTAACGAGGCTAACAAGGCTTCCGGTGTCCCAGCAATCCAGTACAGTGACCCTCTCCGAACATCGGCTAGTCCTTTGCGCCTGCACAGTAGAGCGGATACGATTGGGCTCAGCTATTTCTGCCTTAGCCCAAACGAAGAGCCACTAGTGCACCTGGTCAGGATTGCGGTAGGTAAATATTTATTTGATTGTATATATTGCCCGCACCTGTGCACGCTTGCCAAGCCTTGTTGAGGGACTTTTGGGGGAGCCAGCGCTGGATTCCTCCAAGCTTTACTTTAGAGGATGGGGGAAGCTTCATTGAGACCCTGCGGCTTCCTCCTCCCGAAGTAAGTATCCCCCAAAGGGAGGTTTTTTTTCTTACAGAGTCACTTTAAAGCATACCTCTTTTACATCACATGTTCCTAGATTACCTGACTTATCATGAAAGTATGACCCTCATCTTATTACTGCATTTCATGTAGTAGGTATGAGGCAGTAGAGGTCTGCACTAGATATGCAAAGCCCTAGAAGTGGTGGTCCCTCACCTTTGGGTAAGTTGGTGGCTCGGGGCAGCATCAGAAGCAGAGCGCATGCTCGGCAATGGGGCATCTAAGTGGTGAGTCTGTAATTGGAAATATATTGATATAGTTTTCATTGAAACTGTTTGGTAACTGTACTTTTTGGCCTACGATGAAGTGGGTATAGCCCGCAAAACGGCTGTCAGGCCATACGCACCACAGACTTTGGTGAGGAAGCAATAAAGGGGTTTCTGGTTTACCTTTTAATCTGGTTCCCAGAACTTTTCAAGCTTCTACTTTGATAGTATTGTGTATTTCTTGACTGCTGTAAATGTTCTGCCAGTTTGTATTATTTTGTACTTATTACTATATTTATTTACAACATGTATTTGTTTGTGTGAGCTTCAGTCCACACTTGTTGTCTCTGCGCCATGGAGAGTGACAACCGTCCACGGAATGTAAACACATGTTCACACATATCCATTGTATCGAGCATGTCATAATAGCATGGTCATGGCTAGGAGACTCACATGCTTCTCCTAGACATGACCATCACTACTAGTGATATTTTTATACAGTGCTAAGCATTATCAATTACTGTATACAGACATTTGCGGAGAACCATTCTCTTCTGGTTGAAATTATTTAGAGCAACCTCCCGGCAAGTCTTCTGCCAGTGTTTACCACTTGCTTTGTAGGTCCAGTTTTGGATATTTTCACCGTAGAGTCAGAACTGCCGGGACAGAGACAGCTTACCATGACTTATCGTATATTTGAAACTGTGTTTAATAGATTTCTGTTTTTAATTAGATTTGAGAATTGGTGCCCAAACATACACTCCACCTACAGGGAGATGTTGGCCAGTCTTCAGTTAAATCTGTTCCTAACGTCTATATGCACCTATATATGTCCATTTGTGGATATTCCATGGTAGGGCAATAACAGCAGGTGTGAAGGGAGCCACAGAACAGTTTTCTAACATGCAGATCTACACTAACACAGATTGTGAGGAAATGAAAGCCACCAAATGCCTGACAATCTATAAGATGGCAGCTATGTTAATTCATCAGACGAGGGTTATTTTATTTAGAAGTTATTGGGTTTTATTTGCTAGCACCACTTCAACTTCCTGGGTCAGTGGAAGCACATATGAGTAGAGTTATCGGTTCATCCCTAGTGAACAGTTAGCTTCCATGGAGCCCTACAGATTTGAAGAATGGTGCTTTTGCAGACTCAGTGGGTGTGAACTGAGGTACCAGTTTGTTTTGTAATGATTCAGTTCCTTTAGCCACACAGATTGCAAATTGGTCTAATCAGTCTTCTATCAGTTTTTATAATATTTGTCTATTTTCATAAGCAGTGCTATAGGATACAGCAATAAAGTCTGCAAAAAACAGTTTGGCATAGCTGATGCCTGATCACACAACACGTTGAGATGGAGGCATAGGGCAGTCTGCTCCCAATGTACAACCACTGTGTATTCCCAATCAAATACCCTTTTCCTTATAGATCAGTAACTGGAAGTACAAAGATAGCCTAGATAAAAGAGAGAGAAACCGAGAGCCCAATATGGTGTAGTATGTTAGGAACAATTGAGGAATTATGACAAGTAAGTAATATACTCACAAACGTGGGTTACCTCTCAGGTAACCACTGTATAGGCAGGTGGGGAGATTAGACCTGACCCCACTCAGGATTAAGAAGTCGCTCTCTGAAGGAAGAAAAAGAGGGTCTGTCACCCTTCCACCCAGGGTGGTAATCTTGACTGAACGATGTACAGAGGCGCCAATAGGATAAAAGATATATAAAAAGTTTAAAACATTCGGGTGGCGGCGGTGGACCAGCCACTCAAAAATGGACTTGATGCGTCAGTAAAGGAACATATAATTTATTCGCATACTCCAATGAACAATATCGCAACGCGTTTCACGGGCACAATCCCGCTTCATCAGGCATTCAACAGTAGGAGTACAACACTTGAGCAGGTCCAGTATACGCTTGGCACCTCTGAGGTGCCAAGCGTATACTGGACCTGCTCAAGTGTTGTACTCCTACTGTTGAATGCCTGATGAAGCGGGATTGTGCCCGTGAAACGCGTTGCGATATTGTTCATTGGAGTATGCGAATAAATTATATGTTCCTTTACTGACGCATCAAGTCCATTTTTGAGTGGCTGGTCCACCGCCGCCACCCGAATGTTTTAAACTTTTTATATATCTTTTATCCTATTGGCGCCTCTGTACATCGTTCAGTAAAGATAGCCTAGAGGGCCTTACAGTTTATGGAATGATGTGTCCAGCTGGTATCTCTTTTTAATGACATTTGCAGTTAGGTGCTTTTGCTGACTTACCAGGAATTAGCAGAGGCTTCTTTTTGTTTAGTAACCATTCACATCTGTCCCTGCTTCTTAGCGGTTATCAATGTGGTGCTTCTGCAACAGCTAGAGCATACTGTATACCGTGCTGCTTAAAGGACAACTGAAGAGAGAGGCATATGGAGGCTGCCATGTGTATTTCCGTTTAAGCAATACCAGTTGCCTAGCAGCCCTGCTGACCCTCTACTTTCAGCCATAGACCCTGAACAAGCATGCAGCAGATCATCTGTTTCTGACATTGTCAGATCTGACAGATTAGCTGCATGCTTGTTTCTGGTGTTATTCAGACACTTCTGTAGCCAAACAGACGAGAAGGGCTGCCAGGCAACTGGTATTGTTTAAAAGGAAATAAACATGGCAGCCTCCATAATCTTCTCACTTCAGTTGTCCTTTAAAGGTATATGAACCATTTACATATTTCTATATTTTTTATATGAATGTCACCTAAACCATGTTCTTATTTTCAAACTAGTCCTAAAAGTAGAGGAAGAAAACCTACTTAAAGTAAACCTGAGACAAAAAGGAAAACAAAATTATACATACCGGGGGCTTCCTCCAGCCCCCTTCAGGCTGATCGCTCCCTCACCGTCCTCCTTGGCCGTCTGGATCCTCCGCTAACTGTCACATCAATTCCACCAGTAGGGGCGTACTGAGATAATCATATTTCATGTTCTCTTTAAAATAACTTTTCAGCACTCTGCAATTGAAAAATCAGAATCATTTTTTTGCCAAGCATAACTGGGTCATGCCTTGAATTGGTTTTGGCACATATAGGGAACATACAGGGCTCAAGTGGGAAGTAAGATAGTACACAGTAAGCAGCAAAGTGGCATTGAAGAGACTGTATCAATAAGCACTTTAACAAGAACAACAACCAGGATAGAGTAATACACACCAGTCACAGCCTAAGGTGGAGCAGGAGGAGGGACGAGTGCAGGAAGGGGGGAAGTGTGGGAAGAGTTCAAGAGTTTAACAGCTCAGGTTGGCGGAGATAGTTGTGCCCAGGAGGCGGTCACTGGAGTACAGTGCCATCGATATAGATCGGAGGTGGGTTGGGGACATGCTTTCTGAAGTCGATGATCATCTCAACGGTTTTGGCTAAATTTAAGTCTAGAAAGAGAATCCTAGCGTACGAGTCCAATCTTTACAGGTGGTCAGTGATGAGCTCCAGGCAGATTTTGATGGCATCAGGGGCGTAGCAATAGGGGTTGCAGAGGTTGCGACCGCATCGGGGCCCTTGGCTCAGAGGGGCCCCCAAGGGCCCTCCCTCAACTACAGTTTTAGCTCTCTATTGGTCCTGTGCTCATAATAATCACTTCTATAGATACTTTGAATAGTGGTAATCATTAACAAACTGTTCCCCATACCCTTCTTGCAACTCTGACACTGTAGTTGCCATTGGCAGGTTTTGGTGCGCCGTATCAATTGTTATGTATGGAGTGCTTGGGGGCCCCATTGTAAAACTTGCATTGGGGCCCACAGCTCCTTAGCTACGCCACTGGATGGCATCCTCAGTGGACCTGTTTGTTCTATGTACAAACTGGAATGGGTCTAGGAGGGCCAGTGTAGAGTGCTTAACCACTACAGGACCACAGGCTTACACCCTCCTAGTGACCAGGCTATTTTTACAATTCAGCACTGTGCAGCTTTAACAGTGTATTGCACGGCCATACAACTTCGCAGCCAAATGAATATTACCCCCTTTTCTTCTCACCAAAAGAGCTTTCTGTTGGTGGTATCTGATTGCTGCTGCTTTTTTTTTTTTTCCTCTCCCTCCCTCTCCCCTAAATTGGCCCTGACTGCATTCCATCTCTTACAGTACCCTCTCATAGGCATCAGCCTATGAAAGGGTTTAGATTGGGAGCCGATCAGAGGGATCGCTAAGTGACAGGGCTGTCCCCTGTACAGTGCTGTGCTAGATCACAGTGCTGTACAAATGTAAATAGCTGATTTTTATTAACAGCCTGCCAGCTCCAATCGCAGCTGGCAGGCTGATGATGGATCCCCGCTGTCTATCTCGGCAGGGTGCGTTCCCTGCTAATCCCCACCTCCAGGACCTGACACCAATCAGCGTTAGGCGATCCTGGGGGAGCCACTCTGCGGTCCCTAATTGATATTAGACAGTCGCAGAGTAGTTAAGATGGGTCATGATGACAGATGTAAGAGCCACGAGCCTGAACTTGTTAAGGTCGAAGACCTTTTGCTTTTTAAGGACAGGGATGATGGTGGACTTATTGAAGCACGTGGGAACTTGCCTTCACATAGGGACTTGGCGTAGAAGAAGGTGAGGACGGGATTCAGCTGCTGTGAGCAATTTTTCAAGCATACTGGCAACGGTGTGTGTGTGTGTGTGTGTGTGTGGGGGGGGGGGGGGCTTGTAGATAGTTGCACCCTTAAACCCTTTCCAGATGGCATGCAGGCCATTCTAACAGAGGTTTTGTCTCAAACGCTCAGCATACTCCTTTTTGGCTGCTCTCAGTTTCCGGTTAAGGGTATTTCTAGCCTTTCTGAAGTCCTCCTGGGTGCCGGACTTGTGCGCAGCTTCTTCACACCTTTGCAGTAATCGTAGCTTGTTGGTGAACCACAGTTTGTTGCTTGGATAGACTTTGTAGGTTTTGGTTAGTATGTAGGTGTCACGTATCAGAAGTATTATTATTTATTATAATAGTGCCGACATCTTCCACAGGGCTGTACAGAGTATATTGTCTTGTCACTTAACTGTCCCTCAGGATGGCTCACAATCTAATGCCTGCCATAGTCATATGTCTATGTATGTATTGTGTAGTGTATGTACAGTATATATTTGTCTAGGGTCAATTATTTTATTTAATTATTTATTTTTTACGGGGAAGACAATTAACTTATCTGTATGTTTATGGGAATCTAGGAATCCGGGAAACTGGGAATCCAACGCTGCAAGGTGAGAGCGCTAATCACTTCGCCACCATGCTGCCCTAGCAAAGTTGGTTAAAAAGTACTGTCAACATTATTCTGAGTATTTTCTTGCTGATGATTTAAAATGCATTTTATTGAAAAAGTAAAAAAATTAAGGAGAAAATGTGAATTGCGTAGTGCCCACTGTGTCTTGAGATTCAGTTCACAGAGATATCTCAACATTTTCCTTTAGAATTTTCTGGTATAGTTCAGAATGTATTGTTCCAGCCAGGCCCAAACGAGGCAAAAGATCCTTTTACCAAACATTTGTCCAGTATTCTTGGCTTGTCTACATCATTATTAGCAATTTGTAGACAGTCAGCAATGTTTTTGGGGGAGGGCAGTGGCGTTTTCCTTGCTACCTGCCATACACAACAGTGTTGTTCAGTCTTCTCCTGATGGTGGACTCATGGACATCAACATTTGCCAATGTGAGACAGGTCTCAGTTGTTTAGAAGGTACAATGGATTCCTTTCTAACAATCTGTTTGATTGTTTATTGACGGAGTCTGAACTCTTTAGAGATAGTCTTTTAGTCATTTCCAGGTTTAGAGGCGTCAAGACACTTCATTTAAGCCATGATGCACGTCCAAAAGTGTGTTGTTAATGTGGTCAGGCTTTGATGGATCACCATTCTTTAAGGGTCTCTCACTCACACCTTAAAGAGACTCAGAGACGAACATCATAATAGATTTAAACATACCTGGGGCTTACTCCAGCCCCATCCGCATGAATCGCTCCCACACCACTGTCCTCAGCCTTCCCAATCGCCGGTACCAGGTCCCATCACTTCAGCCAGTCAGGGCCAGTCGACGCAGGCGCAGTGTGCTCCCTCCGTGCTGCGCAGACGCATGCGTAAAGCAGGCGCTGGCGAGACGGAAGGAGTCCTCATGCAGAAAACTGGTCGCGTGCGGCGGAAGTGACGGGACACGGTACTGGTGATTTGAGAATGCTGAGGACGGCGGCGTGGGAGCGATCTAGGCGGATGGGGTTGGAGGAAGTCCCAGGTATGTATAAATCTATTATGTTATTTGTCTCTGAGTCCCATCTCTGGTTCTCTTTAAAGAGACTCCGTAACAAAAATTGCATCCTGTTTTTTATCATCCTACAAGTTCCAAAAGCTATTCTAATTTGTTCTGGCTTACTGCAGCACTTTCTGCTATCACAGTCTCTGTAATAAATCAATGTATCTTTCCCCTGTCAGACTTGTCGGCCTGTGTCTGGAAGGCTGCCAAGTTCTTCAGTGTTGTGGTTCTGCTATGAACTCCCCCTTCCAGGCCCCTCTATGCACACTGCCTGTGTATTATTTAGATTAGGGCAGCTTCTCTCTTCTCTCTTATCTTTTACAAGCTGGATAAATCGTCCTCTGAGCTGGCTGGGCATTCACATACTGAGGAAATTCAGACAAGGGCAAAGCTGTTTGCAGGAAGAAAAGAGCAGCCTGAAACTTCAGTGCATGAGAGATGCAGGGGGAAAGAAACACACAAATGATCTCTTGAGATTCAAAAGGAAGGCTGTATACAGCCTGCTTGTGTATGGATGTATTTTCTATGTGTGGACATACTGTACATCAACCTACTTCCTGTTTTGGTGGCCATTTTGTTTGTTTATAAACAAACTTTTTAAAACAGTTTTTAACCACTTTTAATGCGGCGAGGAGCGGCGAAATTGTGACAGAGGGTAATAGGAGATGTCCCCTAACGCACTGGTATGTTTACTTTTGTGTGATTTTAACAATACAGATTCTCTTTAAGCTTCAAAATTGAAGGTGTGTACCAGGCTGTCTTGGCATCCCATTGACTTTGATGCTGATTTCCTCTTCATTTTCAAATTATATGATAATGCTTTTACTTTGTCACATGCAGATATGTTATTGGATAATTTTTCTTAAATAAATACATCACAAAATATAATATTTTATGTTTGGACCCCATGGTGGTATTATTGGCCAATCACTGACCAATCAAAATTGTGTTGACACCATCACTAAGCTTTATTGACCCCTATGTTATGTGCAGGTTGGGTGAGCAGTGAACATAAGGGTGCATACACACATCCAATTTTGATTGGCCAATTTTACCACTCCATGAAGTATGAGGGCCAACATATTTTAAATACTATGAACAGATTATGTAAGTAAGCTCTCATATTATATTTAAGTAGTAAAATTGGTTAATAAAAATTGGATGTGACCCTAAAACCTGGTACACACTTTTAATTATGATTAGCCAATCACTGACCAATTTCACCACTTCCATGTAGTATGAGGGTCAACAAATATTGAGTACTACGAGCAGCTTTGTTTAGGTAAAACCTCATACTACATGGCAGTGGTAAAATTGATCAGTAATTGGTCAATTAAAATTGAAAGTGTGTACCAGGCTTGAAGGAAACCAAGCGCCACTTTTTCTCTGCAGTTTGTCCTGGTTTCTAATAGCTATAGGAGCTGCCATGTTCCCTCCTCCCCTTCTAGCTGCCCATTATTTATCCACAGGGAAGGTGTGAAGATAGCATCTGTGGCTTCTCTAAACTCTTTGAAGCACAGTGTCCTTGGTACCCCCCTACCCCGCTGATGAAAACTTTTTGCTAATGTGTGGAATAAAATAATTACAGCAGTCCTTATTGCACTGAAATCCCTGTGGTCGGGCAGCCCTGGGAAGTAGGAGGAAGTAGGATCATAAAGGCCTCTGCTAAACTTTTAAATGTACAAAGAAGAGGTAAAATTGAAGTTTTTTTTTAAAAAAAATTAATGAGCCACAATGTTGACATGCATGTTTAATGTGCTATTGAGATGCACTGGATTGTAAAAATGGTGCTTGGTTCACTTTAAAGCCTGGGTGGAAGGGAGGACTAAAACTGTTTTTTGAAGCACAATAACATTTATTTGAACTTGCAGTGATGTTTTCTAAACATTTTACTGGACAGAATCGATCTTTACAAAGCAGCGGGGCATAAAGCACTGTAACGATGGCTCAAAATCACATAGTAAATTCCTGAAGTTACATCGAGGGTTGCAGACAGGGTCTTGTTTATTGACTAATATTCAGATCTTAACCCTTTCGCGTTCCACGGTTTTTACAACTTAAAGTTCCTGGCGTGTTTGACACTTTAGCTGTGTCGTTTTGATACAGCAGTAACTTTTTAATGATCTATGCCATCTTAGTGATACTTATCTTGTTTTTTTCATTACAATCTAGGCTTTTTTGGGTAATATTTTTCTCCCCAAACTATTTTGTTTTATAGTCCATTTATGGGGAAAAATTAGGTGTAAATGCAGAAAACAATTTTTTTTTCATTTTTCCCCCTCCCTAATTTTCACATCACACATCCCACAGTTATAAGACATTTACAAACAAATTATTTGGCCCTTCCCAATTAAAATGATACCCCATATGCCACATTTTACTTCTAGCTGAGCATGTGGCGGACCTTTATCCCCAATCTGCGCATCGGTGGCGATCAAATGCGTTCGCTAGGGCGACAGTTCAGGGGGCATAGAGCTGTACAGATGCAGCACTAGGCATTGGCACAGCATTACATCTGTAGAGCATTGGGGCCTGAAACGTTTGCCCTAGCGAGGGCAGTCATTAAACGTTTATAAACAGGCAAAGGTATTGCAGGGGTTAATAATGGGTTAATAGGCTAAGTTTGGTTAAAAATTAATGGGGAATTAAAAAAAAAAATACTTTTTATTTTATTGGGCCCATGTCACTTTAATTTTTTTTCAACTTTTACAACTTTTTTTCCCCTAACTTTATTGAATGATTGTTGCTGCTAACAGCAACAATCATTCACAGGACCATTCACGTGCACGTGCGGTCATGTGCACGGTCATGTGAACGCGTGGAAGCGCGCGTGGACACGCAGCTGCGGAAAACAGCGCGATTTAAAGAGACTCCGTAACAAAAATTGCATCCTGTTTTTTATCATCCTACAAGTTCCAAAAGCTATTCTAATGTGTTCTGGCTAACTGCAGCACTCTATACTATCACTGTCTCTGTAATAAATCAATGTATCTTTCCCCTGTCAGACTTGTCGGCCTGTGTCTGGAAGGCTGCCAAGTTCTTCAGTGTTGTGGTTCTGCTATGAACTCACCCTTCCAGGCCCCTCTCTGCACACTGCTTGTGTGATATTTAGATTAGAGCAGCTTCTCTCTTATCTTTTACAAGCTGGATAAATCGTCCTCTGAGCTGGCTGGGCTTTCACATACTGAGGAATTACAAACAAGGGCGAAGCTGTTTGCAGGAAGAAAAGAGCAGCCTGAAACTTCAGTGCATGGGGGCAAGAAACACACAAATGATCTCTTGAGATTCAAAAGGAATGCTGTATACAGCCTGATTTTGTGTATGGATGTATTTTCTATGTGTGGACATATTGTACATCAACCTACTTCCTGTTTTGGTGGCCATTTTGTTTGTTTACAAACAAACTTTTTAAAACTGTTTTTAACCACTTTTAATGTGGCGAGGAGCGGCGAAATTGTGACAGAGGGTAATAGGAGATGTCCCCTAACGCACTGGTATGTTTACTTTTGAGCGATGTTAACAATACAGATTCTCTTTAATACAGGACGTAGATTCGACGTCCTAGAACATACAGGGGGACTAATTAGGATGTACGTCCTGGAACTTAAAGCAGTTAAAGGATACCCGAAGTGACATGTGACATGATGACATAGACATGTGTATGTACAGTGCCTAGCACACAAATAACTTTGCTGTGTTCCTTTTATTCTTTCTATGCCTGAAAGAGTTAAATATCAGGTATGTAAGTGGCGGACTTAGTCCTGACTCAGACAGGAAGTGACTACAGTGTGACCCTTACTGATAAGAAATTCCAACTATAAAACACTTTCCAAGCAGAAAATGGCTTCTGAAAGCAAGAAAGAAATAAAAAGGGAAATTTCTAATCAGTGAGGGTCGCACTGTAGTCACTTCCTGTCAGGACTGAGTCAGCCACTTACATACCTGATATGTAACTCTTTCTGGCAGAAAAAGAAAAAAGGAACACAGCATAGTTATTAGTGTGCTAGGCACTGTACATACACATGTCTATCTCATTCTGTCGCATGTCACTTCAGGTATCCTTTAATCAGGATTTTCATCTTGATCATGGATCATCATCACCATTCTCCATTCTCCTCTATAAAAACAGAGATGTTGCCACTAACACCAGATTTCATTTCTCAGCCTGCGAAAGGTAGAACATATTATTTTGACTCATTGGTGATCCACTAGATCAATCTTATATAAAAACCAAAAGTGAAGTCCATGTTGGGGTGACCTCTTCTCTCTTCTAGAATGATGGCTGATGAATTATTTTCAATGGATGGACATGAAGGGGGGAACGTGTGTGTGTGTGTGTGTGGGGGGGGGGGGTGCTGGCTGTGTGTCTATTCCTCCCCTTCCTCTTTTTTTCCTCTCTCTTTCATTCTCTGTCTTTTTCATTATGGGTCAGCAGATGTCAGATACCGTATTAATAATTTGTTTCTGAATTATTTTCATATAACAGGTTAAATCATTGATAGAGAGGTTAATCGGGCTGAGCTAGGACAAATTGTCCTAAATTCACTAAGGCAGTTCGGTAAAATAATTTAGATGGTAAATTGCTGCATTCTGTCTTTTACATTTTTTCTCCAAATTCACCAAGATTTTCCGCATAAGGTAGACGTTTGGTAATTTACAGAACAAACATAATTCACTAACCCTGCTCGGTAAGTCTCACATACCAGCTGTAGAGCAGGGCAGCAGTCAGGCAGGACGCTGTGTGCATGAGTCTGGATTTTCTATCCAGTGCATCCCTAGCATTCCTTTAGATGTGCTGCAGCCACCAGGGGGAGCTCTTCTGGATAAGAGTATACATATATTCACATCTAAAGGGAGGCAGAAAAGCCTTATAAAATGTTTCCTTCCCCTGCTCTGCCACAGTGAAATCCCGCCTTCCAGGGTATCAGACCAAATCAGGATGAGAAGTGGAGCTGTTTGGCTCTACCTATTGGCTGCCTGGCTCCTTCTATTTGCTGTCTGTCAATGTTACCACACGGAGAGTGTGAGTTATCGGCTGGTCAGAGCTGGAGGTAAATACCAAACACTTTTGCTTGATTTACAGAATGTGTTAATCTTTGTGAATTGTGATTTCTTGTGATATCTTGAGGTATTTGCCGCACAAATTGGTAACTTACGCCCCTAGTCAGTCATTTTGCTTTTCAGTACAGTAATAGGTTTAGGGCATAGTTCTCCAACCCTGTCCTCAAGGCCCACCAACAGTACATGTTTTGCAGAAAAACACAAACATGCACAGGTGAGGTAATTAGTGTCTCAGCAGAGCTGATTACCTACCTCTGTGAATGTCTACAAAACATGCACTGTTGGTGGGCCTTGAGGACAGGGTTGGGGAACAATAGGGAATTGGAATTTGGGAAGGTGTTCGCTAAAACCAGCTGTTTTCTGAACTGAGGCCATTGTGATGTAATTCTAACATATATGCTTTGACCCCTTATACTGCTTATACTGTTTGTGACTTGTACAGTTTTTCCACTTTTCTTTTACTGCAATTCTATTTTAAAATGTTCTAATCAGCAGGGGAGCAACAATGAAGGAGTTGCCTGGTTCAAATGAGCAGGCATCTGATTGGATGTTATGGATGGGGTACCATCTCAGTGTTCACACATCGCCCTCTTTGTCTCCATTCATAATGCAGGTGATCTCAGTCTCTCTTGTAGGAAGGCACACCTGCAGTCTGAGCAATAGACATCCTCTCTGATGCTACTGAACCTCCTCATGCATACCCTTGCCCATCTCTTTACTGGCTGGTACCAGTTCTTCTGACCACAATACCTCTCTGATTTATCTCCCCGCCAGCCAACGTCCCTCCCCCCACTGTGTTAATGCGGGAAGCCGTAAAGCGGCAGAGGGATTCCATTAATTAAATCGGTGTTATAATTAACTTTCATTAAAGAGAATCAATAATGGAGAGGCTCAGGTGATGGGAACGAGCCAGATTTATGGCTGGAGGTTGAAGAGGTGTTTGGGCACCTGGGTGGGTTAACCATCTCATTGCTGTGAGATAAATACTA
This sequence comes from Hyperolius riggenbachi, assembly GCF_040937935.1. Lineage (NCBI taxonomy): Eukaryota > Metazoa > Chordata > Amphibia > Anura > Hyperoliidae > Hyperolius > Hyperolius riggenbachi. The sequence continues at coordinate 108,868,501 of NC_090647.1, read as the reverse complement.
CGCATAGATTTTCAGTCTAGCGGAATGACAGATTGTCTGATCATGCACTAACCCTTACATTGCCAAAAAAAAAAAAGAATGAGTTTTTCCTTCGAAACATCTAGTTTCTCTCTCTGGTTCATTAACCTAATCTGTTTCTAACATCTTGGGTGGAAGAGGCTGTTTCCAACCATAGCCTAGATAACAGCGTGACATCAGGAGGAGGGGGGGGGGGGGGGTATAGCTGCACTTTCTGTTCGCATAAAAGATGCTTAGAGAAGGAATTGTTCAAAATATTCTACGTGTTGTTTCAAGAGCTCCGGCATGGAAAAATCAGGCTATGACCATCAACGGTACTGTCCAAAACCGCTGCAGTGCTGCATGTTTAACACTCCAGATAAAGCAGTCGTACTGCTTCCTGTAATTTATTAACTTCTAACTTGAGGGCATGGCAATCTTTGGAGATGGCAGCAGAGGCTGTAAAACACAGATCCCCTTTGGAATAATGACATTTGGCAGATTGTAGCTCCCCTCCTCGGGGTTTGAGTTCCAGGTTATGGGATGTAGGGATCCACGGTGTTTTTTTTCCTCCTCCTTCCGTAGTCTAGAGCTATGCCTGCCTGTGGCACCCAATAATTCTTTGCATCTTTGTATAGGAGGTGACAGATTAGAAAGAAATATTTAATTGATTTGTCTATAAATGGACTGTGTAGCTGACGCAAGGTCCCAGGCAGGAAATACGAGGCTGGACGCAAATAAAGGAAATTTATACGGCAGTATAATGGCACCAGCAAACCGTGAATCACAGCCAGGCATAGGCTGCGAGGGGAGACGGGGTGAGGGAAAGGGAAACCTTACACTGAGACAAAATAATCAAATATTCAGCGGCTGTGAGTGCTGTATGGCTGAGATCAAAAAGAGTTATGTACGGTTTCCTTTACACATGAAATGTCCGAGCATTCTATCTATCTATTGATCTGTTGGTTTAGGTGGGAAAAAAATCACATAGAGGTAGGACCTATATTCACTGCTGTGTAGCCAAGGTTGGAACTATGTGTGATGGTAAATTATTATAGGTCCCCTGACCTCTGACACCTCACCTCAGAGAGGGTCCCTCTAGTCTAGTGAGACATGCACCATTCTAAACCAGAAACCACATTGTAGTACAGTATAGTAACAGCTTTTTATAGCAGTTGTATAGGAGGATATTATGTAAATACTGTTGTTGCTTGCATAAAGAACCGTGTATTCAAGCACTTATAGGCCCATTATGGAGTGGGGGACCCATAGTATCTGCCTGGCCTCAGGGCCGGTCCTGGACTTTCTGCTGCCTGAGGCAAAGATCGTAAAGGCGCCCCCCCCCCAATATTTCTACATAACATTACATCCCCCACACAACCGACCGTGTCCGTGAAGGAAAGCCTGAGTGACGCAGCAAAGTGAGTGACTGACTCACCAGGGATTGGGTCTCCCTCCGGGTCTGGCGGCGGCGAAGGGCGGGCATCCGCATCCAGCATGCATCCTGCACTGGCAGGGGACAGACGGCTGCGGTCTGCGGCGGGCATGCTCCATCTCGGATCTGAGGGATCTCGCGCTGGGCCAGTGAGCGGCGGCCGGCGGCAGCCAGCCAGCCTCATCATCATCATCATCATCGTCACGTCGGCGGCGCTCGCTGCTCAGTCCAGGAGACCAGCAGGGCGGGAGCGGCGATCGGATCCAGGGAGGTGAGTAACAGCTGTGTACAGCAGCGCTTCCCTGCGCGCTAACTCTGCTGCCTGCAGTCCGAGGAGGGAGCATGGAAGGCGGCCCGGGGAGAGGGAGGGAGAGGTCGGGCTGCCCTCACCGCGGCTCTGGCTCCCCCCGCTATCACAGCCACGTCATCTGGTGCCGCCCCTCCACTTCCTGCCGCCTGAGGAACCCGCCTCACCCCGCCTCATGGGCGGGCCGGCCCTGCCTGGCCTGTTATAGCTATAGTTACAATCACCTTTGTTTCATTGCTCCTGCTGACATACTCCACAGACACTTGTCAGTCTTTTCCTTAGTGTATCCTCAGCTACAGAATTTAGACCATACACCTTTCAGTGTGGTCAAGGTGAGAAGCAGTAGCCCACTGCATTTATTGTTTTAATGAAATCCTTTAATTGTTGACTGAAAAGTGCTTTGGACATCTGTGGTATGCATTTTGACACCAAACTACATCTTACATACAAAATCTAAAAGAGTCCCCCCCCCCCCCCCCCCAAAAAAAAATATCTGTAAAAATTTGTCAAGATCTTACTTCAACCAGGTATAAAAGAACATTGTCATTGGACACTCACCAGGACAACAAGTTTCATTGGTTTTCAGGTCAAGAAAAAACTGTGTCTTGGCATTAGGGAGGTGCTCCTTTGCTCCAGACAGCTAACGCCAAGACACTGTTTTTTCTTGACCTGAAGAAGCGGGTAAGAATCGTGAAATGTGTCCTCCTGTTGAGTGTCCAATAAAAAATGTCTTTAATACTTTATGCCCACGGTGTAGGTAAGATTATTTTATTATTATTTATTATTAATTTATAGAGTGCCGACATATTTAGTGGATCTGTACAAAGTAAGAAACTAGCATGGGGTAAATAATACAGACAAACTGAAATACACCAATAAACAAAATACATAATTAGTGACAAAATACAGAATTGATACAAAGTACAGAATTGATAATGACAGTAACATGATGAATAAAATATATAATGAATTCCAAGACACAAAAGGGGAAGAGAGCCCTGCCCTTGCGAGCTTACAATCTAACGGAATAGGGGGGAAACAAGAGGTGGGGTAGTATACAATAAATATTCCTGAAGGCAGTGTGATTTAGGATATCTAGTAGGAGTGCCACTTAGCTTTAGGACAAAAGGGAAGTGGCCTGAGGTAGAGCGTATACTTGTCGGAACAAGTGAGTTTTGAGAAAGCGTTTAAAGGTAACAAAGGTTGGAGAGAGGGATGTGTTGTAGGAGGGCATTCCAGTTGGGTTGTGAAGCACGTGGAAAATCTTGTATATGTGAAAGTGAGGAGGTAATTCTAGAGGAGATCAACAACAAGTCATGTGCAGATCTGAGATTACGATTGGGTAAGTATCTGGATACCAGTGAGGATCTGTACAGGGGAGAGAGATTGTGGAGACCTTTGTAGGTTAGGGTTAAGAGTTTAAACTGGATACTCTGGTTAATTGGTAGCCAATGAAGAGCTTGACAGAGAGGAGCAGCAGAGGAAGAACGAGAAGAAAGATGAATGAGATGAGCAGCTGAGGTCAGTATATAGATTGGAGCGGTGCCAGTCTGTTAGAAGGTAGTCCACAAAGTAGTATGTTGCAGTAGTCCAGACGAGATATTATAAGAGCATGTATTAACATTTTAGTTGTGTCTTGAGTGAGAAAAGGTTGGATGCGAGATATGTCTTTGAGTTGGAGATAACAGGAGCTGGTTAGGGAGTGAATGCGAGGAATAAAAGAGAGAGAGGGGTCAAATATTAGCCTTAAGCACTGTGCTTTGTGAAATGAAGTTATGCGAGTGTTATTCACATTTACTGTTTCCATTTCAGGCGGAGTGGTGGATAGAGACGGTGGAAAAATGATTACTTCTGTTTTACTCATATTAAGTTTTACGAAGCGAGAGGACATGAAGAAGGATATAGCAGACTAGCAGTCAGTCAGGAACATGTGTGAGAAGGGAGTTAAGGTCTGGGGCCGACAGATACAGTTGTGTATTGTCTGCATATAAGTTGTATTGAAACCTAAATGAGTTGATTAAGTTGCCAAGACCGTGCATGTAGATGTAAAAGAGAAGAGGGCCAAGGACAGAGCCTTGAGGTACCCCCACAGACAAAGGATGAGGAGAAGAGATCTGATCTGAGTAAGAGACTGTGTATAATCTTCCAGAGAGATAGGAAGATAACTAGGAGAGAGCAAGGTCCTTTAGGCTTACAGATGAAAGAATCAGTAGGAGTAAGGTGTGGTCAACAGTATCAAATGCTGATGACAGATTATTATTATTATTGATTTATAAAGTGCCAACATATTCCGTGGCGCTGTACAAAGTATGAAACAAATTTGGGGTCCAAAATAATACAGACAATGGTGTACACCAATATACAAGATACATAATTAGTGACAAAATACAAAAAAATGATACAAAATACAGAATATAAAATTGGTAATAACAGTGATAAAAGTAACATGATGAATAAAATGTATAATGATTTCCAAGACACAAAAGGGGAGAGAGCCCTGCCCTTGCGAGCTTACAATCTAAAGGGAATGGGGGGAAACAAGAGGAAGGGTAGTATGCAACAAATATATAGAGGCAGTGTGTTTTAGGATATCTAGTAGGAGTGCAATTTGGTCTTAGGACAAAGGGAAGTGGCCTAAGGGAGCGCATATGCTTGTCGGAACAAATTCGTTTTTAGAGAGCGTTTAAAGGTAACAAAGGTTGGCGAGTGACGGATGTGTTGTGGGAGGGCATTCCAGAGGAGGGGTGAAGCGCGTGCAAAATCTTGTAAACTTTAATGTGAGGAGGTGATTCTAGAGGAGGACAGCAGAAGATCATGTGCCGATCTGAGATTGCGATTAGGTTTGTATCTGGAAATTAGTGATGATATGTACCAGGGAGAGAGATTGTGGAGAGCTTTGTAGAATAGGGTTAGGAGTTTGAACTGGATCCTCTGGTTAATTGGCAGCCAGTGAAGAGCTTGACAAAGAGGGTCAGCAGAGGAAGATCGAGAAGAAAGATGAATGAGACGAGCAACTGAGTTCAGTACCGATTGGAGCGGGGCCAGTCTGTTAGAAGGTAGCCCACAAAGTAGTATGTTGCAGTAATCCAGACGAGAAATTATAAGAGCATGTATTAACATTTTCATTGTGTCTTGAGTGAGAAAAGGACGGATGCGAGATATGTTTTTGAGTTGGAGATGGCAGGAGCTGGTTATGGAGTGAACATGAGGAATAAAAGAGAGAGATAAGTCTAATATTACCCCGAAGCACCAAGCTTTGGGAACTGAAGTTATGGGAGTGTTATTAACATTTATTGTTACTTCAGGCAGAGAGGTGGACAGAGACAGTGGAAAAATTAATACTGTTTTACTCATATTAAGTTTTAGGAAGTGAGAGGACATGAAGGAAGATATAGCAGACAAGCAGTCAGGAACACGTTTGAGGAGGGAGTTAAGGTCTGGGGCAGAGAGGTACAGTTGTGTATCATCTGCATACAGGTGGAATTGAAACCCGAATGAGTTGATTAAGTCACCAAGACCGTGCATGTGGGTGGAAAAGAGGAGGGGACCAAGGACAGAGCCTTGAGGAACCCAGACAGACAAAGCATGAGGAGAAGAGATCTGATCTGAGTAGGAGACAGTGAAGGACCTTCCAGAGAGGTAGGAAGATAACCATGTGAGAGCAAGGCCCTTTATTCCCACATTTGAAAGTATTTGCAAGAGTAAGGTGTGGTCGACAGTATCAAATGCTGATGATAGGCCAAGAAGGATGAGTATGGATTTGGCTGTAAGAAGGTCATTGGCCACTTTGGTAAGGGCCATTTCCATGGAGTGGCTAAAGTGAAAGCCAGACTGGAACTGATCAAGTAGGGAGTTATCAAATAAATAATGGCTTAATTCTGCATTCTTCAAGTAGTTTGGATGCAAATGGGAGAAGTGACACTGGGCAGTAGTTGGCAAGTGTGGTAGGATCTAGAGATGGTTTTTTAAGTAGTGGTGTCACAACAGCCTTTTTGAGTGGGGACGGAAAGATGCCAGTGGAGAGGGACAGGTTAAATAGCGATGTTAGTGCAGGCATGAGAGATGAGGATAGCTGCGGAATGAAATGGGAGGAAATAGGATCCAAAAAACAGGTGGTTAGATTAGCTTTGGAAATTATAGAGGAGAGAGAATGTTCACAGAGTGGAGAGAAGGCAGTTAGAGAGCAGTCAATGAGAGGTGTGGAGGTGGGATTTGAGGGCTGCATGGAGAATTCACTTCGGATTTTGTCAATTTTATCAGTGAAGTATGTTGCAAATTCTTCAGCTGATAAGCAAGATGAAGGAGGAGGAGTAGGGGGATGGAGAATGGAGTTGAAGGTGCTGAACAAGCGTCTTGGATTGTGGAAATGGGCTGATATTAGGGAAGAAAAATAGGACTGTTTTGCCACAGAGAGTGCATTTCTGAAGTTGTTCAAGGCTATTTTATATGAGATGAAGTCCTCACTTGTGTTACTTTTCCTCCAACGCCGTTCAGCTGCTCTAGAGCATCTTTTTAACTGTTTAGTGGCTTTGGTCATCCAGGGTTGGCGACTGACACGGTGAGGGCGGACATTGACGAGGGGGGCGAAGTCATCCATTATTTTTGTGATGAAACTGTTGTAGTGTATAGCAGCCGAGTCTGGGTCAGTGAAGGATTGTGTGAGGAGAGGTGCCAGGGCATCAGAGACAGTTTGAATGTCTAGATTGGGATAGTTTCTTCGAGTATGTGAGCGTGGTTGTGCCAGGGTGGTAGAAAAAGAGGAGAGAGAGAAGTTAAGTAGGTTATGGTCAGAGAGTGGTAGTGGATCATTAGTAAAGTCAGTGACAGAACAGAGACGAGTGAATACGAGGTCAAGTGTATGGCCATCAGTGTGGGTTGAGGTAGAGGACCACTGAGACAAGCCTTAGGAGGAAGTGAATGATAGAAGTTTTTTCTGAGACAGTGTTATCGGTGTCAATAGGAATGTTAAAATCACCCATGATGATGGTAGGGATGTCGGAGGACAGTAACTGCAGAAGCCAGGCAGAGAAATGATCTAAGAAAACAGAAGCAGGGCCTGGAGGGCGGTAAATCACTGCAATTTGGAGGTTAGAGGGAGAGTATAGTCGGACTGCATGGACTTAAGTATGGCAGGAAGAGAGAAGGAATAGGAGTGAGAGGCTTGAAGGAGCATTTATCTGAGAGGAGAATGCCCACACCACCACAATGTTTATTCCCACTTCTAGGCGTGTGGCTAAAGTGGAAACCTCCATAGGAGAGGGCGGCAGGTGAGACTGTCAGAAGGGGTCAGCCAGGATTCAGTGATCCCAAAGAATCCCAAAGAATGTGAAAGATCAAGAAGAATGAGCATTGAAATTGACCTTTGGATTTAGCTATATGAAGATCATTATTTTACAATCTTGACAAATATTGCATATATAGAATTTGTTGTTGGGGTGCATCCTCCTTTCTGTTACAGTATCCTTCCCCTAGACAGGGGTTTTCTACTGTGGCTTTTTCCAGTTGTCCATCTTTTTGGAGAGTGACCAACAATAGTTCTGAAGAACTCTTCTCCATTGTTTTGGTATATCAAGCTATAATCGACTCGTGTATGCCTAGACTTTATTTTTTAAAGTAAACCTTAGGGGTAAAAACATTACACACTTACCTTGATGAGCTTTAGGCTGCTCCTTATTCATCTGGCCTTCGCTCCATCTTGGTGATACATGCCTGATTTGGAACTCCGGTGAGATCTCTGATAGGCATGTGCAATTCTTTCCGACCTCTGCATGCCCAGGATTCTCTTTCGGCCACAGCTGCTGTGCGCAACCATATTGGAGCACCATGCTTGGCGGTGCACAGAGTGGAAGGTACATGCACCAGGCTCTGACTGGTCCCAGTCGCAGCTACAAACGGGGGCTACTGTGGCAAAAAGTAGGGGAGGCCATATACAATAAGGAACAAGGAGCGGCCTAAAGAGCCTATAGAGCAGTGTTGGCGAACATATGGCACAAGTGCCATACCCGACACGCGTAGCCTAATCTGCTGGCACGCCAAAGCTGCTTATGAACTGGCCAGAGCGTCTACCAGACGCCGCCGCGCCAGTTCATAGCCCGCAGCCCCGCAGTCTCCTGGGAGGCAGAGCAGGGCTACGTGAAGATGGCGTCCGTAGTACAGGGCTTCGGGTGCCATCTTCCTGTAGCCCTGCTCTCTGCCTGTCAGCGCGGGAGACTGCAGGAGGATCGTCCGGGGGAGATGCGCGCCAGAGGCCGGCCAAGAGAGAAGACTTCTGTCAGGTGAGTACATTACTTTTTTTGCAGGTGAAATGTGGCCCACGGTGTTATTTTCTGCTAAAATGTTTCCCACATTGCATTTATTTTCTGTTGAAATGTGGCCCTCTGCATTTATTTTCTTCTAAAATGTTTCCCACATTGCATTATTTTCTGCTGAAATGTGGCCCACTGCTTTATTTTCTGGTGAAATGTTGCTCACATTGCATTATTTTCTGGTGAAATGTTTCCCACATTGCGTTATTTTCTGCTGAAATGTGGCCCACTGCATCTATTTTCTGGTGAAATGTGTCCCACTGCGTCTATTTTCTGGTGAAATGTGTCCCACTGCGTTTATTTTCTGGTTAAATGTGGCCCACTGCGTTTATTTTCTGCTGAAATGCTGTCCACTGCGTTTATTTTCTGCTAAAATGTTTCCCACATTGCGTGAGGTTCTGCTGAAATGTTGCCCACATTGCGTTTATTTTCTGGTGTCTGGGGTAACTGTTGCTGCATTTATTATTTAATGGTCATAGTTGGCTATGTTTGCTGCTTTGGGGTTACGGTGGGTATACTAATAAATAGCATCACACAGTTTCTGCACACCCAGGATGCGAATCCTCGTTTCACCACATCATGGTGGAAACACTGCTTTCTTATGCCTCGCTGTTACATCATTACGTTAGCTCCGATCCATACAATGTCATGGCCAGTTTGGGCACTCTGCCTCTGAAAGGTTAGCCATCACTGCTGTAGAGCATCAAGGTAAGTATATATTTTATTTTTCCCCTCGGGTACACTTAAATAGATTTTTGTTAAGACTATGTTTTTATTGAATCTACCAGAAGTAGGGAATAGTGTATGGGTAGCTTAATTATTTCCTACATTGTGAGGGTAGAGTTAAATCTGATACCACAGTTCAAATCGCTCCTAACTGCTGCGCAGCACGTAATTTATGTGCGTTGGGGTACGAAGCATGTTCTGAATGTCAAGCCTTTTCTTACCACGTTATCTATCACCGTTTTACTGGCAGATACCAGAAACTTCAGGCAACACACCATCCTTTAAGAATTTATATCCGTACCTCTGCCTGGGTGGCTGCTGTGTTAGGATTATACATATTCACACATAAAAGTTAAATAAACAGTAGACTTCATATTTGCACGTCGAGGCAGGACAACTGCCGATGACACTACCTACATTTTTCTGTCCTATTAAAATATCTATTTCTGAAAAAAAAAATCAACACATCTGCTTGCAACCTGGTTTCTGTAATGCATTTCACATGCAAGCGCAACGGGGCAAAGGGGTTAATTTCCTTGAAGACTTTAAAGAGTTATGAAAGCCCAGTGGTGATAAAAATTGATTTTACGGTTGTGTGGCTAGGATGGCAGAGACGTAGAGGAGGCGCTTATACAAAGCCTTCGACAGAAAAACAAAGCCTGTCTGCCTGGCTGCTATGCCCCAGTGACACTGTGTGCATGTGGAATGGCCTTCCTGCTCCATCACTCTCAATCACAGCTGCTGTGGGAATGGGACGCTTGGGCATCTCGTGAGCTGTTTACGGACTTCTGTTTACTTGCACCGAGGAATTAAAGAGCACCGTGTGTCCTGTGACATGGCGATATGAAATGTGATATTAGCAAAATATACAGTCTGTTGGGGCTAATAGCAGCTAATAGTGGCCTGAATTTCCCCATAAGATTTTTACTTATTGGGAAATTCAGGTTCAACAGGGATTGGAATTTCTGGTTCCTGTTGAACACGAATATGCACTTTAGTTAAAGGGGAACTGAAGTGAGAGTGATATGGTGGCTGCCATATATATTTCCTTTTAAACAATACCAGTTGCCTGGCAGCCCTGCTGGTCTATTTGGCTACAATAGTGTCTGAATAATACCAGAAACAAGCATGCAGCTAATTTTGTCAGATCTGACAATAATGTCAGAAACACCTGATCTGCTGCATGCTTGTTCAGGGGCTATGGCTAAAAGTAGGCAGAGGATCAGCAGGATAGCCAGGCAATTGGTATTGTTTACAAGTAAATAAATATGGCAGCCTCCACCTCTCTATCACTTCAGTTGCACTTTAAAATCTCTGATCATCTGTACTGGGCATAGACTGTCAGTTTTGTCGGTAGCAGGAAAAAAGTGTGCAGGCGGCTAGCGGACGAAAAGGACATAGCCATAAACTCTAATGCAAGGTCATTAATATGGCGAAAAAAGCAGAAAAAAGGCGCCCGATAAATATCGTTAACATTAGAACATTACAATTTTTGAAGTATATTATTGTTTTAGAAGCTTGCAACGTTATAGTTTTTGTCATATTATTTTGTTTGTATGTACAGATTTTATGTTATCAAAGATATTATCGTTTCTATGTGTAAAAGGGTGTTTCTGCAGAGGGAGTGGTTAGGGTTAGGCATAGGCACCACCAGGGGGAGTGATTAGGGTTAGGCACCACCGGGGGGGCTAGGGTTAGGCACCACTGGGGGGGGGGTTAGTTTTAGGCACCACCAGGGGAGAGTTCTGTGTGAGAGTAGGGTTGGGTTAAGCTGTATAGGTGAATTATGTAACGATTTTTTAACGTTGATATCTTTTCTGTTATTATCTCCCATCTGGTTTTAAAAGTGTATTTATCGTTAACCAAGTTTGACAACGATATTTATCAAAACTAAGATTTTGTTATCCACCTGCGTTATTTCGTTATCCAGGCCCTTTTTTCCTGGCTCCCTTTTTTAACCATTTCAGCCCACGGGGATTTTTCACCTTATGCATCGGAGCAATTTTCACCTCCCATTAATTCGTTAATAACTTTATCACTACTTATCACAATTTATTGATCTATATCTTTTTTTTCCACCACTAATTGGGCTTTCTGTGGGTGGTACATTTTGCTAAGAGCCACTTTACTGTAAATGCATTTTAACAGGATTAATAAGAAAAAAATGGATTTCTCAGTTTTCGGCCATTATAGCTTTAAAATAATCCATGCTACCATAATTAAAACCTATGTATTTTATTTGCCCGTATATCTCGGTTATTATACCATTTAAATTTTGTCCCTATCACAATGTATGGCGCCAATATTTTATTTGGAAATAAAGGTGCATTGTTTCCGTTTTGCGTCCATCACTATTTACAAGCTTATAATTTAAAACATGTTTGTAGTATACCCCGTTCAAATGCATATTTAAAAAGTTCAGACCCTTAGGTAACTATTTATGTCTTTTTTTTTTTGTAATTGTAATTTTTTTTTTCCATTAAAAATTTTATTTGGGGAATATTTTGGTGTGGGACATAAACAGTTATTTTTTAATGTTGTTAGATGTGTACATTTTAATGTAGAAAATGTGTTGATGTAGTTTTACTATTTGGCCACAAGATGGCCACCTTCATTTTTGGTTTCCCTCCTTGTACTTCTCACTATGCGGAAGTACAGGGGGGATGCGCACATTTTTCTGGGCAGAAGAGCCGAAGCCTCACGGGTGAGCGCTTCGGTTTTTCTGCGGGGGACAGGGATCGGTGATCGGGAACCATGTTCCCTTTCACTGATCCCAGGGCTACCGGGGGACACAGCGGGGACACGGGGGCGTGCCCGCGATCGTGTGCAGGAGCGGGAGAGCGCAGCTGAGCAGCCGGCCGGACGTGCGCTTCACGTCTGGCCGGCTGAAATGGTTAATGTACGCGTTTTGTCAGCTCAGGAAATGAAGATCAATGGAGCCGCCCGGGAGGACACTGAGGGAGCCCACCGAGTACAAGGGAGTAGAGGAAGCCTCAGGTAAGTATACATTTTAAACATCACAAAATGTCCCTCTATACTGAATCTGAGATAAAATTTAACTTTTAATGCTCAATTAAAAAGTAGTCTGACTGACAATATACATACTCTAAAAGTATTGCAAGGCCTACTCTGTCAGTAATGAAGGGGTCACTAAGTAACCCAGGCCCAATAGCAATACCAATAATTATAAAACACACAACCCCCACCACACAACCCGACATGTTTCACTTCTAAGCGAAGCTTTTTCAAGGGAAAAGTGACATTAAAGTGCAATTTGTGATAAGGTGCAAAGTTACATAATTAAACAAATATAGAGTATGGCCTATAGGCTCATAACATCATAGCAGCCAGCCTGGGTCTCAGTGCAAGTTTTACATTGGGCCCCCCAAGCATTTCTGTACATAGTTTATATAGCGCAAAAAGCCTGCCAGGCACCTCCACAGTATCATATGTGTAAGCAGAGGAGGGGAACAGTTTGCTAATGATTACCACTATTCAACTTATACAGTCATGGCCGAAATTGGTGGCACCCCAGATTTTTTTTTCCAGAAAATTAAGTATTTCTCACAGAAAAGTATTAGTATTAGTAACACCTTTTGCTATACACATGTTTATTACCTTTGTTTGTATTGGAACAAAACAAAAAAAAAGGAAGGAAAAAAAAAGCAAATTAGACATGTCACACAAAACTCCAAAAATGGTCTGGACAAAATTATTGGCACTCTTAAAGAGACTCTGAAGCCTCCCTGAAATCATGTTTTTATTTTAAAAACCTCTTTAGCATGATTACAGCATCTAAAACGCTGCATCCCGCGGCTGGAAACTCAATTATTCACCCCAAACTCCTGGGGCAAACATCCACGACTTTCCTGGTCTGGATTTTGCTGCCCGGGGAGGCAGAACTTTGGGCTGTAGCTCTGCCTCCATTAGTGTCAATCTGCGTTGATCACCACCTCTCCCTGCCTCTCTCACTGAAAGAAGACAGAGGGGAAGGGAGAGGCTGCAATCCACGCAGATTGATGGAGTAGAGGCAGAGCTATAGCCCAAAGCTCTGCCTCTACTAGGTAGCGCTCCCTGCAATTAGCCACAGGGAGTTTGGGGTGATTAATTGAGTTTTCAGCCGTGGGATGCGGAGTTTTAGGTGCTGCGATCATGCTAAAGAGGTTTTTAAAATAAAAGCATGATTTTAGGGAGGCTTCAGAGTCTCTTTAACTTAAAGGGAACCTTAACTGAGAGGAATATGGATGTTTCCTTTTAAACAATACCAGTTGCTTGGCTGTCCTGCTGATCTCTTTGGCTGCAGTACTGGCTAAATCACACACCTGAAACAAGCATGCAGCTAATCCAGTCTGACTTCAGTCAGAGCACCTGATCTGCATGCTTGTTGAGGGGCTGTGGCTAAAAGTACTAGAGACACACAGGATCAGCAGGAGAGTCGGCAACTGGTGTTATTTTAGAAGGAAAAATCCACGCTTTTCTCAGTTTAGGTTCCCTTAAATATTTGGTTGCACACCCTTTGGGAGAAAATATATGAAATCAGTCGCTTCCTATAACCATCAATAAGATTCTTAAACCTCTCACCCAGAATTTTGGACCACTCTTCCTTTATAAACTACTCCAGGTCTCTCTTATTGGAAGGGCGCCTTTTGCCAATAGCAATTTTAAGATCTCTCCCTAGGTGTTCATTGGGATTTAGATCTGGACTCATTGCTGTCCCCTTCAGAACTCTCCAGCACTTTGTTGCCATCCATTTCTGTGTGCTGGGAGCACCTTAGCACCATTGAAAAGATAATTCTGCAGTTGACTGAGGGCCCCTAAAGGGCCCTTCTGGTCCAAGTGCCCTAGTGTGGTCGCAACCTCTGCATCCCCTATTGCCATCACTGATTCTTCTGTTTTAACTCGTCTCAGGTTTCCTTCAAAGTGAACCTGAAGAGAGCGGGATATGGAGGCTGACATATGTATTTAATTTTAAACAATACCAGTTGCCTGACAGCCCTGCTGATCCTCCCTCATGGACCCCGAAAAATCAGGCATCTTTCTGACAAAAATCTGACAAGATTAGCTGCATGCCTGTTTCAGGTTTGTGATTCAGGCTGCAGCCAAATAGATCATCAGGACTGCCAGGTAACGGTATTGTTTAAAAGGAAATAAATATTGCAGCCGCCATATACCTTTGGCTTCATGTTCCCTTTACGTCTTTCTTCTCAGACCTACTATCTAATTTTGCAGCCTGAGTTCCAAGCATGGTGAAACTAACACAAGCTGCTTATGAAAGCTTATATTTGTGAAGGTACCAGAGCAAAGAGGTCTCCAGCATCAGCTACTCTGTTTCCACAGTTCTGTTTCTAAACACAATCCCTGCACCCTGATTCCTTGCTGAGGACCTAACCTCGTTTACTGACCTTGTTTTTTTATTTGCCAAGCCCAGGAGCGTATCTAGCATATCCCATGATTCAGGCAGAAAAATCTAGCAGGCAGCATTTGGACAAAAAGTTTTGGACACCTGGCGTCCGCCTCCCCTCTGCTCTCGTGCCCGCCTTCCTGGCGCACACACTATCCTCCTCATCCATGCATCCCTGAATCCCATCCTCATCGACCGGTGGCACATGCCGCCTTTCCCTATGACATCATAAGCAGGTAAGATGTCGATATATGCCTCTTATTGAGGCATGCTGTGGTAAAATCCCATCACCGGCGAGAGATCACCATAGCCAATCAGAGGGGAAGCTTTGGCATGTGACCAAACAGGCAGGGGAGCCGGGCCCAGACTGGCCAATCACAGTCACCCGCTGCTCCTTTTGCTAACTGGTGCTGATGGTCTCGTGGGTGGGACATCTACATTGTCATTGGGCTAATCACTGCACTCGATCAGTAGCAGTGACATCTGTGGGGCGGCACATCCTCCAAAGTTTGCTTCAGACAGTAGTAAGTCTAGGACTGTCCCTGGCCAATCCAAACTTATTGTGTGAACAGTCTTTGCACTAGTTCACCCTGAGTGGCATTCCAGAACCCTCACCATATACCGAAATACAGGGCTTCATTTTAGGCTCTGCTTTAGCCCTTGTGGCACTGAGGATCCACAATTTGGACAAACAGTTGTTACATTTCTGTCATGCAGGACTTTCCAGTAGTTTACAAAAAATGTTAAATTGTTCATACTGTTTCCACTGTTAGGGCTAGTGCACACCAAGAGCGGTTGTGAGCATTTTTAAAATGCTTTCGGGCTGAAAACCGCTTGGCTAATGTATTGCAATGGGATGGTGCACACCAGAGTGGTTTGTTTTTTTCCCAAATGCAAACTCGGGTCCTGCAGCATTTTTCTGTCGCAATGTAAAGTATAGGAAAGTGGAAAACCGCTCTGTAAAACGCTAGATCAGAGCAGTTTTCCAGGCGTTTTTGTTACAGAAGCTGTTCAGTTACAGCTCTACTGTAATAAAATATGAAATCTGCTACACGAAAACGCTCCAAAAAACGCTAGGCATGTTTAGAAAATCTCTCTAAACATGCCTAGGATTACTCTGAAAATCTGCTTCAAAAACCGCTAGCGTTTGCATATCCACTAGCGGTTTTTGCTGTGCACTGGCCCTGTAATGCATTTTGCATCACCTCTTTCTTTTAACTTGTTGTAATACCATAATAAAATTGCTGTATTTTGTTTCCAAGCATAGCTTATGCCATAACCAAGGCTACCCTTATGTCAGAAATGTTGCCGGTGGGTTTCTAACACTCCCTCCTCTTCCAATCACTACAGTCCATGGGCATCCATGGTCTTGCCTTGGCCTGGATCTCCTCCTACCTATCTAATCGCTCCTTCACCACTTCCTTCAATGGCTCCTCCTCAACCCCTGCCCCCCTCTCAGTTGGGGTCCCCCAGGGCTCTGTTCTAGGCTCCCTTCTTTTCTCCATATACACTTCCTCAATTGGCAAACTTATCTCCTCCCTGGGCTTCAATTACCACCTTTATGCAGATGACACTCAGATTTACCTCCATACCCCCGATCTCTTATCCACCACCATAAACAAGGTCTCCTCGTGTCTCTCAGCAATTTCCTCCTGGATGTCAGCTAGGTTCCTAAAGCTTAACCTACACAAAACTGAGCTCCTGATCTTTCCACCCCATGCTGCTGCACCCCTCCCAGATTTCCACCTCACAATCGACAACACAACCATTCTCCCTACCTCCCAGGCCCGCTGTCTGGGTGTCACCTTGGACTCTGACCTCTCCTTCATCCCACACATCCAAAACATCACCAGAGCCTGCAATTTCCACCTCTGTAATATCTCCAAGATCCGCCCCTTCCTAACCCCGGACACGACCAAACTGCTCATCCATGCCTTCATCATCTCCCGCCTTGATTACTGTAACTCCCTCCTTTCTGGCCTCCCCCTGAAACGCACTGCCCCCCTTCAATCAGTGATGAACGCGGCTGCAAGACTCATCCATTCTTCGCACCGCTCTGCATCCACATCTCCCCTTTGTGAATCCCTGCACTGGCTCCCTATCCGTTTCAGGATAAGTTTCAAGATTTATGCCTGGCGTATAAATCTGTGCACAAAACCTGCCCTACCTACATCTCGGAGCTTGTTCACAGGTATACACCAGGTCGCCCCCTCCGTTCCTCCAACGACCTTCGCCTCACCACCCCACGCATTTTACACTCCCATGCCTGCCTGCAGGATTTCTCAAGAGCTGCCCCCACCCTCTGGAATGCCCTTCCACCACCCATCAGACTTGCTCCCTCTTTCAACACATTCAAGCAAGCCCTCAAAACCCACCTCTTTACGATGGCCTACCCACCTCCTACCACACAGTAACTCTCTAAGGAATATTTAACAGCCCCACCTAGTGTTTCCACCCCTCCCTTTAGATTGTAAGCCTCTGGCAGGGTCCTCCACTCCCTAGTGTAATCTACAGGTTCATGTGCTCCTGTCCTATGACAGCCTGTACTTGTATTACTGGGCCTACCTAACCAGCCCATATCGCTTGATCGTGTATTTTGTACAATTTGCATGTATAACTTTGTTCTATGTGTATAACCCTATGTCTGTCATCCTTGTATCATTGTATATATTTATTGTCCAGCACTGCGTAATATGTTGGCGCTTTATAAATACAATAAATAATAATAATAATAATGAAACAAGTTGACATTTACTAAACTCCGTAGTTCACATTTGGCTCCATGCCTGTGTGAAGCTGATATTGCGGCTGTGGTTGAAGCAGGCAGGTACAGAGCACCTGCCACTGGCTGGAGACTAACCCAACCTGACAATAACTGCCTTGAGCATCGGGATGTAAACACCTTGTTTTCAGTCAGTTTAAATCACATCCTGAACACAGAACAGATGGGAAATCTTTGTGACCAGATATTATTATCAATCCAGCTAGAGATGGTCATAGATGCAAATAAATCACAGTGGATGCAATTTTTATGGTAAATTTCTGCACACTTAAAGTAAATCTATAGCAAAAATAAACGTATGAGATTATTATTTATATGTGTTCTACAGTTAATAAATAGATCATAAGTAGCAAAGAAAAGAGTCTCATATATTTATTTTCAGTTATACTGTATAGCTTTATTTATAACATGCTGTCACACTCTGTCTTTTAAGATGTAAAACTGAGCAGAGCTAATGACCCTTTGAACTTTCCTGCAGTAAAAACTTATCTTAACCACTTGAGGACCCACCCTTTACCCCCCCTTAAGGACCAGCGCTGTTTGTTTGGATCTGTGCTGGGTGGGCTCTGCAGCCCCCAGCACAGATCCACGGCCACACAGAGCGATCAGATCGCCCCCCTTTTTTTCCCCCTATGGGGATGATGTGCAGGGGGGGTCTGATCGCTCCTACCTGCAGGCATGTTGCGGGGGGGGGCACCTCAAAGCCCCCCTCCGCGGCGACATTCTCCCCCCTCCCTCTCCTACCTGCTCCCCCGGGAGATCTGGGCTGCACAGGACGCTATCCGTCCTGTGCAGCCAGTGACAGGACGTCCCCTGTCACATGGCGGCGATCCCCGGCCGCTGATTGGCCGGGGATCGCCGATCTGCCTTACGGCGCTGCTGCGCAGCAGCGCCGTACAAATGTAAACAAAGCGGATTATTTCCGCTTGTGTTTACATTTAGCCTGCGAGCCGCCATCGGCGGCCCGCAGGCTATTCACGGAGCCCCCCGCCGTGAATTGACAGGAAGCAGCCGCTCGCACGAGCGGCTGCTTCCTGATTAATCAGCCTGCAGCTGGCGACGCAGTACTGCGTCGCTGGTCCTGCAGCTGCCACTTTGCCGACGCACGGTATAAGCGTGCGGTCGGCAAGTGGTTAAGCTGTCTCTCCATGTTTCTTGGCTGTTTAAAGGATAGGTGATTATTAATCACCCTCGCCTGCGCAGAACACTCCAGATGACGTCAGAGCGACCGCAAGCTGCTATTGCGCAGACGCAGTAGATGCCGATCTGGCAAGGTCGGCATCTGCACTAGAGGGAATCCAGGGCCACCGGCTGAAAGCAGAGCTGCGGTGAGTGCACAGGAGGGTTGCCAGGGGCTGGAGGAAGCCCAAGTAAATTAGATTTTTTTTTTAATTAACTCACACCTGTGCTTCAGAAAACAGGATTGAGTTTGACCAAGTTGGTCAGCTCAGAGAAGCTCTTTTGCACAGATGATAACTCACATTTTTTTTAACTCTTTCCGGTACTATAAAACAATGTGAGACTCTTTTCTCTGCTGCTGATGTTCCATTTATTATACGTACTACACATACAGTTCATTGGGCTTGATTCCCAAAGCTGCGCTTAATGAGTTCAGAGAGTGCTATAAATGCCTGCGCACACTATGCAACCATAGCATGCTCAGTAAAATTACGCTGGGATTAGCTATTGTAAAAGGCCCTTCGTTACTTTTAATAAGCGATCCACTGAACCCACTCGGAGCCCCGCGGGTTAAGTAGCTTCAAAGTACAAGATTCCTGCACTTTGATTGACCCTGTAGGCTGCCTGTCACTTGACTGCCTGTCAAAAATTAAATGTAGCTTTACTTACCTGGGGCTTCTTCCAGCCCCTTCAAGTCAATTTTGTCTCTCGTCACAGCTACGGTCTTTTCCTGGGTCCTGCTTGCAGCTTCTGAAGGATCTTGCACCTGCCCTGCGCAAAAGCATGGCCACATCACCAGGGGTGTACTGTGCCTGCGCAGTACTACGGCACACTCAGCTGCAGCAGCAGTTCATACATCTACATAAAATTTACATATTATTTTCATCCGCTCAGAATTATTTGCATCCCACAGTCCGTCTCTGAATCCAGCAGATTAGTGTTTGGGATTAGGGATGGTCAATGAGATTCAAATAGGTCTGAGTTGAGGATTATGCACATTTTCTATGCATAATTTGGAATCATATTGGAATTATCTGCGTCTCACTGAGCATCCCTACTTAGGATCAGTGTAGATCTGTTAGTGCATGAGCAACTTGTATGAAATGAAGAAAGTTGTACTTATGCCGCATTGGTAAACAAAGAAATAAGATAAGAGAGCTTTTGTGTCATTTTCCAGCCCAGAAATATTGCGCACAGATGACCGATGATTGGAGAAGACATTTCAAAAAGCAGGTAAGACGGAGCTAGTATGGTTGAGGTGACCCAGCAAGGAAGTCCATAGGGAACAGTTCTTTAATCACAGCAGCGTCAACAACCAAACGCACTCTAACTGGCTAAATAGTGTGGGTGTATTATTACTACAACCTATCTGAAACCTAGTAGATTGAGAGGGTGCCGTCCACCCAACCATGTTACTGGAATTTCCCTATGAACTTTCTTGCTTGGTCTCCTCAACTGTACAAGCACCGGTAAGATCTGAAACCCCAGTGATATGGTGCTTTGTGAACATATGAACGCCTTTGTAGTATCAATCCAAAAACAACTGCTTGTGTAGATCTAGCATAAAACAAAGCATGCATCTCATTGAAGCGTTCCACATGGGTCTGCTCCAAGCCCTAGTCTATAGCAATGTCATCCAAGTTCTCCCGCGATGAAAGCTGGCAAGGATGTATGGAGCTTAGCTAAATAGTGTTATACTTAGTCTAATAGTAGACATATGCTTTGATGATACAGTACTGCAATTCTGTTAAAAAGTAGTCCTCCTGTATCCTGTTAAGCTACATTATCTCAGCGTAGTCTGAGGCCTCTTTCATATGAAAGGCTGAAGGCAGTGAATTTACCTGCTGTCAACTGCTCCAATTCACCGCCCCTTTCTAGCGTTTGGCAGGTGGACAGACGCCCCTCCTAACATCTGAGCATCACGGTTGTTGTCTTCATATGCGACATTCCAAAAGAGAGAAAGACACTTATAAGGCCGTGGTGCTGGAACCCTGTAGCAGAGAATCCATATGATCAGAGGAGGGATCCGCACACAGACTTTTTCTTGAACAATATGGCTTTTATTCCTCCAATGCACACACATAAGACATCTGACCGTCACAGCCGAGGATTGTTTCAGGGCCTATCCGGTCCCCTTTATCAAGGCATAGGCAGGCAAACATGTTTGTGTGCCTCCTTTGATCATATTCACATGTGACACGTCGCTTTTTTTTGTTGCCACCGGGTAATACCACTATGTGTCAAACGATGACACGCATGGTGTTAAAAACACTGCCATTCGGCAGCATGAACCTGCAGCTAGCTAGAAGGCCTGTGTGGCCAAAAGCTGGGGCTGAACTGCCTGACAAGTTTGCAGTTCAGCCATCTGAGGAAAGGAGACCAAGAGATTTCATTGAGCTGGGCATTGAATATTATTTGTAATTTAAACCATAAATATTTTTTTTTTTGCACTTTTGGGGGATTTTATAAGCTGCAAATATTTTTTCCATTCAAATTGAATGTGGATTCAATGCAGCGTGAAATTGGGCAAGACAAAGTCAAAATAGGCAGGGAATGCATTTGATTGATTCATTGCCAGCATGCAAGGATTGTGCAGGCAAAGTGCAATCATTAGCATCTCATAGACCATCTCTAATCAAGAGTAAGGATGGACAATGAGATGCAAATACTTCTCATTTGATGCAGGATTCCGATTATGCAATTTTTTATGCATTTTTTAAAAATAACCAAACAAATTCCACCTTGGCAGAACAGGGAATTTTCAAGCTACATACATTTGCATACAAAATGTGCATAATCATACATCAACTTGGAATTATTTGCTTCAAAGACGGCCTTAGGTTTCACAATTCCCTGAACAAAACTAGCGGAAGACACGGGGGAAAGAGGAGGCCAAATGAGGACACACTGGGGACAGATAAGGCCAAACAGGGACACACTAGGGACAGAGGAGGCCAAACAGAGGACACACTGGGACAGAGGAGGCCAAATAGAGGACACACTAGGGACAGAGGAGGCCAGAGGACACACTGGGGACAGAGGAGGCCAAATAGAGTACATACTGGGGACAGAGGAGGCCAAACGGGGACAGAAGGGGACACACTGTGGACAGAGGACACCAAATGGGAGACAGAGGAGGCCAAGTAGAGGACAGAAGTGAACACACGGGGACAGAAGGGGACACACTGGGGACAGAAGGGGACACATGAGGACACAATAATTGGGGGAGAACATCTACAAAACCCTCCTGTAACATGGACGCACCAGGTTTAGTAACTGTTTTTGCCCCTGGTTTTTGCCCTAGGTGCGTCTTATATACAGGAGCATCTTATATGCTGAAAAATACAACTGCTGGTTCAACTGCTTATCTTCTAAAATGTAATTCTGTTTATCCTGCCTGGCTGTCATGGGGTCTAAGTCACTGCATTTGGTATCTCTTTTTTTCTAGCAATGCTGAGGGGAGTTCTTTTTTAATATATAACAGGCTTTAAGCTTTATATAAAGATGTTATTTTGCCTGGATCTGCACCACTCATATATAACCATTATCATTTTAGTATTTACATAGCACTGACAGAGTATATATATTTTTGTCACTTAACCATGGACAATACCTGCTGCATTCTCACTCCACTGCATTGTACACTGATGAAAGTGGGGCTGCCTGCTTTGCAGGCACGTGCAGTGGGGGGTGCTCTGGGTGCCCAGGCACTCCCCCTTTTGAAAATATTCAAAAAAGGCCCCTCTGGCGCGCAAAAGAAGCTCCCCCGACCACAATAAGCCCATCACCCGTGGGAAGCTCCGCCCCCCGGCCACTTTCAAGCAAAGAGACCCGGACAGGGATCTTAGTATGGCATACTGACCTCTCCCTCCACCTAGGACCAATACTGACCTCTCCCTCCCCCAGCACCCACAGTGACCTCTCCCTCCACCTAGCACCCACAGTGACCTCTTCATCCACTTAACACCCACAGTGCTGACCTCTCCCTCCCCCAGCACCCACAGTGACCTCTCCCTTCACCTAGCACCCACAGTGACCTCTCCCTCCACCTAGCAACCACAGTGACCTCTTCATCCACTTAACACCCACAGTGCTGACCTCTCCCTCCCCCAGCACCCACAGTGACCTCTCCCTTCACCTAGCACCCACAGTGACCTCTCCCTTCCCCAGCACCCACAGTAACCTCTCCCTCCCCCAGCACCCACAGTGATCTCTCCCTTCCCCAGCACCCACAGTAACCTCTCCCTCCCCCAGCACCCACAGTGACCTCTTCCTTCCCCTAGCACCCACAATCACCTCTCCAGCTCTAGCGGTGATTCTGCCTACCCCAGCACCCACACTGACCTCTCCCTCCCCCAGCACCCACAGTGATCTTTCCCTCCCCCAGCGGCTACCCTCCTGTCCCCTGCAGCACCCACAGGGACCTCCCATCCCAAAAGCAGCACCTACAGTGACCTCTCCCATTGCCAGTGCCCACAGTGACCTTTCTCAACACACAGCATCCCCGACTACTCCCTCCTCCAGTAACCACACTGACCTCTCCCAGCACCTACAGTGACCTCCCCTTCCTCCAGCACCCATACTGACCTCTTCCTTCCACAGCACCCACAGTGACCTACCCTTCCCCCAGCACCCAAACTGACCTCTAACTCCCCAGCTACCACACAGACCTCTAAATCCCGTAGCAGCAACTATGCCATTCATAGCAGTACCCAGTGACCTCCCACCCAGGCACCCACAGCAATCTGAACAATATTCAGCACCTACATTACACTCAACCAGTAACCCCCACTATAGCAAGCACCCAGTACTTGCACCAAGCACCCTGCATCCAATACTCACATCTGGCCTCCATATGGCACTTAGTACTTGCATCAAACAGCCACATGACACCCAGTACCTGCACCCCTTTACCCTATAACTGGCACCCAGTACTCACACCCACATGGCACAGTACTTGCACCCAGCCCTGACATGCCACCAACTACTCACACCTGCACACAGCCTTCACATGGCACCCACTATCTGCACTTACATAACCAGTACTAGCACCCAAATTATCTGCATTCAAAACCCACATGACACACAATGTCCACCCATAGCTAGCACCCAGTGCAGGCATGGCACCAACTATTCGCACCTATGTGATACCCAGTACCTGCACCCAACACCCACATTTTTCATCTGCAGTAGTTCCAGTTGGACTAAGCCTCCACTTTGTGCCCAGCACAAACACCAAGCGCTCACATGACATCCAGTACTTGTACTCAGTCAGAACTCACAAGGGACTGAGTACCTGAAATCAACACCTACTTTATGCTTGATACCCACCCATACAGCCAGAATCCACATGACACCCTATGCCAGCACCCAGAACCCACATGGCACCCAGCATATGTATTTAGCATCAACATGACAACAAATACCCCACTAGCCAGCACCCATCACCCATAAGTCACCATGAACTCACTCCCAGTACCCATTTGGCACTCCTAGTATTTACACCTAAGACCCACATGACACCCTATACCCCCATAATCAACATTCACATGGCACAGTACTCATACAGCACCAACTTACAAAGCCATTATATGCACCTAGCACCCGTCCATGGCCAGGAACCAAATAGCACCCAGTACCCACCCATGGTCCGAACCCATATGAGACTCAGTACTCTTCCATGGCACACATCCAGACCACACATAGCGTTCCCTACTCACTCATGTCCAGCACTCACATGGTTCCCTGTACCAATTAGCACCCACTGTTCTTTATCACCATCTGCTACTCATTCAGCACCCAATACTGCTTGGAACCCACTGCAAATAAACACCCAATACAAACTGGACCATGGTACCCACAGCAGCTTGACACAGACTGTACTTTGGCATCTCC
The DNA here is from genome assembly GCF_040937935.1 of Hyperolius riggenbachi. Classification (NCBI taxonomy): domain Eukaryota; kingdom Metazoa; phylum Chordata; class Amphibia; order Anura; family Hyperoliidae; genus Hyperolius; species Hyperolius riggenbachi. Next base: position 108,844,474 of record NC_090647.1, on the reverse strand, counting down.
GCACCCAATGCAACTTAGCACAAACTAGACCTTTGCATCTGACCACCCACTGCATCTGGGCAACCACTGCACCTTTGCACTTACTGCAGTTTTGCACCTTCCAAAGCTTAGCAACCACTGCATACTGGCAACCACTTCTTCTTTGCCTGAAAAGAAGCTTGGGTGCTGATCAAGAGGGACAGAGGTCCCAGTAATGAAAGGTGAGTCCGTGCCTCCACTGTGCCCACTCTAACAGTGGGCACCTATGACTGCTGATTTGAGGGTGGTGGCGCCAAAAGACTTGGTTGAAAGGAGATGCAAAGTCTGCCTGATACTGCTATAAAGGTAGGTGTGTGTGTGTGTGTGTGTGTGTAATGCTTTCTGGAGAGGGGGGGTATTACATACACAATTTAGCACGATTAATCATTTAGGGACCCTTTTTCAAATTTGAGCACCACCCCTTAAGGATCCTCTGCACGACCCTACTGCTTTGTACATTAGCGCAATCAACCCTTCGTATTCCATCATTGGCAAAACTGTATATCCTAGCTTCTCTGTCCAAAGTGGAACAGTTATTGCTAAAACTGCTATGTAAGCACCATAGTACGTGTTTATAGAATACTACAGTGTACAAGGCTACACAGGAAAGGCATTTTACCTCTTTTGGCCTATAAACATGATGTGCCATTCAATACTATATTCTGTAAAATATGAAAATGAAACAGTTATGTGCTTTATAAATAGCAATCTGTAAACTGATGAAGCTGTAATGGGCAGGGATAATGGTAGAGAGCTGACAGTTAGCGAGCAGTGCTGGAACGCGTGTTTGTGTTTGTGCAGTGGGGGACCTGGCAGGATTACTGACGCTCTGCATGTGCGGCAGGGAGGCCTGGATCAGCTCTCACTACTATACATGTGCAGCAAGGCAGCTGGAACTAGTAAAACCAGATCTCTGCCAGAATCAGCAAAGCTGTCTGCTGGAAGGAAGGAGAATACAGCCAACACACTAAGGAAACACAGCTAAAAAAAAGTTTTTTGTTTATTTTTTTTCTATGGGGAAACAATTGCATCACTCACTATTAAAGATACGCTGCAGTCCAGTTTGAGACTGTACATATTATTAGCTCATTCAGAGAGACAGAAAAGGATTAGGATAAAATGGGGGGCCTAGGCAAGATAGCAGTTTTTGCCCATCGCTGATGACCTCCTGGCTTTTTAGTAAGATGTAGGGCCAGTTTCCACTACACGCAGATTCTGGATGCAGAAAAACTGACTCCAATGAATGTCTATGGGCCTGTTTCCACTAAACTCGATTTTTCTGATGCAGATTTCTCATAGGCATTCATTGGAGTCAGTTTTCTGCATGCAGAATCTGCGTGTAGTGGAAATAGGCCCTTAGAGGGGCCTAGCGTCCACCAGGTCTCTCTCCAGGCGCTAGGCAACTGCTTAGGTTTGCCTTGTGGATGATCCGGCTCTGCAAAGACGGCACAACCTGGTGTGGGTGTCAGGTTGCCACTCTCCCACTCTTATATAAATCTATACAGCTCTTATAGTCTTAAGGGGTCCACACAACATACAATTTAAATATTTCTTTTCAATTCAAGAATTACAATCTTTTTTTTTTTTTTTTTTTTGATTGGCCAATCTACTACAATGTACTACACACGTGTGTTCAATTTTTTTCCCAATTATGAAAAAAAATGATTGAAAGCTGTGAGAAAATTGCTTGGGTCTGTGCATCAAGAGATTGACAATCAAAAAAATGCACGACTCTCAGTCAATTTACATAGAAAAAAACTGGAAATTTGATCAGATTTCTAGAACAAACAAAAAAATATCTTTCAAATTTTCTGTACAATCAATTGTTTTCTACCAAATTGCTGTAAAACTGGATTATTGTATTGATGGTGACTAGGGTGCATTTACACAGTGTGCTTTGCGTAACACATACGTTATAATGTGTGTGAACTGCAAAGGACATTGCGTACGTTATAACTGTATTGTTTAAAAGGAAATAAAATGGCAGCCTCCATATTCTTTTTACTTCAGTTGTCCTTTAACCTGCTGGGCGGTCTGGACGAGCTCAGCTCGTCCAGTACCGCCGGAGCCTGCCGCTCAGGCCCTGCTGGGCCGATTTGGCTCAAATAAAAAGCAGCACACGCAGCCGGCACTTTGCCAGCCGCGTGTGCTGCCTGATCGCCGCCGCTCTGCGGCGATCCGCCGCGAGCAGCGGCGAAAGAGGGTCCCCCCAGCCGCCTGAGCCCAGCGTAGCCGGAACAAAAAGTTCCGGCCAGCGCTAAGGGCTGGATCGGAGGCGGCTGACGTCAGGACGTCGGCTGACGTCGATGACGTCACTCCGCTCGTCGCTATGGCGACGATGTAAGCAAAACAAGGAAGGCCGCTCATTGCGGCCTTCCTTGTTTATTCTGGGCGCCGGAGGCGATCGGAAGAACGCCTCCGGAGCGCCCTCTAGTGGGCTTTCATGCAGCCAACTTTCAGTTGGCTGCATGAAATAGTTTTTTTTTTATTAAAAAAAAACCCTCCCGCAGCCTGCCTGGCGATCTTAATAGAACGCCAGGCAGGTTAAAGGGTACCTTGGGTGGAAAAAAAAAAAAATGGCATCGACTTACCATGGGCTTCTTCCAGCCACCCGCTGTTTATCAGGTCCCTGACTGTCCTCCCATTCTGCTATGTTGGGTCGCTGTGACCCCTGTCTGTGACAGGTTCATCAATAGACTATTGCGCATTCACGGCCTCAGCTACACGCCTCTTCAAACCCACTCCTGGCCGGGAGCCTTCTGCACCTCAGATGCAGGTCTCACAAACTGCGCAGGTGCAGAATGCTGCGGCTCCAGGAGTGTGATTGAGGAGGTGTGCGCATTTGGGACATCGCATGGGGTGACAGCAACACAGCTGTGCAGACCAGGAGGACAGCGAGGGACCTGTAGAGATTCAGGTTTCATAAACTGCACACACAGGCGCAGAATACTCCCGGCTTTGTGAACGCAGTTGAGGAGGTGCGCACGTCCTGGACAGTGCATGGGGTGACAGCAACACAATGTTGCAGACCGGAAGGACAGCGAGGAACCCGATACTTTGTTTCCTTTTAGGTTGGTTTTAAACATGAATCTCGAGATTCATATGGCCCTGCAGCAGAGGGCGCCGACAGGATCATACGCATAGTACCGCTCACACATACCTCTCGCATGCACTCCCTGCTGAACAGGAAGTATGTCACTGAGATTCCCGGGTTCCCCGTCGTATATCACTTCATTACGCACGTGCACGTCGCACCGCAGCTAGAAACAAATTCTAAAAGTGTGTGCGTCACATATTGAGTTCAATGCTTTCCACCGCTGTGTCACCACGGAAGTCGCAGGGTAACACACTGTTGACTTTGGGGTCGGTCAGCGGCAAATCAGAAGCTTCCGATGCAACACAATACGTGTATTGGGCCCCATACACTTTCAATGCTGTTGTGTTACCCTGCATGCAGAAAGGTTAACACAACACAAAAAAGTGTATAAGTGTAAAAGGGGCCTTCAACTACGAACACATTCAAAATACATAATTTGGTACTAAACATAAAAATATTTTCCTTTTAATCTTTGATTTTGGGCAAAAGTGGAATTACAACATTCTGGTGCACCCATTACAGATGCTAATCTAGTGCCTAAATCCCAAATAATCCCATCTTTGGACTTTCTTAAAAAATTGAAATGAAGAAAATAATGACTCCTGTACTCCATCAGTGGCCATATTCCAGGTAAAGGCATTTGTCGGGCTGGGTAGATCGTCTTCCATTTTGTGCGCCTGTCACCATTCATCCATTTCTATTTAAGGGGCATTAATTTATGAAACTTTGCTATGGAGTGCACTTCACTGCAGAACCATCTGTCAGAGAATTGATTACATTAATTATTAATTGTTCATCCTGCAGAGCTGAGCGGTCATATTAGAAATTAAACACTCTTCAATTGTAATTGCTATAAAAAAGCAAAGTGTTAAGTGCAGATGAGAAATTAGAGCGTATTTATAACAGATCTGTGGGACGCGGGTAAAGATAATGCAATTTGTTCTGTAATGAGGAGTAAAAATTGGAAAAAATGGCATTTGCGCCACTGACATATACATAAAAGTGGTTAATATGCTTTTAGATGAGAGGCTGAGTGCAGCCCCAGTCTGCCGCTGGGCTTAGGTCAGAATAAGAGGCTGAAATACAGGAGCTGCATATGTCTTGTGTTTCATGGCTCTCATTAAAGGAACGCTGGCCTGCAGAAATGTCCTTGCCCAAGTGGATCTCGCACAGGGAAGATTATATATATATATATATATATATATATATATATATATATATATATATATATATACACACACACACACACACAGTGGTGTGAAAAACTATTTGCCCCCTCCCTGATTTCTTATTCTTTTGCATGTTTGTCACACTTAAATGTTTCTGCTCATCAAAAACCATTAACTATTAGTCAAAGATAACATAATTGAACACAAAATGCAGTTTTAAATGATGGTTTTTATTATTTAGTGAGAAAAAAAACCTCCAAATCTACATGGCCCTGTGTGAAAAAGTGATTGCCCCCCTTGTTAAAAAATAACTTAGCTGTGGTTTATCACACCTGAGTTCAATTTCTGTAGTCACCCCAGGCCTGATTACTGCCACACCTGTTTCAATCAAGAAATCACTTAAATATGAGCTATCTGACACAGAGAAGTAGACCAAAAGCACCTCAAAAGCTAGACATCATGCCAAGATCCAAAGAAATTCAGGAACAAATGAGAACAAAGTACTGTAATTGAGATCTATCAGTCTGGTAAAGGTTATAAAGCCATTTCTAAAGCTTTGGGACTCCAGCGAACCACAGTGAGAGCCATTATCCACAAATGGCAAAAACCTGGAACAGTGATGAACCTTCCCAGGATTGGCTGGCCGACCAAAATTACCCCAAGAGCGCAGAGAAAACTCACCCGAGAGGCCACAAAAGACCCCAGGACAACATCTAAAGAACTGCAGGCCTCACTTGCCTCAATTAAGGTCATTGTTCACGACTCCAACATTAGAAAGAGACTGGGCAAAAAACGGTCTGCATGGCAGATATCCAAGGCGCAAACCACTTTTAAGCAAAAAGAACATTAAGGCTCGCCTCAATTTTGCTAAAAAAACATCTCCATGATTGGCAAGACTTTTGGGAAAATACCTTGTGGACCGGCAAGACAAAAGTTGAACTTTTTGAAAGGGGCGTGTCCCGTTACATCTGGCGTAGAAGTAACACAGCATTTCAGCAAAAGAACATCATACCAACAGTAAAATATGGTGGTGGTAGTGTGATGGTCTGGGGTTGTTTTGCGGCTTCAGGACCTGGAAGGCTTGGTGTGATAGATGGAACCATGAATTCTACTGTCTACCAAAAAATGCTGAAACAGAAAGTTTGGCCATCTGTTAGTCAACTCAAGCTGAAGCAATCTTGGGTGCTGCAGCAGGACAATGACCCAAAACACACCAGCAAATCCACCTCTGAATGGCTGAAGAAAAACAAAATGAAGACTTTGGAGTGGCCTAGTCAAAGTCCTGACTTGAATCCTATTGAGATGTTGTGGCATGACCTTAAAAAGGCGGTTCATGCTAGAAAACCCTCAAATAAAGCTGAATTACAACAATTCTGCAAAGATGAGTGGGCCAAAATTCCTCCAGAGCGCTGTAAAAGACTCGCTGCAAGTTATCGCAAACGCTTGATTGCAGTTATTGCTGCTAAGGGTGGCCCAACCAGTTATTAGGTTCAGGGGGCAATTTCTTTTTCACACAGGGCCATGTAGGTTTTGAGTTATTTTTCTCACTAAATAATAAAAACCATAATTTAAAACTGCATTTTGTGTTCAATTATGTTATCTTTGACTAATAGTTAACGGTTTTTGATGAGCAGAAACATTTAAGTGTGACAAACATGCAAAAGAATAAGAAATCAGGAAGGGGGCAAATAGTTTTTCACACCACTGTAATATATATATATATATATATATATATATATATATATATATATATATATACACTGTATATCACTGCTTCCCATGCAAAGCACAAACAAAGTGGGTGGAAAATGTGATTGAATTACCATATTTTTCAGCATACAAGACACTTTTTCTCCCCCAAAAATGGGAAGAAACAGTCTTACATGCCGAATACAAGGAGTCCGCGACTTACGAATGCCTCCCGAAACCAACTGCCGACACGCTGCAATGTTAGGGACTTCCTGCATTGTCCCCCATTTGTCATCCTCTGCCCCTGTGTATAAGTAGGAGAAACGAAAGCGGGGCTCACTTGATCCATGCATCTTGTGACGTACGCTGACCTCTCCTCACTTGCATGGCTCTCCTAGTACCGGCTTCTGCTGATCGTGTCATCAGCAGAAGCCGATACTAGAGGCGCAGGGAAGGACAGGAGAGGTCTACGATCCCCACAGGAGTTGTGGATCAAGTAAGTCCCGCTGCCGCTTCTCCTATTTATACACAGGTGCAGAGGATGACACACAGGGTGAGGGGACTTACTGGGGACACAATTGGGGGATAACATGTACACTACACTCCTGGACCATGATCGCACCAGGTTTAGTATTTATTTTTTTTCCCCCTGGCTTTTGCCCTCTAATCCTAGGTGCATCTTATATTCCAGAGCACCAAAAAGTATGGTACATGAAAAACAAATATAAACAGATATGCATTTTGAAGCCCAATTCAAGGAACTTTTTATTTCATTTTATTATTTAATTCTTCCTTCCATAGCTAAATCAAGGCTAAACCTTCTATTCCTAAAACTCCCCCTTATAGTCACTTATGGCTGGGAGCACACTTGCGTTGGCGATTTTGGGGGTCTTTCCAGGGGTTATGGCGCTCTGTGTTTGTTCTCCATTTGTGATTGTGTTTTCTGCACACAATTGTTCATGATTTTTAGGATTGTGTCGCAATGTATTTAATTGGGAAATGCTTGTGTTGTGCTGGAAAAAGCAAACTGCTATGCAGTTTAAAATTGGATTGTCCAGAGGCTTCCCATGTCCTTGAGACCATCACCGCTGCCCAGGACCCTCTTGAAGTTTGCGTTTGCACTCCCTGCTATGCACAAGTGTGGACTGGCCATGCTGCACCCTCGGTCATGGACAAGTGCTCTGGCTTACTGCACACGCATGGCCATACTCGCGAAGGCCATGAGGACATATCCAACAAGCTCTTGTCGGTTATGTTGCAGGGGTCCATGCGCAGCAACAGTGGTCTCCTGGAAGACACAGGCAATCTCTGGAGGATCCAGAGGCTTTGCTCTTCATAGGTAAGTATCACATTTTTTTCCCATTAGGTTCACCTCAGGTATACTTTAACTGAAATGACTGCTACAAGTTGAAATGCCTCCTGAGCCCCACATAAGAACATGGGGGGGAGGTACACATATAACAGATTGCATGTTGAGAACCTAAGTGACAGTAAAACTTACCTTTGGTGTGACTGCATTTAAGGTATGGTCAATGTTCTCTATAATTCATTCTCCCATCTATGTCTACGCTACTCATATTGGCCATAATCAACCAGTGTATAGTAAGCACCATGGTTGCGTTATTGATTTACAAATAATTTGCAGTTGGTTAAGCATAATCATGTTATAAGGCCAATTATTTTCTATTGTAAATTAATGCTGTTAACTGTCCAGAATTTCCATTCTGTCCCATCTTCAAGTCTTTCCCTGGATTACATTATGTAAAAAAAACAAAAACCTTTTGTATTTTATCCACACAAGAATTCACGTGCTGAGAAATCGTTTGTGCTCTCTGCAAATATAAAGCTGTTTGCAGACTTGTCGACATCATAATTGGCTTCAATTATAGTTGACGAATTGTGTAGTAAAGGGCTGTGAAAAATGCCTTAGATCTATGAGAGGGCAGCAGGCCAGAGACTAAGTACCTTTAGCACTCAATGTGTCACAATTGACATCACCGAGTGTGTTAGTATGTGCTTATAAAATGTCCTGAAAGCATGGAATGTAAAATGAGATGGACCAGAATAATAGTATGTTACACCGATAGGTCAATGGCCATGCTAAGTATCTCTCATATAATAATAACAGTAATCTAGAAGCCTGTTGATGTCCGATACATTAGAAGATTTACTTATATCCAGATTACCAGTCAGGATCTAGATGGGATAGAATAAAAGCACTTCCTGTTAGATTTGTACCATGAGTTTTCTACAAAGTACACAGACCATCACGGGTGCCTGCCTAATACACATTACAAAGTGACAGTTTAATAGTGTGTTAAAATGTACCTCAGATGAAGAAAATCTCAGGTTTTATACTTACCTGGGGCTTCCTCCAGGCCCCTCTAGTCCATCTGGGCCCTCGGATTCCGTCCAGTCCTCTCTGTTCTCGCTCAGTCTGGTCCAATAAACCCCCTGACTGGCCCAGTCATAGGCCACTGAGGATGTGTGGTCCCAGCCAATGGGATAACATTATTTTTTATTTCCATTCCTTTGCAACAATTAGTATCCAGCAAGCAGAGTGCTGATACTGAAGTGCACACATTGTAGAACCAGTGAGAGCTGAGAAGTGATTACTGGATACATTACATTATATAAATATAGCAGCTATGCAGTACAATGCATTGGCAGCTTTCAGAGCAGATAAACTGTACTTTGGGAATTTGTAATCTGTTGACAGACAATATTCGATGTGCACAAAAGCAAATATGATAACTGTATGGGTAATAAAAAGTAGGAAACCACTTTTTTATTTAACCACCCTGGCGTTCTATTAAGATCGCCAGGGCGGCTGCGGGTTTTTTTTAAATAAAAAAAAAACTATTTCATGCAGCCAACTGAAAGTTGGCTGCATGAAAGCCCACTAGATGGCGCTCCGGAGGCGTTCTTCCGATCGCCTCCGGCAGCCAGAAGTAACACGGAAGGCCGCAATGAGCAGCCTTCCGTGTTTGGCTTCTCCTGTCGCCATGGCGACGAGCGGAGTGACGTCATGGACGTCAGCCGACGTCCTGACGTCAGCCGCCTCCGATCCAGCCCTTAGCGCTGGCCGGAACTATTTGTTCCGGCTGCGCAGGGCTCAGGCGGCTGGGGGGACCCTCTTTCGCCGCTGCTCGCGGCGGATCGCCGCAGAGCGGCGGCGATCGGGCAGCACACGCGGCTGGCAAAGTGCCGGCTGCGTGTGCTGCTCTTTATTTGAGCAAAATCGGCCCAGCAGGGCCTGAGCGGCAGCCATCGGCGGTGATGGACGAGCTGAGCTAAGATGGTTAATGTTTTGTCAGAGTTTTATCCCACTTTAAAGAGAGTCTGAAGCGAGAATAAATCTTGCTTCAGACCTCCTAAATAGCAGGGGCATTTGTGCCCCTGCTAAAACGCCGCTATCCCGCGGCTGCACGAGGGTCCCTGTCCCCCCAAAATCCCTACGTAATGCGGGGGAGCGCTTCCGCATTGGGGCAGGGCTAACCGCCACAGCCCTGCCCCACGCGCGTCTGTCAGCACGTATCTCCGCCTCTCCCCCGCCCCTCTCAGTCTTCCTTCACTGAGAGGGGCGGGGGAGAGGCGGCGATGCGCCACTGATAGACGCGACTGGAGGCAGGGCTGCAGCTGTTAGCCCTGCCTCCAGGAGCGACCAAATGCACTACCAAGTCGTGCTGGGGTGGGTTTGGGGGTGAAGGGACCCCTTTTGTGCGGCGCGATAGCGGCGGTTTAGCAGGGGCACACGTGCCCCTGCTAACTTTGAGCTCTGAAGCGAGATTTATTCTCGCTTCAGAGTCTCTTTAAGAAACCTACCTTATACTGCACAGTCAGAATGGTGACTCCACCTGGAACAATGGGATCTGCTGAATGCAGGAGTCATGTTTTACAAGCATGCAACTACAAATCATGGGGGCCCGAGTAAAATTTCAGTGGGGCCTTTCAGTGTTCATGCCCCCTTCCCTTGGTGATCTTGCAAGGGTCATAAAACAAGTGAGACCATTGTGATCTTCACACCTGTAATAAGCATAGCTACAAAATCAACTGATTTGGAGGATGGAGTCTTGTAGTGGTGGGAGGGAATGGGCTCTATGTGGCTGCAGGGGCTGCTCCCTTATCGTTATGCCCCCACAGGTATGGAAGCAATGATGGACAGGTGAGTGCTGGGAGTGTTTGTTATCATACACAGGAATTTCCCAGCATGCTGGGGAGCCCTTCCTGCTGTAGAGCGGCGATTCTCTTCTCCTGTCCGTGCTGCATGAGTATATCAGCTGAATCGGCCCAGGCAGTGCAGCAACCTGCATGACAAGTCGCTGTGTAAAAATCTATGTAAATGTAGGATTTATGCAGGCTGCTTATCTGTGAGATCACTCATCTTCACTAGTCCCGTCTATGAGATAAATCAGCAGTGAAAGATCTATAAGTGGTTCAGCAGTAGGAGTAGATTCTGTGTGACAATGGGACTCTTGTGTTTTTTATGGCAATGCTGTGGTCTTTGTCATCTGGCCATCAGCACAGAGTGTTCTGCTCATCTGGGGAATGAATGGCACAACCCTTAGCTAATTAAAGCACTGAGGGGATTGATGACCCATACTTACAATCTGTATGAATTTTTATGGCATATTTACTGTATCTGTAAATCAAAAAGGAGCTCAGTGTTTTCCACCAAAGTGATTAATCACGACTTACACTGCATAAATTAACTGGCAAGTTCTGCCTTTGTTTTCAGCCGTCACGGAGGAAACTTGTTTATAGACAGATACATATGCTGTATTATGTGCTGACTGTAAAGATAATGGCGGGTATTTATGAAAACGGGTGCACTGGTGACTGTATGGAGGAAAAAGACTAGACTACACCAGCCAATACCACTGAACATTTCAATGTACAAAGTCAACTGCAGACTCACTCTTTTATTTACAAGTGTACTTAAAGAGATCCAGAGCTGAAGAAACGGAAAATATTTATGCATACCTGGAGCTTCCTCCAGCTGCATCCGCTGGGATCGCTCTCACGCCGCTGTCTGCAGCTCCAGTATCGGGTCCTGTCACTTCAGCCAGTCGGGGGCCAGTCTGCGTGGGAGAAGTGCGCCCTCTCCGTATCTCTCCAGTGGCTGTTGGAGATATATACGCAAACAGCGCACTTCCTTTACGTCAGACTGCCTCTGACTGACGGAAGTGACGGGACCCGGTTCCAGAAGCTGCAGACAGCAGAGGATAGCCAAGTGAGAGCGATCCGAGCGGATGGGACTGGAGGAAGCCCCAGGTATATATAAATCTTTGTTTTGTGCTCTGGTTGTGATCTGATGCCGCCACAATGGACGCATTCACATGCGCACATTGCCCCCATGGTGTAAGAATGCAAGGAAAGCTGTGCCCTGCCTTTACCGACCATAATGACTGACAACACAATATGACCAGTTTTCATGTACACATTACTGAAAGACGCCAGAAAACTATTTGGTATAGCAATGAATTCAATGTGAACATAGCCATGTCATTAGAGTGTACTCTTCTATAGTCCGTGTGTGCTGAAGGACTTATCAGAGTCAGGCTTTGTTCACATCTAAAATCGAAATCACTGACGGACGCGTTTTGCAATTTTGAGAGTGATTTTTCCCCCTCCCGGCGCTTACCTGCGCGCTACGATTTTGTGCACTTTTGCAGAGCGATTTCTTTTTTCACTTCCTGACGCAAGTCAGCTTTCTGTATCCTTCCACTAAACCATAATGGTGAACAATCTTTGTCTTCAGCTCATTTGAGAGTTGTTTTGTGACCCCATGTTGCTACTCTTCAGAGAAATTTAAAAGAGGAGGGAAACTTACAATTAAACCCTTTAAATACTCTTTCTTATAATTGGATTTACCTGTGTATGTAGGTCAGGGGTCAATGAGCTTGCCAAGCCAATTTGAGTTCCAATAATTAGTTCTAATGCTGGAGATACACGGGTCGACCGGCGGCTCAATTACTCGCCAGATTGACCCCAGCCGCGTCCCAACCGCGTGCGTGCGGATCGATTACCGCTTGTCCCCGCCGGCGCTTCCTTATCAGCACTCGATTCCCTGCCATTGTCTGCCGGCGGGAATCAAGCGGGCGAGGGTCGAGCGGCTTGATCGGACTAGCTGAATATTATCAGCTGGCCGGATCAGCTGGTCGATACACGGTACAGAAACGTACCGTGTATCCCCAGCATAAAGGTTTTAGAATCAATAATAAGAAAGTCAGCCGGCACCGTCAGATATAATGCTCTTTTAGGAAATTTATTATAGTTCTGTCATCTTAATAGCATGACGTTTCGGAGTAGCAACTCCTTTCTCAAATGAATGACAGGTTTGACACTTCACATACAAACATGATTCTTTTTATACCCACCAACCCTTCAAATCAGCCAATAGGCTTGTTCCAACCTAACCCCCAATCACAATCACCGCTGCAATGCGGACCTGATGGGGAACTGGTTTCTTATTTGGTGAGCCAATCACCACTGTGGTAAGGCATCATGTGATCGAAGGAGGAAAGAGGGCCGGGAGTGGGCGCTTCCGCTCGTCATTGCGGAACCTGCCCCCCCGCTGCCCGTCATGCCCTCTTCTCCGCCTACAGGTACTCGGACCTGATGGGAGACAGGGCTAAGATGCATCTCCACTGGCGCATTGCCAGTGAGTGTGCGATGGCCCATAAGCCCGCCCCCCGGAGGGAAGTCCACTTGCGTGCAGACCAACCGCCGCCACCCACACATCCGCGCTACCATGGAAACCCGCCAGCGTCTACTTCCATAAACAGTTGTAGGGCCTAGCCGGGCCATGGAGCGTAGACAGTAGGGCGACATGCGATCGTCCCCCCGCACCACTCAGTGCCACATGTGCGATCAGCCCCCCGCCTCAGCCACACCACAGGCACACACCAGGCAGCCGCAGAGCACGTCAGTGACATGCCTGTCGTCTACCCGGCGCCCACACAGCGCTGCAGCACAGCCGGACAGGCGGACCACCCACAAGGCGACAAGCAGTCGTGGACACTCCCCCAGTGAGCAGCCCGGGGACATCAATGGCCCAATGAACACAGTGTGTTCAGAGGATAGTAAGACCAGCATCTAGACGGGCGGCATATAGGGGCCCTATTCACATCCGCCGATCACCTGCAACAACAGAGACAAACAGAAAACAATTAGTGGAAAATACATGTCACAGAAAAGGCAATAGATCATACTCTCTATTCATACCTCGTGGTTCCATTGTGTCCAGTGTTCTAATCCAGTAAGCTTCCCGTAACAGTAACTGTTTATATCTGTCCCCTCCTCTCTTTAGGGGGGGGGGGGGGGGGTACAGCCTCAATAACTTGGCATCTCAACTGACTAATATTGTGATTAAACACATCAAAGTGATGGGACACTGCTTGTTCTTTTAGTCTCTTGCGGATAGCATGCTTATGCGAGGACAGACGCACCTTTAATTTGGTGGTGGTCTGCCCCACATAAGCAAGCCCGCAAGGACACTTCAACACATATCACGTACTGGGAATCGCAGGTATAACAACCCTTCATTTCATACTTTTTACCTGTATATGGGTGTGTAACTACAGGGATCCTGGTAATTAGATTACAATGGACAGAATTGAGGCAGGGGTATGTGCCTCGTCTAGTATTTTCTGGGGGTCTCACAAGTGTCCTCATCTCAGCATGAGTGAGGCGATCTCGTAATGTGGATGGTCTCTTATATGATAGGAGTGGAGCGTTTTGGAACTCAGCCACCGAGGAGAAGGACCGCGCCAGCATAGTCCAATGTTTTTTTTATTATCTTCCCGATATTGTTACTATATATTATATTGGGATACAAAAGGTATCCGACTGGCGCGGTTCCCACCCCCCGCCCGCCGAGCCCCTCTACGCTCCACCACCTCCTGTTGTGCCTTTTCCACTAATGATGGAGTATACTGTCTCTCTAAAAACTTCTTGGTCATTTCCTCAAACCTCCTCAGCCTTGTCTCCTCGTCACTAACTATACGATCAACTCTCTGTTAATTTGGCTATGCTCGCAATGCGACGTCAGACGAATAGCTCCACACTGATCATGAACTTGATTAATAAATTCATCAAGAGTCGAACGTGGCCCCTCCCACACGCAGAAAACATCGTCAATGTAACACAACCATATAGTAGCAAATTTTTGAAAAAGAACATTGTTATATATAAAAAGTTTCCTCATATGTATTCATGAAGATGTTTGCGTACGAAGGGGCCACGTTCGACCCCATAGCTGTACCACGGACCTGTAAATAAAACTTTTCATCAAAAACAAAATAATTAGACCTCAAGACCAATTGTAGTAGTTGCACCAAAAAATCAACCTGCTGAGCAGAAAAATCTGAACAAGTTTCCAAGGTATGCTGGACAGCCTCCACACCCCCATCATGTGGGATGGAGGTGTAGAGGCTCTCCACATCCAAGGTCACCAGCAATGAGTCAGGAGCAATATTCTGCAGTTTGGAGATAGTCTCAATGAACATACTCGTGTCTCTCACATATGATTTTTGAGAGACCACGTATGGTCTCAAATGATAATCTAAGTACTTGGCTAATGGTGATAATACAGAATCTATCCCCGACACTATTGGTCTTCCAGGGGGCTGTTTTAACCTTTTATGTATTTTGGGACAAAGATATAAGATAGGGGTAAGTGGATATTCTAACACAAGGAACCTAGCCAGTTTCTCATCAATGATCTTATTATTAATAGCTTGAGCTAGAAGTAGGTCAATCTTCCTCTGAATCTCCATAAGGGGGTCGCAGGGCAGTTGTAGATACGTAGATTCATCCTAAAGTTGTCGCAACGCTTCCATTTTGTAATCGTCTACATCCATTACTACCACTGCATCCCCTTTATCAGCTGGCTTGATTATTATAGTGGTTTCTTCCATAAGTCCCTTCAATGCTTCCCTTTCTGCTTTGGTTAAATTGTGTGTGACCTTAAAGTCTCCTTGTTTAGACCTCAGTAGTTTGTCAATGTCCCCTTGGACTTGTTTCATAAACGTGTCTATCACTTGACAGGAGGGAGGATTGAATTTACTTTTAAGGCGTAAAGAAGTGTCCCCCAACTTTAGCTGCTCATCTCCATCGTCATCTCCAGTATTTTCCGAAACAAAAACCCGTTGTTGACTGAAATAATATTTTAACTTAATCCTACGAAAAAATCTTTGTAAGTCAATGTCTAATTGAAGCAGGTCAGGCCAGTGGGTGGGAGCAAATGACAGTCCTTTGTTCAAAACAACATTTTGTATAGGTGTTAGTTGGTGTGATGATATATTCACCACCAAGTTGTTAGCTGCTATGGCCTCTGTTTGGGACGCTGCTGGAGTCTTTCTTTTATAGTGCCGGCTTCGGCCCCCCCGCCTTGCTCGTCTTGGCTGGATTGGTTGTCTGATGAGTTGTCTGGTGTACTGAAAGGCAAAAAATCCGAAGATCCCCCTTGATTCTGGTTTAGAGGTTGAGCGGCTCCACTCTGATGAGTCTTGGGCTCTCGTGGTTTAGGAGGTCTATTTGGTTTCTTATATGGTTGTTGCCAAACATATACATACCCTGTTGTATAGTCCATCTCTTCTCTCTGGAATTTTTGCCGTTTAGTTAATTCCATTTTTTGGGTAGTATTAGTGCAAAAAGTAGTTATTTCCTAGTTGACTGTTTCATATTTCTCCTCTGTAACCAGCTCCCTCAATCTTGTATTTAGATTCCGAATTTGTTGTTCCAATTTAGGAATCTCATCCTGGATCTGGGCAATTGTTAACAACATCGAATCAAATGCCGCTTTATTCCAGATCATCATCCAAGTGTTACAGAAGATACTGTTGTTAGGAAACATAATAGGGCTCACATGTGCTCGAATGCCTCTGGGGATTCTCCCCTTCCGGTGATATTCTGCCAATGTGGCTGCATGCAATTCGTAGGCTATGCGAGTTTTGTGTGCACGTTCCAACTGGCGGCGTAGGGTGCGTTCATCCGCTCTATTCAAGAAAGTAACCTCTGTGCGTACAGATGAAACAATTCGTGTTGCATCCTCCGGTGTATAGGAGAAAGTGATAGCGTCCACCGGGTGTGGTTCCATGGTGGGTGGTAAAGACAGGTGCAGATCTCTTGGTATCCAGTAGTAGTGTTGTATATATGCACTCACTGACCAACTATTGAATGGTGACGTGCCCTGGCTGTAGGTTTTAGAATCAATAAAATGGCAATAGTGCCCAAATTTATGCACCTGCCTAAGTTTGTTTAAACAATTATTGCACACTTTCTGTAAATCCAATAAACTTAATTTCACTTCTCAAATATCACTGTTAATGTTTCTTATATCACTGTTCCCCAACCCTGTCCTCAAGGCCCACCAACAGTGCATGTTTTGTGGAAATCCACATACTGTAGGTAGTTAATCAGCTCTGCTGAGACACTAATTACCTCACCTGTGATTGTGTGTGGTTTTCTGCAAAACATGTACTGTTGGTGGGCCTTGAGGACAGGGTTGGTGAACTCTGTCCTATGATATATTTAACTGACATTTTTTTTAATCATAACAACCAATGATTTATACAGGAAAATCATGACGATTAACAACATTGCCCAAACTTTCACATCCCACTGTATGTAACATGCTAGATTCTCCTAAGAGATGACCCTCGAATGGCCACCTTGGCTGAGAACCATCTAAGGTCTGGACAAGGCTTAAAAGTGACATGCTTGAACTCTAACATGGAGCTAAAATCATTAAAGAGACTCTGTAACATTAAAAAGATCCCCTGGGGGGTACTCACCTCGGGTGGGGGAAGCCTCCGGATCCTAATGAGGCTTCCCACGCCGTCCTCTGTCCCACGGGGGTCTCGCCGCAGCCCTCCGAACAGCCGGCGACTGTGCCGACTGTCAGTTCAATATTTACCTTTGCTGGCTCCAGCGGGGGCGCTGTGGCGGCTTTCCGTTCCGAACTACACGGAAATACCCGATCTCATTTGGGTCCGCTCTACTGCGCAGGCGCAGGAAACTTGCGCCTGTGCAGTAGAGCAGATCCGACGGTGATCGGGTATTTCCGTGTAGTTCGGAGCCGACAGCCGTCAGAGCGCCTGCGCAGGAGCCAGGAAGGTAAATATTGACGTCACCGCTGCACGGACTCCACGGAGGGCTGCAGCGAGACCCCTGACGGATGGAGGACGGCGTGGGAAGCCTCATTAGGATCCGGAGGCTTCCCCCACCCCGAGGTGAGTACCCCCCAGGGGATGTTTTCATGTTACAGATCCTCTTTAATGCAAATACATTAATGTATTGATCATAGCCTAATTTTAATTTACTTTAAACAAAGTGTAACTCCACTTAAATAAATTATATTGTATATGTTACTTATAAAATATCCTTTTTCCAATGTAATATTAAAATTACCTTTTTTTCAGTTCAGCCTGTGGCCAGCTATGATCTTATAAGTGCTCTGAATTATGGTTCTTTGTATCCATGGTGACAGTGTACTGTTTGATGATCATATACACTCCAAATAGTTGTTTGCACTTCCCCGTTTCTCTCTGTTATGAATGTTCAGTTTTGCAGGCTGGACTGATCACAGCTGCAGGGTTATTCAGTATGCCAAATATCAGCTGTATGTTCATTTATTTCCATATCCAGTGAGACACAGAGTGAAGGATAAGTACCAGTATATAAGTGAACAGAAAGACTTCCAGACACCTCATCAATACCTCGGAAGGAGTTATTTTATTTTTTCCATGAAAGTGGAGTTACACATAAAAAAGTAGGTAAACATTTTAAGAAGTAAAGAAGAAGTAAAGAAACAATCTGACAGATTTCCATATGCAACACTAACATTTTTGCTACAGTTTGAATACATCACCCTGTGACTATTGCAGAAACATCTGAACACTATCTGCATGGAACTGCATGCACGTTCTCCCAGTGTTAGCGTGGGTTTCCTCTGGGTATTCCAGTTTCTTCCCACATCCCAAAAACATACTGATAAGATCACTGGTTTCCCCACTCACAAATAATGTAAATAATTGGCGTTAGATGATGTTAGGGACATTAGACTGATTAGGATAGTAATGAGATAGTCAGTTCCTCTGATGGACCGTTAATGGCATGGCTATTGACTTTAGTAAAGCGCTATGGAAGATGTCAGCTCTATATCAATGCACAATAATAAAAAAAATATCTTTTACTAGATTATATTGATTTCATTTTTCAACGTAGGTGTAGTCATGCATTTGGGTGTACGCGAATTTACACAGATTGAGATTAAAAGCTATGCAAACATCTGTGTTTCCCTTCATGGGTAAAGACCTGCGCTCTTTGCTGGCTGTGGATAAATCCACAGAAGAGCCAACAACACTGACACCCAGACAATAAACATTACACATCCAACAGAATCGATTTGTGTGTTGATATGTCTACATTTGCAAAACCATCTCAATATATTTTTTCTTCATACAGAAATAGGGCCAGTGCACAACAAAAATCGCTAATGTAATCGCAAACGCTTAGCTTTTTTTTCAAGCAATTTTGTTAGAAGCCATTTCAGGCATGTGCCGAGCGATTTTCTATTTATGTCCAGCGATTTTGGAGCATTTTGATTTTTTGATTTAGTGATTTTAGACTTTTTATACACTTTGACCTGGAAGTGAACAGCTTTTGCAAAAAAAAAAAAAAAAAAAGCTAGGAAAATCGCTCTGTTCAGTGCTTTTTAGAGCAAATTTCCACTTTTCCTATATTTAACAATGAGGAGTAATCGCCTCCAAATTGCTTCAGGACCCGCGTTTGCGAATACACATCACATCGCTCTGGCGTGATCAATCCCATTCAAAAACATTAGCTATGCGCTTTTTGAAGCGCTAGCATTTTTTAAAATCACTCACAAGCTCTCTTGGTACCAGCCCATATAAAATGATTTTTTTTAACAAAGGTATGCTATTGTCATCTGTGATGTCAAAATGACAGTAAAGAAGAATTTAGTAGGGATGGTCAATAATATGTAAATAATTTTTAGTTGATGCAGCATTTTGCACATTTTTATACGCAAATTTATGCAGCTTGAACATGATGAAACTCTGCTGAGGTAAAATTCGATTGGTCCATTTCCAAGCTGCATAAATTTGCATAATCCTGCATCAACTCGAAATTATTTGCATACATCTTTCACACAAAATCGGATACAGAATTGTAGTCTAATGAAATCAATAGGCTGCATCCAAATTCACACGTTGGAAAAAACGGAAGGTGGGTTGCATTTTTCCGCATTATGTATGTGGATCCCTGTAGCAGTTTCTGACAGCCTCAGTACAAGCGAGCCCTAAAAACCATCTCCTGCAGCACAACATTCCCTGAACATCCTTAGCTAAATCTGAACACAAACTCTCCTGTAGTAGAAGCCAGAGAGAGGGGGGTGGGGAGGTTATTAATAGGGGGAGAGAGAGATTGGTGGGCTGTAACAGAGCTGTAAACACCTGTCTGGGATTCTATTCTCCCAGAATGTAAATTTTGCTTTGTATTCCTCTTTGGTTGCCATGGACACCCCAACCATATTCCTGTTTTGGGCAGATGTACACTTCATTATGGAAAACAAGTAACACTTTATCTCAGTATCAGCCTCTATCTATACAGTGTCAGCTGACCTACATTTTCACGTTCCTACTAACGTCACCATCTTGATTTATAGCTTAAATCGCATACACTATTAGGAAACTTATATTTGAAATCCTATGTTAAAAAAGACACTCACCAGCTTGACTAGGAGAAGTATGAGCTCCAAATAGAGGGCAGAACAACCACACATGATGCTTACATACAATATTTAGTCATAAAGGGGATGTATTCAAAGCCAACATTGCATTATAAAAAACAAAACACACTTCTAGAAACATCAGTAGAATCAGATAAGAAATGAACATAATTCAAAACACATAGTGAAATAAAATAATAACATAATTAAAATGTTTTCTTTTTGAAGCAATAGTTATTGGGAATTACAGTTGTGTTCAAAATTATTCAAATTGAAATTAAGTGTTTTGGCTAGTTTGACATTGATTTTGATCATTTCAGTAATTTTGTTTACAATTTAATCAAAGAGGCACTTATAATTCAGACAAATATAACATAACATTTACAATAAAATAACCACAAATGTCTTTTCTGTGCTCACATCATTATCAGTTTTATTCACTCCCCAAGTGACATTCATTCTTAGTACTTAGTACACCATTCTTTTCCAGTTATAACAGCTTTTAAATGTGAAGCATGGCTTGACACAGCGATCTATGGGTATCTTAGCCCATTCTTCATGGGCAAAAGCCTCGAGTTCAGTCACATTCTTAGGCTTGCGCTTGCTGCAACTGCTTTCTTTAAGTCCCACCAGAGGTTCTCAGTCAGATTTAAGTCTGGTGACTGCGATGGCCACTCCAAAATGTTCCAGCCTTTAATCTGCAACCATGCTCTAGTGGACTTGGAGGTATGCTTGGGATCATTGTCCTGTTGAAAGGTCCGTCTCCCAAGCCTCAGGTTTGTGACAGACTGCATCACATTTTCATCCAATATCTCCTGGTACTAAAGAGAATTCATGGTACCTTGCACATGATGAAGCTTCCCTGTACCTGCAGAAGCAAAACAGCCCCAAAGCACGATTGACCACCACCATGTTTCACAGTAGGCAAGGTGTTCTTTTCTTCATAGGCCTTGTTCTTTCTCCTCCAAACATAGCGTTGATCCATGGGCCCAAACAGTTCTAATTTTGTTTTATCAGTCCAAAGAACACTACTACAAAAGTTCTGGGGTAGTGTTCTGTGGACTGATGAAACCAAATTAGAACTGTTTGGGCCCATGCATCAACGCTATGTTTGGAGGAGGAAGAACAAGGCCTATGAAGAAAAGAACACCTTGCCTACTGTGAAACATGGCGGGGGGTCAATCATGCTTTGGGGCTGTTTTGCTTCTGCAGGTACAGGGACGCTGCAGCATGGTATCATGAATTCTCTTTAGTACCAGGAGATATTGGATGAAAATGTGATGCAGTCCGTCACAAACCTGAGGCTTCGAAGACGTTGGACCTTTCATCACGACAATGATCCCAAGCATACCTCCAAGTCCACTGACTAGTGCATGGTTGCAGATTAAAGGCCGGAACATTTTGGAGTGGCCATCGCAGCCACCAGACTTAAATCCGATTGAGAACCTCTGGTGCGACTTAAAGAAAGCAGTTGCAGCGCGCAAGCCTAAGAATGTGACTGAACTGGAGGCTTTTGCCCATGAGGAATGGGCTAAGATACCTGTAGATTGCTGCAAGACACTTGTGTCAAGCTATGCTTCAAGTATAAAAGCTGTTATAACTGGAAAAGGATGTTGTAGTAAGAATGAATGTCACTTGGGGTTGAATAAAACTGATAATGATGTGAGCACAGAAAAGACATTTGTGGCTATTTATTTATAAATCTTGTTATATTTGTCTGACTTACAAGTGCCTCTTTGATTTAATTGTAAACAAGATGACTGAAATGATCAAAATCAATGTCAAACTGGCCAAACCACTCAATTTCATTGGGGATTGAATAATTTTGAACACAACTGTAGGTAAAAAAGGTGGCAGTGCAACAACAGTATGAAAATCAGAACATACTCTGATCTTTTGGGAATAACAAGTCTACTTTTGTGATTGGCGGGGGTGTCTGAAAGGAATGGAGGCTTAAGACCCGTCTCCATTAGCTGCAGTGTGATGTGATGATGGCGCCCGAATGGAACCAATGCAAGTCAATGGAGCAGTTTCGATTGCTTGCAAATTTTGCAATCTGATGTGACTCAGGAAAAGAATCAGATGCATGCTGCAGATTCTCGCAGGAGTAAAAGACGGCCGCATCCGGACTTATGAAAGAAAACCGATGCGCAATGCTGTACGATGATCGCATCACATCCTATCGCTAATGGAAATGGGCCTTATCACTGATACAGTAAGCTGAAAAGAGAATGAGAGCTGATAGGACAGAGGTTTGCTATCTCCACACTTGACATCAAGTGACATGAGACATTACTTGTAGGGATGTGCTCACGAGTAATAACGAGTAGCTAACTACTCGAATTCGTGATTCTAAAGAGGCTTAGTTGCCTCAGGTGTGCGGCTGAGAGAGAGGGGATTACCCAGCTGCCCGCTGCTTCTATGTGTATCACAGCCTCACACGTGTCCAATGGGATGCGTTCCACAACTCAGTACTGCGCACTTCCTCCTTTGGCCGAAAGGAGGAAGTGCGCAGTACTGAGTCGTGGAACGCGTCCCATTGGACACGTGTGAGGCTGTGATACGCATAGAAGCGGCGGGCAGCTGGGTAATTAACCCCCTCTCTCTCAGTCACACACCTGGGGCAATTAAGCCTCATTAGAATCATGAATTAGAGTAGCTAGCTATGCGTAATTACTCGTGAGCACATCCCTGGTTACTTGTTCTGACTTGCAAGCAAATGAAATGCAAACTGCATGCAGCTTGGGATAAGCCCTAATCAAATCGGCAACACCCAAGTAAGCTTCATATGATATGCATTCAATTTGTATGCAAGATGGAAAAATAAGCATATCATTGGCAGTCTCTAGTGAGCGACATGTTCATTCATATCTACGGCAGTGTTCACACTTATCCATGCGAAATGTGCATTCTTTTTTCAGCATGTACAATTCTGCATTTTGCAATTTTCTGCCTTTTGTCATTTGAGATTTTCCTCTACAGTTCTATATTTGTGCACATTTTGTATGCGATTTCTTGCGCATACCAATGAAGTTAATTTAAATGACAATGTATCTCATTATCTCCCAATTCACATACAATTTTCACAAAATGAACACAATTTGTCTGCGTTTCTAGTGACTTGATTTAAATGTGATTCGGACATGAAAAAAAGCAACTCTGCAAAGTGATTTAAAAAAGCAGAAAAAAACCACAGTTTAAATGTGTTGTCATTGAAATAAATTACATGTGCGACAAATGCAAAATCGCAACTGTGCGCATTTCATGCAAATTCTGTTGTGTGAAAGGGACTTGCCTCTACACCCATTCTCTGCAGCAGCGAAGTTTGACGATGTAGGATGCTTTCACACTACATGTGCAATCAGGTTTACGCATGTGTTTCCCGCATTCAGCAATGAGTGTTTTTGTGTGCATAATTTTCAACCACTGCAATTTACAGTACATTAAAATGCATTTGTTAACCCAAAGGACTGCAGCATGCTGCACATCCAAAAACCAAATGCAGTGTGATAAAACTCTCTAAAAGCGAATAGAATTTCCCCATGGAATGAATTTTAAAATTGTCCGCATGCGCAAACATACATAGTGTGAAGGAGTCTGTACTCCCCTGAACATCTGAAATATTAAGTAACATATGAAGGACAGTAAACAACGGGAAACGGGAATTTTTCCCTACATTTCCTTACTGCATACTCAATGCATATTCTGGGTGGGGTGCTACCTGATCCCACAGCCTCCTTCCACGATCAAGGGCTACCTTGGTGCTTTCACTATATACAGAAAGCAGGCTAGTGGAATCATAGTCATTCACTGCCAAGCATCACTAATTCCATTGGGGTTGATTCACTATAACAAATAGCGTGCCTTATCAGGGTTGACATACCTTATCAGAGTTAACTCGCCTTATTAGAGTTAACAAGTATTATCAGAGTAGCATAGCGAGCGCAACGAACTTATGCCTGCTAATTGGCAATGACGAGAGCTCCACTTGTCCTGCCCCGAGCCCCTGCGGGTCCAATCACTTTAAAGGACATTATCCCCGCACTTTGATTGGCCCAATAGGCTGCCCTTCACTTGACAGGAAACTTGACAGGCAGCTTATTGCGCCAATCAAATAGCGGGGATAATGTCCTTTAAAGTGATTGGACCCGCAGGGGCTCAGGGCAGGACGAGTGGAGCTTTCGTCATTGCCAATTAGCCGCTGCCCGCCTCCCAGGAAGTACCTCCCCTGTCACAGCTTAGCTTCCGATTAGAGGAAGCTCACAGAGGCAGGCAGCAGCGGAGGAGAGGCGAGGGAGCGCTGATTACTTGACAGGCTGCAGGTAAATACAAGGCTAGCGACAAGCAGATTGTCGCTAGCCTGGCGCTTTTTACAGGGGGGAACAGAAGACCCCGGGGGGTTACAGGGAACCTGAAGTGATAGGGATATGGAGGCTGCCATATTTATTTTATTTTAAGCAGTACCAGGTGCCTGGCTATCTGCCTGGCTATTCACGCCACTGAATATGAAGCACCTTTTTTGAACATGACTGTTTTATGTATTTCAGACCAATCTGTGTTCATTCATACAAATAAGGATATTTTGAAGTGAAATCATTAAACTTTGTATTTTAGGGGTCTGGTGTGCCGTGTATCTCCCTTTATTTGTATTAAAGATAACCCGAGCCAAAGCTGAAGTTCAGAAACACATACTTACCCAAGCAGCAGGAAGGCTCAGGATCCTAATAAAGCTTCCCACATCATCCGCCAGTCCTCTGCTGCCTGGGACCGTCCAACTGATCTGGGCAGAACTCCTCTTCTGGTATTAGTGGGGGGCTGTGCTGCAGCCTCCGGCTCAGGCGTAACTATAAATCATACGCCCCCCCCCCCCCCCCCCATTTTCCTTGCCTACCTCTGGTGACCCTCACAGCCTAGGAGCCTATAAAACAAATGTGCACATCGTAATCTTCACACTACTAACAAGTACAGCCCCCAAAACACCTAACCTGAAGGATGGTCCCCTTACTCAGAAGGAGCAAAGTAGTAGTTGAGGCTCCCTTACTGAGGTCACATGGGCGGCTCCCTGGTAGTGAAGCCCCTGCTCCAGCCCTGATGAGATTGTCGGTAATCTTTGGAGGGTCGGCAAGCAGCAACGGGGGACCAGACGAGGCCTCTATAGGATCCAGATGCTTCCCTCATCTTGGGTAAGTATGCGATTGTGCACCTAAGCTTCAACCTGTGTACATTTTAAAGTGGACCTGGAACTTAGAACTTCCTCTATGCTAGAGCACAGGTGTCGAACTCCAGGCCTGGAGGGCCAGATCTATGCCAGTGTTTAGGATGGACTGAGAAAGAGAGGAATGTGTTCTACCTGATAGACCACACCTTTCCTGATTCAGACCCATCAATTAATTTGAGATGTCAAAAATGTGTGAGGATCTCGGCCCTCTAAGGACCGGTTTGACATCCCTGCTCTAGAAGATAAGCAACTGCATGATAACCTAAAGAAAAAAACATTTCTTTGTTACAGTTCCTACAATAAAATCTGCAGTATGTCTACTTGCTGCTTTCATGGAAGCAGACATAGGGTTAACATCCTGTGTTTACAAATTAGCTGCTCTCCCAAAGCAGCCAGCTGACACAGCTGAGAGATCAAATTACAGTTATGATTAGTCATAGATGAGTGAGAATTGGACAGGCTAAATTCTCTAAATACATACAGGGTGCATTTCTCTAGGTTTTCCTTCTGTCCTGTGCAAGAGTTCAGGCCCACTTTAAGTGGCAGGCAATCAATGATTCCCCAACTACATATATTCTAACATTGCATTAAAATGTGCCCAAAGCAAATGGGAAAATATAGAAAATGCTTATGAAATACTTACATGGAACATACACAACAGGTAAAGTAAAAACTACCTTCTACTTCTACATAAAATCTGACTTTTAAAATGGTTATTGCTGAAATCAAGTTTTGTTGTCATACTGAAAGGATATACTTAGCCTTTCTCCTGCCATGCAAAGCTTTAGGCACATTGCCTATAAACCTCTCCAGATGCTGAACGTACACCTATCTCATGAGTTCCCTATGTCCAGCGGAAGGTACTCGGCCAAGTCAATCCTTAGGTGTGTGGGTGATAACTGTGTGTATTAGCAATGTAACACATAGGATGGGCCTCTGAAGGAAGGAAGGTGCGGCAGGACTTGGATCCACAGAAACACTTGATATAAAAAGTAACATTGGTATCTTACTCAGAGTTCCAAGCATTGCATAATAAAGGGTGTTTTCCGGCGTAGTGAGAGGTTGCAGTGCCATTAATAGGTGAAGATACAGCAAGAGCTTTAGAAGAATCCTGTCTGCTGTCTTCTGAATCTTCTGTCTTTTTACACGCTGAGCCTCAGAGCCTCACAGCTCTGCCTGATCGTAATTCAGCTCTCAGGATGGCTGTGCTAAACATGTTACCACTGCAAGAAAAGAAGCACAATCAGTGTCAAATTCTCCCATGTAAGCCCTTACACAGCCTACTAAAGGGGTTTTCTGCTGTCCCCAGAGATTTATCCAATCCCCCTCAAGCTCTTTGTGATTTAAAACGAAAATTCAGCAGCATTCAGGTATCTGTGTCGTCCGCTCATAATGTTTCTATTGGTCCAGCTCTGATTGTGGAAAGGCAGATTGTGCTGGATGCAATAACCACACAACACCCTCCAAACTCCAAGCTCTTAACAACCTGGCTCCTTCATGTATAATGTATTTCCAGATACCACCCTGCATGCAATCTCTGCTCTACTAACAATGTTCTCCTGTCTTCCCTTTCTGGTCACCTCTTCTCACCCTCGCCTACAAGACTACTCTCGATCCTATCCCCTCCATCTACACTACATCAGTTGCAGTCAGTTATAACTGAAATAACAACTGATTTGCAAGGTAATGTCCATGTTTCCCTATGGGCCAGTTCACATTATAAACATTTTAACTGAAAGCTTTTATTCACAATGCATACGTTTTTCAGTGTATAGTGTAAAAGAGGACTTATCCTTTTTAGGAGCAACCTGAAAACTCACCTCTTCAGGCAAGCATACTCTCTCTCTTAGGACACCCTGGCAACTGGTCACCATTTTAGCATCTCATACACAGCTTCCCTTTACCTATTGTCCTATCCCTGCTTAGCCCTTTAGACTGTAACTGTATTCTACTGTACAGTGCCTCTCTCTGTTCCCAAGACAAAGCAGAAAGAGCCCAGTCAATCTATAGCAAACACAAATGTTTTTTCATCACATAGTCCTATTGAATAATAATAATAATAAAACAAATGTAAAATATTCACACTATTTACTTTATCCTGGAGAAGGAACCTGGTATGAAGATGAATTAAGGAGACCTCACTCTGCATGTGTTGGGACCAGAGTGGTGGTCAGATCGTTGAAGGGACCAGAGTGTTGGCAGCAGGTCCATGCTGGATTACCTGAGACCTGCGCCTGCTGATCAAGGCCCGATAGTAGACGGGCATCCTTGCGTTGTGTGCAACCTTGTCCCAGCCCCAGTTGGCAGGTATGCTGGTGGCAGAGTAAAGCTCCCCTAGCAGCTCTTTTTGCACTAGGTCCCATCGCACGGAGGGATTACTTCTTCAACTCTTCAATTCCTTGCCAGTTTACACCTACTTATCCATCTACTTCTGGAAAATAAAACTGCCCAAAGGATAACAGATCCAGAGCAAGCTTAAAAGGTGGCCACTAACGATCCAATTTCAAGCAAAAAATCGTTTGGGCAATCAGATAATTCTGGTCGGAAGAAAAATCGTTCCCTACACCATCAACGAACCAATCTTTGCTTCCTATCTATTACAACCAACAAGAAAATCCAAATTTTGGTTTGACGAAAATCCAATCGTTTGTAATCGATTTTACCCATCAATGGACATTATTTACAACCAATCCAATCAAAATTTCTGATCTCTTGAACGATTTTTCGCTAGAAATTGGACTGTTAGTGGCCACCTTTAGGCTCATAGACACATCCAACTTAATGCACAACCAACCGCACAACATGACCAACCACACAACAAGTTGTTTACCTGACAAGTACATACGCACACGCCAACCAACTAAACAACCAACTCACTTAAATACTATGCGTGCAAGATAAATGGCAAACTTCACAATGTATCTGTTTTCAAAATCAGCAAAGTTGTTCAAAAGACCTGTACACACATTCCAACCTGTCTGATAGTTGGTCAGATTGATCCACCGGTTGGATCTGGCAAACAACCCATTATCACTTGGTCATCTGGTTGTTTGTCAGCTGTACACACACCCAACTTCTCTTCCAACAGACAAGTGTGAAGGATAGTTGGACAGTTTGTTGGTAGGTGTGTATGAGCCTTTACTTAAAATTACCCAAATGTTCAATCAAGCTAGCAGAAAGGACACATGAACGGAGAGGGATGCCTGGCAGTCCTGTTGAACGTCTGCCTGTAACACTTCTAGCCATAGACCAGGATCAATAATGCAGATCTGGTGTATGACTGAAGTATGACTAGATTAGCTGCATGCTTGGTTTGTGTGTGTAATTTTGACACTACAGCAACCAAAGAGATCAGCAGGATGCCAGACAACTGGTAACCAGGTAACGTATAAATGTACACACTGGGGGGGGGGCAGATTTATATATTTGGGGGCAGCAGCGGTGTGGACGCGGTGGGCTCAGCCGATTCCCTGAAGATTTCATGCTGGAATCGGCCTGTAGAATATGGGCAGAATCGACAAGAGACAAATTTATCTCTAACCAGATTCGAGGTAAATTTGTCTATATTCTGCCCATAATCGTCAGGTGTATGGCTACCTTAAGTGTAAACAAAGCAGTGAATTTCTAAGCAACTTATATGTGGAATGAAGACTTTTTTTTATTGTGTCCTGTGCAAAAGTTTGTGCCCACTTTAAATAATGCCAAATGTTTCAAATATATTGGTGTCTGCATTATGAATAACTTTTCATGCCATTTTTTTATGCTGTCGAATACAGAATTCTCAGGAGTAGAAGCAACAGTGTTGTCACTAAAGCGACTTCCTAATTTGTTATTCTAAGTTTGGTTACATAGAGATCAATCTGCCCGAGTGCTTAATGGAAGAACAGTCTTAAATAGACTCCTCATCCTCATGGCAACCACAAGAGGTCTGCCAAAATTATTCTTCCCTTGGGTTCTCTGCACTTGTCCGTACGCATGCTTTTTGCTGCATTAGGAGGCAGTTGAAGAATACATTCATTTCTGTGTGGCAGGTTTACATGAATGAATTGCAGTTATGTGTGTTTGTTAAGACTGGGATGTGGTTTCATTTTGGGTGCAGTAAGGTGTATTTTTAAGTCCATAGGGGCAAATGGTGGAAGTACAAACATACACTCTACTCTGGAAAAGAACAGTTGGTGGTCTGAAACTGACATAACATTCAAATAAAAATCTGTTTTCCTACTTTTTATTACTCATACAGTTATCATATTTGTTTTTGTGCACACATAATATTGTCTACTTACAAGTTTCCAAAGTGTAGTTTTTCTTACCCTGAAAGCTGGCATTGCATTTTATTATTTTTCTACTTTTCTGCTTTTCATTATATATTCAAATCTTCTAATGAGCTATTCTGAACTCTGTGTGTGCCTGAAGCAGAGACAGTTTCTCAGAGAGTGTTTGTTTACATTCCAGTGTTGATACATTTGTGTTTAACAAGTAAAAAAAGATATGGTTATCTCCAGTTTGGATGCAGATTTGAAGCTGAATAGCTGGATAAAGTGCTTTGTTTAACCATTTCAGTGATGCTCTGCTAGAATTCTTTTCTGGGATAGTAGCTTTAACCGGTTCAGCGCTGCAGTGCCGAAAATCTCATGCATCCGAACAATGTTCACCTCCTATTCATTCGCCTATAACTTTATTGCTACTTATCACAATGAATTGATCTATATCTTGTTTTTTCCGCCACCAATTAGGCTTTCTTTGGGGGGTACATTTTGCTAAGAGCCACTTTACTGTAAATGCATTTTAACAGGAAGAATACGAAAAAAAACGGAAAAAAAATCATTATTTCTCAGTTTTTGGCCATTATAGTTTGAAATTAATATACGCTACCGTAATTAAAACGCATGTATTTTATTTGCCCATCTGTCCCGAATATTACACCGTTTAAACGATGTCCCTATCACAATTTATGGTGCCGATATTTCATTTAGAAATAAAGGTGCATTTTTTCAATTTGCGTCCATCATTATTTATAAGCTTATAATTTTAAATAATATAATAACATATTCTCTTGACATGCATAATTAAAAAGTTCAGACCCTTGGGTAACTATTTATGTTATTTTTGTTTTTTTTAATTGTATTTTTTTTTTTTTAAAAGTGTATGTGGGTAATTTTTGGTGTGGGAGGGAAACTGCTAATTTTAAATGTAAAATTATATTTTTTTTTAATCAAAAATGTATGTGGGTGCAGTTTACTATTTGGCCACAAGATGGCCACAGTGAAAAAAGTCCTGGATGCGAACGATCTCGCATCCAGGAACTAAAATGCTGGGGAAAAGTTTCCTGGGGGCAGAAATACCGCGCTCTCTGGAGAGAAAGCGTCGGTATTTCTGCGGGGAAGGTAGATCGGTAAATGGGAATTATATTCCCATTCACTGATCGGGGGGCTAGCGGCGGGCGCGCGCGCCTGATCGCGCGCACCACGCAGGGAAAACAGCAGTGCCTATCTGGACGAGGAAACTCGTCCAGATAGGCCGAACTGGAACCACTTAAGGACCACGGGCTTAACACCCCCCCCCCCCCCCCCCCAGCCCGTGACTAGGCCATTTTTTGCAAAATAGGCCGCTGCAGCTTTAAGGGCTCGCTGCAGGGCAGTACAACTTAGCACACAAGTGATTGCCCCCCCCTTATTCTGCCCACCAACAGAGCTTTCTGTTGGTGGGCTGTGATGGCTCCCAGGATGTCTGTTTGTTTTTTTTAATAAATATTTCTTGTTTTTTTTTTATAAAAAAAAAAAGCTATTTTTTAATTATTTTTATTCCCCTCCCTCAGCCAGCCTATGACAGCGATCGGCTGTCATAGGCTTCAACCAATGAGTTGATTTCTTGCGTCCCAGGGGGACAGCCGTGTCACACGGCTGTCCTCAGTACAGCGCTGCCGTAGATCGCAGCGCTGTACAGACTAAATAGATGGCGTTTATGTTTTCACCGTCTAACAGTCTCCTAGCGGCGATCACATCAGTGTGCGCAATCTCCTGAAAATCTCCGCCCCAAGACTTTACGCCGATCAGCATTAAGCGGTCCTGGGGCTGCTGCCGCAGTCACACCCATCGGCATGACGCGGTCGGAAAGCAGTTAAAAAGGGTTCCGTACATCCTGAGATGAGAAGGATTCGCCTGTAGAGGAAAAATACTTTTTTCATTTTTGATGTTAAATTGTCCCTCCCACATCCGACAGCAACAAATCAAATTAATAGAGAAGAAATGTGCCAATTAAAAAGAATGTTACCTCTCTCTAGTTTTTTCTTTTTAAAAACGCATGTGAAAATATTTTAACACATCAACATTATTTGTACTAAATCATGTGAAAATTGATACATATGATTATTGCTAACATTTAATGTTAGCGATGATGACAGCTTCCCATCCACTAGTTGTACTCAATGCAGCGTCTGCTTACTCACACAGATTATCTTCTAGAACATAATTAGTCATTTATCCGTTTCTACTGTAGTGTCCTGAACAGACCCATACTGCGGCACATTTTCCAATTATATGTAAACAAAGCAGTTGGTTTTAAAAAATGTATAACTAGCCACAGATATCTTGAATACATTTTTTGTCATGGCTTTTGTCCAGTAAAACATTGATAGATAAGTAACGTACTCAAAGTGAATAAACTGATGAGATAAAACAATTGTATCTATCCTTCTACTCCTAAAAATGGCTTTTATGCTGGGAATACACGGTTCGTTTCTGCCATGCGTTTCTGCTCTCGATCTTTTTTGCCACTCGATCCTGCAGCCCATTCTCTTATGTTCCGCTCATTTTTCTTATCTTTTTCCATTCACTTCCATTAGAAATCGAGCGGCGAAAGTATCGAAAGGGAGATCGGACATGTCGGAAATTATCTATCGGACCATCTAATCACCTAAAAAACGAACCGTGTATTCCCAACATTAGGCCTCTTGCACACTACATGTGATTCCAATTTTTTATACAATCTGATTTTTGATTCTGAGTAAAAAAAAGTACTGCATGCTGCTAACGTATTTTAATCTGAATCAAAAATTGATTGTTAAAAAAAAAAAAAAACAGAAACGTATGTAGTGTACAAGAGACCTAAGACATCCTGGATTTTTATGGTATGTTTAACCTTCTGAGCGTTACGCCGCTTAAGAGGTTTTGCTCGTTACTGTCCCCAGCTAAATTAATTTGATCTATTTGCTCCAAAACGTCTAGCTAGCACTAGGCTAGCTAGTTCACGTGTTCGGCACCCCCCGATCCCCGCCGCTCCCCCGTTTATACATTATCCAGCCTGGATCCAGCGATCGGCGCAGCCTCCCTGGCATGGGAGGACTGGCCAGGGGGGAAGGGGGGAGATTTCCCCCCAGGCTGCCTCTCATTTATTGATTTAGGGCTGATACATTGCCTGGTGCATTCATATTTTTGTATAAGGTGAACCACTAGGCTGGCTGAGTGAAATAAACCCCCAATTACAGAGCAGTTAGAGGGCGGGCAAGCTGGTAAATATACACAGCATGATGCAGAGCAGAGGCTTGCCTGCAGGGTCCGTGGGAAAAAAATCTGTCTGGTCTCTCATCATTGTTAAAATGACTGCATGTGCACAGCTACATAAGGTATTGTCTAGGTTGAAAAGTTTTCGACGGTCCCTAGACTCCAGAAGGGCTGCTTGCAAACAGTCCCTAGACTCCAGATGGGCTGCTGGTAGAGGAACGATGAATGCAATGGTAACCCCAGCCGTTGTAACTCAAAATGTATTACATGCCCCCTGGTGCCAGTGCATTTATACTTTACCTGTCACCCTATCTCTGAGTGTTCTTGCTGTATTTCCCACATGACTACTGGCATATAGCACATGTGGCACGTGTGTGATGTCTGGGCTGCCGTGAAAACGGCCTCTAGTTTGTGTTTTCGCTCCAGGCCAAAAGGCCCAGTCCTCCCCTGCTCCCTGGACAGCTCCGCTCTTCACTATGGGGAGGATCGAACATGACGTCGCCGACGTCATGACGTCATGCCCAGACCCGATCCTCCCCATAGAGAGACCAGAGCTGTGAAGGGAGGCTGCGCCGATTGCTGGAGCCAGGGGGCGGGGTAACGTATTAACTGGCTGGATCGAGCGATCGGGGGGTGCCGAACATTTGAACTAGCTAGCCTAGTGCTAGCTAGACGGTTTGGAGCAAATGGATCAAATTAATTAAGCATGGGGGACTCCTGGGGCCAAGGAGCGGTATGCCCGAAACAGTGTCAGGCATACAACTAAGGAGGTTAAAAACTCAAAAAGTACATTTATTCATTTGTCTCACCTCAATGAAACAGTCTGTCCCTGTCTCAAGAGTGCTAAAAGATATGAACTATTTTTTTCTACCTAGCCCCTGCTCTCAGAAATCCAGTTCTCTGCCATGAAAGTATTTTATGGCTGTAATTCCTTATCAGTGAGGGTAGCTATAGTCCTAGAGAAAAAATGTCAGTTCCATGGCTGAATATTACGGTAACTCTTTCTGGCAGAGAAAGACGAAAAGCAACACAGCATATTTATATGTGTGCTAGGCACTTTACATACAAGTCTATCTGATGTCATATGCCACTTAAGGTTCTTTTTAACAGCATGGTGGCTAAGTGGCTGGAATGCTTGTCATGCAGCGCTAGACGAGTACATATTCCAGCACCACAAGGTCATTTAGTGCCGGGTGATGTCATATTACCAATATTTTACTACCGGTATAGCATTACCTGGCCTCCTAATTTTACACCAACATTCCCTTCTTATTGCCTAATACTAACCCACTGGCACCCACCCTACAAATAACTGTACTAGCCAATTGGCTACTAATAGCAGATTGACTAGCTAGCATTGGGCGCATCTTGTGTCCAGCTCACCATCTTGAAGCCCAAATACTCATAATTTGCAATAGCGTGTATTGGACGTCTGCCAAACCCAGCGCCCAAATGAACTGTTCCGGTGCTAGTCCCAGGTTCCATTGCCAACTCAGACACTATCTGAATGGAGTTTGTGTCGTTCCCTTGTTTGCAAGAGTTTCCTGCCACATGTGATAGGTACATTACACCGTGAGCTCCTGTGGATCTCATCTAATAATACAAGGTAAATGGCAGTGGTGTACTGAGGAAACCAATCAAGACACCGCTTTCAGTAATATGATTACATTTACAAGCTTGTTTCTGATTGGATGTTCTGGACTGCTGGATATCTGAAACGTTGTACAAGGACTTTCTTTGCATTGTTTTTGTTCTTGCGGTTAGTACTAGCCATCATTTCAAGACGTCTTCTCTCTGCTGTTTCACCTGATCCTCTCCTCCCCCTTTCATTACATTCTGGAAAAGACTTCCATTTTGATTTTATCCATTACACTTGCAAATTGTGCTGCTGCCTCCTCCTCCCTCCCTCCCTCCCTGGACCCCTATTCTTCTTCTCTCTCACAGTCTCTCTCCCTAAGTCTGACTGCAGGAGAAAAGAATCTAATGATGCTGAAAATTGATTCTGAAGCATCCTGACAATGCTGTACATCTTTCCCCCTCCTCGCCTGCCATCTTTATGGCCTTCGGCTGTAAAAGTCCCTTTTACTCCCACTGGAGAGAGGCGGATTTATATTGCCGCGCAGGCTGCAGCCCTACTACGCTTAGCCTTATTCTGAGACATGGAGGGAACACACTTCCTAATATCACTTGCACCTTGTTTCACCAAGTTCTGACAGGCATGGGAAAAACAATCCTATTTTTACTAGACAGTAAAACTGACAACAGACACTAGAATGGTGGCTGGATGTTGCTGCAAGATCCAACCATTCGAGCAACTGTGTTCTCAAGTGATCATTGCATGAGTGACACAGATTTATGCAATGAGGAAGACTTGGAAACCCTGGATAATGGGATTTTCGTCTGAGAAACAAAAGCAATCGGCAAGGACAGGTCTAGTCCAACTGATCAATTATCCCTTTAGATCAGTTGTTGTTGAGCCTGCTCTATGCTATAGACACAAAGATTCTTGTCTGCGAACTTGACATAATTCATCTAGGAGTCATTAATGAGCAGCTACATAGAAGAAATAGTGGTCCATTGGCTAAGTAGCTATCCATCTTGCCTTGCAGCACAAACTTCCAGGTCTGAATCCAGCAAGGGCACTTATCTGCATGGAGTTTGTCTAAGTTTTCTCTCACTTTCTAAAAAGATACTTGTAGGTTAACTGGCTTCTCCTAAACCTGGCTCTACAGTGTGGCAGGGTGTATACTTACAATGGGCGCCACAGGAATTCGGTTGTAGATATTCACAGGTAGAATATCAGTAAATTACCGTTATTCTACTATGAAGCAGGGAGTAATTCAGATAGTAAAATATCCATAATTGTTACTGATATTTTATGGTGACCTAACCTAACCTTATGGTGGCCGCACATGGTACAATAAAAACGTTCGATTATCCAGTTTATTCAATCTAAATGATCGAATCGAATGAAAGTTAAAAATATTTTTTTTTTCGATCAAGAAATTCGAACGATTATCCAGTTTTTCCGAGAAAAATCAGATCGGACATGCTGGAAAAATCTTTATATTCGATCTAACGGAATAATTGAACTAAATTTATCTAATCGAAAAAAAATGAAAAATTGTACCATGTATGGGCACCTTTACTCTCACACGAGCCCTCCCTCTCGATGCTTAACTGGTTCTCGTTCCACGGTTTTTACACCTTAAAGTTCCTGACGTTTTTTACACTTTAGCTGTGTCGTTTTGATACAGCAGTAACTTTTTAATTATCTATGCCATCTTAGTGATACATGTCTTGTTTCTTGTTTTTTTCACTACAATCTAGGCTTTCTTTGGGTAATATTTTCATCCCAAAACTATTTTGTTTTATAGTCCATTTATGAGGGAAAAATTAGGTGTAAATGCAGAAAACAAACATTTTTTCATTTTTCACCCTCCCTAATTTTCACATCACACATCCCAGTTATAAAACATTTACAAATAAATTATTTGGCCCTTCTAAATTAAAATGATACCAAACATGCTACATTTTACTTCTAGCTGAGCATGTGGCGGTCCGTTATCCCCAGTCTGCGCGTCTGTGGCGATCGAATGCGTTCGCTAGGGCGACAGTTCAGGGTGCATAGAGCTGTACAGATGCATCACTAGGCAATGGCAGAGCTTTACATCTGTGGAACATTGGGGCCTGAAACGTTTGCCCTAGCGATTGCATCCGATCGCTACAGGCAGCAGTCATGAAACGTTTATAAACAGGCATACGTATTGCAGGAGTTAATAATGGGTTAATAGGCTACGTTTGGGGTAAAATTTAATGGGGAATTAAAAAAAAAAATACTTTTTATTTTATTGGGACTGTCACTTTAAATTTTTTTTTTTTACTTTTACAACTTTTTTTTTCTAATTTTATTAAATGATTGTTGCTAGCTAAAAGCAACAATCATTCACTTTACCATTCATGTGACAGTGCACGAGCGTGCGCGCGCATTAATGCAGGACGTAGATTCTACGTCATAGAACACACAGGGAGGCTAATTTGAACGTAGAATCTACATCCTTAAATTTTGATTAGTTAACCTAACCAAATCCCCCTTCCAATTCCTAACCCTAAGGACACCCGGCGATGCCTAACCCTAAGGACAGTCCCCCGCCAATGACTAACCCCAGGGACTCACCCTCCAGGCAATGCCTAATTTACCTGTAATAGCCACGAATGGCAGCTATTAACATAGGCACCTATAGCCTTCGGTACTCAAGTTAACGGATTTGGTGGTATGAAAGTTAGACTATGAGCCACACTGAGGGACAGAGAAAGATGTACATTCTTTCAAAGATCTGCAGGGAAAGTCAGTGCTATACAGGGGCATGGCAATAGGGGTTGCAGAGGTTGCATCCCATCGGGGCCCTAGGGTCAGAGGGGCCCCGAAGGGCTCTCCCTCAACTGCAGTATTAGTTCTCTATTGGTCCTGTGCTTATAATAATCACTTCTATAGATAATTTGAATAGTGGTAATCATTAAAAACTGTTCCCCATCCCCTTCTTGTACCTCTGACAATGTAGTTGCCATTGGCAGGTTTTGGTGCGCTGTATCAATTGTTATGTATAGAGTGCTAGGGGGGCCCCATTGTAAAATTGCATCGGGGCCCACAGCTCCTTAGCTATGCCACTGGTGCTATATAGATGTATAAATAATACTGAAGCAAATATGTGATATCTTGTAGTTGCCTGCAAATGTTCTTATATATAATACAGCATGATGGTGGTGTCAGCTCCAGTTCACGTTGGAGGGAGCTGGATTTGTTTTTAGGCAAGATACAAATAGATCTGTCTCATTTCTTGTGAGATCAAAGTGAAACTGCTTCTGCTGAAACCTGCTGCAATCATATATCTGTGCTCACAAAAAAAATACTTAATTTTAAAAAACTTAAAGAGATTCTGTAACACAATTTTGAGCCTTATTTCTTCTATCCTATAAGTTCCTATGCCTGTTCTAATGTGCTCTAGCATACTGCAGCCTTTTCTAGTTGCACGGTCTCTAATAAATCTTATCTTCTTTCCTCTGTCGGCTCTGTCGGGCTCAGGCTGGAATGTGTGGAATGTGCAGCACTGCTTGAGTGGCAGAAACAGCACAGAGGGGCCCAGGAGAACCTAATGAATAGAATGGTATGCTTTTTATTGTAAGAATTTTAGAGTACAGATTCTCTTTAAACATCTTAAATTTAAAGCATAACTACAGATTATAATAAATCAAAGTGTTTCACTTACCTCGGGCTTCTGCCAGCGCTGTGCAGCCTTCCTGTCCCGCACTGATCCTCCACAATCCTCTGTTCTCCCGCCGCCAGCTACTTTCGTTACCGTCAACGGCAACTGCACCTGCACGGCCCGAGCCATGCGTATCTTTTTCAGCGTTCTAGCTCGCAATAGCTCAACGGTAACAAAAGTAGCTGGCGGCGGGAGAAGGGAGGATCGTGGAGGACCGACGCAGGACAGCAAGACTGCACGGGGCTGGCAGAAGCCACAGGTAAGTGAAACACTTTGATTTATTATAACCTTCAGTTCCGCTTTGACTTTTTGCAAGTCTGGAAACCTTCCTGTTTTTGTAGAGTTCAGTCACCATCAGGAACCCTAGAAACAGGGACTAGGGATGGTCAGAAATTTCAGTGGAAATTAAAATTTCCGATTTGCCGATCGGAAATAAACTTTCCGCAGTGGTAATCAAAACTGCCATTCGATTTACCACAACTCTGTAATTTTAGCCCAATTATAGCACTCGGAAGCATGAAACCAATCAGAGAATCCAGAATTTTTCCAGAGTATTTTCATAATTCGGAAATACTCTACAGTATTGGTCCAATCAGAGAATGCGTCAATGCGGTGATTAACCGCGAAAATCAGAAAACTATGGAAATTTTAGGCCAATCAGAAGACTTGAAAATACTTGGTAGTATAAGAGTCTTGTGATTGGTCAATAATTACTGCGGCAATACGATTTTTTGCTGAAAAATTCTGCATTCTCGGATTTCTAGTTCCCCAACCCTGTCCTCAAGGCTCACCAACAATGCATGTTTTGCAGAAAACCACACACATGCACAGGTGGGGTAATTAGTGTCTCCGCAGAGCTGATTAACCAGCTCTGTGGATTTCCACAAAACATGCACTGTTGGTGGGCCTTGATGACAGGGTTGGGGAACACTGCACTGATTGGTTCAATGCGTCCAACTCAGAAATATTTAGCCAGTTAGAGTAACTATATGGAATTATACTGTACAGTGTTTTCTTATGGATTTCGTATAAAAACATTTTTTTTTGGGGGGGGGGGGGGAGGGGGGGGGTGCAGGGAAATTGGCATTTACGACCATCCCTAATAAAGACATGATTTTCATATTCGGGAGTGATGCATCATGGGAAACTACAGTTGCTCGCTTAAAGGACCACTATCGCGTAAAAAGTAGGCAGTTAAAATCAGACAGAATTGACAGGTTTTGGGCTAGTTCCTCTCCTCATGGGGTATTCTCAGGTTTTTTTTGTATTCAACAGCATTTCCTGAACAGCAGTTGCAAAGTCTGACAAAATAGTGTGCAAGTGATTAGGGAGGCTGGCATCTTACTATTTTGGCAGTTAAACTGCTGTTCAGGAAATGCTGTTGAAAACAAAGAAAACCCTGAGAATCCCCATGAGGAGATGGACTGGCCCAAAACCTGTCGGTCCTGTCAGATTTAAGTGCCTATTTTTTTCGTGATAGTGGTCCTTTAATGTTGAATTACTGCAAATACCTTCTGTTTAAAGAAGGCAAATTACACATCAGGAACTACCGGTATGTGCAATAACTGTTTTACCTGAACTTTTTACATGCTTACATGTAAGCAAGCTATAAGCAATTGAAGAGTGTAAAGCCCCATCTACACGATGGGACATTGCAGTGATCCGGCGGCTCGATTAGCCGCCGGATCGCCTCTTCCGCGTGCCCGCCGCGTCCCCGGTCGCCGCGCGTGCGCCGGCATCAATACCCGCTCGATTCCCGCTCATCCCCGCGCCGCTTATCTTCCGCTCGATTCCCTGCCATTGTCCCCTAGCGGGGAGCGAGCAGGGAATCGGTGGAAGCAAGATCCGTCCTGTCGGATCTTATCAATCGAGCCGCATCAGCGGCTCGATTGATAAGGAGCATCGCGGCCGCATCTACGCGTGTAGATGCGGCTTACGGGCCATTTACAGAGAGTCCCTGCAATTTGTCTGTTGGAAGACAGCCTGGTCACTTGTTACACATCAGACTTGTGGGTCTGGACTGTAAAAGACTCAGACATAAAATTATGAAGTAAAACTAGATCAAAGAAAGGTATTTGCACAGCAGACAACTGATCAATGTGTGTCTTTACTGCCTCCCAGAATCCACAGCAAGTAATGAGGGAGGCAGACTCGTTTTCCCATAGCAGTGAATATAATCAAGCAATCAATACAGTAATCAAACAAGTAAACAGCCCAAACTGATGAGCTGTATGTATAATCTACAGTGGTGACCTGTGTATATGAAGAACTTCCTGAGGGTGGCCATACAATTCTCACAAAACAAGTTGTGTGACAAATGTGATATCACCTGTAACAACTGGGCCCTGTAAGGTCAGTGGATAAGCAATAACCAGCCTTTGCAGGCACCAGAATTGCAGCATGCACATAGATGCTGATACACCACTCGATATTGCAGCCAGATTTACCTTCCGATTGGATAATTATATCGTATTGGAAGAGAATCAGTGGCGCATCGTTGGCAACATATCAATCTTTAAATCGATTTCCATTTAAAATCGGTGGGAAGGATTGACTGGACATGCTGGAAGATTTTGGTTTGCAAATGCTCGATTGGTTGGCAGAAGTAACGGCGTCAGTATCGCCACAACAAACGTACCCCAGGCCAATGTCCTCCTGCCAAAGAGTAAGAATGAACTCCGGCAGAGATGTGAGACTCTTTATTGCACACAGGCATGGGGGAGTTGTCCGAGAGAAGCGAGCACCGTGCCAGCAGCCCAGCGAGTGGGCAAGGCGACAGATTCTACTAAACAAGAGAATATCACTTTAAATCTATGCTATTTTGACAATACATGCTGAAATGTTGGCGCACTGGCACCTGGGTGGACTCTGACTCAATGTCTTAATATGCACAACGGTCCCGTAGTGGTTAAAGAGGAACTATGGTGAAAATAACGTAAAAATACCCCCGACACGTGGTAACAATTAAGATGTACAGTAAGCATAAAAGTCTATGGACTGTATGGACCACTTTCCAACACTGTTGCATTGCGACCCTATTTTTTGGAGTGTGCACTTCAACAGGTATCTTGTACAATGGTAAAAAGAGTAGCACTCATGTATTAGGGATAAGGGTGCCCAAGCCTCAATGGATCCTCGCACCTATGGATCCCAACTGGATAGACAAACGGAGATGGAAATTGGCACTTCCAAAAGTAAAAAAGCTCTTTTATTGAAATATCATAAAATCAGTGGCCATACAGCTGTATGGCCAATGGTCTTATGATATTTCAATAAAAGAGCTTTTTTACTTTTGGAAGAGCAAGCCTCTATCTCCATTTGTCACTTCAACAGGTATACAGGTGGTCACCGGGTTACATATGTGCCGACTTACAAACAACCTGCCGATACAAACAGCACACCTGTCGCAATATTGTCATTTCTGCATTAATGGATAAGAAGAACGAGAGTGTGTCAGAACTACATAGGACATTTTTGAAGGTGAATAAACAGCACAGATGGGCACAGGGAGACAGAGGGGGACACGGGGGTGGGGTTACAGTGTTCCAAATTACATACAAATTACACTTAAAGTGAACCCGAGGTGAAAATAAATTGAGGAGATAAACCATTGTATTTATCTTCCTACTCCTAAAAATGACTTTTTTTCTATTAGATATACCATGGTTTTATTTTATATTTAAACACTTACAAAGTAGATTGAATATTTTGTTGTCTCTGTTCAGCGGCAGCCTATTAAGTGTCCTAGAGTTAAAATACATGAACTAATGACATTATCTCCTTGTGCTCTCAGAGGTTGTATTCTGCCAGGAAAACGTATATGGCTGTAAATTGGTTATTAGGGATCTTCACTATATTCCTGACAAGGTACTGACAAGACAAAAGCTGTCACTTCCATTCCTAAAAAGTAACTCTTTCAGGCAGCAAAATACAAGTAAAGCAGCCTGGTT
Source organism: Hyperolius riggenbachi (assembly GCF_040937935.1). Lineage (NCBI taxonomy): Eukaryota > Metazoa > Chordata > Amphibia > Anura > Hyperoliidae > Hyperolius > Hyperolius riggenbachi. The sequence goes on along the minus strand of NC_090647.1, from coordinate 108,802,814 downwards.
ATTAATATGTTTTGCACTGTACATACACACGTTTATCTCATATCACACGTTGCCTCGGGTACACTTTAACCACTTGAGGACCCACCCTTTACCCCCCCTTAAGGACCAGCGCTGTGTTGAGTGATCTGTGCTGGGTGGGCTCTGCAGCCCCCAGCACAGATCATGTAGCAGGCAGAGAGATCAGATCACCCCCCTTTTTTCCCCACTAGGGGGATGATGTGCTGGGGGGGTCCGATCTCTCCTGCCTGCATGTGGCTGGCGGGGGGGGGGCACCTCAAAGCCCCCCTCCGCGGCGAAATTCCCCCCTCCCTCTCCTACCTGCTCCCCCCCCCCCCCCGGAGATCAGGGCTGCACAGGACGCTATCCGTCCTGTGCAGCCAGTGACAGGACGTCCCCTGTCACATAGCGGCGATCCCCGGCCGCTGATTGGCCGGGGATCGCCGATCTGCCTTACGGCGCTGCTGCGCAGCAGCGCCGTACAATGTAAACAAAGCGGATTATTTCCGCTTGTGTTTACACTTAGCCTGCGAGCCGCCATCGGCGGCCCGCAGGCTATTCACGGAGCCCCCCGCCGTGAATTGACAGGAAGCAGCCACTCGCCCGAGCGGCTGCTTCCTGATTAATCAGCCTGCAGCTGGCGACGCAATACTGCGTCGCTGGTCCTGCAGCTGCCACTTTGCCGACGCGCGGTATGAGTGCGCGGTCGGCAAGTGGTTAAGAACAAAACCGTGTCACGTTCGTTAACCAGGGACTATCTGTACAGCGAAAGTACCCTTAAAGGGAACCTAAACTGAAAAGGATGTGGATTTTCCTTTTAAAATAATACCAGTTGCCTGACTCTCCTGCTGATCCTGTGTCTTTAATACTTTAAGCCACAGCCCCTGAACAAGCATGCAGATCAGGTGCTCCGACTGAAGTCAGACTGGATTAGCTGCATGCTTGTTTCAGGTGTGTGATACAGCCACTATTGCAGCCAAAGAGATCAGCAGGCTGCCAGGCAACTGGTATTGTTTAAAAGGAAACATTCATATCCCTGTCAGTTAAGGTTCCCTTTAAGGTTTTGCCCATGATGATCATATATAACTTGCATTAACTACCGGTAATTAGTATGCTTTTTTTGCTCACAAATCCATTACAATGTGTGTTTCATGTATCACAAAGATTGTACAGCCAAGGAATCTAGCAAGACTGCATCAGCTCAGAGTGTTTTTCCTTTATTGACACAGATAAATCAGGCCCAGTATGAGCTCAGGAAGCCTGGATTCCCACATCTGCCTCTCAGACAGACACGACAGTGTTACAAAGACAAGCTTTCTGAAAAGTGCTGCAACGACCATACTGCATGTGATCATAAATTGCTATAACCGGCTTAATGGACCTGCAAACTAACTAGGCATAGAGGTACATTTCATCTGACCCTTGACGACTGGTACTTCCAACACACACCCCACTCTGCAGATTTATAGTGCCTTTGTTCATGCATATTGTGCGTGTATGGCAGCAGACTGAGCGCAGAGAGGAATGACAAAGCTAAGCACCTGCGCAGCAGCAAAGAATCTATTCCTGACAATGCCAGACAGGTATTTGCAGTTGTAAAGCCTAGCAGTGGAGACATATAAAGAGCAAAGGAGGGAGATATGACAGTTCAGTCTGCTGGAAAAATGATGTACGCAAACTATAGAGCAGATGGGAGATAGAATACATGAACAAAGCCAGTATGAACAGATCAATGATTCTGTATCCAGCTGGAGGCTGCCAACTGCACACTGCCCATTCCAAATGCTCCACAGCACTGAAAGTGAGCCTTAACAAAAAGTGTTTCATAAGTTAACTAGAAATTCATCCTCTCAACAATCTGACACTACAAAGCTGGCTTCCGGTAGTTTGGACATTGCCCGACTGCGGCAATTTGACACTACAAAGCTGGCTTCCGGTAGTTTGGACATTGCCCGACTGCGGCAATCTGACACTACAAAGCTGGCTTCCGGTAGTTTGGACATTGCCCGACTGCGGCAATCTGACACTACAAAGCTGGCTTCCGGTAGTTTGGACATTGCCCGACAGCGGCAATCTGACACTGCAAAGCTGGCTTCCGGTAGTTTGGACATTGCCTGACTGCGGCAATCTGACACTACAAAGCTGGCTTCCGGTAGTTTGGACATTGCCCGACTGCGGCAATTTGACACTACAAAGCTGGCTTCCGGTAGTTTGGACATTGCCCGACTGCGGCAATCTGACACTACAAAGCTGGCTTCCGGTAGTTTGGACATTGCCCGACTGCGGCAATCTGACACTACAAAGCTGGCTTCCGGTAGTTTGGACATTGCCCGACAGCGGCAATCTGACACTGCAAAGCTGGCTTCCGGTAGTTTGGACATTGCCTGACTGCGGCAATCTGACACTACAAAGCTGGCTTCCGGTAGTTTGGACATTGCCCGACTGCGGCAATTTGACACTACAAAGCTGGCTTCCGGTAGTTTGGACATTGCCCGACTGCAGCAATCTGACACTACAAAGCTGGCTTCCGGTAGTTTGGACATTGCCCGACTGCGGCAATCTGACACTACAAAGCTGGCTTCCGGTAGTTTGGACATTGCCCGACAGCGGCAATCTGACACTGCAAAGCTGGCTTCCGGTAGTTTGGACATTGCCTGACTGCGGCAATCTGACACTACAAAGCTGGCTTCCGGTAGTTTGGACATTGCCCGTCTCTGGGGAGAACCAGGAGAGAGGCTGCGTTGCTGGCTGGCCTTGCCTCTCCCACAATGCATACCATACACCGCATCCAAGAAACTACCTTACTATAGCTCACACTAATGAAACCCTCACGTGAGTCATAGTCATCCCCTTGCCATTCAACACAATATGAAGAGGTGATTAAAGAGAAACCATGACCAAGAATTGAACTTCATCCCAATCTGTAGCGGACACCCCCTTTCCCATGAGAAATCTTTTCCTTTTCACAAATGGATCATCAGGGGGCTCTCTATGGCTGATATTGTGGTGAAACCCTTCCCACAGTGTGATGTCAGGACCATGTTCCTGACAGTTTCCTGTCTGTGAACCTCATTGCATTGTGGGAAATAACAGCTGTTTACAAAAAAGCAAGCAGCTCCTTCCACTGACATCACCTGCCAACAGTAAAAATGTCACCATGTGGTAAATGTCAGAATGTAAATCAGGGAGAGGAAATATTTTACAATGGGAAAACACTGACTAAATGTATACACAATTATTGTAAAAATAAAGCACTTTTCATTGCATTATTTTCACTGGAGTTCCTCTTTAACTGCTTCTGGATAGTATATGGACCCGCCACTACTGTTGATCCCGCCACTACAGCCCACTCGCTCTCCGGTCGGTAGGTCTGCAGAGTTCCGTGAGGCGGTCAGGAGCAGATTTCATTGGCTCCTGACTCCGTGATCACAAGGAGATTGGCTCACATTGATCACAGTTATGCAGGAGAACAGAGGCGCCAAAAGGATAAAAGGAAGCTAAATGAGCTTAAAAACCAAATTCTTGGTAAATAGAGGCGGTAGTGGTGGACTTACCTCCTCCAAGTAGACCCACAACGACTGTAGTAAAGACAGTCAATATATTTTATTTATGAACTCCAAATATGCAATGCGTTTCGCAGGTTTGATCCCGCTTCATCAGGCAAAAACAACAGAGCAATAGCATATGTGGTCAGTAGAAGAGCCAGGCACCTCTGTCACATTGATCACAGGGTCAGGAAGCAATGAAATCGGTTCCTGAGCAGCTCAGAGCTCTGCTGTCATAGTGACATCAGAGGGAGTGAACTTCAGCGACGGGAGATTTGCGGGATTGGTGAATCCAATAAATCTGCACAGTTTCTACTTTCTGATTCATGGAAGCAGACATATTGTTTACAGCCTGTACTTTCAAATGGGCTTATCTGCCATAAGCAGTCATGACACCGGGGACAACTTGTGATTAGACACAAATGAGGGGGAATTGCACAGGCTAAACTCCTTAAATACATACAGGGTGCTAATCTCTATGTTTTCCTTGTGTCCTGTGCGAGAGTTCAGGTCCACTTTAAGGGGCCAGAGACCGTTGGCACCAAAGTGGTTAAATTACCTCTATTTATCATAGAGTAAAAGGCTTAATACATTAGTCCCATGTATCTATCACGTACAGTAGGCAGTAGAAATGTGACAGATCTGACATGTTTTGGACTAGTCCATCTACACATGGGGCATAAAGACTCTTCCACCACCATTTGGCACTGTAACGCTGACACAGTCTCCTGAATCCCGATCATGTCATAGCATGTGATTGGGACCCAGAAGACCTCTAGGAAGTTCAGAGCCTCGGGTGGAGGAAGAGAAGAAGCCATCCAGAACAAGTAACTAACTGCTTCCTGCTCGTTTGGCTGCACTAGGCGGTCCGGTCCTGTCAATTTTATATCAGTGCGTTTCTATGGGTGTGTTCACACATAAAAGATGCACATTTTCCGACCAGTCAGGTATAACTGATAGAAAATGCATGCAAAACTGATAGGACATGCCAGTACTGGACCGGAAATGTGCAGATTTATGTGTGAACCAGGCCTTACTTGCTTGGCAGTTGGAAACAACCGTTATTTCCCACAATGCAATGGGATTCACAGGCAGCAAACTGTCAGGACCATGGTCATGACATTACATTGTGGGGGGAGGCGTTTCACCACAATATCAGCCATACAGACCCCCCCTGATTTATTCAAGAAAAGGTAAAGCTTTCTGGTGGGAAAGGGGGTATCAGCTACAAATTAGGATGAAGCTCAATCCTGGGTTAAAGTTCCTCTTTAAAGAGACACTGAAGCGGAAAAAAAATGATGACATTATGATTTGCATGTGTAGTACAGCTAAGAAATAAAACATTAAGATCAGATACATCAGTCTAATTGTTTCCAGTACAGGAAGAGTTGAGAAACTCCAGTTGTTATCTCTATGCAAACAAGCCATTAAGCTCTCCGACTAAGTTAGTGGTGGAGAGGGCTGTTATCTGACTTTTATTATCTCAACTGTTCCTGGACTATTTACTTTTCTTCTGCTAGAGGAGAGGTCATTACTTCACAGACTGCTCTGAAAGAATCATTTTGAATGCTGAGTGTTGTGTAATCTGCACATATTATAGAATGATGCAATGTAAGAAAAAACACTATATACCTGAAAATAAAAGTATGAGAATATTTTCTTTGCTGCTAATCTTCTAGTAATTATTCATAGTACACAACCAATTCACTATATCATTTTTTTTTTTTGCTTCAGTGTCTCTTAAGTAATCTTCATTTCAGTATAACACAACACTATAGTGTATTCAGCAAACATTTTTTTTCCATATGGAAAATGAACATTCATTGAGTGATCTCTCACACATGGAGGTATTTGCTGTGGTAGAAGAAAAGCAAAGCAAGTTGCTATGGTCTTACAGCAGAGGAGGTTGAGGTAACCGTTAAGGTGCTCTAGTTCACCCTATTAGGAAGTCTTCAGGCCATTAAAGACTAATATGTTGGACGGCCACAGAGCTTAGTCCAATATTTCACACACACTGTTCTGAACTTTGCGCGGTCGTTAATGGCTGAAGATCTTAATTTGCCGCACAGGGACTAGCTGACCGCTGGCTGTTTCCTGCCTTCTGTATGGTCTTTGTTAGTTTTAATGCACCTGAAGCTGCATGGGTATACTATCTTTGTCATAATCATAGGTGGGCAGCAGAGGGGCATTTAGACACAATCTTGTTTGTGATGGTAAAACTGACAAAGTGCATCGCCAAGCTGTCAAGATTAACCAGGGAAATGTCTCCTTGGAGGATTCCCAGATGAGAAGGAGGTTAGATACAATAATCAGATTTTCTTACATCTAACACTGAGGCTGTTTTCAGTGAAATTCGGCAGCTAAAAGGTGATACATGTGCAGGTCTGTTGTTTAGAGGGAAATACTGGAAGAGATTTGTCCCTGTCTTTATCTGGCCACATCAGCCGGGAGCTGCACAGCTGCTGTTCCTGAGTCGTCTGACTTCAGGAATACAGAGACATGCTGTATTTGTTTTACTGCTAAGAATCTCTCTGAGCTCTTCCAACATAGTGGAAATACTGTAATTAATATTTGTCAGCGCTTAAAGTGACCCTGTGGTGAGGAGGATATGGAGGCTGCCATATTTGTTTTCTTTTATAAATTACAAATTGCCTGGTGGTCCTGCTGAATTTTCTTTATTTGGCTGCAGGGCCAAATTTTTCCTACCGCTGGGGAAGCTTGCCTTTCCCAACCAAGCATGCTTGGCAGGGTAGACGACAGGGAGCAGCGTTAGAGCTCCACACGGTGGTGGAAGAAGGGTGATGGAAGAGTCTCTTCCATCACAAGAGGGGGTGATGGAAGTTTCTTCCACCACCAGGTGGCGCTGTAACTCTGACGTGGCCTCCTGGAACCGGATCACGTCATATCATGTGATCGGGACCCAGAAGACCTGTCGGAAGTTCAGAGCCGCTAGTGTAGGAAGAGAAGGAGCCCTCTGGAACAGGTAACTATTACTGCTCTGTGCCACCTGCTCATTTGGCTGCACTGGGCAGCCAAACGAGATATGCCGACAGAGCCTCACAATGCCCCAGCAGCTTTCAAACAAAAATTTGGGTTAATCAGAGCACCCGATCTGCATACTTTTCCTGGGTAATCGGCATTGTTTAGAAGGGAATACATATGTGAGCCTCTATATCTTTCTCACTACAGGGCCAACTCTATAATCAGTGAATCCATAGGTTAAAGGCCTGTACCCATGATGGATTAATGTCACCCGGTGGGAAAGAGGACCAGTTCCCTTGGTGACGTGTTATCCAATGCACAGGGGGAAAGCCATTGGAGCGGATCAGTTGTGACGTCACGCAGCGGGCGTGATGACTGGGAAGAACAAAGGTCTCAGCCAAAGAAATCCACCAGGTAGAACGTTGGGTGGCCGGCTGGGTGGCCGCCAGGGGCTGCTGAACACACACTGGAGTCTCGGCAGAGGCAGTTCTCAGCCGAGTTTTAACTAGCATATGTATGGGCTTTTAGTCCAACAAGGCAATAAACGACTTTAAAGGGAACCTAAATCAAACTGTAAAAAACAAATTTCACTTACCTTGGGCTTCTACCAGCTCCCTGCCGCCACCGAACTCCAGTCCCCCGCAGCTCCCCTCTTTTGGGCTGGCAACTCAAATGCTTCTGCGAATGTATGGCACTGGCCGCGCGTCCTCGAACGCTCTCCTGTCATCAGGAGTGTTCTGCACATGCGCAGTAGTGATTTCCCCGTACAGTGCATGTGCAGAGCGCTCCCGTCCTTGAAAGTGTGATCAGGAGGCGTGCGAACCGAGGCCGCGCATCCAAAGGAAAGAGGGATGCTGCGGGTGATCGGAGTGATGGCGCGAGCACAGGCGGCTGCAGGGGGCTATCAGAAGCCCCAGGTAAGTGAAATTCGTTTTTTTTCAGTTTGATTGAGGTTCACTTTAACGTCCAACTTTAATCAAAGAACAGGGCTCACACTTTCAGTGTGGCCAGGCTAAATTAAATAACCAGTTTTTAATTGAATTCTTTTCATTACATTCTGATACTTTTCTCTGAAAACTGCTGTACACAAGCTCAGTATTATTTTCTCTGACCCCAACTATGGCTTTCACAATCCGTGAATGGACTGGTCAGGAGAACACATTATAGACACATGGCCTCAATTCTGGTAGCTATGTGAGGTAAAAAATTTTTGTAGGTAAAATACCTCATGCGGTATTTTCCTCTTTTTTTTTAGCAATTCTGAAAGATTTTTCAGCATTTTTGAACATGCACAGGAGGTAAATGCACAAAGTGCGGTATTTCAGCGGTAAGCATGCAGTAAATAAATAATAGTAGTCTTTGTCTTCCATAAGTTAGGATAGTCTATGGTAGATTTTTTTTGGGGGGGGGGGGGGGGGTGCTAGGTGTATTTGATTACAGGTATGTAGCAACCTATGAACGTATACTTATAGGCATCCCCCATACAAAATTAAATAAAAAAACAGTAAATATTTGGAGGTTTTTTTTCTACTATTTTTTTTTTTATTACACAGCCTGAATAGGAACTCCACTAAAACAATAGCAACTCCACTAAAAACTGCAAAATGTCTACAAATTGACTTTACCTCTACGTACAGACAGGTCTTAAAGAGATTGTTAAATTATGTGCTAACATGCCCCCTAACTTCCATGAGAATAGCCATTTTTGGTAAAATTAATGAAAATTACCTTACAAATTACCTCATAATTTACCGCATGAGGCAAAACATGACTAAAACTTACCAGAATTGCTAAATGTCATAACCATATGAGGTACATAAAGGCTCGTACACATGTCTGATCAAAGACAACGACGGGTCCGTCGTCACCTCCCGCTGGGCGGATCGCTCAGAAACAGCCTTATCAGTCCACCGACAGACTGTACACACGCTGTACTGTCTGCTGAAAACCCGCCCAGCGGGTGGTGACGACGGACCCGTTGTTGTCTTTGATCAGACATGTGTACGAGCCTTTACCGTACATGAGGTAATTTGTTTGAAAATCCTACCAGAATTGCGGCCATTATATACTTGCATCAGATTGTATGCATAGCCTCCTAGTGAAGAGATGAGCTTGCTTTTACCTTATTCGACCTGACCAGGAACACCCACATAGATGGTCTCATACAGAAAATGATGGAAAGTGCTATAATACACTATGTATGTCTAGAGGTGAGGAAGTGCTGGACACGCCTATAATAACTATACACACTGGTTTTGAAACCTCTTTCCTCACAGAAGGAAATGTTTTCTTTACACATTCCTCAAGCTTCTAATGATTTTCAAATGTTTGCAGTTTACAAGTAGCGGCTATCCAGCATTCCAAGTCTGTCAGACACACCTTCTGGTATGTGATCACAGAAATGCACATAGAATTTAGACAAGACATAAACAATGCTGCTGTGAAATGCTGTCTAGCTACTATTACACAGAAGGAACAAAAGCAAGAGGCAAAAGGCTCAGATAGGGGGAGCAATGCCATGAAAACATAACCTTGCAGGGACTGGCAGCTAGAGACTTGGCATCAGGGCCGTAACTACAAATCATGGGGGCCCCCAATGCTCACACCCTTGCCCTCACCTACCCCTGGTGACCCTCACAGCCTGAGGATCCATCTTAAAAGGGTCGTAAAACAAGTGTGGACATCGTAATCTTCACACTTATAACAAGTGTAGCCACAAAACCACCTAATCTGAAGGATGGGCCCCTTTATGGAATGGAGTGAAGTAGTAGTTGGGGCCCCCTTACAGCTCGGGGGCCCCCTGCGCTTGCATAGGCTGCTCCCATCTAGTTACGCCCCTGCTTGGCATGAACTTAGACTTTCATTCACACTGTGACAGCCACTGAAAAACTGTGGGCCTTGTTAAAAGGGAACTCCAGCCCAGACTCTTGTGTCACGTTTTGGAGCACTGATGGGTTAGATCCTCTGCCAGGTTTGTACAGGTTTTAGTGTTCCCACTGGGACATATGAAATACTTCCTTCCTTTTTAACAGGTGGCACCAGGACCAGAAGGGGGGGGGGATGTTTCCAGTGGGGAACATAGACTGCTTCAAAGTCACTTATTTTTCCTCCCAGTGAGGAAGAGTTAAAGCAAACTTGCAGTGAAAATGAAAAGAGCCGCTTGCTTTTCTCCATGCTACTGCCCCGACGTAAACAGAGGGTCCTGGCGAGCAGCGGTGGGACCAAGGATGACATGGGAAGCCTCTGGATCGTTTTTTACCTTTTTTGTTACTTTTTCTCACAGGTTTACTTTAAGCAAAGATCACATCACACACAATTCAGACACTCTAGCAACCAATCCAAATCCAGTTAAAGATAAATTGAGAATTTTGAGTTACTGTAATATATGCATTTGAATGACATAAGTAAGTGAGACAATGGAAGTAGATAATAACCTGAATCCAACTTACAGAGTCTGGGTTGTCCTCTGGCAGCGGCTGCAGCTGGCAGGCAATGGGTGCTGGCTGGTTGATCACCACAGTCTGAGACTCCCGAGAAAAGGCTGGTAAAGTAGAGGAGATCTGCTCGTTCATTGTAAACAGGTCCTCATGCATGGGAAATTTCTTAATCTCAACACATTCATCATCGGACTCAGGTAGTCCTAATGGTAAGTCTGATGTGCCTGTGTAACATAAACAGTATTAGCCTTGATGTATAACAGAACAACCATCTGTGAAGCCCATAACTACATTTACAAAACTTACTTTAATTACATAAGCAAGTACAACAGTTATTGATTTGCTTATCTGGGTACATCACAAAGGTAGATGGGATCCCTACCTAGAATATCTTGAAATGGATACTGCCCTTTGTAACCTGTAAACAGTCAGGAAGAAGCAAATATTTCAGAGTTTACGCAGTATTCACATTTTGTATGCAAATTCATTTAGCTTGAAAGGGGGCCAATTGAATTTGGTCTATTTTCAAGCTGTATAGTCCTGCATCAACTTGGAATTATCTGCATAGCACTGATCACGCCTATAAACCGTAACTCACATAGCTGGTCAACCAAAGACGTGGATTGGGAGGTAAGACAGAGATGGGACTTCTGACTTGGCCATATACAATAATGGTCATGCTGTTGCAAGGCCCGCTCACCTTCCATAGACTTCAGTCAGTGTGTAGAAATGAAAGACCACAAAAGAATTACATTGTCTGCCCATTACATGATCTGGAAGTGTTTCGGGGAATTACTGACTTCTGTACACTATCCATGACAGGAGTTACCATCTAGAATGACCTGGCACAATGGACTCCCGTACATTACTCTTGACATGAGTCACCAGGATCGGGGGCCGAATGCTAATTACTAATGTGGCAGTTCCCATGATACAGAGTGTGGCTCTGGCCTGGTTAGGTGTCAATGTGCTTTTGAACAATAAGGTTATGTATGCATGTATGTATGTATGACATGGCAGAGATGAGACCAAGAAGGAAAGTGAAAGTGAAATTCCTGTTTGCTTTAAAGAGGAACTGTAACCAAAGATTGAACTTCATTCCAATCAGTAGCCGATATTGCCTTTCCTACAATAAATCTTTACCGATCATCAGGGAGCTCTCTATAGCGGATATTGTGGTGAAACCCCTCCCACAGTGTGATGTCAGCACCTAGGTACTGACATCACACGTGATACATTTCAGAAAGTCAATCAGGGAGAGGAAAGATTTTACAACGGGAAAACACAGACTAAATAATTTACAAATAATTATTGTAAAAATTAGGCACTTATTTCATTGTTATTTTCACTGTAGTCCCTGTTTAACCAGTTAATGGCATCCTGACTTATTAAAACATTCTGTTTGAGCCCGTTAACGGCAACAGGACGTTTTAATAAGTCGCACGTTCCCGCCGCCGCTCCCGCCGCTGTTTCAGTCGGGATTCCGTGTTCAGTGATTGGGGAAGAGGACCGGTCCTCTACCCAATCGCGATGCCTGGAATGAATGGATGTGACCCGTGATCACCGGCCACCTCCATTTATAACACAGAAAGCGGCCATAATGTAGTTAAATGTAAAAAAAAAAAAAAAAAAAAAAAAGTGAGCACCTCCTATCAAACAGAAAATGTTCACTAGCACCTTGTGGCCAAAAAGTGTAATTACACATACGGGCACATACATACATACACAATATTAATAAAATTAACAACTCACACTTACAAAGCCCTCCCCCTCCCACCCCCCCCCCAAAAAAAAATAAGAACAACTTGTAAAAAAAATCAGTTTAAAAAAAAAAAATATATTAATAGTTGCCTTAGGGACTCAGCTTTTTTAATCTATATTTTATGAGGGAAAATTACTTTTACTTTACTACATAGGGGCTTCTAATTATGGACTGGACAAAAAAAAACAACCAAAAAACAGAAAAACAAACACCTATATTTCGAAATAATATATTGTCGCCATACATTGTGATAGGGACATACTTTAAAGAGAAACTCCGACCAAGAATTGCACTTTATCCCAATCAGTAGCTGATACCCCCTATTACATGAGAAATCTATTTCTTTTCACAAACAAACCATCAGGGGGCGCTGTATGACTTTTGTGGTGAAACCCCTCCCACAAAGAAATTCTGAGTATGTACTCTTGGCAGTTTCTTGTCTGTGAACCCTGTTGCATTGTGGGAAATAGCTGTTTACAGCTGTTTCCAACTGCCAAAACAGCAAGCAGCAGCTACTTCACTTGCCAGCAGTCAAAATGTTACCATGTGATAAATGTCAGAATATAAATCAGGGATTTAAAATATTTTACAATGGGCAAACACTGACTAAATCATTTCTACATAATTATTGTAAAATTTAAGCACTTTTTTTATTACATTATTTTCACTGGAGTTAATCTTTAAACAGTTTAATAATCGGGAAAACTGGGAAAATAAAATGTGTCGGCTTTATCCACGGAACATTTAATTTTAAAACTATAATGGCCGAAAACTGAGAAATAATTAATTTTTTCCATTTTTTTCTTATTTTTCCTGTTAAAACGCATTAGAATAAAAAAAAAGCCTAATTGGTGGCGGAAAAAACGAGGTATAGATCATTTTGTTGTGACAAGTAGTAACGTTATTAGGGAATAAAAGGGAGGAGCACTGACAGGTGAAAATGGCTGTGGTCCGTTAGGTTAAAATCCCTTGGTGAACTGGTTAAAGAGAGCCCGAGGTGGGCTCCAAAAAAATTAAAAAAATAAAAAAGCCACTCCTGACCACCGCACTGGACCACTTTCACTTTTGTAACCTGTAGGTCATGACCCTGCAATGAGAGATTCATTCTCTCATTCAGCGTGCAGAGAGGCGGGGGAACGGCAGGGAACGCGGCCAGGGAGAGCTGCTCAATGGCAGCTCTAGAAACTCTGTAGGAACGCCCCTGGCGTGCGTTTTGATCAGGGAATACCTCTCCCTTTGTTTACCTTCCGAGATGACGACAAATAATGTCGTCAATCTCGGGGGGCTATAGCACGGCGGTGGGGGGGGGGGGGGGGGGCAGAGCGCGGCGGTGTGGGAACACAGAGGCATATTATCAGACAGAGAACATGCCTCTGTGTCTCATCTGCCCACCTCAAGTTCTGAAAATTAAATAGCCTTTGTATTTGTTTTAAGTTGTGACACACATCTATTGAATACCGTACTTCTTATCAGAACCTGCTGGCTTACTTGCAATGGAGAGGCCTATTTACTGAACAGAGTGACAGGTGAAGCCAGCCACATGACCCGATTCACCCGATTTCCCCCCTGGCAGACTTCCCATAAAACTGTGATATAAAAAAGTGTGAGGTATGACATGCAGCTTTCTATTTAACTGGTCTACCTCATAAAGTAATGGGCTATGGTTCATTTACTCCATAATCCTGGAGTGAATTAGTCAGTACAGCAAATCCATCAACAGTGGCATTATGAGTGTACAAGGGAATGAAGACATACTTAATGCTGTAGTGGTTTCCTCTTCAGTCACCTTCACTTCTCTCCACTTCTCATCAGCAAGCTTGTCCATACGTTCCTCCAGTCTCCTCATATACTGCATCATCTCCTGAGGGAGGAAACACTTCTCTTTACAGAATGCTTCATCATTTTGCTATGCTGCACACTTTTCCACGCAAGTTAAAATGCAGGCTTAGTTTTGTGGGTATAGTACAGCACGCCTGCCCTGTGACAAAATGTGATGTCAATAAAGCTAGCCATGCACGAGTTAAAAATGGCCCAATTAGGCACGCAACTGATCAGGTTGTCATAATCGATGTACTACCAAGTCCCCTGCATATATAGGTGGCTATAAGCGCTTCATTTTTTTCTTTTATCGACTAGATAAATCCAACTGTTTTTACTGCTTAAAGCGGAATGAAACCCAGCATTTCTTCTTTGCTTTAAAAGATTATTTACAGCAGATTATCTACTACCACCATTTATTTTTTACTAGAACAGCATTCAACTAGTTTAACCTAGGACTTACAAGCTCCCTGCAGAGAAAGCTGAACGCATCGGAACTGGAGATAACATTATCTTGTGTTTACATAATTGTATCAAGTGAGGAATGTAAACATGTCTCTGACTGTGCAGACACTCCTGAACACAGACAGACACTCAGAAAGCATTTCTACGTACATTACAATATGAATAAACCAGTTATGAATAAAATGCAAAGGCAGCTTTCAGAGCAGAAAAAATGTACTTTGGGAACTTGTAATTTCTAAATGAATAATAATACTTATGCACGAAAACAAATATGATAACCATATGGCATATAAAAAGTAGGAAAACATGTTTTTATTGAATATTATGTCAGAGTTTTATACCGCTTTAGCAGAAAAATTGTAAAGAATGAACCAATATACCATACACGTATGATTGGTTATCTAAAGATTTGAAAAAAGCGATTGAGCAATCTATCAGATATTGATAAGCAACATTTCCGAAAAAAAAAAAAATATGGCCCTTATTCAATTCACCTTTTTCTCCTCCATGATATTTATACACCTCATCAATAAAATGCCTTTAAAGCTGCCAGTAAGCAATATTTATATATAATTTTGACAGCACTTTGCAGTTATTTATTTGTAAAAAAATGTTTGGAATCATGTATGATTTTCTTCCACTTCTCACGTGTACACCACTTTGTATTGGTCTTTCACATGGAATTCCAATAAAATTGATTGTGGAAAACTTCAAGGGGGGCCAAATACTTTTGCAAACCACTGTATATGGAGCCATGCATGGCTACCAATGTGCAGGTGTGTGTGTGTGTTGGTGTGTGTGTTGGTGTGTGTGTGTGTGTGTGTGTGTTGGTGTGTGTGTTGGTGTGTGTGTGTGTGTGTGTGTGTGTTGGTGTGTGTGTTGGTGTGTGTGTGTGTGTGTGTGTGTGTGTGTGTGTGTGTGTGTTGGTGTGTGTGTGTGTGTGTTGGTGTGTGTGTGTGTGTGTGTTGGTGTGTGTGTGTTGGTGTGTGTGTGTGTTGGTGTGTGTGTGTGTGTTGGTGTGTGTGTGTGTGTGTTGGTGTGTGTGTGTGTGTGTGTTGGTGTGTGTGTGTGTGTGTTGGTGTGTGTGTGTGTGTGTGTGTGTGTGTTGGTGTGTGTGTTGGTGTGTGTGTGTGTGTGTTGGTGTGTGTGTGTTGGTGTGTGTGTGTTGGTGTGTGTGTTGGTGTGTGTGTGTGTGTGTGTGTGTGTGTGTGTGTTGGTGTGTGTGTGTGTTGGTGTGTGTTGGTGTGTGTGTGTGTTGGTGTGTGTGTGTGTTGGTGTGTGTGTTGGTGTGTGTGTGTGTTGGTGTGTGTTGGTGTGTGTTGGTGTGTGTGTGTGTGTGTGTGTGTGTGTGTGTGTGTGTGTGTGTGTGTGTGTGTGTGTGTGTGTGTGTGTATGACAGCCCAAAAGTTTGGAAACACCTTCTCATTCAGAGTTTTCTTTATTTTCATGACTATGAACATTGTAGATTCACACTGAAGGCATCCAAACTAAGATCATCAAGAGAATGCCAAGAGTGTGAAAAGCAGTAATCAAAGCAAAAGGTGGCTACTTTGAAGAACCTAGAATATGACATTATGGCCTCAATTCACTAAACTTATTTTCTGTCTTTAATAACTCTTCTAGAGCTGTTACCATGGTGATAAGGCATGTAGTATTCAGGAAACATTTTACCTCAGGCAAGCCTAAAGTTAACTCTTCTGTCTTTAAATTAACTCTCCAATCCTTAAAATAACTCCAGAGTTAAAGACAGGCTGTTAATTAGCTGCATGTGAAAATAACTACAGAGGAGGTAAATTAACTACAGAGGAGGTAAATTAACTACAGAGGAGGTAAATTAACTACAGGAGAGGTAACTTAAGGAATGAAGAGGTAAGATAACTCTCTCACGTGTGGAGGTAAGTTTTCTCTTGCCTTATTATCTCTAGCATGATCTTAGTGAATTGAGGCCATTTTGTCAGTTGTTTCACACTTTTTGGCTATGTACTATACTTCCACATGTGTTAATTCATAGTTTGGATGCCTTCAGTGTGAATCTACAATGTTCATAGTCATGAAAAGAAAGAAAACTCTTTGAATGAGAAGGTTGTGGTCTATATATTACATTAATGCAAACTTCCTATCATATGCATTAAAAAAAAGATTGAGAGTGCCACTCAAAATTTTAACAGCACAGTCCTAGGGGAAGATATACGGTAGGTAGATGGTGAAACAAAACAATGCAAACTAAACTAAAATCTTAAAATGTCTACTAATATATTCACAACATTTGTAAAGACAGATGAGATGGAATAAATGCCTACAGGTCTCACCTGTTTTTCCTCTCTTAGTTGTTCCTTTTCCATCTGAGCAACTTTCAGAGCTGATTTCAATTCACTTAACTCTCGCCTGCTTTCTGATAACTGAACCTTTCCAATAAAAGACAAACAAAAATCAAAACTAATAGCAAGGAAGGCAACCAATCATGATTTGGCTTATGATGAATCAAGATCTGCAACGGTTTGCTCTGGGCACTTGCTCAATTTTTGCTCCAGCTTTGTTTTCGTAAATGTTCTACTAATCCAAAACAGGTTATTGATGTTTACTAAGAAGTAGACAATTCTGTGCATTTGACAGTTACTCTCATAAGCATAATACTCTGGCAAGCGGACCAAGAAATGTTGGCTTAGGTAAAATCTCCTAATGAAAGTTCCAGGGAGGTTTTGCAATTATGGAACCAATATTTTTTTTCCCCAAAAGAATATTGTTATTATGTACAACAATATGAAAGCAATATGCAGTCTCAGAATATAAGTAAATGGAAATAAAAATGTCAGCCTCCATATCCCTCTCACCTCGGGTTCCCTTTAATAAGAAACTGTCTGAAAGTCGCTTTCTGTTTCCCAGTACAGCAAAAAATATGAGACTAATTTCTATGTTACTTATGTTTTATTTGCTATCAGATACATTTTGTCAGAAACTGAATGGTGTGTGGAGGGTTGTATGAAAGTCATTGGACCTAATTTTAAGTTTACATTAAAGAATAAAGAGACTTTATTTATCAAAGTGACAAAGTGATAAAATGTATTTGTTCAATGTAATAAATGTGTTGTTGGTTAAAATAAATGGAGGAACAGATTTGTTAATGTAAGGTACATTTTCTAAGGTTGATTGTGTAGTGTGCCACACATAGCCGTTATGGCACAGAGCACACCATACACATTTATGAATGAAAATGTATATATTATTACATCTAATTTATATCTTTTATTCAATATTTTTTGTTGTGACCGTGCCAAAATAGAACGTACGCTGGGCAGCACGGGGGCGTAATGGTTAGCGCTTTCGCCTTGCAGCGCTGGGTCCCCGATGCGAATCCCAGCCAGGTCAACATCTGCAAGGAGTTTATATGTTCTCCCCGTGTATGGGATTTCCTCTGGGTACTCTGGTTTCCTCCCACATCCCAAAAACATACAGATAAGTAGATTGGCTTCCCCCAAGATTGGCCAAAGACTACGATACGTACACTACACAATACATACATAGACATAGGAATTTGGTAGGGATCAGATTGTGAGAACCTCTGGGGGACAGTTAGTGACAAGACAATATACTCTGTACAGCGCTGAGTAATATGCTGGAGCTCTATAAATACTTAAATAAATAAATATGTGTGTGGTTACAAAAGTCACATTTTTAATTGAGCGAAAAAAATGATTACAATTTTCGAATCACAAAAAAATAAAATAAAATTGTAGTGTGTGGCCATCATTAGCCTTATATGCCGAGATTTAAATTGCTGGGTATACCTCAGGGTCACTTTTACGTAAAAAGCCCGATACATTTTACAGATAAAAGTATTATGAACACAGCTACAAGGCAAGGCTTTGATGCACACAGCTCCCCAGTATGGGTGACCAGCTCCAGATAGGGTGGCTGTCCTGTACCTGACATACATCCTTCTCCTGGTTTAGCTTGCACTGAAGTTTTTGCCTTTGGCTTCTTTCATCCTGTAAGCTGCTTTCTAATGTCATCTTTTCTGCTTTCAGATGTACAATCTGATCTCTCTTGGCCTATAATACAAAGATAAAAATAAAAACTTTTTAAAGTGAACCAAAGATCAAAAGAAATAAAGATACCTGGGGCTTCCTCCAGCCCCATAAGCTCGCCTGAGTCTCAAGCCATCTTCCCGCGTGCTGCCGTTCAGCTGCGATCAGGCCAAGTAACAGCTGGGTCTTCTGTGCATGCTCAGACCTCCTCCACATGCGTAGAAGACCCAGACTGGATGCGACTAAGCTGTTACCGGGGCTGATCACGGCTGAACGGCAAACCGCGGGAGGGCGGTGAGGGGCTCAGACGAGCTTATGAGGCTGGAGGAAGCCCTGGGTAAGTATGACATCTTTACTTCTTTTGATTTCTGGTACATTAAGTTTTCCTTCTCCAAAATGCTTATTTCTGATTGTATTGGTCAAGAATTTATTGTGCAGAAGAATCCTTCCTTTCCATGACTGAGCAAGAAGGATCAGTCTGGCCCGACTGCTGTCTGGATGTTACTGTAATACCACCACTCTCTCCCTTCTCCATAGACATATTAAAGAGGCCCTGTAGTGACATCCAGTAGAATGCAGAAAATTATTCAGGATACCCACTTTGAGGGCCCTTTTCCACTAGCAATCGCTAGCGTTCACGCTGAACGCTAGCGATTGCTGAATCGCAATTAGCGGCGATTCCCCGACGTTCGCGGCCGCGATTTTGCTATGCTATGCACTACATAGCAAAATCGCGGCAAAAGTCGCTCCGCGGCGCGATCGCGATCAAGTAAAAAACGAATCACGGTAGTGGAAATGACCTACCGCGATTCCTATGTTAAAAAGCAAACCGTAGCGATTGTAAAATCGCTAGCGGTTTGCGTTTTTGCGATTCAGCCAGCGCAAACGCGCTGGTGGAAAAGGGCCCTTACAGTAATTTCCCGGGTTCCAGTATTATATGTAGTTCCTATATCCATATATTGCTGCATTGGTATTGTATGTATTGGTGTGTAGCCCAGCCCCCCCCAGTGATTTTTAGCTATACATAATTCTCCTCCCAGAGCATTCTGGGAGACAAGTCGTTATTTTAACTGGCTTCTGAATTCTCAGAAATAAATATTCTGCAGAGCTGCACCTGGCAGTACTAAAGAAGTTGCCACATGTGATACGTTTCAGAACGTAAATCAGGGCGAGGAAAAATGGTACAATCGGCGAACACTGACTAAATGATTTATAAATAAATATTGTAAAAAATAAAATAAAAAAAAAAATAAGCCATTTTATGTTACATTATTTTCACTACAGTTCCTCTTTAAAGGACAACTATAGCGAGGGGTATGTGGAGGCTGCCATATTTATTTCCTTTTAAACAATACCAGTTGCCTGCTAGCCCTGAAGATCTATTTGGGTGCACTAGTGTCTGACTCACACTAGAAACAAGCAGGCAGCTAATCTTGTCAGATCTGACAATTTCAGAAACATCTGATCTGCTGTATGCTTGTTCAGGGTCTATGGCTGAAAGTATTAAAGGCAGAGGATCAGCGGGATAGTCAGGCAACTGGTATTCCTCAAAAGGAAAAAAGTATGGCAGCCTCCACATACCTCTCGCTACAGTTGTCCTTTAAAGAAACAATTTCAGAGCAAAGAATAATAACACTAAAATCAGACCCGGAGCAATTATGACAAAACAATGCACAAAATGTTTTTACCTCAGAGGATTTGACACAGATTTGGCATTTTCTTTACATAGCTTAGATGGCGTTCAATATACTACTTGACATTTAGGTATCAAACAGGACTTACCTCCATGCTGTGGTTCAGTGCAGTCTTCTCCTGCCACCACTGCCCCATTCCTTCCTTATAGCGGAGACTCAGGTCAGACACTTTGAGAGCCAGGTCCGCTGTTTCAAGGCGGCTTTTGTGCAGGTCAGAGATGGTGCGATCCCGAGTAGAAGAAACAGTAGCAAGTTCCTCTCCTAGCAGCATCACTTTCTGCTGACTGGCTGAGAGAACATCCTGGGTACAACGTAGCTTCTCACGCAGAGTATCTATCTGCAACTGTACAAGGACAAGCAAATTAGTAGCTCTAGCAATGACTGAAGGTAGCAGTGTGCCATGTAAAAGAAACATATCTAGCAGAAAGGCAGCCAGCTAGCCATTTTGTCACTCCAGGGAAGAAAACCTGTGGCGCCCCCCCCTCCTCCGCTAATGCAGCTGCATTTCACCAGAAAATAATCGTAATGTGTCAGCATTTCACCAGAAAGTAATCGTAATGCGTCACCGTTTCACCACAGCCAGTGACATGACTATGTACTCTGTAAAGTGCTGCAGAATACAGTAGGTCAGTGCTATATAAATACATAATAATAATATGGTAGGCCACTAGACTATGGTAGGGATTAGATTGTGAGCGCCTCTGAGGACAGTCAGTGACATAACTATGTGAAGACAAAGACATGATAACAGCACTATGAAATTAATGCACTATAATCTTCAAGAACCTGAGCTGAAGCTCAGGTTCAGAAAGAGATACTTAGCCAAAGAGAGGGAAGCCTCAGGATCCTATTGAGCTTTTGAGGCTTCCATCCGTGTCATCTGCTCTCCCACTACCAAGTGCAGACTCCACATCTGGATTGCGCTATTCTTCTGCGATGAGCATGGCTATGCATGTGCAGCTCCAGCTTACTGCACATGCGTGGCGGCTGCGCTGATGCCAGAAGAGGAGAGTAGCTGCGCATGGCAAGGGGGGGGGGGGACCGCAGAAGCAGAGAGAAGCCTCAATAGAATCCTGAGGCTTGCCTCTCTTTAGCTAAGTATGTTTCTGAACTCGAGCTTCAGCTCAGGTACACTAATACAGGACAATAAAGGCCCATACACACGTCTGATTTTCGCAAACGAAAATTGGACGTCCAATTGACCGGTCGTTGGGGCGTCAAATTGGGTGCGTATACAGTCTGTCGTTCAGCTGATAAGACTGGACTTGAGCGCTCCGTTTGGTGGTAACGACGAGAACAAGAGCAGCCGGCATATAATACCGCTGAGCTCCCGCAGCTTAAAGGGGCCATGCCGAGGGAGCATAAAAGGCAAAAAATTGCACCTTTGAACTGGATGGCGCTCTAGGTGAATTGCTGTAGTGCCTGTGCCCAAGGGCGCCCCTGAAGGCAGCATTGGAGAAGCAGTGTCAAATCCCCCACATCGCCTAAAGATCCAGCATGCCAGATCTTCAGGGTTGACCAGCCTAGGAGCACACTGTTTTCTTCCTCACACTGCCCAGTGGAAGCCACTCTGTTGTGTGCCGTAAGTCTTCCTTCCTCTCCTCCCTTCATAGCAACAGCACTCACACAAATTGTCACCTGAAGGATGGTCCTGATCCCTGCTAACGAGGCTTAAGTCTGTCCTGTGGTTTGAATATTCTCAGCTCTAAGTCAGATAGTGCCATATTTTCTATGCAATGTTGTGCTCCCATTGATTTAGCACAAACACTGGAAAATATATTGCAACACTATGTTAGAGTTTTGGTGAAAATCGCAGCACCCAGTTTGAGAACCCCTGGACTAGGTTGAATGTTTTACTGTCTCTAATCAGTGACAGCCGGTTAAGTGTCCCAGACTTAAAATACATGAACTATTGACATTTTTATATCACTACCCTGAGCTCAGAAGTTTTATTCTGCCAGGAAAACTTTTAAGGCTGTACTTTGCTGATGAGTGATGTTTATTATATTGCCGACAAGCAGAAGCTGGCACTACCATGCCTAGAAATTAACTCTTTCAAGCAGCAGAATAAAAAAAAAAAAAAAAAGTAAAACAGCCTGGTTTTCTACTGTACATACATATGTTTATCTCATCATGTCACGTCGCCTCGGGTATACTTTAGCATGGTGCCCTTGCGATTGCCAAAATGCATGTGCTCTGATAATATGATGCATGAACTCCATGCAGTGTGAATTATTCTGTTGGTACAGCACAGTAATAGATGCTCATTGGCAGATTCTGTACAGTAAAGCCAGGTGAAATTTTAGATCGCCAGCAAATGAACCGTAAAATACCTTACATAGGGCTTCACTAACATCAGGTGATCATGCCAAGCCTACACACCTGAGAGCGCTCCAGATCTGTAGTAGCGTCTGCAAGCCGCTGTTTTAACTCCCCTTTGTCTGTTTCTAGAGAGTCGTTTCTTGTCTTCAAACTGTAAAGCAATAAAAACCTGTAATCATATAATATCATTGCATCATAGTGTGGATTTCTTTTGGGTGCTCTGTACCCCCCATCGCACAATGTTTTGTATATTGCAGGTCTATACTTTTTGTAAAATATATTGACAGTGCCCATGTGGCTTCTGGCAGGCTGATCATAGCCCAGGGGATGGTGTCAGCGTTGCAGCGCCACCCGGTGGTGGTAAAGGGTTGTTTAAAGAGACGCTTCCATCACCCCTCTTCCACCAGCAGGCGGCGCTGCAACACTGACACCCCCCCTGGGTTACGATCACGTCATGTCATGTGATCGGAACTCAGAAGAGGATGTTGTCAGAGGAGAGGAGAAGCCGATCCAGCCACTCGGAACAGGTAAATATGACAGCTCCCTGCGCTGATCTGCATACCCTGCCAGGCTGGGGAAGGCACATCTCCCACCAACAAGCAAAAAAAAAAAAAAAAAAATCAGCCCCTCAGCACACATATAGATTTGTACTTGACATGCAGCCTATTGGCCCAATCAAAGTGCAGGCTTAAAAGGACACATCCGCGCACTAATAAAATAAATAAATCCACTTACCTGGGGCTTCCTCCAGCCCCTGCCAGCCGTCCTGTGCCCTCGCCGCAGTTCTGCTCCACACTGGTGGTCTGGAGTCCCCTCCGGCGAAAGATCCTCACTGTGCATGCGCGAGCGGCTCTCAGAGCTGCACTGACATCATCTGGACTGGACTGTGCAGGCGCAGTAGTTCTGCGCCTGCGCAGTACAGTCCAGATGATGTCAGCGCGACCAGTAAGACGCATCCTGGAGCGCAGAAGACACAAGAACCTGGCGAGGTTGGCTTCTCCACCGGAGGGTACTGGGAGCCACTGGAGCTGTGGCAAGGGCACAGGACGGCTCCCAGGGGCTGGAGGAAGCCTGAGGTAAGTGGATTTTTTATTTTAATGTTGCTCGGACCTTCCCTTTAAGTCTGTTAAAGCCAGTGGACCCACCAGGGCTCAGGGCAGGTTCAGTGGAGCGGCCATTACATAGAAGGAGCGCAAGTAAGCTAGCAGCACACACTACACTGCACTACCGTGTGTGGCGTGGGCATAACTCATGCTCTTCTCATTAAGCTCATAGTTAATAGCAAATTTAAAGTACAGTGCACCTAAATGGAGAAAAGAAAAAAAGTTACGTACTAACTTCAATAGCGGGAAAAGTCTGAATGGTCCAGAGACTTCCTAGATCCTCCAATAGCACATAGTTCCATTCTATACTTATTTCACTCGCAGTAGTCAAACAAGCTTCTTCTGGCCATGAGTACGGTCATGGATAAGTGCATCCGGACAGGGCAAGTGCAGGAAAAAAATCTGTGCACTAATGGCTTCATTCTACTGAGCATGCATACCCTTACTTGCACATGTCTAGTCCGGATACAACCATCCACGTGTTTGCTTGTGACCAGAAGAAATCTAATAGACTGCAACGAGTTATGTGGGTATAGAACGACCCTGAGTGGAAACCGTGGGCTGCAAGAAGATCCAGAAAGCGTACGGACTGTCCAGAGGCCACCCACTACTGAAGTATGTAACTTTTCACCCCCTCAGTCTAGGTGTAAAGTTGTAAAACTCAGAATATGTAGAAAATGAATAAGAAGAGTTTAATTGTTTGTACATCTCAGCCTCTTTCTCTTTTTCAAGCAGCTTGAAGCCCATAGCTTGGATGCCACCCTCAAGCTGCAGAATTCGCTCTCGGTGCTCAGTCTCCTTAATTCGAAGGGCATCGAGTTCTTCTCTTGATGTTCTCTCTTTTACTGAAAGATCCTAAAAAGAAAATCAAGAAGTGAGGTCAGTTCTGGAAAATCTGCTGCAATAGTAAACAGAATAAAAAAAATTTAATGGATACAGTGGCTTGCAAAAGTATTGGCCCCCTTGAAGCACCCATCAGGCAATGTCTATGGGCAACTGACTACGCGCAGACCAAAGGGAGCTGAATAATTATGCACACCCCACTTTGCAGTTATTGATTTGTAAAAAATGTTTGGAATGATGTATGATTTTCGATCCACTTCTCACATGTACACCACTTTGTATTCTTCTTTCATGTGGAATTCCAATAAAATTGATTCATGTTTGTGGCAGTAATGTGACAAAATGTGGAAAACTTCAAGGAGGCAGAATACTTTTGAAAGCCACTATATGTAAAACAAAAAGGCACAAAATAATATTATACAAAAAACAGATCTGTCATCTACATGTTTACCATTTACCTGCATATAGTGTTACACTGCAGCTAACATCTGGAAATATGCTTGAAGAAGGGGATTAGTTCCCCGAAAGCTTGCTTAAAGTGTACCAGAGCTGTAAAATTAAAAAGATTTTATACATACCTGGGGCTTCCTCCAGCCCCATCCACTCCAATCGCTCCCATGCCGCCGTCCTCCGCTGCCCGCAGCTACGGGAACTGGGTCCCCGCACTTCCGTCAGTCGGAGCCAGTCTGGCGTAAGAGAAGTGTGCCCTCTACGTATATCTCCAGCAGCTGCTGGAGAGATACGCAAAGAGCTCACTTCTCCTGCGTAGCTAGCTGCGACTGACGTCAGTGACGGGACCCGGTTCCCGAAGCTGTGGGCAGCGGAGGACGGCGGCGTGGGAGCGATCGGAGCGGATGGGGCTGGAGGAAGCCCCAGGTATGTATAAAATCTTTAATTTTACATCTCCGAGTCCCTTTAACTTAAATTAATAAGTGGGCCAATAAAAAGGTATTCTTTTTACAAAACTTTGTGTTTTCTACCTACACTGTTGCCATAGTAAACAGATTTCTAGTTTTCCAAGTAAAAATAAATTCTGGATAGTTACTCTGGGCTCTTTTTCTTCTATATTCTATAGGAACACGTCTATCCATGTTAGCATCTGCAGATGCTCAGTAGCTGAGGGCAACCACTTGTACCCTCAGGAAAAGAAGAAAGTCTCTACCTGGTATTGCAGGCTAAGTTTGGCATGTTTGTTATCTAGAGTCTCCAGGGCCTCCCCCATCTCCTGGACCTTCTTCTTTAGAGAGCTCACTTCCTCTTCCAGCGCAAGTTTAACCCTCATGAGGTCATTGCGCTCCTGCTGTGAGAACTCCAACTGTTGCTGTAAGAACAAGGTGATCATAAAAGAGGTCACATCATGCTACAATGTTGTTTACATTAATCAGTATGTAAAAATATGACATTTATTGCTACTGTAAAATACATGTCTCTACACATTCCAAATAAAATTAGCTTCCAGTGGATGATTTTTACCACAACCTTGTAATCTGCTCACTTAGCCAATAAAAGGTATCATTTTCTGCTTCAACTAATAGCCAACATGGTACAACACTCTGCTAGTTTCCAGGTATATAATATGGTTTTAAGATAACGTGCCAAAATGAGTTTATACAGGGCTGTGGAGTCGGCACAAAAATCATCCGACTCCTCAGATTATGAATCCACCAACTCTGACTCCAGGTACCCAAAATTACTCCAACTCCTTAGTCTAATACTTATCAGGGCTGTGGAGTTGGTACAAACATCATCTGGCTCCTCAATTAATGAAAGCACCGACACCAACTCCTGGTACCCAAAATTGCTCCGACTCCACAGCCCTGGTTTAGCAAGTTGAATAAATGCAGATTCAATGGGTGTTAGTAAAGACTTGCCTACTATCTGCACTTTTATTTGTGGTCTGTCGTTCACAAGTCCATTATTCCCATCCCTACCCTGCCCATGGAAGCCACTCTGTCATTCCCATCATCCCAACTCCCTTCTTCATACACACAAAATGTGATGCTTGGCTGTTGTCTAGTGACATGTCTGTTAACCTCCCTGGCGTTCTATTAAGATCGCCAGGGCTGCTGCGGGAGGGTTATTTTTTAACCACTTGCCGACCGCACGCTTATACCGTGCGTCGGCAAAGTGGCAGCTGCAGGACCAGCTGCAGGCTGATTAATCAGGAAGCAGCCGCTCGCGCGAGCGGCTGCTTCCTGTCAAATCACGGCGGGGGGCTCCGTGAATAGCCTGCGGGCCGCCGATGGCGGCTCGCAGGCTAAATGTAAACACAAGCGGAAATAATCCGCTTTGTTTACATTGTACGGCGCTGCTGCGCAGCAGCGCCGTAAGGCAGACGGCGGTCCCCGGCCAATCAGCGGCCGGGGATCGCCGCCATGTGACAAGGGACGTCCTGTCACTGGCTGCACAGGACGGATAGCGTCCTGTGCAGCCCGGATCTCCGGGGAAGGGAGGTAGGAGAGGGAGGGGGAGAATGTCGCCGCGGAGGGGGGCTTTGAGGTGCCCCCCCCGCAACATGCCTGCACGCAGACGCGATCAGACCCCCCCTGCACATCATCCCCATAGGGGGGAAAAAGGGGGGGCGATCTTATCGCTCCTGATCTGTACTGGGGGCTGCATAGCCCACCCAGCACAGATCACATAATACAGCGCTGGTCCTTAAGGGGGGGGTAAAGGGTGGGTCCTCAAGTGGTTAATAAAAAAAAAAACTATTACATGCAGCCAACTAAAAGTTGGCTGCATGAAAGCCCACCAGAGGGCGCTCCCGATGCGCAATGAGCGGCCTTCCTTGTTTCGCGGAGTGACGTCATGGACGTCAGCCGACGTCTTGACGTCAGCCGCCTCCGATCTAGCCCTTAGCACTGGCCGGAACTGTTTGTTCCGGCTGCGCTGGGCTCGGGCGGCTGGGGGGACCCTCTTTTTCGCCGCTGCACGGGGCAGGTCGCTGCGCTGCGGCGGCGATCAGGTAGCACACGCGGCTGGCAAAGTGCCGGCTGCGTGTGCTACTTTTTATTTGAGCAAAATCGGCCCAGCAGGGCCTGAGCGGCACCCTCCGGCGGTAATAGACGAGCTGAGCTCGTCCAGACCGCTAAGGAGGTTAAAGGAATACTATCGATTCACATATTTTTTTCAATTGACACAGGAATTGTTTGGGAAGTACTGCTTATTACTGGTGTATACATTTTAGTAGCAACCTCTTTGTTTACTGTTATCAAAATACTTTCAAACTTTACTGACTCCAAAACTGACCGCAGACTGAGCCATGAGGAGAGGGGAAATTCCCATCACACTTGATCAGTTAACTCTATGTGTAACTCTGCGTGTGACAGAGAGAGAGAGAGCTCCCAACAGCTGCATCTCCTGTGTCCTGTCCTGTGTTTCTGACTGAAGTGTCTGAAGAGAGCAGAGGAAATGTAACTAATTGTCACAGCTTTTCATACTGTTTTTTCTTTCAGAGTTTGATATGTTTGATATTTGCTTTCTGTAGTCTGCTATGCAACTCTGGCTGTGCATTGAAGCAGACACCCCCTTCTGCAATTGATTTGTCCCAATATAGCTAAATCTTACCCTCAATAAATTACAGATTTTGCCTCTGATATTTAACATGAAAAGTAGGAAAATGTTTACGCAGCTACTTAGACATTATTTGTACATTGTCATTTTAGAACACTTGGTTATTGATAATATTCCTTTAAGAATTGGGATCCCTGCAGGACTAAATTCCATCCTGTTGGGCGACACAAACTGAGGGAAAATTGTGCATGTGTATACATGTGAAGTTCAAGTAGTGTATGACTCCTACGAGGCACCATATATGGGCTTGTACACATTGATATTTCTACTAAAGTAGGGATATCACTTTAAAAAAAAAAAGTAAACTAAGCAGTTTCTCTAACCATGTGGCAAAACGCCCTATTTGAATAGTTCAAGTGATAAGCAAAGAAAAATATGCTTGCAATACATGTTTGAAGGGCAATTGTGTTATCTTTAAACACAAAACAATGCCTTGCAAAAAAGCTGCTTTACATTGTTAATATGGGAGTGTCAATGAAAAAGCTTCTGCAAATCTATTTCAAAGTGGACCTGAACTCTTGCACAGGACATAAGGAAAATAGAGAAATGCACACTGTATGTATTTAGAGAGTTTAGCCTGTCTAATCCCCCCCCTTATCTGTGACTAATCACAACTGTAATTTGATGTTTGAGGCTGCATGTCAAGTGCAAAACCAGTGATGAAATCTGGTGCAAACCAGGTGCAGAAGTTGCTCAGCGTGACCAATAAGAATCCTTGATTTGAGGCTTTGCGCCCATTTTTGCATCAGTTCTGCTCCAGTTTTCCTTGAACTAGTTTTGATAATTCTTCACCATGAATCATTTAGGGAGTTTTAATTAACTTTTCAATACTAATATTTAAGATTTGCATGCAAGCCTGGACTTTTTGAACATGTGACTACTCGGACTGCTGTCTCTACAACTCTTGAGCTGTATGGTCTGAAGAATTTGCATGCAAGATTATTTGCACACTACAAATGCCCATTTGTATATGAAAATCCCGAGCTTGTAGGTCCCCCTTGATCATGGGGACTCCTTTGCATTACTTTCACCTCCCAATTGAGTGTCATATACGTTCATTTAGGGGCTTATGTGCTACAGATGAGTTTCACTGTTGTGTTTACATGCATTAATAGGTGAACAAGCAAAAATGTTGTGATGTATAGTCGCTAATAATTTTTTTTTTTTTTTTAACTTTTCATGTAAACTCTATTTTGTTAAAGGGTCTGAAATGATTTATAATGAGTCATAGGCCTAGAATATTGTCCTGACATTTGCACATAGTGTGTATGCTTTTGGGGCTTTTATTTAGCTTATCCTGGAGTTCTCCTTTAAGGTTGATAAACAGTTTTGGGAGTCCGTTTCAGCCGGTTACTCAGGACATGCAGAACCGTATAGTGTTCATCTGTACATACTATTCAATTACCTGCAAGAAGGTAGATTTTGGAACAACCAATATCATGTCCAAAGAAGCCTCTTCATCCTCCAAGGTGACCAGATCATCCATGGGACGCGGCTCTCGGAACACAAAAGGCTCACTGATCCCCTTGATGTTCCCTTGCTGATCCACATAGCGGAAATGGTACTGCTGCTCACTAGGGTGTGGAAGGTAATAGGCTGCAAGGGAAAGTGCACATTGGATCTGTTATTTCCAGTAATAACATGATAGATTGGCTAGTAGGGCATTACTCTCACAACAATGGCCATAAAACATTGGCTATTAAAAACATTCATACCCATTTACCCCAAAACTAAGACCTGGGCCTGAATAGATTGTTTGAGCAATACGATAACCTTCTGGGCCATCTAACCATTACTAATGAGCTATATGATAGATACTTGTATGCACTGCACCATACTCCTATCATGTTACTAGTAACAGCATCTAATAATCAGTCGCAATGAGCTATTTGATAGATACCTGTATGTAGTGCGCTTTCATTTATTATGTTACCTCATATGCTGCAATATATAATAATCAGTATAGTAGTATGCACTGCACTGTATTCTGCTGCTATGTATATACTGTATGTTGTATGTCAGATACGCTGCCAGTTACACGTAGGATGCCATTATTTATACATTTGTTATTTAGTGGTACAGCCTAACCAGCAAGCTCATGGTGAACCAGAACTCATTGGAGTGTGTGAGGGGCTACAATGGTCCTAAAAGAGTTCTGGTTCACCATGAGCTTGCTAGTTAGTCTGTTCCTCTCGGTGTTACAAATCCTACTCCATAGAGTCAAATTAATCCATGCCATGCACTGATGAGGATCAAACAATCCGAAACAGTCTGTATGCATGTTGGATTATTATGGCTCTGTACAAATTAACAAGCTGACACATCATTGCATTCCAGCGGTTCTGAAGGTGTGTTTAGCATTCGAAGGGCAACAATGGTTAATTTGCATATATTCAGCAGTGATGCAATGGGAGACATCTCAAGCTCACTCCAACCTGAATTATCGCAAATACTTTCTGTTTTAAGAAAGCAAACTATTGTTTTTATTTAGTGGTATGAGATAAAGCAATCTTTTTTTCTACTCTTTTAACATTGACTTTACACACTTTGAAGATATAGAATTATCACCAGTGGCGTAGCTAAGGAGCGGTGGGCCCTGATGCAAGTTTTACATTGGGCCCAACCCCCCTCCCTCCCGAGTACTGTATACATAACAATTGATACAGCGCACCAAAGCCTGCCAATGGTAACTACAGTGTCAGAGGTGCAAGAAGGGTGTGGAAAGCAGTTTTTTAATGATGAACACTATTCAAAGTATCTATAGAAGTGATTATTATGAGCACAGGACCAATAGAGAGCTAATACTGCAGTTGAGGGAGGGCCCCGATGCAGTCGCAACCTGCGCACCCCCTATTGCTATGCCCCTGATTATCACCATGCACCTTACCTACTATGCAAAAGTTACCTATTAGGGCCAGTGCACACCAACAAGCGGTAGCGTAATCACAAACGCTCAGCGCTTTTTGAAGTGGTTTTTTAAGGCGACTCTAGGCATGTGCCGAATGATTTTTTATCTATACTAGCGATTTTTGGAGTGTTTTTGTGTAGCATTTTTTATGTACAGTACAGGAGAAAAGCGCGATATAAATGTTCTGTGTCTTGTCTACGGTTGAAAGGTTGCATTACAGAACCGGCTACAGCTGGACAAATCACATAGCATGAAACATGTTTTCTACATGCTGATAAAATGGATATGAATTAGATATAGTATGCTAAAATGTAGGTGTGCCCTGCTGCTAATCATGTGTATCATGTATGTATTGATGCGCTTATGGTTTTATTACTGTGATTATGTGGTTTTAGTTTCCAGTTTACCCGCTAAGAAATACTGCTGCTGTATACAATACCATCCAGGGTTTAGATTGAGTGTGGTGACTGATTGAGGGTTTTCTTCCAACTAGGGGTCCGTTGGTAGGATCTAAATCAGGGGTCTCAAACTCAATTTACCTGGGGGCCGCAGGAGGCAAAGTCAGGATGAGGCTGGGCTGTATAAGCGATTTCACAATCCCGGCGCATCGCCGCCTCTCCCCGCCCCTCTCACTCTTCCTTCACAGAGAGGGGCGGGGAGAGGCGGCGATCTGTGCGGCGATTGATGTCAGGAGGGGCAGAGCTGAAGCTTAAAGCTCTGCCCCTTCCAAGAAATGCCGGCGGATTGCCCCCCGGGCGATTTGGGGGATCTGCAGCCCTCGTCTAGCGGCGGGGATGCGGCGGATTACTTGGGAGCACTGAAGCGAAGTATAGGAAAGCTTTTGCCGGCGAGGGCCACAAAATATTGTATCAAGGGCCGCAAATGGCCCGCGGGCCGCGAGTTTGAGACCCCTGATCTAAATCATCATATTTATTTGTACTTTTACTAGGTTTATTTTAAATGTATCTATTTATGTAACTGTAAACTCTTCATGTACTGCTCTGACAGCCACCTCCTACACACCAAGGAGACCGTGGCTAGGTAGGTGGGTCAATGGGAGGGGTAATAAACACAGTTATCATGTGTGGCAAGCGTGCTTACCACCTCTGATATGTCACACATTGTGACAAACCGCATAGTAAAGAGTCCAGGGATGCACGTAGATTCTACTACACTTAGGGCTGGTGCAGACCAGAAGAGGTTTTCGGAGCGCTTTGTGATTTTAAAAGCTCTTGCTAATGTTATCCTATGTGTGTGTGTGCACACTGGAGTGATGTGATTTTGTGAAAATCCCCCATAGCAGTGCATTAGCAAGAGCTTTTAAAATCTCTAGTGTTTAAAAAGCTCTTGTGTTGTGCACCTGCCTTTGACTGGAGACAGCTGTTATGGAGTATCGATGTGAACGATCAAACCTATTTGTAAGAAAGCCAACATTGTTATATGCCTCTCTTACAAGTCATTATTGTGTACGCTTTTTCTTTTGGGGGACCTTGGGATGATGGGGCTACTTACCACTATGCCACAATATATAGTTATAAGAAGGGTTTCTGACAGGTGGACTGGTTGTGCGCACTATCGCTAGTTTTAAACACCTCTACTTGTGGCTGCAGTTGCTGTGGTTTGCCAATCAGAATCCCAACAGCTGAAACCCTACTGGTTGCTCTGAGCAACGGCTTCAGTTTTGTTTCAACCTCCTTTCATTGGCCTTGATAAATCTGCCCCATCATCTCCTCAGAGTGCAAACTCACTCACTGCAGTTCTCACTCACTTTCAGTTACTCCTGGATGGTGGAACGTTACCGTCTGGAAGATACTGCATATAGATCCAAAGTCCATGTATACAGAACAAGCGACCTTTAACACTGTGCATATTTACACTAGTTTATTTAGGAATGCAATACAAAGAGTAAGAAGGATGTGCAAAGTGCAGTAATCTATAGCAACTAGAGTTTATCTGTCAGAGCAATGCACTCTTTAGAAAGCGGTTCTTTTGGTCTCTGTACTTTACTGACAGAGTTCATCACCAAATATTGATAACCTTACTAGGCAGTGTGTTAATGCCCATGCTGCTTTGCAATCGGCCATGGCGGACAATCTTAACCACCTTGGCCGAGAACTGGGCAGTCAGACCAGCGTGGGTGCAGTGGTGCAAAGCCGACCACTAAAGATCCGGTATGTTGGATCTTTAGCGATGCCAGACACCCGCGGATTACACGATTGCATTGTTCTCGCTGCAGCTCAGCCCGCCTGAAACCGCTCAGTCGCATTCACTTGTTGTTCCTCAGCCACCCTCACATAGCATCATACATGTAGTCAGCCAGAAACGTATGAGGCGTATGGTCGGCGTCTTTAGCTTTGCATCCAGTAGACTGTTGCAGATCGTCGTCAGGTGAGTATGTAACGTTTGACTTATAAAACTTGCCTAGCTAAAGAGCTGTACACAATGGGGGATATCTATCTAATGGAATATAAATTACTAACCTTGAAACTGCACACTGCAATGGGATGTCAGTCCATCTGCAGAAGATTCCGAAGCCCAGACAAAGGTGTTGTAGTCTCGTATAGAAGAGCTGCCTACCTGTTACGGAATAAATGCACCCAGTATGTCAACAGTGTAGTTTTCACAAAGCACCTTCAAAGCAAAGGCATGGTGAAGAATTTACTATTGCTGTATGCCTAAAGTGAACAGATTCCCTGCATAACATAACAGACCTTTTAAAATAAACCCCATGAACAAGTCTACCGAAAGCTGTGATGGATGAAGCAAGCAGAAGCAAAATAAACCTCATTGCCAAAATAATAATCATATCACTTCATTAAAGAGGAACTCCAGTGAAAATAATGTAATGAACAAAAGTGCTTAATTTAAAAATTAAAAATTTTTACAATAATTATGTATAAATGATTTAGTCAGTGTTTGCCCATTGTAAAATCTTTCCTCTTCCTGATTTACATTCTGACATTTATCACATGGTGACATTTTTACTGCTGGCAGGTGATGTCACTGGAAGTAGCTGCTGTTTTTTCCCACAATGCAACAAGGCTCCCACAGTGTGATGTCAGTACCTAGGTGCTGACATCACACTGTGGGAGGGGTTTCACCATAATATCAGCCATACAGAGGCCCCTGATGATCCGTTTGTAAAAAGGAAAATATTTCTCATGGGAAAGGGGGTATTAGCTACTTATTGGGATGAAGCTCAATCCTTAGTTACAGTTTCTCGTTAATATTTGAATTTGCTTATAGCTAACATTAAGTAACCTTATGTCCCTGGTAGCCCCTTAGTTTTAGTTAAATAAATAATACTAGTATTAAGAAGTTTTTTATTTTCTTAAATCCTGTCTGACCTTCACCCAGAAGCCAAACATGCTCCCTCCTATCACCACCCAGCAACTAATTGTGCGGCTCCCCACCACCGTTCCATTCTCTTTTGGGGAACTAGCTGGGTGAAAATGGGAGGAGGAGCTTTTGGTTTTTGGCTGATAGGCAAGCTTAAAGGTCAGCTATCATAAACTATATTTTTCTCAGGATGCCATTAATGAACAGGAGTGACTATGTACTAAAAGACTGTAGCTTTAAAAATAAATGAGTGGCCCCTTTCCCCGTGCTATACCTGCAGAACACTATCCCATTGACAGGGATGGTGTCTGAGCGCCAAAGAGCGCTCTGTAAAAAAAATAAAAAAATGTACGGCACAAATACAATTACTGGTCCTCCCCACCAAGATAGCTAGCTTGCTCCGCTGTTAACAAATGCACATACACAAGCAGAGCCCTCTGATTGGATGTTTGCAGATGCAAGCATCCAATCAGAGGGCTCTGCTCACACACTTGCACATTACAGCATTTGCGATAAGAAGAGCGAGCTGGCTATTTTGCTGTGGCTGCAGGGCATACATAGCACAGAGGAGGAGATCAGTAATTGGATTGTGCCATTCATTACTTTACAGAGCGGCATTCCCTGTGCAGCAGTGGGCTCTTCAGCAGCAGAACATAGCTTGCTGCCGAGACCTACTCCACAGCTAGTTAGACTTTTTAACAAACAGGTCTTAGGGAATTGAAGCCATGTTTTTCAGTCAGTTTCCGAACTATTACCGCGTTTGTGAAACCTTAGTGAAATAGAAAAAAAGTCTAAAATACCGAAAGTGTAATTTCTACCAAATGGAACTTGGTGAATTATGGTGGCCATACATGGTACAATGGTACAATTTTTTCATACAATCTTACCATTTCTATGTAATATAAGGGAATATAAGGGAACTGCCTAAATTATCCTTTCAGTATATTCACTTAAAGAAATACTATCGATTCACATATTTTTTTCAATTGACACAGGATTTGTTTGGGAAGTGCTGGTATACTGGTGTATACATTTAGTAGCAACTTCTTTGTTTACTGTTATCAAAACACTTTCAAACTGACGGCTGATTGAGCCATGAGTTAACTCTATGGGCTGGATTCACAAAAGAGTGCTAACTGTTAGCACGGCCGCTTTTCGCTCGCAAACGCGAATTTTTGCGTGAAATCAATACCGTTTTTGCGCAAAAATTCGCGTTTGCGTGCAAAACCGTTATCGTTTCGCACGAAAATTCGCGATAGTGCGCAATGCGAAACTTTGCGCGAAAACGGCTGTGCTAACAGTTAGCACTCTTTTGTGAATCAAGCCCTATGTGTAGCACAGAGGTGCCTGGCTCTTCTACTGACCACATATGCTATTGCTCCGTTGTTATTGCCTGATGAAGCGGGATCAAACCTGCGAAACTCGTTGCATATTTGGAGTTCATAAATAAAATATATTGACTGTCTTCACTACAGTTGTTGTGTGTCTACTTGGAGGAGGTAAGTCCACCACTACCTCCTCTATTTACCAAGAATTTGGTTTTTAAGCTCATTTAGCTTCCTTTTATCTTTTTGGTGCCTCTGTTCTCCTGCATACTATGTGTAGCTCTGTGTGTGACAGACAGAACAGCTGCATCTCCTGTGTCCTGTCCTGTGTTTCTGACTGAAGTGTCTGAAGAGAGCAGAGGAAATGTAACTAAATGTCACAGCTTTTCATACTGTTTTTGCTTTCAGAGTTTGATATGTTTGATATTTGCTTTCTGTAGTCTGATATGCAACTCTGGCTGTGTATTGAAGCAGACACCCCTTCTGCAATTGATTTGTCCCAATATAGCTAAATCCTACCCTCAATAAATTACAGCTTTTGCCTCTGATATTTAACATGAAAAGTAGGAAAATGTTTACACAGCTACTTAGACATTATTTGTACACTGTCATTTTTGAACACTTGGGTATCGATAGTATTCCTTTAATTTACCCTTATACTACATAGAAATGGTAAGATTGTATGAAAAAAATTGTACCATGTATGGCCACCATTAAGCCCTTAGTCTGCTACAGCTCTCACTCTGTAGCCAAATAAATTTTTGAAAAAAACAGAGAGCAAGTTAAAGTACCGTATTTTTCAGACCACAAGACGCACCTAGATTTAGAAGACAAAGATCAGGGGAAAAAATATACACTAAACCTGCTGCATCCATGGTCCCCTTGTACCTCATGTGTCCTCATGTCCCCTCCTCTGTCCCAATCTTGTGTCGTCTTCTGTCCCCGTTTCCTTCTGTCCCTTCGTGCCCCCTTTTGTGTCCCTTGTCTGTCCCCTTCTGTCCCTCGTGTGAAGGGGACACGAAGGGACAGAAGGGGATACGGAGGGACAGGCAGGTGCGGTTCGCAATCGGGTGTGCGTGTTTGCGTTGCGATCGCTTATGCGCGTTTGCGTCGCTGTGTTGGGAGACATGTAATATGTTACATTTGAACCATAAGATGCAGGGACTTTTTACCCCCACTTTTGCGGAACAAAAAAAAAGTGTCTTATGGTCTGAAAAATACGGTAATTGAAACAACAGACCTAGAACTAGTCAGTATATGGGAACCAGATTTTCTCTGTGGTCTTTCATATATACATATAAAAAATAATAATTATTGTGTCATCCAGGGCTGGAGTCGGTACAAAAAATTCATCCGACTGACTCCTCAATTTATGAAACCACCAACTCCGACTCCAGGTACCAAAAATTGTTTGACTCCTCGACTCCAACTCCTTAGTCTAACTTTTACAAAGGCTATGGATTTGGTTCAAAAATCATCCGACTTCTCAGTTTATTGAAACCTCCGACTCCAGGTACCCAAAATTGCTCTGACTCCTCGACTCCGACTCCACAGCTCTGATGTCATCCCAGCGGAAGAGATATATCCTACTCCTCTTATGAAAGGGAAGAAAACTCTCCTCAACAGGGGTGCAGACAGAACTAAAAGCCCAGAGGAGGTTGTATTCCTATTTATTATACATAAATAAATGTCTTGCTTGTATATGGGATGTAAATCCTTCTTATACTGGCCAGGATAACATGCTGATCTGTGGAAATAAATGGCTAAAACACAAACTTACTTTAAAAATGCCAATCCAGTCGCTGGTGGAGCCCTTCATGCCAGCTGGCAGAGTGTAGTGACATTCCACCTTAGTGTTGGGTACGTAGGTGTGAGCAACATTCAGGAAATGGACACCTGAGCTGTGCTGCGTGGGGTTGTCCTCCATGGCAGTCCACTGCTTCACTCTGTAGCTGGGAGCAGACAAGGATATTTATGATGTATGCACATGACAAACAGAATGACAATACAGACCGTTCTCTACTTACACTCGCATTACAAATGTCTTCATGTACCAGATGTACTATTGTTTTTGTTATAACATATTAAGGCTGCGTTCACAGTGTTGTGTTGCAGAGCGATATAACAGGATGCTTTGTAACACTGCTTGCTGCACTGCAATGCCCCATACTGCGCAACTTTCACAGTGCGGCGAGTGCGTTGCGGTATAATGACATGCGGCATCGTAATGCACTGCATGCCATGCATTAGAGGAAAACACATGAACAGGTGACAGTGAAGCATACCTTTCATTGACTGCATGCTTCACTGTTTGCAAAGCAATGTGCGGATAATGTGCGGAACCGCTTTTCTGATCTGTTGTGTTCCTGTTGTCTAGTCTGTGAACTTAGCCTAAAAGACCCCTAAAAGACCCAGAAGTCTTGGGGGAAAACCCATTTTAAACTTTGGCAGAAAGTGTTTTTTTAAAACCCCAGCATGCCAAACTCCAACAGATTTGTTCTCAGTGTGCATTTACGTAAAAAATGTTTTAAAAAAGCGTAGGTTTCCCCCTTCCAGGCACTGCTAACCCCCTGCAAGCTGGTATTCCCCAGGGAATTTGGAGCCTGCCAGCATGGGACACCAAGCTATAATTTTGTATTTGAGCTCAAAGTTCAGAATTCGGTGGAATCCTTGTGCTCCTCCCCAGTGAGCTTCCAATAAATCCTACACAGGACAAATCACACTGTCCTAGTACTACAAAGAGCATATTTACATGCATGCATAGTTAATAAATGTCCCCTGGAGCTCTTGTTGCATTTGGTCTGTTTTGCTTACAATGGAAGTATCCAGCAATGCTTGCCAAACAATTAATTAATGGCTGTTTGTGTTTTAAGTATTGGCTGATGTCCACAGTTTAACCACCCTGGCGTTCTGATTAAATCGCCAGGGTGGCTGCGGGAGGGTTTTTTTTAAATAAAAAAAAAACTATTTAATGCAGCCAACTGAAAGTTGGCTGCATGAAAGCCCACTAGAGGGCGCTCCGGAGGCGATCTTCCGATCGCCTCCGGCGCCCAGAATAAACAAGGAAGGCCGCAATGAGCGGCCTTCCTTGTTTTGCTTATATCGTCGCCATAGCGACGAGCGGAGTGACGTCATCGACGTCAGCCGACGTCCTGACGTCAGCCGCCTCCGATCCAGCCCTTAGCGCTGGCCGGAACTTTTTGTTCCGGCTACGCTGGGCTCAGGCGGCTGGGGGGACCCTCTTTCGCCGCTGCTCGCGGCGAATCGCCGCAGAGCGGCGGCGATCAGGCAGCACACGCGGCTGGCAAAGTGCCGGCTGCGTGTGCTGCTTTTTATTTCATTAAAATCGGCCCAGCAGGGCCTGAGCGGCAGCCGCTGGCGGTGTTGGACGAGCTGAGCTCGTCCAGACCGCTCAGCTGGTTAAACAAAATAGAAAAAAAAGCAGACTGGCTTTCCCCTAGTTACTAGGGCCTAGTAACTTGCAACAAAAATATTTTTAAATGTTTGACAAACAATGGTACAGGAAGCCAAACTCCTAGCTTAATAACAATGCCCCAACTCCTTCCTGTGACGTTTTCCTCAATGCAAAGTTGGGATATAGCAGTATTTAGGGCTTGTTCACACTGCAAGAGCTTTTTAAGCACTAGAGATTTTAAAATCTCTTGCTAATGCAATGCTATGGGGGATTTTTATAAAATCACATCGCTCTAGTGTGCACACACACATATAGGTACGCTGACCATACGTCCCGCTTTACCCGGGACAGGTCCCGGATTCTGTGTCCCCTGTCCCAGGCTGCATGAGGTCCCGGGAAACGTCCCGCTTTTAGCACGTCCCGGCCTCGGGACTCTGGTCACCGTACCATTGCATGAACTGGCATGCGGTGTCTAATAGACGCCGTGCCAGTTCATAGCCCGCAGCCCCGCTCCAGCAGCCTGCATAGTGTTCGGCAGGTAGAGCAGGGCTACGGGAAGATGGCGTCCGAAGCCCTGTACTAGAGACTATTTTTGTGTGGCCCAAATTGCGTTTGTTTTTTGCTAAAATGTGTCCCAAATTGCGTTTGTATTCTGCAGAAATGTGGCCCAAATTGCGTTTGTTTTTTGCTGAAATGTGGCCCAAATTGCGTCTGTTTTCTGCTGAAATGTTGCCCACATTACCCTTATTTTCTGGTGTCTCGGGCAACAGTTGCTACATTTATTATTTAATGGTCATAGTTGGCTATATTTGCTGCTTTGGGGTTACGGTTACGCTCCGCCCATACAATGTCATGGCCATGCCCATTTTTCGCACCCAAGGCAACCCTCCCTCCCACCCCCCCCCCCGGTCCCGTCCCAGGTTGGACCCAGAAAAATCTGGTCACTGTAACATAGGATAATATTAGCAAGAGCTTTTAAAATCACAAATTGCTCAGAAAAGCTCTAGTAGTGTGAAGAAGCCAGGGCTGTGGAGTCGGTCCAAAAATCCACCGACTCCGACTCCTCAGTTTAGGATTCCACCGACTCCGACTCCACGACTCCGACTCCTCTAATTTGCATATTACAATTTTGTTGATTAAAAGTATGTAACATGAAATTCGTCTCATAACTGCCAACGCTTAGGAATTTTACAAGACAACTGAAGTGAGAAGGATATGTAGACTACTATATTTATTCCCTTTAGACTAAAACTAGTCCTTAGTAATAGTACTTGTAAAAGGTACAAACCGGAACAAAGAACATCTATCAGGCCCTAGGCAATGTAAGTGTGGGTACATGTAAGAATGATGTGCAGGTACTCTGCAGGGGAAAGAGGAGATTGTAAACAGACAACACCTCTGTGTTCAATGTGCACAGCATTCTCAGTGTATTTCCTGCAGCTCTGTGAGGAGTGCATATGTAGAGTATAGTACTACTGTGTAACAAAGTAAACCTGAGACAGATGAAATTAAAGTTTTATACATACCTGGGGCTTCCTCCAGCCGCCTTCAGGATAATCAGTCCCTCGTTGTCCTCCTCCACCACCTGGATCTTCTGCTATGAGTCCAGGTACTTGAGCCAGTCTGGCGTAGTGCGCATGAACACACTCCACCGCTAGGAGCATACTACACCTGTGCAGCACTATTGCGCAGGTGCAGAATGTTCCTGGCTGTGGGAGTGGCATGCGGCCGGACTGCGCTGACTGGCTGAATTACCAGGACTCATAGCAGAAGATCCGGGTGGTGGAGGACAGTGAGGGACTGATTAGCCTGAAGGGGGCTGGAGGAAGCCCCAGGTATGTATAAAACTTTACTTTTCATCCGTCTCAGGTACCCTTTAATTTGTAGTCACCAAACCAAATTTTAATAACATATCAAATTATTTGATTTCATCAGCAAAGGGAGTGCATACATTTGCATAAATCAGCATCAGTGCAGAATTATTTCCATCTCATTGACCATCTCTATTAGTGACACAGCTACACATCAGGCTTTATTCTTACAGCATAGATGTTATTTAGTATATATAAGAGATTCCTGTGTAGACATCATATATACAGTCACAATCAGATATGTATATCTGACCTTAAAAATACGGGGACTGCTTTATTAAAGCAGCACAAGTAACTAATTTTGATTGGTTTATTTCATTTTTGTGGACTAAGCACAGCTATTACTGTATATATACATTATTTTTAATGACTATTATCTGAGAAATAGAACATTTTATCATATTTTCTATTTTAATTACAGTTACAAATTCATTAGGAGTCGGAGTCGGTGCATTTTTTCCCGACTCCGACTCCAGGCACCCAAAATTGCCCGACTCCACGACTCCGACTCCACAGCCCTGGAAGAAGCCCTTAGGCCTATGAGTCATGGTGAAAACAAAGCAATACATGACTATGGTTGTGCAGGTGCAATGCATTAGCAGTTACCCAAATGCAGAAAATTAGAACACACAGTGTTCTAAAAACTGCAACACAACTTCAGTAAATCTGCTTGTCTATACAAGCCTATAATGATTTTTAAAACCAAAGTATGAGGCCTGGAACCCACTAGAGCCTTTTGGGAGCGCTTTCTTTAAACGCTCTGCCAATGTAAATAAATGTAACAAATTCCACAGAAGCAATTGCGATTAGCAAAATCACAATCGCAGGACATGCAGCATTTTGGAAGCGTTTGCGCTTCAATGTAAAGTATTAAAGGGCTGTCAAATCGCTCATGAATCGCTACACATAGTGATTTGAGTGCGATTGCAAACTGTAGATAAAATTATGATACATTGAAAGGACCAATCTGAATTAAAATCGCAACACAATAGCTGACAAAAAGCGTACAATTTTTAAAATCGCTCCCAAAACCGCTGGAAAATGGTCATAAAATAGCGTACAAAACGCTTCTTAAAAATGCCAGCGATTGCACTAGCGATTTGTAGTGGGTTACAGGCCTTAACCCTCCTGGCGGTATAAAAAAATCTGCCAGGAGGGAGCGCAGCAGTTTTTTTTAAATTTTTTTCCCCCTATATCATGTAGCGAGCCCAGGGCTCGCTACATGATAGCCGCTGCTCAGCGGCATCCCCCCCGCCCTCTTCGATCGCCTTCGGCGATCTCCGATCAGGAAATCCCGTTCAAAGAACGGGATTTCCTGGAGGGCTTCCCCCGTCGCCATGGCGACGGGGCGGGATGACATCACCGGCGTCACTGACGTCAGGACGTCATTGGGAGTCCCGGGCCACCCCTCGGCGCTGCCTGGCACTGATTGGCCAGGCAGCGCACGGGGTCTGGGGGGGCCGTGCGGCGCGACGGATAGCGGCGATCGTGTGCGGGGCGGCGGCGATCAGTGTGCTGGCGCAGCTAGCAAAGTGCTAGCTGCGTCCAGCAAAAAAAAAATTAAACAAATCGGCCCAGCAGGGCCTGAGCGGCACCCTCCGGCGGGTTACCACCAAGGAGGTTAAAGAGCTCTCTGAGGAGTGACTGCAGCCTGCCGTTATGTTAAATTGCTGGTGAAGAGACCCCGTCACCGAAAGCCCACAAAGGGCTAAGAAAATAATGATATGTGTAGAGGGGGGCGGTATATTATTCACACTGCTATCCCACTCTTGTCCCTTCATTCCC